>NC_090938.1:830627744-831233782 GCF_040938575.1 Ambystoma mexicanum | reverse complement strand
CACCGTTAACACACAGGAGGGAGCTGATTGTCCGCAAGTGAATACAGGAGAGATGTGAGTAGGGGCCAGAATGGACTCAAGCTAGAGGCCAGCAGCAACTCAACACTGCACAGGACAGAGGCGCATAGAGGACACCGTTAACACACAGGAGGGAGCTTATTGGCAGCAAGTGACAGACAGGACAGAGGCGCATAGAGGACACCGTTTACACACAGGACGGAGCTGATTGTCCGCAAGTGAATACAGGAGAGATGTGAGTAGGGGCCAGAATGGACTCGAGCTAGAGGCCAGCAGCAACTCAACACTGCACAGGACAGAGGCGCATAGAGGACACCGTTAACACACAGGAGGGAGCTGATTGGTAGCAAGTGAATACAGGAGATATGTGAGTAGGGGCCAGAATGGACTCGAGCTAGAGGCCAGAAGCAACTCAACACTGCACAGGTCAGAGGCGCATAGAGGACACCGTTAACACACAGGAGGGAGCTGATTGTCCGCAAGTGAATAGAGGAGAGATGGGAGTAGGGGCCAGAATGGACTCGAGCTAGAGGCCAGCAGCAACTCAACACTGCACAGGACAGAGGGGCATAGAGGACACCGTTAACACACAGGAGGGAGCTTATTGGCAGCAAGTGACAGACAGGACAGAGGCGCATAGAGGACACCGTTTACACACAGGAGGGAGCTGATTGTCCGCAAGTGAATACTGTTAGCCGGAAACCTGTGCAGCTCCCTCTGGGACCACTGCAAAGGATTTAGGACTACAGGTGTTGCGATGAACCCACTTGGTAGCAGTCTGTACCACACAGATTCAATTGGTAGCTGTGGCTGAGCAGTCAGACTTCTCTCAAGAAAAGTTGGTCAGTATAGGGAGCATACAAGATAGGGTAATTCTTCGCAGCAAAACGAGTAAACACGCAACCAGGCTTTAGTATAAAGATAGCAAGTTATTTATTAATAACAGAACATCTACGGAAAATACTAAAGCGAACCACGGCAAACAAATCAAAATGCAATTACTCTGCAGAATGGAATAAAGCTCAATCCCCGACAACACAATATCGACAACTCTAGGTCCTACGGTACCACTTATTTTCAGACAGAGGTGTATACCTCAACCCAGATGACACTCGAATATTTAGTGAGGAAGGGAGAGAAGAGATAGGCAGGTAATGAAGTCAACACGGTTCGTACTGAAGCAGGTAAAAATGCAAGGCAAGAAGGCATTAATCACACTAGATCATACAGTTCGGCGGCCAGGCCCACTCGGTGAGAGGTATGGCACGATGTCCTGGAAAGTCTCTATGGGTGATGCGTTCAAGTCTCAGTTAGCAGTTTGGTTAGCGACAGGTTGAACCAGTTCAGAACAAAGAGTGAATAAAGCTTGGAGGCAACCCAACGGAACGGAGAGGAATCAAATACCTCACACGGACCGATCGATAAGGGAAGCCAGGCGGTTACGGTACCTTGTTGTGGAAGACCACTCCAGCGGGGGCAGTTGTTCCTGGTGGTGGATGCACGACGGGTCTTGGCCAAGAGAAGAGATGCTCTCGTCGTCGAAGAGAAGATGTCCGGTGCACCACCAGGGAAGAAACCAGCCGCGGAGGGCTTCGTCACAAGGCACCACCTTTCGATCATGATGCCGGAGTAGTGGCTATCCGGTTGCCGGGTGCTCTGCACGGGCAATTCGACCACTGCGTCCAGGGCGATCAAAAAGCACAAAGAAGAAGAAGACTGGTTGTTCCCACCAGCCAGGGAAAGAGCCTCTCCGGCAGGGAGATCTCTTCTGTCGTCGGGAGATTGTGAGACGGTTCCGCAGGGCTCCACCGGAGGTGTCGTCGTGCAGGTCGGCTCAGCGTTACCCTCGTCGGATTTTTTAGGTCCAGTGGCGACGTTCCTAAAGATCCAGTCCCAAAAGCCCTGCTTTTATGCAGACGTCCCCCATTCATTCAGCCTAGCTTGTCAATCAATACATGCTAAGTGGTGAGCGGGAAGGCTCACCACCTGGGCCAATCACTCCAGAGTGCGACCTGAGTTGGCAAGGCAACTCGGTCCAGGGTGCCTAAACCCCCTCCCACACCCCTGAGGTAACCCAGACAGAATGGCGCCACTTTGGAGGGTCTCTGTCCAGAGGCCCGCCAAAAGTGGAACAAAGGGCTCAACCTTTGGTTTAGGAGTCACAGAGAAAAACACAGACGCCATTTTACAACCCGAGTTCTGGCAGAAAATACCACTCGATAAACCTATTTAAGATAAGTAGATCGGTGGTACGTTGGAGATTAACGAAAAACAGTATCAATCTTCAACAATGGGACGAATCCCATCGGGTTATGCTCGGGGTCGAACATAACAAGTAGTTTCCACTGCCACCAGCCAAACCTCGACGAGGAGGGACGGGACAGTGCCCCCTCGAGTAACAGATCCAGGAGTAATCGAATTACCCCTACTAGCACGTCCACAATAAGATGGTTGGTACTAGTTCTGTTAGCAAATTTAGGTCTAGTAAAGCCAATGGTGACTTTACATGCCCGGGGAGACGGTAGTCAGTCCCCGGTTATGGAGTCTATGGTGGGGGGACCAGCTAGGGTGCCCCCGCGTCACGACACGTAGGGTGCGGAGTGACACACATATAAAAACTTATGAGACCCTATGGAGTAAACGACCCCATAGCCCATCGAACACATTGACAACTCAAAGGAATCACACACATACATGTCCAAGAGTGAGAGGAAAAGGGTCACACTCTTGGCAGGATGGAAAAAACAAACTCCAGAAATCCAGCAAAGCTGCTGGGGGACCCACTAGGTTAGGAAATTCAGCCTAAACAGAGAATTCTCCCTAACAAATACAGGAGAGATGTGAGTAGGGGCCAGAATGGACTCGAGCTAGAGGCCAGCAGCAACTCAACACTGCACAGGTCAGAGGCGCATAGAGGATACAGTTAACACACAGGAGGGAGCTGATTGTCCGCAAGTGAATACAGGAGAGATGTGAGTAGGGACCAGAATGGACTCGAGCTAGAGGCCAGCAGCAACTCAACACTGCACAGGTCAGAGGCGCATAGAGGACACCGTTAACACACAGGAGGGAGCTGATTGTCCGCAAGTGAATACAGGGGAGATGTGAGTAGGGGCCAGAATGGACTCGAGCTAGAGGCCAGCAGCAACTCAACACTGCACAGGTCAGAGGCGCATAGAGGACACCGTTAACACACAGGAGGGAGCTGATTGTCCGCAAGTGAATACAGGAGAGATGTGAGTAGGGGCCAGAATGGACTCGAGCTAGAGGCCAGCAGCAACTCAACACTGCACAGGTCAGAGGCGCATAGAGGACACCGTTAACACACAGGAGGGAGCTGATTGACAGCAAGTGACAGACAGGACAGAGGCGCATAGAGGACACCGTTTACACACAGGAGGGAGCTGATTGTCCGCAAGTGAATACAGGAGAGATGTGAGTAGGGGCCAGAATGGACTCGAGCTAGAGGCCAGCAGCAACTCAACACTGCACAGGACAGAGGCGCATAGAGGACACCGTTAACACACAGGAGGGAGCTGATTGTCCGCAAGTGAATACAGGAGAGATGTGAGTAGGGGCCAGAATGGACTCGAGCTAGAGGCCAGCAGCAACTCAACACTGCACAGTACAGAGGCGCATAGAGGACACCGTTAACACACAGGAGGGAGCTGATTGTCCGCAAGTGAATACAGGAGAGTTGTGAGTAGGGGCCAGAATGGACTCGAGCTAGAGGCCAGCAGCAACTCAACACTGCTCAGGACAGAGGCGCATAGAGGACACCGTTTACACACAGGAGGGAGCTTCTTGGCAGCAAGTGACACACAGGACAGAGGTGCATAGAGGACACCGTTTACACACAGGTGGGAGCTTATTAGCAGCAAGTGACACACAGGGCAGAGGCGCATAGAGGACACCGTTAACACCCAGGAGGGAGCTGATTGGCAACAAGTGACATACAGGACAGAGGCGCATAGAGGACACTGTTTACACACAGGAGGGAGCTGATTGGGAGCAAGTGACACACAGGACAGAGGCTCACAGAGCACAACGTTTACACACAGGAGGGAGCTGATTGGCAGCAAGTGACACACAGGACAGAGGCGCATAGAGGACACCGTTTACACACAGGAGGGAGCTGATTGGCAAAAAGTGACATACAGGACAGAGGCGCATAGAGGACACCGTTTACACACAGGAGGGAGCTGATTGTACGCAAGTGATTACAGGAGAGGTGTGAGTAGGGGCCAGAATGGACTCGAGCTAGAGGCCAGCAGCAACTCAACACTGCACAGGACAGAGGCGCATAGAGGACACCGTTAACACACAGGAGGAAGCTTATTGGCAGCAAGTGACAGACAGGACAGAGGCGCATAGAGGACACCGTTTACACACAGGAGGGAGCTGATTGTCCGCAAATGAATACAGGAGAGATGTGAGTAGGGGCCAGAATGGAATCGAGCTAGAGGCCAGCAGCAACTCAACACTGCACAGGACAGAGGCGCATAGAGGACACCGTTAACACACAGGAGGGAGCTGATTGGCAGCAAGTGAATACAGGAGAGATGTGAGTAGGGGCCAGAATGGACTCGAGCTAGAGGCCAGCAGCAACTCAACACTGCACAGGTCAGAGGCGCATAGAGGACACCGTTAACACACAGGAGGGAGCTGATTGTCCGCAAGTGAATACAGGAGAGGTGTGAGTAGGGGCCAGAATGGACTCGAGCTAGAGGCCAGCAGCAACTCAACACTGCACTGGTCAGAGGCGCATAGAGGACACCGTTAACACACAGGAGGGAGCTGATTGGCAGAAAGTGACACACAGGACAGAGGCGCATAGAGGACACAGTTTACACACAGGAGGGAGCATATTGGCAGCGAGTGACAGACAGGACAGAGGCGCATAGAGGACACCGTTTACACACAGGAGGGAGCTTATTGTCGTAAGTGAATACAGGAGAGATGTGAGTAGGGGCCAGAATGGACTCGAGCTAGAGGCCAGCAGCAACTCAACACTGCACACGACAGAGGTGCATAGAGGACACTGTTAACACACAGGAGGGAGCTTATTGGCAGCAAGTGACAGACAGGACAGAGGCGCATAGAGGACACCGTTTACACACAGGAGGGAGCTTATTGGCAGCAAGTGACACACAGGACAGAGGCGCATAGAGGACACCGTTAACACACAGGAGGGAGCTGATTGGCAGAAAGTGACACACAGGACAGAGGCACATAGAAGACACTGTTTACACACAGGAGGGAGCTGATTGTCCGCAAGTGAATACAGGAGAGATGTGAGTAGGGGCCAGAATGGACTCGAGCTAGAGGCCAGCAGCAACTCAACACTGCACAGGTCAGAGGCGCATAGAGGACACCGCTAACACACAGGAGTGAGCTGATTGGCAGAAAGTAACACACAGGACAGAGGCGCATAGAGGACACAGTTTACACACAGGAGGGAGCTTATTGGCAGCAAGAGACAGACAGGACAGAGGCGCATAGAGGACACCATTTACACACAGGAGGGAGCTTATTGTCCGCAAGTGAATACAGGAGAGATGTGAGTAGGGGCCAGAATGGACTCGAGCTAGAGGCCAGCAGCAACTCAACACTGTACAGGACAGAGGCGCATAGAGGACACCGTTAACACACAGGAGGGAGCTGATTGTCCGCAAGTGAATACAGGAGAGATGTGAGTAGGGGCCAGAATGGACTCGAGCTAGAGGCCAGCAGCAACTCAACACTGCACAGGACAGAGGCGCATAGAGGACACCGTTAACACACAGGAGGGAGCTTATTGGCAGCAAGTGACACACAGGACAGAGGCGCATAGAAGACACTCTTTACACACAGGAGGGAGCTGATTGTCTGCAAGTGAATACAGGAGAGATGTGAGTAGGGGCCAGAATGGACTCGAGCTAGAGGCCAGCAGCAACTCAACACTGCACAGGTCAGAGGCGCATAGAGGACACCGTTAACACACAGGAGGGAGCTGATTGTCCGCAAGTGAATACAGGAGAGATGTGAGTAGGGGCCAGAATGGACTCGAGCTAGAGGCCAGCAGCAACTCAACACTGCACAGGTCAGAGGCGCATAGAGGACACCGTTAACACACAGGAGGGAGCTGATTGTCTGCAAGTGAATACAGGAGAGATGTGAGTAGGGGCCAGAATGGACTCGAGCTAGAGGCCAGCAGCAACTCAACACTGCACAGGACAGAGGCGCATAGAGGACACCGTTAACACACAGGAGGGAGCTTATTGGCAGCAAGTGACAGACAGGACAGAGGCGCATAGAGGACACCGTTTACACACAGGAGGGAGCTGATTGTCCGCAAGTAAATACAGGAGAGATGTGAGTAGGGGCCAGAATGGACTCGAGCTAGAGGCCAGCAGCAACTCAACACTGCACAGGTCAGAGGCGCATAGAGGACACCGTTAACACACAGGAGGGAGCTGATTGTCCGCAAGTGAATACAGGAGAGATGTGAGTAGGGGCCAGAATGGACTCGAGCTTTAGGCCAACAGCAACTCAACACTGCACAGGTCAGAGGCGCATAGAGGACACCGTTAACACACAGGAGGGAGCTGATTGTCCCCAAGTGAATACAGGAGAGATGTGAGTAGGGGCCAGAATGGACTCGAGCTAGAGGCCAGCAGCAACTCAACACTGCACACGACAGAGGTGCATAGAGGACACTGTTAACACACAGGAGGGAGCTTATTGGCAGCAAGTGACAGACAGGACAGAGGCGCATAGAGGACACCGTTTACACACAGGAGGGAGCTTATTGGCAGCAAGTGACACACAGGACAGAGGCGCATAGAGGACACCGTTAACACACAGGAGGGAGCTGATTGGCAGAAAGTGACACACAGGACAGAGGCACATAGAAGACACTGTTTACACACAGGAGGGAGCTGATTGTCCGCAAGTGAATACAGGAGAGATGTGAGTAGGGGCCAGAATGGACTCGAGCTAGAGGCCAGCAGCAACTCAACACTGCACAGGTCAGAGGCGCATAGAGGACACCGCTAACACACAGGAGTGAGCTGATTGGCATAAAGTAACACACAGGACAGAGGCGCATAGAGGACACAGTTTACACACAGGAGGGAGCTTATTGGCAGCAAGAGACAGACAGGACAGAGGCGCATAGAGGACACCATTTACACACAGGAGGGAGCTTATTGTCCGCAAGTGAATACAGGAGAGATGTGAGTAGGGGCCAGAATGGACTCGAGCTAGAGGCCGGCAGCAACTCAACACTGTACAGGACAGAGGCGCATAGAGGACACCGTTAACACACAGGAGGGAGCTGATTGTCCGCAAGTGAATACAGGAGAGATGTGAGTAGGGGCCAGAATGGACTCGAGCTAGAGGCCAGCAGCAACTCAACACTGCACAGGACAGAGGCGCATAGAGGACACCGTTAACACACAGGAGGGAGCTTATTGGCAGCAAGTGACACACAGGACAGAGGCGCATAGAAGACACTCTTTACACACAGGAGGGAGCTGATTGTCTGCAAGTGAATACAGGAGAGATGTGAGTAGGGGCCAGAATGGACTCGAGCTAGAGGCCAGCAGCAACTCAACACTGCACAGGTCAGAGGCGCATAGAGGACACCGTTAACACACAGGAGGGAGCTGATTGTCCGCAAGTGAATACAGGAGAGATGTGAGTAGGGGCCAGAATGGACTCGAGCTAGAGGCCAGCAGCAACTCAACACTGCACAGGTCAGAGGCGCATAGAGGACACCGTTAACACACAGGAGGGAGCTGATTGTCTGCAAGTGAATACAGGAGAGATGTGAGTAGGGGCCAGAATGGACTCGAGCTAGAGGCCAGCAGCAACTCAACACTGCACAGGACAGAGGCGCATAGAGGACACCGTTAACACACAGGAGGGAGCTTATTGGCAGCAAGTGACAGACAGGACAGAGGCGCATAGAGGACACCGTTTACACACAGGAGGGAGCTGATTGTCCGCAAGTAAATACAGGAGAGATGTGAGTAGGGGCCAGAATGGACTCGAGCTAGAGGCCAGCAGCAACTCAACACTGCACAGGTCAGAGGCGCATAGAGGACACCGTTAACACACAGGAGGGAGCTGATTGTCCGCAAGTGAATACAGGAGAGATGTGAGTAGGGGCCAGAATGGACTCGAGCTTTAGGCCAACAGCAACTCAACACTGCACAGGTCAGAGGCGCATAGAGGACACCGTTAACACACAGGAGGGAGCTGATTGTCCCCAAGTGAATACAGGAGAGATGTGAGTAGGGGCCAGAATGGACTCGAGCTAGAGGCCAGCAGCAACTCAACACTGCACAGGTCAGAGGCGCATAGAGGACACCGTTAACACACAGGAGGGAGCTGATTGTCCGCAAGTGAATACAGGAGAGATGTGAGTAGGGGCCAGAATGGACTCGAGCTAGAGGCCAGCAGCAACTCAACACTGCACAGGACAGAGGCGCATAGAGGACACCGTTAACACACAGGAGGGAGCTTATTGGCAGCAAGTGACAGACAGGACAGAGGCGCATAGAGGACACCGTTTACACACAGGAGGGAGCTGATTGTCCGCAAGTGAATACAGGAGAGATGTGAGTAGGGGCCAGAATGGACTCGAGCTAACGGCCAGAAGCAACTCAACACTGCACAGGTCAGAGGCGCATAGAGGACACCGTTAACACACAGGAGGGAGCTGATTGTCCGCAAGTGAATACAGGAGAGATGTGAGTAGAGGCCAGAATGGACTCGAGCTAGAGGCCAGCAGCAACTCAACACTGCACAGGACAGAGGCGCATAGAGGACACCGTTAACACACAGGAGGGAGCTTATTGGCAGCAAGTGACAGACAGGACAGAGGCGCATAGAGGACACCGTTTACACACAGGAGGGAGCTTATTGTCCGCAAGTGACACACAGGACAGAGGCGCATAGAGGACACCGTTTACACACTGGAGGGAGCTTATTGGCAGCAAGTGACATACAGGACAGAGGCGCATAGAGGACACCGTTAACACACAGGAGGGAGCTGATTGGCAACAAGTGACATACAGGACAGAGGCGCATAGAGGACACCGTTTACACACAGGAGGGAGCTGATTGGGAGCAAGTGACACACAGGACAGAGGCTCATAGAGGACAACGTTTACACACAGGAGGGAGCTGATTGGCAGCAAGTGACACACAGGACAGAGGCACATAGAGGACACCGTTTACACACAGGAGGGAGCTGATTGGCAACAAGTGATATACAGGACAGAGGCGCATAGAGGACACCGTTTACACACAGGAGGGAGCTTATTGGCAGCAAGTGACACACAGGACAGAGGCGCATAGAGGACACCGCTAACACACAGGAGGGAGCTGATTGGCAGAAAGTAACACACAGGACAGAGGCGCATAGAGGACACAGTTTACACACAGGAGGGAGCTTATTGGCAGCAAGAGACAGACAGGACAGAGGCGCATAGAGGACACCATTTACACACAGGAGGGAGCTTATTGTCCGCAAGTGAATACAGGAGAGATGTGAGTAGGGGCCAGAATGGACTCGAGCTAGAGGCCAGCAGCAACTCAACACTGTACAGGACAGAGGCGCATAGAGGACACGGTTAACACACAGGAGGGAGCTGATTGTCCGCAAGTGAATACAGGAGAGATGTGAGTAGGGGCCAGAATGGACTCGAGCTAGAGGCCAGCAGCAACTCAACACTGCACATGTCAGAGGCGCATAGAGGACACCGTTAACACACAGGAGGGAGCTGATTGGCAGCAAGTGACAGACAGGACAGAGGCGCATAGAGGACACCGTTTACACACAGGAGGGAGCTGATTGTCCGCAAGTGAATACAGGAGAGATGTGAGTAGGGGCCAGAATGGACTCGAGCTAGAGGCCAGCAGCAACTCAACACTGCACAGGACAGACAGCGCATAGAGGACACCGTTAACACACAGGAGGGAGCTGATTGTCCGCAAGTGAATACAGGAGAGATGTGAGTAGGGGCCAGAATGGACTCGAGCTAGAGGCCAGCAGCAACTCAACACTGCACAGTACAGAGGCGCATAGAGGACACCGTTAACACACAGGAGGGAGCTGATTGTCCGCAAGTGAATACAGGAGAGATGTGAGTAGGGGCCAGAATGGACTCGAGCTAGAGGCCAGAAGCAACTCAACACTGCTCAGGACAGAGGCGCATAGAGGACACCGTTTACACACAGGAGGGAGCTTCTTGGCAGCAAGTGACACACAGGACAGAGGTGCATAGAGGACACCGTTTACACACAGGTGGGAGCTTATTAGCAGCAAGTGACACACAGGGCAGAGGCGCATAGAGGACACCGTTAACACCCAGGAGGGAGCTGATTGGCAACAAGTGACATACAGGACAGAGGCGCATAGAGGACACTGTTTACACACAGGAGGGAGCTGATTGGGAGCAAGTGACACACAGGACAGAGGCTCACAGAGCACAACGTTTACACACAGGAGGGAGCTGATTGGCAGCAAGTGACACACAGGACAGAGGCGCATAGAGGACACCGTTTACACACAGGAGGGTGCTGATTGGCAAAAAGTGACATACAGGACAGAGGCGCATAGAGGACACCGTTTACACACAGGAGGGAGCTGATTGTACGCAAGTGATTACAGGAGAGATGTGAGTAGGGGCCAGAATGGACTCGAGCTAGAGGCCAGCAGCAACTCAACACTGCACAGGACAGAGGCGCATAGAGGACACCGTTAACACACAGGAGGGAGCTTATTGGCAGCAAGTGACAGACAGGACAGAGGCGCATAGAGGACACCGTTTACACACAGGAGGGAGCTGATTGTCCGCAAATGAATACAGGAGAGATGTGAGTAGGGGCCAGAATGGAATCGAGCTAGAGGCCAGCAGCAACTCAACACTGCACAGGACAGAGGCGCATAGAGGACACCGTTAACACACAGGAGGGAGCTGATTGGCAGCAAGTGAATACAGGAGAGATGTGAGTAGGGGCCAGAATGGACTAGAGCTAGAGGCCAGCAGCAACTCAACACTGCACAGGTCAGAGGCGCATAGAGGACACCGTTAACACACAGGAGGGAGCTGATTGTCCGCAAGTGAATACAGGAGAGATGTGAGTAGGGGCCAGAATGGACTCGAGCTAGAGGCCAGCAGCAACTCAACACTGCACAGGTCAGAGGCGCATAGAGGACACCGTTAACACACAGGAGGGAGCTGATTGTCCGCAAGTGAATACAGGAGAGGTGTGAGTAGGGGCCAGAATGGACTCGAGCTAGAGGCCAGCAGCAACTCAACACTGCACTGGTCAGAAGCGCATAGAGGACACCGTTAACACACAGGAGGGAGCTGATTGGCAGAAAGTGACACACAGGACAGAGGCGCATAGAGGACACAGTTTACACACAGGAGGGAGCATATTGGCAGCAAGTGACAGACAGGACAGAGGCGCATAGAGGACACCGTTTACACACAGGAGGGAGCTTATTGTCCGTAAGTGAATACAGGAGAGATGTGAGTAGGGGCCAGAATGGACTCGGGCTAGAGGCCAGCAGCAACTCAACACTGCACACGACAGAGGTGCATAGAGGACACTGTTAACACACAGGAGGGAGCTTATTGGCAGCAAGTGACAGACAGGACAGAGGCGCATAGAGGACACCGTTTACACACAGGAGGGAGCTTATTGGCAGCAAGTGACACACAGGACAGAGGCGCATAGAGGACACCGTTAACACACAGGAGGGAGCTGATTGGCAGAAAGTGACACACAGGACAGAGGCACATAGAAGACACTGTTTACACACAGGAGGGAGCTGATTGTCCGCAAGTGAATACAGGAGAGATGTGAGTAGGGGCCAGAATGGACTCGAGCTAGAGGCCAGCACAAACTCAACACTGCACAGGTCAGAGGCGCATAGAGGACACCGCTAACACACAGGAGGGAGCTGATTGGCAGAAAGTAACACACAGGACAGAGGCGCATAGAGGACACAGTTTACACACAGGAGGGAGCTTATTGGCAGCAAGAGACAGACAGGACAGAGGCGCATAGAGGACACCATTTACACACAGGAGGGAGCTTATTGTCCGCAAGTGAATACAGGAGAGATGTGAGTAGGGGCCAGAATGGACTCGAGCTAGAGGCCAGCAGCAACTCAACACTGTACAGGACAGAGGCGCATAGAGGACACCGTTAACACACAGGAGGGAGCTGATTGTCCGCAAGTGAATACAGGAGAGATGTGAGTAGGGGCCAGAATGGACTCGAGCTAGAGGCCAACAGCAACTCAACACTGCACAGGACAGAGGCGCATAGAGGACACCGTTAACACACAGGAGGGAGCTTATTGGCAGCAAGTGACACACAGGACAGAGGCGCATAGAAGACACTATTTACACACAGGAGGGAGCTGATTGTCTGCAAGTGAATACAGGAGAGATGTGAGTAGGGGCCAGAATGGACTCGAACTAGAGGCCAGAAGCAACTCAACACTGCACAGGTCAGAGGCGCATAGAGGACACCGTTAACACACAGGAGGGAGCTGATTGTCCGCAAGTGAATACAGGAGAGATGTGAGTAGGGGCCAGAATGGACTCGAGCTAGAGGCCAGCAGCAACTCAACACTGCACAGGTCAGAGGCGCATAGAGGACACCGTTAACACACAGGAGGGAGCTGATTGTCTGCAAGTGAATACAGGAGAGATGTGAGTAGGGGCCAGAATGGACTCGAGCTAGAGGCCAGCAGCAACTCAACACTGCACAGGATAGAGGCGCATAGAGGACACTGTTAACACACAGGAGGGAGCTTATTGGCAGCAAGTGACAGACAGGACAGAGGTGCATAGAGGACACCGTTTACACACAGGAGGGAGCTGATTGTCCGCAAGTAAATACAGGAGAGATGTGAGTAGGGGCCAGAATGGACTCGAGCTAGAGGCCAGCAGCAACTCAACACTGCACAGGTCAGAGGCGCATAGAGGACACCGTTAACACACAGGAGGGAGCTGATTGTCCGCAAGTGAATACAGGAGAGATGTGAGTAGGGGCCAGAATGGACTCGAGCTAGAGGCCAACAGCAACTCAACACTGCACAGGTCAGAGGCGCATAGAGGACACCGTTAACACACAGGAGGGAGCTGATTGTCCCCAAGTGAATACAGGAGAGATGTGAGTAGGGGCCAGAATGGACTCGAGCTAGAGGCCAGCAGCAACTCAACACTGCACAGGTCAGAGGCGCATAGAGGACACCGTTAACACACAGGAGGGAGCTGATTGTCCGCAAGTGAATACAGGAGAGATGTGAGTAGGGGCCAGAATGGACTCGAGCTAGAGGCCAGCAGCAACTCAACACTGCACAGGACAGAGGCGCATAGAGGACACCGTTAACACACAGGAGGGAGCTTATTGGCAGCAAGTGACAGACAGGACAGAGGCGCATAGAGGACACCGTTTACACACAGGAGGGAGCTGATTGTCCGCAAGTGAATACAGGAGAGATGTGAGTAGGGGCCAGAATGGACTCGAGCTAGAGGCCAGCAGCAACTCAACACTGCACAGGACAGAGGCGCATAGAGGACACCGTTAACACACAGGAGGGAGCTGATTGGTAGCAAGTGAATACAGGAGAGATGTGAGTAGGGGCCAGAATGGACTCGAGCTAGAGGCCAGCAGCAACTCAACACTGCACAGGACAGAGGCGCATAGAGGACACCGTTAACACACAGGAGGGAGCTTATTGGCAGCAAGTGACAGACAGGACAGAGGCGCATAGAGGACACCGTTTACAAACAGGAGGGAGCTGATTGTCCGCAAGTGAATACAGGAGAGTTGTGAGTAGGGGCCAGAATGGACTCGAGCTAGAGGCCAGCAGCAACTCAACACTGCACAGATGAGAGGCGCATAGAGGACACCGTTAACACACAGGAGGGAGCTGATTGTCCGCAAGTGAATACAGGAGAGATGTGAGTAGGGGCCAGAATGGACTCAAGCTAGAGGCCAGCAGCAACTCAACACTGCAGAGGTCAGAGGCGCATAGAGGACACGTTAACACACAGGAGGGAGCTGATTGTCTGCAAGTGAATACAGGAGAGATGTGAGTAGGGGCCAGAATGGACTCGAGCTAGAGGCCAGCAGCAACTCAACACTGCACAGGACAGAGGCGCATAGAGGACACCGTTAACACACAGGAGGGAGCTTATTGGCAGCAAGTGACAGACAGGACAGAGGCGCATAGAGGACACCGTTTACACACAGGACGGAGCTGATTGTCCGCAAGTGAATACAGGAGAGATGTGAGTAGGGGCCAGAATGGACTCGAGCTAGAGGCCAGCAGCAACTCAAAACTGCACAGGACAGAGGCGCATAGAGGACACCGTTAACACACAGGAGGGAGCTGATTGGTAGCAAGTGAATACAGGAGATATGTGAGTAGGGGCCAGAATGGACTCGAGCTAGAGGCCAGAAGCAACTCAACACTGCACAGGTCAGAGGCGCATAGAGGACACCGTTAACACACAGGAGGGAGCTGATTGTCCGCAAGTTAATACAGGAGAGATGGGAGTAGGGGCCAGAATGGACTCGAGCTAGAGGCCAGCAGCAACTCAACACTGCACAGGACAGAGGCGCATAGAGGACACCGTTAACACACAGGAGCGAGCTTATTGGCAGCAAGTGACAGACAGGACAGAGGCGCATAGAGGACACCGTTTACACACAGGAGGGAGCTGATTGTCCGCAAGTGAATACAGGAGAGATGTGAGTAGGGGCCAGAATGGACTCGAGCTAGAGGCCAGCAGCAACTCAACACTGCACAGGTCAGAGGCGCATAGAGGATACAGTTAACACACAGGAGGGAGCTGATTGTCCGCAAGTGAATACAGGAGAGATGTGAGTAGGGACCAGAATGGACTCGAGCTAGAGGCCAGCAGCAACTCAACACTGCACAGGTCAGAGGCGCATAGAGGACACCGTTAACACACAGGAGGGAGCTGATTGTCCGCAAGTGAATACAGGAGAGATGTGAGTAGGGGCCAGAATGGACTCGAGCTAGAGGCCAGCAGCAACTCAACACTGCACAGGTCAGAGGCGCATAGAGGACACCGTTAACACACAGGAGGGAGCTGATTGTCCGCAAGTGAATACAGGAGAGATGTGAGTAGGGGCCAGAATGGACTCGAGCTAGAGGCCAGCAGCAACTCAACACTGCACAGGTCAGAGGCGCATAGAGGACACCGTTAACACACAGGAGGGAGCTGATTGGCAGCAAGTGACAGACAGGACAGAGGCGCATAGAGGACACCGTTTACACACAGGAGGGAGCTGATTGTCCGCAAGTGAATACAGGAGAGATGTGAGTAGGGGCCAGAATGGACTCGAGCTAGAGGCCAGCAGCAACTCAACACGTCACAGGACAGAGGCGCATAGAGGACACCGTTAACACACAGGAGGCAGCTGATTGTCCGCAAGTGAATACAGGAGAGATGTGAGTAGGGGCCAGAATGGACTCGAGCTAGAGGCCAGCAGCAACTCAACACTGCACAGTACAGAGGCGCATAGAGGACACCGTTAACACACAGGAGGGAGCTGATTGTCCGCAAGTGAATACAGGAGAGATGTGAGTAGGGGCCAGAATGGACTCGAGCTAGAGGCCTGCAGCAACTCAACACTGCTCAGGACAGAGGCGCATAGAGGACACCGTTTACACAAAGGAGGGAGCTTCTTGGCAGCAAGTGACACACAGGACAGAGGTGCATAGAGGACACCGTTTACACACAGGTGGGAGCTTATTAGCAGCAAGTGACACACAGGGCAGAGGCGCATAGAGGACACCGTTAACACCCAGGAGGGAGCTGATTGGCAACAAGTGACATACAGGACAGAGGCGCATAGAGGACACTGTTTACACACAGGAGGGAGCTGATTGGGAGCAAGTGACACACAGGACAGAGGCTCACAGAGCACAACGTTTACACACAGGAGGGAGCTGATTGGCAGCAAGTGACACACAGGACAGAGGCGCATAGAGGACACCGTTTACACACAGGAGGGAGCTGATTGGCAAAAAGTGACATACAGGACAGAGGCGCATAGAGGACACCGTTTACACACAGGAGGGAGCTGATTGTACGCAAGTGATTACAGGAGAGGTGTGAGTAGGGGCCAGAATGGACTCGAGGTAGAGGCCAGCAGCAACTCAACACTGCACAGGACAGAGGCGCATAGAGGACACCGTTAACACACAGGAGGGAGCTTATTGGCAGCAAGTGACAGACAGGACAGAGGCGCATAGAGGACACCGTTTACACACAGGAGGGAGCTGATTGTCCGCAAATGAATACAGGAGAGATGTGAGTAGGGGCCAGAATGGAATCGAGCTAGAGGCCAGCAGCAACTCAACACTGCACAGGACAGAGGCGCATAGAGGACACCGTTAACACACAGGAGGGAGCTGATTGGCAGCAAGTGAATACAGGAGAGATGTGAGTAGGGGCCAGAATGGACTAGAGCTAGAGGCCAGCAGCAACTCAACACTGCACAGGTCAGAGGCGCATAGAGGACACCGTTAACACACAGGAGGGAGCTGATTGTCCGCAAGTGAATACAGGAGAGATGTGAGTAGGGGCCAGAATGGACTCGAGCTAGAGGCCAGCAGCAACTCAACACTGCACAGGTCAGAGGCGCATAGAGGACACCGTTAACACACAGGAGGGAGCTGATTGTCCGCAAGTGAATACAGGAGAGGTGTCAGTAGGGGCCAGAATGGACTCGAGCTAGAGGCCAGCAGCAACTCAACACTGCACTGGTCAGAGGCGCATAGAGGACACCGTTAACACACAGGAGGGAGCTGATTGGCAGAAAGTGACACACAGGACAGAGGCGCATAGAGGACACAGTTTACACACAGGAGGGAGCATATTGGCAGCAAGTGACAGACAGGACAGAGGCGCATAGAGGACACCGTTTACACACAGGAGGGAGCTTATTGTCCGTAAGTGAATACAGGAGAGATGTGAGTAGGGGCCAGAATGGACTCGAGCTAGAGGCCAGCAGCAACTCAACACTGCACACGACAGAGGTGCATAGAGGACACTGTTAACACACAGGAGGGAGCTTATTGGCAGCAAGTGACACACAGGACAGAGGCGCATAGAGGACACTGTTAACACACAGGAGGGAGCTGATTGGCAGAAAGTGACACACAGGACAGAGGCACATAGAAGACACTGTTTACACACAGGAGGGAGCTGATTGTCCGCAAGTGAATACAGGAGAGATGTGAGTAGGGGCCAGAATGGACTCGAGCTAGAGGCCAGCAGCAACTCAACACTGCACAGGTCAGAGGCGCATAGAGGACACCGCTAACACACAGGAGGGAGCTGATTGGCAGAAAGTAACACACAGGACAGAGGCGCATAGAGGACACAGTTTACACACAGGAGGGAGCTTATTGGCAGCAAGAGACAGACAGGACAGAGGCGCATAGAGGACACCATTTACACACAGGAGGGAGCTTATTGTCCGCAAGTGAATACAGGAGAGATGTGAGTAGGGGCCAGAATGGACTCGAGCTAGAGGCCAGCAGCAACTCAACACTGTACAGGACAGAGGCGCATAGAGGACACCGTTAACACACAGGAGGGAGCTGATTGTCCGCAAGTGAATACAGGAGAGATGTGAGTAGGGGCCAGAATGGACTCGAGCTAGAGGCCAACAGCAACTCAACACTGCACAGGACAGAGGCGCATAGAGGACACCGTTAACACACAGGAGGGAGCTTATTGGCAGCAAGTGACACACAGGACAGAGGCGCATAGAAGACACTATTTACACACTCGAGGGAGCTGATTGTCTGCAAGTGAATACAGGAGAGATGTGAGTAGGGGCCAGAATGGACTCGAACTAGAGGCCAGAAGCAACTCAACACTGCACAGGTCAGAGGCGCATAGAGGACACCGTTAACACACAGGAGGGAGCTGATTGTCCGCAAGTGAATACAGGAGAGATGTGAGTAGGGGCCAGAATGGACTCGAGCTAGAGGCCAGCAGCAACTCAACACTGCACAGGTCAGAGGCGCATAGAGGACACCGTTAACACACAGGAGGGAGCTGATTGTCTGCAAGTGAATACAGGAGAGATGTGAGTAGGGGCCAGAATGGACTCGAGCTAGAGGCCAGCAGCAACTCAACACTGCACAGGATAGAGGCGCATAGAGGACACCGTTAACACACAGGAGGGAGCTTATTGGCAGCAAGTGACAGACAGGACAGAGGTGCATAGAGGACACCGTTTACACACAGGAGGGAGCTGATTGTCTGCAAGTAAATACAGGAGAGATGTGAGTAGGGGCCAGAATGGACTCGAGCTAGAGGCCAGCAGCAACTCAACACTGCACAGGTCAGAGGCGCATAGAGGACACCGTTAACACACAGGAGGGAGCTGATTGTCCGCAAGTGAATACAGGAGAGATGTGAGTAGGGGCCAGAATGGACTCGAGCTAGAGGCCAACAGCAACTCAACACTGCACAGGTCAGAGGCGCATAGAGGACACCGTTAACACACAGGAGGGAGCTGATTGTCCCCAAGTGAATACAGGAGAGATGTGAGTAGGGGCCAGAATGGACTCGAGCTAGAGGCCAGCAGCAACTCAACACTGCACAGGTCAGAGGCGCATAGAGGACACCGTTAACACACAGGAGGGAGCTGATTGTCCGCAAGTGAATACAGGAGAGATGTGAGTAGGGGCCAGAATGGACTCGAGCTAGAGGCCAGCAGCAACTCAACACTGCACAGGACAGAGGCGCATAGAGGACACCGTTAACACACAGGAGGGAGCTTATTGGCAGCAAGTGACAGACAGGACAGAGGCGCATAGAGGACACCGTTTACACACAGGAGGGAGCTGATTGTCCGCAAGTGAATACAGGAGAGATGTGAGTAGGGGCTAGAATGGACTCGAGCTAGAGGCCAGCAGCAACTCAACACTGCACAGGACAGAGGCGCATAGAGGACACCGTTAACACACAGGAGGGAGCTGATTGGTAGCAAGTGAATACAGGAGAGATGTGAGTAGGGGCCAGAATGGACTCGAGCTAGAGGCCAGCAGCAACTCAACACTGCAGAGGTCAGAGGCGCATAGAGGACACGTTAACACACAGGAGGGAGCTGATTGTCTGCAAGTGAATACAGGAGAGATGTGAGTAGGGGCCAGAATGGACTCGAGCTAGAGGCCAGCAGCAACTCAACACTGCACAGGACAGAGGCGCATAGAGGACACCGTTAACACACAGGAGGGAGCTTATTGGCAGCAAGTGACAGACAGGACAGAGGCGCATAGAGGACACCGTTTACAAACAGGAGGGAGCTGATTGTCCGCAAGTGAATACAGGAGAGTTGTGAGTAGGGGCCAGAATGGACTCGAGCTAGAGGCCAGCAGCAACTCAACACTGCACAGATGAGAGGCGCATAGAGGACACCGTTAACACACAGGAGGGAGCTGATTGTCCGCAAGTGAATACAGGAGAGATGTGAGTAGGGGCCAGAATGGACTCAAGCTAGAGGCCAGCAGCAACTCAACACTGCAGAGGTCAGAGGCGCATAGAGGACACGTTAACACACAGGAGGGAGCTGATTGTCTGCAAGTGAATACAGGAGAGATGTGAGTAGGGGCCAGAATGGACTCGAGCTAGAGGCCAGCAGCAACTCAACACTGCACAGGACAGAGGCGCATAGAGGACACCGTTAACACACAGGAGGGAGCTTATTGGCAGCAAGTGACAGACAGGACAGAGGCGCATAGAGGACACCGTTTACACACAGGACGGAGCTGATTGTCCGCAAGTGAATACAGGAGAGATGTGAGTAGGGGCCAGAATGGACTCGAGCTAGAGGCCAGCAGCAACTCAACACTGCACAGGACAGAGGCGCATAGAGGACACCGTTAACACACAGGAGGGAGCTGATTGGTAGCAAGTGAATACAGGAGATATGTGAGTAGGGGCCAGAATGGACTCGAGCTAGAGGCCAGAAGCAACTCAACACTGCACAGGTCAGAGGCGCATAGAGGACACCGTTAACCCACAGGAGGGAGCTGATTGTCCGCAAGTGAATACAGGAGAGATGGGAGTAGGGGCCAGAATGGACTCGAGCTAGAGGCCAGCAGCAACTCAACACTGCACAGGACAGAGGCGCATAGAGGACACCGTTAACACACAGGAGCGAGCTTATTGGCAGCAAGTGACAGACAGGACAGAGGCGCATAGAGGACACCGTTTACACACAGGAGGGAGCTGATTGTCCGCAAGTGAATACAGGAGAGATGTGAGTAGGGGCCAGAATGGACTCGAGCTAGAGGCCAGCAGCAACTCAACACTGCACAGGTCAGAGGCGCATAGAGGAAACAGTTAACACACAGGAGGGAGCTGATTGTCCGCAAGTGAATACAGGAGAGATGTGAGTAGGGACCAGAATGGACTCGAGCTAGAGGCCAGCAGCAACTCAACACTGCACAGGTCAGAGGCGCATAGAGGACACCGTTAACACACAGGAGGGAGCTGATTGTCCGCAAGTGAATACAGGAGAGATGTGAGTAGGGGCCAGAATGGACTCGAGCTAGAGGCCAGCAGCAACTCAACACTGCACAGGTCAGAGGCGCATAGAGGACACCGTTAACACACAGGAGGGAGCTGATTGTCCGCAAGTGAATACAGGAGAGATGTGAGTAGGGGCCAGAATGGACTCGAGCTAGAGGCCAGCAGCAACTCAACACTGCACAGGTCAGAGGCGCATAGAGGACACCGTTAACACACAGGAGGGAGCTGATTGGCAGCAAGTGACAGACAGGACAGAGGCGCATAGAGGACACCGTTTACACACAGGAGGGAGCTGATTGTCCGCAAGTGAATACAGGAGAGATGTGAGTAGGGGCCAGAATGGACTCGAGCTAGAGGCCAGCAGCAACTCAACACTGCACAGGACAGAGGCGCATAGAGGACACCGTTAACACACAGGAGGGAGCTGATTGTCCGCAAGTGAATACAGGAGAGATGTGAGTAGGGGCCAGAATGGACTCGAGCTAGAGGCCAGCAGCAACTCAACACTGCACAGTACAGAGGCGCATAGAGGACACCGTTAACACACAGGAGGGAGCTGATTGTCCGCAAGTGAATACAGGAGAGATGTGAGTAGGGGCCAGAATGGACTCGAGCTAGAGGCCAGCAGCAACTCAACACTGCTCAGGACAGAGGCGCATAGAGGACACCGTTTACACACAGGAGGGAGCTTCTTGGCAGCAAGTGACACACAGGACAGAGGTGCATAGAGGACACCGTTTACACACAGGTGGGAGCTTATTAGCAGCAAGTGACACACAGGGCAGAGGCGCATAGAGGACACCGTTAACACCCAGGAGGGAGCTGATTGGCAACAAGTGACATACAGGACAGAGGCGCATAGAGGACACTGTTTACACACAGGAGGGAGCTGATTGGGAGCAAGTGACACACAGGACAGAGGCTCACAGAGCACAACGTTTACACACAGGAGGGAGCTGATTGGCAGCAAGTGACACACAGGACAGAGGCGCATAGAGGACACCGTTTACACACAGGAGGGAGCTGATTGGCAAAAAGTGACATACAGGACAGAGGCGCATAGAGGACACCGTTTACACACAGGAGGGAGCTGATTGTACGCAAGTGATTACAGGAGAGGTGTGAGTAGGGGCCAGAATGGACTCGAGCTAGAGGCCAGCAGCAACTCAACACTGCACAGGACAGAGGCGCATAGAGGACACCGTTAACACACAGGAGGGAGCTTATTGGCAGCAAGTGACAGACAGGACAGAGGCGCATAGAGGACACCGTTTACACACAGGAGGGAGCTGATTGTCCGCAAATGAATACAGGAGAGATGTGAGTAGGGGCCAGAATGGAATCGAGCTAGAGGCCAGCAGCAACTCAACACTGCACAGGACAGAGGCGCATAGAGGACACCGTTAACACACAGGAGGGAGCTGATTGGCAGCAAGTGAATACAGGAGAGATGTGAGTAGGGGCCAGAATGGACTAGAGCTAGAGGCCAGCAGCAACTCAACACTGCACAGGTCAGAGGCGCATAGAGGACACCGTTAACACACAGGAGGGAGCTGATTGTCCGCAAGTGAATACAGGAGAGATGTGAGTAGGGGCCAGAATGGACTCGAGCTAGAGGCCAGCAGCAACTCAACACTGCACAGGTCAGAGGCGCATAGAGGACACCGTTAACACACAGGAGGGAGCTGATTGTCCGCAAGTGAATACAGGAGAGGTGTCAGTAGGGGCCAGAATGGACTCGAGCTAGAGGCCAGCAGCAACTCAACACTGCACTGGTCAGAGGCGCATAGAGGACACCGTTAACACACAGGAGGGAGCTGATTGGCAGAAAGTGACACACAGGACAGAGGCGCATAGAGGACACAGTTTACACACAGGAGGGAGCATATTGGCAGCAAGTGACAGACAGGACAGAGGCGCATAGAGGACACCGTTTACACACAGGAGGGAGCTTATTGTCCGTAAGTGAATACAGGAGAGATGTGAGTAGGGGCCAGAATGGACTCGAGCTAGAGGCCAGCAGCAACTCAACACTGCACACGACAGAGGTGCATAGAGGACACTGTTAACACACAGGAGGGAGCTTATTGGCAGCAAGTGACACACAGGACAGAGGCGCATAGAGGACACCGTTAACACACAGGAGGGAGCTGATTGGCAGAAAGTGACACACAGGACAGAGGCACATAGAAGACACTGTTTACACACAGGAGGGAGCTGATTGTCCGCAAGTGAATACAGGAGAGATGTGAGTAGGGGCCAGAATGGACTCGAGCTAGAGGCCAGCAGCAACTCAACACTGCACAGGTCAGAGGCGCATAGAGGACACCGCTAACACACAGGAGGGAGCTGATTGGCAGAAAGTAACACACAGGACAGAGGCGCATAGAGGACACAGTTTACACACAGGAGGGAGCTTATTGGCAGCAAGAGACAGACAGGACAGAGGCGCATAGAGGACACCATTTACACATAGGAGGGAGCTTATTGTCCGCAAGTGAATACAGGAGAGATGTGAGTAGGGGCCAGAATGGACTCGAGCTAGAGGCCAGCAGCAACTCAACACTGCACAGGACAGAGGCACATAGAGGACACCGTTAACACACAGGAGGGAGCTTATTGGCAGCAAGTGACACACAGGACAGAGGCGCATAGAAGACACTCTTTACACACAGGAGGGAGCTGATTGTCTGCAAGTGAATACAGGAGAGATGTGAGTAGGGGCCAGAATGGACTCGAACTAGAGGCCAGAAGCAACTCAACACTGCACAGGTCAGAGGCGCATAGAGGACACCGTTAACACACAGGAGGGAGCTGATTGTCCGCAAGTGAATACAGGAGAGATGTGAGTAGGGGCCAGAATGGACTCGAGCTAGAGGCCAGCAGCAACTCAACACTGCACAGGTCAGAGGCGCATAGAGGACACCGTTAACACACAGGAGGGAGCTGATTGTCTGCAAGTGAATACAGGAGAGATGTGAGTAGGGGCCAGAATGGACTCGAGCTAGAGGCCAGCAGCAACTCAACACTGCACAGGACAGAGGCGCATAGAGGACACCGTTAACACACAGGAGGGAGCTTATTGGCAGCAAGTGACAGACAGGACAGAGGCGCATAGAGGACACCGTTTACACACAGGAGGGAGCTGATTGTCCGCAAGTAAATACAGGAGAGATGTGAGTAGGGGCCAGAATGGACTCGAGCTAGAGGCCAGCAGCAACTCAACACTGCACAGGTCAGAGGCGCATAGAGGACACCATTAACACACAGGAGGGAGCTGATTGTCCGCAAGTGAATACAGGAGAGATGTGAGTAGGGGCCAGAATGGACTCGAGCTAGAGGCCAACAGCAACTCAACACTGCACAGGTCAGAGGCGCATAGAGGACACCGTTAACACACAGGAGGGAGCTGATTGTCCCCAAGTGAATACAGGAGAGATGTGAGTAGGGGCCAGAATCGACTCGAGCTAGAGGCCATCAGCAACTCAACACTGCACAGGTCAGAGGCGCATAGAGGACACCGTTAACACACAGGAGGGAGCTGATTGTCCGCAAGTGAATACAGGAGAGATGTGAGTAGGGGCCAGAATGGACTCGAGCTAGAGGCCAGCAGCAACTCAACACTGCACAGGACAGAGGCGCATAGAGGACACCGGTAACACACAGGAGGGAGCTTATTGGCAGCAAGTGACAGACAGGACAGAGGTGCATAGAGGACACCGTTTACACACAGGAGGGAGCTGATTGTCTGCAAGTGAATACAGGAGAGATGTGAGTAGGGGCCAGAATGGACTCGAGCTAGAGGCCAGCAGCAACTCAACACTGCACAGGACAGAGGCGCATAGAGGACACCGTTAACACACAGGAGGGAGCTGATTGGTAGCAAGTGAATACAGGAGAGATGTGAGTAGGGGCCAGAATGGACTCGAGCTAGAGGCCAGCAGCAACTCAACACTGCACAGGTCAGAGGCGCATAGAGGACACCGTTAACACACAGGAGGGAGCTGATTCTCCGCAAGTGAATACAGGAGAGATGTGAGTAGGGGCCAGAATGGACTCGAGCTAGAGGCCAACAGCAACTCAACACTGCACAGGTCAGAGGCGCATAGAGGACACCGTTAACACACAGGAGGGAGCTGATTGTCCCCAAGTGAATACAGGAGAGATGTGAGTAGGGGCCAGAATGGACTCGAGCTAGAGGCCAGCAGCAACTCAACACTGCACAGGTCAGAGGCGCATAGAGGACACCGTTAACACACAGGAGGGAGCTGATTGTCCGCAAGTGAATACAGGAGAGATGTGAGTAGGGGCCAGAATGGACTCGAGCTAGAGGCCAGCAGCAACTCAACACTGCACAGGACAGAGGCGCATAGAGGACACCGTTAACACACAGGAGGGAGCTTGTTGGCAGCAAGTGACAGACAGGACAGAGGCGCATAGAGGACACCGTTTACACACAGGAGGGAGCTGATTGTCCGCAAGTGAATACAGGAGAGATGTGAGTAGGGGCCAGAATGGACTCGAGCTAGAGGCCAGCAGCAACTCAACACTGCACAGGACAGAGGCGCATAGAGGACACCGTTAACACACAGGAGGGAGTTGATGGGTAGCAAGTGAATACAGGAGAGATGTGAGTAGGGGCCAGAATGGACTCGAGCTAGAGGCCAGAAGCAACTCAACACTGCACAGGTCAGAGGCGCATAGAGGACACCATTAACACACAGGAGGGAGCTGATTGTCCGCAAGTGAATACAGGAGAGATGTGAGTAGGGGCCAGAATGGACTGGAGCTAGAGGCCAGCAGCAACTCAACACTGCACAGGACAGAGGCGCATAGAGGACACCGTTAACACACAGGAGGGAGCTTATTGGCAGCAAGTGACAGACAGGACAGAGGCGCATAGAGGACACCGTTTACACACAGGAGGGAGCTTATTGTCCGCAAGTGACACACTGTCATGATCTCTGCTTCCAAAAGGTCAGGGTTTTCCCAACTCCCTTGGAAGCAGATCCATAACCCAGGTTCCGAGTGCCAACCAGTCCCAATTGGGACCTTTTGGACCCAGTCCTGGTGCCAGTGGCACCAGGCTCATAAATATGCCCAGTCCCAGCGCTGGAAGCGCCGGGCTCATAATGCTTGGGTGGACTTACCTGCAGCAGACCATGCTGCTTACTTGCCTGCCAGTTGAGCCTCTGATCCTCTTCTGTTTGGAACTACTTTTCCTGTTGGGTGGGGCAGGAGCCACTCCCTAGGTTCAGAACACTGGAACTCTTCTGGAAAGCAGGAACTCTTTTCTTACCTAGGCGTGGCTGTGGAAGGAGACACCTAAGCACTACAGGAGGCTATTTAAACCACACCCGATGGATGAATCTTGCTTTGCGTTATTCTGCATCCTCTGCAGCAGAACGCTCATCGTGTCTTCTGCATCTGATCCTGGGCCTAAGGAAAAAGGCTTACCATCCTGAATCCAGTCTTCAGCAACACCTATAAAGACAAGAAAGAACAGGTTAGCATTACGGTCTTCAGTGACAGCGCTTCACTTACCTGGTCCATCGGCTGTCACCAACGCCTCGCGCTGCATTCCGGCATCTGAAAGACAAAGGCTTACCTACTCTTCGTGCGCTCCGGAGGTCTTCGCACTGCATTCCGGCATCTGAAAGACAAAAGCTTACCAACTCTTCGCACGCTCCGGAGGCCTTCGGTGCTGCATCCCGCATCTGAAAGACAAAACAAGGTGCGTTTAAAGACATTGGGGAACTTTAATACTCACGTGCCATTACTCCTTTCCACATCTAACCCAGTGGGTATTCCGGCACCCTGCAGCCGCTCCGAACTTGTACCTGCAAAATAAAAAGACAGTTAGAGCGCATCGTGAAGCAGGCAACAAGCGCTTACTTACGTGCTTCCAGGCGCTTCTATTCATCACACGGGCTCCATCTTCAACTCACTTCAGCCCGTCATCCGCCATCGCCGGAACCCTGCAAAACAAGAGACATCATTACTAAAGACTTTTAAAGACATTAGAATTACTCGAAACTTACCGTTCGTGCAGTAAACGACGGACAGCAGTCCTCTGAAGTCAAGAGGCCTGCTCCCCTTATCCAGTGAAGAAACTGGTTACAGCACCCTGCCCCGAGGCAGATGGAGAGCACGGCGTTCACTTACCTAAGGTGAGAGCGTTAACCTTTGGGGTTCTACAGGAGAAGAGAAAGGGAAGAAGAGAGAGACATTCAATAACCCAGTTCATTAATCCCATATTTTCTATCTGCAGACATCTTACCCTTCGAGTCAGACATACAGTGCACAGAGGTCCAGCCCAAAGAGCCAGCCGTGTGTTACACATCACCTTTGAAGATACGGTATACGCCCAGTCAAGACCGGCGCCTCTACGGGAATCAGGTGAGCGTTACAGAACGCAAAGCCTACCGCAAAACTCCCGTCCAGTCGCTATGGAAACCTCGGATACCGACCAGCTAGCCCAGTTACTTGGGGAACTAAGGGCAGAAGTGCATGCAGCCCGTCAGGAAACGAACGCTCTAAGAAGGGAACTGATTATTTCCAAGGAGTGAACAGATGATCTCGCTAGACAATTGCTACAGTCACAAGCCGGACAGACCCCGTTACCCGCATCTGGGGGAAATCTTCCTTCTACATCCTCTATGAATCCAGTGCAGATCAACCTACCTGGGAATGTACCTCTGGCTCCGCCCGAACGATTTTCTGGTGACCCAAAGAGGTTTGCAGTATTTATCAATCAGTGCCGGTTGCATTTCTTATGCCGGCCAGCAGCCTTTCCAACTGATCAAGCTAAAGTAGCTTTCGTGCTTTCGTACCTTAGTGGCAATGCGGCAGACTGGTCGATCCCTCTAGTAAATCAAGATGATCCGGTCCTCCATGATTTTCAAGCTTTTCAGCTCAGTATGGAAAAACTGTTCGCAAGACATTCACAGGGGCAGGCCTTGGACAATGAGCTTCTTTCGTTGCGACAAGGTAATCAAGACCTTTTGGCTTATATTGCGTCTTTCAACAGACTGATAGTGGAAACTCAATGGCCTGAGGGCAAAAGGATTACGCTGTTTTATAGAGGTCTACGTGGAGAGCTCAAAGATGTGTTAGCCCAAGTAGTGAATCCCCCACAAGATTGTTCGGACTATATAGACTTAGTCGTTCAAATAGATCACAGACTGCAGAACAGGAAGGCCGATCGTTCCAAGTTTGATGCTCGAGTATTTTCCAAACCGCCAACTCCTTCCAAAGGAGTAGACTCCGGGGAACCCATGCAAATAGGGGGCCTGAAAGGTCCTCTAACACAAAAGGAGCGGGAAAGGAGAAAACAGTTGCAATTATGCCTCTATTGCGGAAACTCAGGGCACTTTCTTCGAGACTGTCCGGTGAAACCTGCCAAGAAGGCAGTAGGAGCTGCAGTTACCAAAGTTACAAACTCTGAGCAGGGAAACGACCTCGCCCGACAAGAATAGAGGTCCTCTTGCCGAGCGTGAAAACCAGTTCCGTGACCTCGCATTTCGTGATACCTATGGTCCTCATTAGCCCTGATAATCCGGATCGATTACATGCAATTGAAGCTTACGTCGACAGCGGTGCCATCGGCAATTATGTGGATCATGAAATGGTTTTGAGGATGAATCTAACTCTTTTTCCCAAGGCTGTAAAGGACGTCATTACTACGGTGGATGGAACGGAGATAGCCTCCGGACCAGTAACGCATACCACTCAAGAAGTGACGCTAGTAAGTCAAGATGGACACCATGAGAAGATCGTGTTCGATGTGATCAAGGCTCCTCAGTTTCAGATTATTCTAGGAATACCTTGGTTAGAGAAACACAATCCTCTGATCGATTGGCGAGCAAGAACGGTCCAGTTTCCAGAATGTGTCTCTACTTGTCACTCTCCACCTGGTGTTGCACTGGCAGCAATTTCTTCAGAGACTCCCCAGTTACCTCCCGAATACCTAGAATACCAAGATGTTTTCCGGAAGGATCAGGCTAACTCTCTACCTCCTCATAGGTCTTATGACTGCCAGATAGACCTAATACCTGGATCTACTCCTCCTTGTAGTAGAATTTATGCCCTCACCGAGCCTGAGAACCTTCACCTTCGACAATACCTGGATCAATACCTGGCAAATGGGTTTATTCGTCCTTCCAAGTCCCCTGCTTCTTCAGCTTTGTTCTTCGTTCCAAAAAAGGAAGGAGACCTTAGAACTTGTATAGATTATCGCTCCCTGAACCAGATCACCGTCAAGAATAGATATCCGTTACCTTTGATCCCTGAACTCCTGGACCAAGTCAGAAAAGCATGCATATATACAAAGCTGGATCTTAGAGGAGCCTACCACTTGGTACGAGTAAAAGAGGGCGATGAATGGAAGACGGCCTTCCGCACCAAATATGGGCTATTTGAATATCAGGTCATGCCCTTCGGACTTTGCAATGCCCCGGCCGCCTTTCAATATTTTATGAACGATGTCCTCAGAGAGCTCATAGATGTGTGTGTTGTTGTTTACATTGACAACATCCTCGTTTATTCTTCATCGGAATCTGAACATCGGAAACACGTGAAAATGGTCCTCGAAACATTGCATCAACACAAACTTTTCGCTAAGTTGGAAAAATGTGTTTTCAACGTGACTGAAGTTGAATTCTTGGGATTCATATTATCACCTAACGGAGTGCGTATGGATTCAAAGAAGGTCGATGCAGTTCTCAAATGGCCATCACCATCCTCCGTAAAAGGTGTGCAAAGCATGTTAGGCTTCGCTAACTTTTACCGCAGGTTTATCCACAAATTTTCTCGAATAGTCCAGCCCATCACTGCCTTGTTAAAGAAAAACAAACGTTTTGAATGGTCTACCGAGGCGGAACAAGCTTTCCAGGATTTGAAGACTAAATTTATCTCTGCACCAATCTTAAAACACCCTTGCCCCGAACTCCCCTACATCGTGGAAACTGATGCTTCAAGCCTTGCCATGGGGGCAGTTCTATCACAAAAGGACCCGGTAACCAATCAGTTGCATCCCGTGGCATTTTGGTCCCGCAAATTCTCGCCTCCTGAAATCAATTACACGATTACTGACAAGGAACTTCTGGCTATCAAGTCTGCCTTTAAGGCTTGGCGGCATTATCTGCTGGGGGCCCGACACACCGTTACTGTGATTACGGATCACCGAAACCTGCAATATTTGAAAACCGCAAAAGCCCAATCCTCTAGACAACTCCGTTGGTCATTATTCTTTGCCGAGTTTGACTTCATAATTACCTATCGACCTGGTACAAAAAACGGTAAAGCTGATGCCCTTTCTCGGATGGGAGTCGAAGAACACTTGATCAACCCTAAACCTGTACCAATCATTCCTGAACAAAGAATTCTGGGTGTAATCGCCACACAATCCATAGAGGAAGTTAAGGATAAAGCCAGGCAACTTGTAACTCCAGCAGACATACAGAATTGGCATCTGCAGGGAAAGGACTTTGCAGTAAAGGACAACTTATTGTATTTCCAAGAACGATTATACCTGCCCAGCACAGATTTACAGAAAAAAGTAATCTCTTGTTATCACGATTCTTTAATGGAAGGACATCCCGGTATGGCCAAGACCTCAGAAAAGATCAAGCGCTACTTCTGGTGGCCGTCTTGGAAAAAAGATATCAGAGACTTTATAATGTCCTGTGGAGTATGCGCCCAAAACAAGAGTCAAAAGGAAAGACCAGCAGGTCTCTTACGCCCTATTGACATCCCACCTCGCCCTTGGCATACGCTTTCTATGGACTTCATCACCGATCTACCTCCATGCTCCGGATACAATACGATTCTAGTAATCGTGGACTTATTCTCCAAGATGGCGCATTTCATTCCGCTCAAAGGCTTGCCAACAGCAGCAACTCTGGCCCGAGAATTTCTCGAAAACATCGTCCGACTGCACGGTTTTCCTTCGGTTCTAATTTCGGATCGAGGTAGTCAATTTATTTCTCATTTTTGGCGAAGTTGCTGTCGGTCGGCTCAAATTGATGTGAGACTATCGACCAGTCACCACCCTCAGACCGACGGACAAACCGAGAGGACCAATCAAACTCTGGAACAGTATTTACGCTGCATGCTGCAACAAACTGAAAAAACTTGGAAAGACATCCTTTGGATAGCCGAATATGCCTACAATAACTCTGTCCATTCGGGAACTGGGAAAACCCCGTTTTTTCTTTTATACGGCAGTCACCCTCGAACCTCGGAGTTGGATCCCCTCCAAGATCTTGAAACACCAGCAGTAGACTACCTGCATTCTACAATCACCCAAGCCTTTAAGGAAGCTGTTTCTCACCTTCAAAGGGCTAAAGAACAATACAAGAAAGGAGCAGATCAACATCGGAAGGAAGCCCCTCAATATCAAGTAGGGGATCAAGTCTGGTTATCCACCAAATATCTACCTCTAAAAGGGCCACGCACATTCAACCCAAGATACATTGGTCCCTATTCCATCACTACCATAGTAAACCCAGTAGCGGTCAAGTTGGACTTGCCCCCGCACATGAAGATACATCCGGTCTTCCACGTCTCTCTATTAAAACCCGTGCAACCTCAAACCCGACTAACTAAATCTCCAAAACCCATCCTAGTTGATGGAGAACTCGAGTTTGAAGTCAAAAGCATTCTGGACTCCAAGATCTCCAAATCTAAACTATTTTACCTAATTGACTGGAAAGGCTACGGCCCCCAAGAGAGATCCTGGGAACCTGCTGAATATGTCCACGCTCCTCGCCTAATCAAAAGATTTCACCGAACATTTCCTGACAAGCCAAAACCCCCGGAGAAGCCCGGTTTGGGAGGGGCCTTGAGGGGGGGTACTGTCATGATCTCTGCTTCCAAAAGGTCAGGGTTTTCCCAACTCCCTTGGAAGCAGATCCATAACCCAGGTTCCGAGTGCCAACCAGTCCCAATTGGGACCTTTTGGACCCAGTCCTGGTGCCAGTGGCACCAGGCTCATAAATATGCCCAGTCCCAGCGCTGGAAGCGCCGGGCTCATAATGCTTGGGTGGACTTACCTGCAGCAGACCATGCTGCTTACTTGCCTGCCAGTTGAGCCTCTGATCCTCTTCTGTTTGGAACTACTTTTCCTGTTGGGTGGGGCAGGAGCCACTCCCTAGGTTCAGAACACTGGAACTCTTCTGGAAAGCAGGAACTCTTTTCTTACCTAGGCGTGGCTGTGGAAGGAGACACCTAAGCACTACAGGAGGCTATTTAAACCACACCCGATGGATGAATCTTGCTTTGCGTTATTCTGCATCCTCTGCAGCAGAACGCTCATCGTGTCTTCTGCATCTGATCCTGGGCCTAAGGAAAAAGGCTTACCATCCTGAATCCAGTCTTCAGCAACACCTATAAAGACAAGAAAGAACAGGTTAGCATTACGGTCTTCAGTGACAGCGCTTCACTTACCTGGTCCATCGGCTGTCACCAATGCCTCGCGCTGCATTCCGGCATCTGAAAGACAAAGGCTTACCTACTCTTCGTGCGCTCCGGAGGTCTTCGCACTGCATTCCGGCATCTGAAAGACAAAAGCTTACCAACTCTTCGCACGCTCCGGAGGCCTTCGGCGCTGCATCCCGCATCTGAAAGACAAAACAAGGTGCGTTTAAAGACATTGGGGAACTTTAATACTCACGTGCCATTACTCCTTTCCACATCTAACCCAGTGGGTATTCCGGCACCCTGCAGCCGCTCCGAACTTGTACCTGCAAAATAAAAAGACAGTTAGAGCGCATCGTGAAGCAGGCAACAAGCGCTTACTTACGTGCTTCCAGGCGCTTCTATTCATCACACGGGCTCCATCTTCAACTCACTTCAGCCCGTCATCCGCCATCGCCGGAACCCTGCAAAACAAGAGACATCATTACTAAAGACTTTTAAAGACATTAGAATTACTCGAAACTTACCGTTCGTGCAGTAAACGACGGACAGCAGTCCTCTGAAGTCAAGAGGCCTGCTCCCCTTATCCAGTGAAGAAACTGGTTACAGCACCCTGCCCCGAGGCAGATGGAGAGCACGGCGTTCACTTACCTAAGGTGAGAGCGTTAACCTTTGGGGTTCTACAGGAGAAGAGAAAGGGAAGAAGAGAGAGACATTCAATAACCCAGTTCATTAATCCCATATTTTCTATCTGCAGACATCTTACCCTTCGAGTCAGACATACAGTGCACAGAGGTCCAGCCCAAAGAGCCAGCCGTGTGTTACACATCACCTTTGAAGATACGGTATACGCCCAGTCAAGACCGGCGCCTCTACGGGTATCAGGTGAGCGTTACACACACAGGACAGAGGCGCATATAAGACACTGTTTACACACAGGAGGGAGCTGATTGTCCGCAATTGAATACAGGAGAGATGTGAGTAGGGGCCAGAATGGACTCGAGCTAGAGGCCAGCAGCAACTCAACACTGCACAGTTCAGAGGCGCATAGAGGACACCGTTAACACACAGCAGGGAGCTGATTGTCCGCAAGTGAATACAGGAGAGATGTGAGTAGGGGCCAGAATGGACTCGAGCTAGAGACCAGCAGCAACTCAACACTGCACAGTTCAGAGGCGCATAGAGGACACCGTTAACACACAGCAGGGAGCTGATTGTCCGCAAGTGAATACAGGAGAGATGTGAGTAGGGGCCAGAATGGACTCGAGCTAGAGGCCAGCAGCAACTCAACACTGCACAGGTCAGAGGCGCATAGAGGACACCGTTAACACACAGGAGGGAGCTGATTGTCCGCAAGTGAATACAGGAGAGATGTGAGTAGGGGCCAGAATGGACTGGAGCTAGAGGCCAGCAGCAACTCAACACTGCACAGGACAGAGGCGCATAGAGGACACCGTTAACGCACAGGAGGGAGCTTATTGGCAGCAAGTGACAGACAGGACAGAGGCGCATAGAGGACACCGTTAACACACAGGAGGGAGCTGATTGGCAGAAAGTGACACACAGGACAGAGGCGCATAGAGGACACAGTTTACACACAGGAGGGAGCATATTGGCAGCAAGTGACAGACAGGACAGAGGCGCATAGAGGACACCGTTTACACACAGGAGGGTGCTTATTGTCCGCAAGTGAATACAGGAGAGATGTGAGTAGGGGCCAGAATGGACTCAAGCTAGAGGCCAGCAGCAACTCAACACTGCACACGACAGAGGTGCATAGAGGACACCGTTAACACACAGGAGGGAGCTTATTGGCAGCAAGTGACAGACAGGACAGAGGCGCATAGAGGACACGGTTTACACACAGGAGGGAGCTTATTGGCAGCAAGTGACACACAGGACAGAGGCGCATAGAGGACACCGTTAACACACAGGAGGGAGCTGATTGGCAGAAAGTGACACACAGGACAGAGGCACATAGAAGACACTGTTTACACACAGGAGGGAGCTGATTGTCCGCAAGTGAATACAGGAGAGATGTGAGTAGGGGCCAGAATGGACTCGAGCTAGAGGCCAGCAGCAACTCAACACTGCACAGGTCAGAGGCGCATAGAGGACACAGTTTACACACAGGAGGGAGCTTATTGGCAGCAAGTGACAGACAGGACAGAGGCGCATAGAGGACACCGTTTACACACAGGAGGGAGCTTATTGTCCGCAAGTGAATACAGGAGAGATGTGAGTAGGGGCCAGAATGGACTCGAGCTAGAGGCCAGCAGCAACTCAACACTGCACAGGACAGAGGCGCATAGAGGACACCGTTAACACACAGGAGGGAGCTGATTGTCCGCAAGTGAATACAGGAGAGATGTAAGTAGGGGCCAGAATGGACTCGAGCTAGAGACCAGCAGCAACTCAACACTGCACAGGACAGAGGCGCATAGAGGACACCGTTAACACACAGGAGGGAGCTTATTGGCAGCAAGTGACAGACAGGACAGAGGCGCATAGAGGACACCGTTTACACACAGGAGGGAGCTTATTGTCCGCAAGTGACACACAGGACAGAGGCGCATAGAAGACACTGTTTACACACAGGAGAGAGCTGATTGTCCGCAAGTGAATACAGGAGAGATGTGAGTAGGGGCCAGAATGGACTCGAACTAGAGGCCAAAAGCAACTCAACACTGCACAGGTCAGAGGCGCATAGAGGACTCCGTTAACACACAGGAGGGAGCTGATTGTCCGCAAGTGAATACAGGAGAGATGTGAGTAGGGGCCAGAATGGACTCGAGCTAGAGGCCAGCAGCAACTCAACACTGCACAGGTCAGAGGCGCATAGAGGACACCGTTAACACACAGGAGGGAGCTGATTGTCTGCAAGTGAATACAGGAGAGATGTGAGTAGGGGCCAGAATGGACTCGAGCTAGAGGCCAGCAGCAACTCAACACTGCACAGGACAGAGGCGCATAGAGGACACCGTTAACACACAGGAGGGAGCTTATTGGCAGCAAGTGACAGACAGGACAGAGGCGCATAGAGGACACCGTTTACACACAGGAGGGAGCTGATTGTCTGCAAGTGAATACAGGAGAGATGCGAGTAGGGGCCAGAATGGACTCGAGCTAGAGGCAAGCAGCAACTCAACACTGCACAGGTCAGAGGTGCATAGAGGACACCGTTAACACACAGGAGGGAGCTGTTTGTCCGCAAGTGAATACAGGAGAGATGTGAGTAGGGGCCAGAATGGACTCGAACTAGAGGCCAAAAGCAACTCAACACTGCACAGGTCAGAGGCGCATAGAGGACCCCGTTAACACACAGGAGGGAGCCGATTGTCCGCAAGTGAATACAGGAGAGATGTGAGTAGGGGCCAGAATGGACTCGAACTAGAGGCCAAAAGCAACTCAACACTACACAGGTCAGAGGCGCATAGAGGACCCCGTTAACACACAGGAGGGAGCTGATTGTCCGCAAGTGAATACAGGAGAGATGTGAGTAGGGGCCAGAATGGACTCGAGCTAGAGGCCAGCAGCAACTCAACACTGCACAGGTCAGAGGCGCATAGAGGACACCGTTAACACACAGGAGGGAGCTGATTGTCTGCAAGTGAATACAGGAGAGATGTGAGTAGGGGCCAGAATGGACTCGAGCTAGAGGCCAGCAGCAACTCAACACTGCACAGGACAGAGGCGCATAGAGGACACCGTTAACACACAGGAGGGAGCTGATTGTCCGCAAGTGAATACAGGAGAGATGTGAGTAGGGGCCAGAATGGACTCGAGCTAGAGGCCAGCAGCAACTCAACACTGCACAGGTCAGAGGCGCATAGAGGACACCGTTAACACACAGGAGGGAGCTTATTGGCAGCAAGTGACAGACAGGACAGAGGCGCATAGAGGACACCGTTTACACACAGGAGGGAGCTGATTGTCTGCAAGTGAATACAGGAGAGATGTGAGTAGGGGCCAGAATGGACTCGAGCTAGAGGCCAGCAGCAACTCAACACTGCACAGGTCAGAGGCGCATAGAGGACACCGTTAACACACAGGAGGGAGCTGATTGTCCGCAAGTGAATACAGGAGAGATGTGAGTAGGGGCCAGAATGGACTCGAGCTAGAGGCCAGCAGCAACTCAACACTGCACAGGTCAGAGGCGCATAGAGGACACCGTTAACACACAGGAGGGAGCTGATTGTCCCCAAGTGAATACAGGAGAGATGTGAGTAGGGGCCAGAATGGACTCGAGCTAGAGGCCAGCAGCAACTCAACACTGCACAGGTCAGAGGCGCATAGAGGACACCGTTAACAAACAGGAGGGAGCTTATTGTCCGCAAGTGAATACAGAAGAGATGTGAGTAGGGGCCAGAATGGACTCGAGTTAGAGGCCAGCAGCAACTCAACACTGCACAGGACAGAGGCGCATAGAGGACACAGTTAACACACAGGAGGGAGCTGATTGTCCGCAAGTGAATACAGGAGAGATGTAAGTAGGGGCCAGAATGGACTCGAGCTAGAGACCAGCAGCAACTCAACACTGCACAGGACAGAGGCGCATAGAGGACACCGTTAACACACAGGAGGGAGCTTATTGGCAGCAAGTGACAGACAGGACAGAGGCGCATAGAGGACACCGTTTACACACAGGAGGGAGCTTAGTGTCCGCAAGTGACACACAGGACAGAGGCGCATAGAAGACACTGTTTACACACAGGAGGGAGCTGATTGTCCGCAAGTGAATACAGGAGAGATGTGAGTAGGGGCCAGAATGGACTCGAACTAGAGGCCAAAAGCAACTCAACACTGCACAGGTCAGAGGCGCATAGAGGACCCCGTTAACACACAGGAGGGAGCTGATTGTCCGCAAGTGAATACAGGAGAGATGTGAGTAGGGGCCAGAATGGACTCGAGCTAGAGGCCAGCAGCAACTCAACACTGCACAGGTCAGAGGCGCATAGAGGACACCGTTAACACACAGGAGGGAGCTGATTGTCTGCAAGTGAATACAGGAGAGATGTGAGTAGGGGCCAGAATGGACTCGAGCTAGAGGCCAGCAGCAACTCAACACTGCACAGGACAGAGGCGCATAGAGGACACCGTTAACACACAGGAGGGAGCTTATTGGCAGCAAGTGACAGACAGGACAGAGGCGCATAGAGGACACCGTTTACACACAGGAGGGAGCTGATTGTCTGCAAGTGAATACAGGAGAGATGTGAGTAGGGGCCAGAATGGACTCGAGCTAGAGGCCAGCAGCAACTCAACACTGCACAGGTCAGAGGCGCATAGAGGACACCGTTAACACACAGGAGGGAGCTGATTGTCCGCAAGTGAATACAGGAGAGATGTGAGTAGGGGCCAGAATGGACTCGAGCTAGAGGCCAGCAGCAACTCAACACTGCACAGGTCAGAGGCTCATAGAGGACACTGTTAACACACAGGAGGGAGCTGATTGTCCCCAAGTGAATACAGGAGAGATGTGAGTAGGGGCCAGAATGGACTCGAGCTAGAGGCCAGCAGCAACTCAACACTGCACAGGTCAGAGGCGCATAGAGGACACCGTTAACACACAGGAGGGAGCTGATTGTCTGCAAGTGAATACAGGAGAGATGTGAGTAGGGGCCAGAATGGACTCGAGCTAGAGGCCAGCAGCAACTCAACACTGCACAGGACAGAGGCGCATAGAGGACACCGTTAACACACAGGAGGGAGCTTATTGGCAGCAAGTGACAGACAGGACAGAGGCGCATAGAGGACACCGTTTACACACAGGAGGGAGCTGATTGTCCGCAAGTGAATACAGGAGAGATGTGAGTAGGGGCCAGAATGGACTCGAGCTAGAGGCCAGCAGCAACTCAACACTGCACAGCTCAGAGGCGCATAGAGGACACTGTTAACACACAGGAGGGAGCTGATTGTCCGCAAGTGAATACAGGAGAGATGTGAGTAGGGGCCAGAATGGACTCGAGCTAGAGGCCAGCAGCAACTCAACACTGCACAGGTCAGAGGCGCATAAAGGACACCGTTAACACACAGGAGGGAGCTGATTGTCCGCAAGTGAATGCAGGAGAGATGTGAGTAGGGGCCAGAATGGACTCAAGCTAGAGGCCAGCAGCAACTCAACACTGCACAGGACAGAGGCGCATAGAGGACACCGTTAGCACACAGGAGGGAGCTTATTGGCAGCAAGTGACAGACAGGACAGAGGCGCATAGAGGACACCGTTTACACACAGGAGGGAGCTGATTGTCCGCAAGTGAATACAGGAGAGATGTGAGTAGGGGCCAGAATGGACTCGAGCTAGAGGCCAGCAGCAACTCAACACTGCACAGGACAGAGGCGCATAGAGGACACCGTTAACACACAGGAGGGAGCTGTTTGGCAGCAAGTGAATACAGGAGAGATGTGAGTAGGGGCCAGAATGGACTCGAGCTAGAGGCCAGCAGCAACTCAACACTGCACAGGTCAGAGTCGCATAGAGGACACCGTTAACACACAGGAGGGAGCTGATTGTCCGCAAGTGAATACAGGAGAGATGTGAGTAGGGGCCAGAATGGACTTGAGCTAGAGGCCAGCAGCAACTCAACACTGCACAGGTTAGAGGCGCATAGAGGACACCGTTAACACACAGGAGGGAGCTGATTGTCCGCAAGTGAATACAGGAGAGGTGTGAGTAGGGGCCAGAATGGACTTGAGCTAGAGGCCAGCAGCAACTCAACACTGCACAGGTCAGAGGCGCATAGAGGACACCGTTAACACACAGGAGGGAGCTGATTGGCAGAAAGTGACACACAGGACAGAGGCGCATAGAGGACACAGTTTACACACAGGAGGGAGCATATTGGCAGCAAGTGACAGACAGGACAGAGGCGCATAGAGGACACCGTTTACACACAGGAGGGAGCTTATTGTCCGCAAGTGAATACAGGAGAGATGTGAGTAGGGGCCAGAATGGACTCGAGCTAGAGGCCAGCAGCAACTCAACACTGCACACGACAGAGGTGCATAGAGGACACCGTTAACACACAGGAGGGAGCTTATTGGCAGCAAGTGACAGACAGGACAGAGGCGCATAGAGAACACGGTTTACACACAGGAGGGAGCTTATTGGCAGCAAGTGACACACAGGACAGAGGCGCATAGAGGACACCGTTAACACACAGGAGGGAGCTGATTGGCAGAAAGTGACACACAGGACAGAGGCACATAGAAGACACTGTTTACACACAGGAGGGAGCTGATTGTCCGCAAGTGAATACAGGAGAGATTTGAGTAGGGGCCAGAATGGACTCGAGTTAGAGGCCAGCAGCAACTCAACACTGCACAGGTCAGAGGCGCATAGAGGACACAGTTTACACACAGGAGGGAGCTTATTGGCAGCAAGTGACAGACAGGACAGAGGCGCATAGAGGACACCGTTTACACACAGGAGGGAGCTTATTTTCCGCAAGTGAATACAGGAGAGATGTGAGTAGGGGCCAGAATGGACTCGAGCTAGAGGCCAGCAGCAACTCAACACTGCACAGGACAGAGGTGCATAGAGGACACCGTTAACACACAGGAGGGAGCTGATTGTCCGCAAGTGAATACAGGAGAGATGTAAGTAGGGGCCAGAATGGACTCGAGCTAAAGGCCAGCAGCAACTCAACACTGCACAGGACAGAGGCGCATAGAGGTCACCGTTAACACACAGGAGGGAGCTTATTGGCAGCAAGTGACACTCAGGACAGAGGCGCATAGAAGACGCTGTTTACACACAGGAGGGAGCTGATTGTCGGCAAGTGAATACAGGAGAGATGTGAGTAGGGGCCAGAATGGACTCGAACTAGAGGCCAAAAGCAACTCAACACTGCACAGGTCAGAGGCGCATAGAGGACACCGTTAACACACAGGAGGGAGCTGATTGTCCGCAAGTGAATACAGGAGAGATGTGAGTAGGGGCCAGAATGGACTCGAGCTAGAGGCCAGCAGCAACTCAACACTGCACAGGTCAGAGGCGCATAAAGGACACCGTTAACACACAGGAGGGAGCTGATTGTCCGCAAGTGAATGCAGGAGAGATGTGAGTAGGGGCCAGAATGGACTCAAGCTAGAGGCCAGCAGCAACTCAACACTGCACAGGACAGAGGCGCATAGAGGACACCGTTAGCACACAGGAGGGAGCTTATTGGCAGCAAGTGACAGACAGGACAGAGGCGCATAGAGGACACCGTTTACACACAGGAGGGAGCTGATTGTCCGCAAGTGAATACAGGAGAGATGTGAGTAGGGGCCAGAATGGACTCGAGCTAGAGGCCAGCAGCAACTCAACACTGCACAGGACAGAGGCGCATAGAGGACACCGTTAACACACAGGAGGGAGCTGTTTGGCAGCAAGTGAATACAGGAGAGATGTGAGTAGGGGCCAGAATGGACTCAAGCTAGAGGCCAGCAGCAACTCAACACTGCACAGGACAGAGGCGCATAGAGGACACCGTTAGCACACAGGAGGGAGCTTATTGGCAGCAAGTGACAGACAGGACAGAGGCGCATAGAGGACACCGTTAACACACAGGAGGGAGCTGATTGTCTGCAAGTGAATACAGGAGAGATGTGAGTAGGGGCCAGAATGGACTCGAGCTAGAGGCCAGCAGCAACTCAACACTGCACAGGACAGAGGCGCATAGAGGACACCGTTAACACACAGGAGGGAGCTTATTGGCAGCAAGTGACAGACAGGACAGAGGCGCATAGAGGACACCGTTTACACACAGGAGGGAGCTGATTGTCCGCAAGTGAATACAGGAGAGATGTGAGTAGGGGCCAGAATGGACTCGAGCTAGAGGCCAGCAGCAACTCAACACTGCACAGGTCAGAGGCGCATAAAGGACACCGTTAACACACAGGAGGGAGCTGATTGTCCGCAAGTGAATGCAGGAGAGATGTGAGTAGGGGCCAGAATGGACTCAAGCTAGAGGCCAGCAGCAACTCAACACTGCACAGGACAGAGGCGCATAGAGGACACCGTTAGCACACAGGAGGGAGCTGATTGGCAGCAAGTGACAGACAGGACAGAGGCGCATAGAGGACACCGTTTACACACAGGAGGGAGCTGATTGTCCGCAAGTGAATACAGGAGAGATGTGAGTAGGGGCCAGAATGGACTCGAGCTAGAGGCCAGCAGCAACTCAACACTGCACAGGACAGAGGCGCATAGAGGACACCGTTAACACACAGGAGGGAGCTGTTTGGCAGCAAGTGAATACAGGAGAGATGTGAGTAGGGGCCAGAATGGACTCGAGCTAGAGGCCAGCAGCAACTCAACACTGCACAGGTCAGAGTCGCATAGAGGACACCGTTAACACACAGGAGGGAGCTGATTGTCCGCAAGTGAATACAGGAGAGATGTGAGTAGGGGCCAGAATGGACTTGAGCTAGAGGCCAGCAGCAACTCAACACTGCACAGGTCAGAGGCGCATAGAGGACACCGTTAACACACAGGAGGGAGCTGATTGTCCGCAAGTGAATACAGGAGAGGTGTGAGTAGGGGCCAGAATGGACTTGAGCTAGAGGCCAGCAGCAACTCAACACTGCACAGGTCAGAGGCGCATAGAGGACACCGTTAACACACAGGAGGGAGCTGATTGGCAGAAAGTGACACACAGGACAGAGGCGCATAGAGGACACAGTTTACACACAGGAGGGAGCATATTGGCAGCAAGTGACAGACAGGACAGAGGCGCATAGAGGACACCGTTTACACACAGGAGGGAGCTTATTGTCCGCAAGTGAATACAGGAGAGATGTGAGTAGGGGCCAGAATGGACTCGAGCTAGAGGCCAGCAGCAACTCAACACTGCACACGACAGAGGTGCATAGAGGACACCGTTAACACACAGGAGGGAGCTTATTGGCAGCAAGTGACAGACAGGACAGAGGCGCATAGAGAACACGGTTTACACACAGGAGGGAGCTTATTGGCAGCAAGTGACACACAGGACAGAGGCGCATAGAGGACACCGTTAACACACAGGAGGGAGCTGATTGGCAGAAAGTGACACACAGGACAGAGGCACATAGAAGACACTGTTTACACACAGGAGGGAGCTGATTGTCCGCAAGTGAATACAGGAGAGATTTGAGTAGGGGCCAGAATGGACTCGAGTTAGAGGCCAGCAGCAACTCAACACTGCACAGGTCAGAGGCGCATAGAGGACACAGTTTACACACAGGAGGGAGCTTATTGGCAGCAAGTGACAGACAGGACAGAGGCGCATAGAGGACACCGTTTACACACAGGAGGGAGCTTATTTTCCGCAAGTGAATACAGGAGAGATGTGAGTAGGGGCCAGAATGGACTCGAGCTAGAGGCCAGCAGCAACTCAACACTGCACAGGACAGAGGTGCATAGAGGACACCGTTAACACACAGGAGGGAGCTGATTGTCCGCAAGTGAATACAGGAGAGATGTAAGTAGGGGCCAGAATGGACTCGAGCTAAAGGCCAGCAGCAACTCAACACTGCACAGGACAGAGGCGCATAGAGGTCACCGTTAACACACAGGAGGGAGCTTATTGGCAGCAAGTGACACTCAGGACAGAGGCGCATAGAAGACGCTGTTTACACACAGGAGGGAGCTGATTGTCGGCAAGTGAATACAGGAGAGATGTGAGTAGGGGCCAGAATGGACTCGAACTAGAGGCCAAAAGCAACTCAACACTGCACAGGTCAGAGGCGCATAGAGGACACCGTTAACACACAGGAGGGAGCTGATTGTCCGCAAGTGAATACAGGAGAGATGTGAGTAGGGGCCAGAATGGACTCGAGCTAGAGGCCAGCAGCAACTCAACACTGCACAGGTCAGAGGCGCATAGAGGACACCGTTAACACACAGGAGGGAGCTGATTGTCTGCAAGTGAATACAGGAGAGATGTGAGTAGGGGCCAGAATGGACTCGAGCTAGAGGCCAGCAGCAACTCAACACTGCACAGGACAGAGGCGCATAGAGGACACCGTTAACACACAGGAGGGAGCTTATTGGCAGCAAGTGACAGACAGGACAGAGGCGCATAGAGGACACCGTTTACACACAGGAGGGAGCTGATTGTCCGCAAGTGAATACAGGAGAGATGTGAGTAGGGGCCAGAATGGACTCGAGCTAGAGGCCAGAAGCAACTCAACACTGCACAGGTCAGAGGCGCATAGAGGACACCGTTAACACACAGGAGGGAGCTCATTGTCTGCAAGTGAATACAGGAGAGATGTGAGTAGGGGCCAGAATGGACTCGAGCTAGAGGCCAGCAGCAACTCAACACTGCACAGGTCAGAGGCGCATAGAGGACACCGTTAACACACAGGAGGGAGCTGATTGTCCCCAAGTGAATACAGGAGAGATGTGAGTATGGGCCAGAATGGACTCGAGCTAGGGGCCAGCAGCAACTCAACACTGCACAGGTCAGAGGCGCATAGAGGACACCGTTAACACACAGGAGGGAGCTGATTGTCTGCAAGTGAATACAGGAGAGATGTGAGTAGGGGCCAGAATGGACTCGAGCTAGAGGCCAGCAGCAACTCAACACTGCACAGGACAGAGGCGCATAGAGGACACGGTTAACACACAGGAGGGAGCTTATTGGCAGCAAGTGACAGACAGGACAGAGGCTCATAGAGGACACCGTTTACACACAGGAGGGAGCAGATTGTCCGCAAGTGAATACAGGAGAGATGTGAGTAGCGGCCGGAATGGACTCGAGCTAGAGGCCAGCAGCAATTCAACACTGCACAGGACAGAGGCGCATAGAGGACACCGTTAACACTCAGGAGGGAGCTTATTGGCAGCAAGTGACAGACAGGACAGAGGCGCGTAGAGGACACCGTTTACACACAGGAGGGAGCTTATTGTCCGCAAGTGACACACAGGACAGAGGCGCATAGAAGACACTGTTTACACACAGGAGGGAGCTGATTGTCCGCAAGTGAATACAGGAGAGATGTGAGTAGGGGCCAGAATGGACTCGAACTAGAGGCCAGAAGCAACTCAACATTGCACAGGTCAGAGGCGCATAGAGGACACCGTTAACACACAGGAGGGAGCTGATTGTCCGCAAGTGAATACAGGACAGATGTGAGTAGGGGCCAGAATGGACTCGAGCTAGAGGCCAGCAGCAACTCAACACTGCACAGGTCAGAGGCGCATAGAGGACACCATTAACACACAGGAGGGAGCTGATTATCTGCAAGTGAATACAGGAGAGATGTGAGTAGGGGCCAGAATGGACTTGAGCTAGAGGCCAGCGGCAACTCAACACTGCACAGGACAGAGGCGCATAGAGGACACCGTTAACACACAGGAGGGAGCTTATTGGCAGCAAGTGACAGACAGGACAGAGGCGCATAGAGGACACTGTTTACACACAGGAGGGAGCTGATTGTCCGCAAGTGAATACAGGAGAGATGTGAGTAGGGGCCAGAATGGACTCCAGCTAGAGGCCAGCAGCAACTCAACACTGCACAGGTCAGAGGCGCATAGAGGACACCGTTAACACACAGGAGGGAGCTGATTGTCCGCAAGTGAATACAGGAGAGATGTGAGTAGGGGCCAGAATGGACTCGAGCTAGAGGCCAGCAGCAACTCAACACTGCACAGGTCAGAGGCGCATAGAGGACACCGTTAACACACAGGAGGGAGCTGATTGTCCGCAAGTGAATACAGGAGAGATGTGAGTAGGGGCCAGAATGGACTCGAGCTAGAGGCCAGCAGCAACTCAACACTGCACAGGTCAGAGGCGCATAGAGGACACCGTTAACACACAGGAGGGAGCTGATTGGCAGAAAGTGACACACAGGACAGAGGCGCATAGAGGACACAGTTTACACACAGGAGGGAGCATATTGGCAGCAAGTGACAGACAGGACAGAGGCACATAGAAGACACTGTTTACACACAGGAGGGAGCTGATTGTCCGCAAGTGAATACAGGAGAGATGTGAGTAGGGGCCAGAATGGACTCCAGCTAGAGGCCAGCAGCAACTCAACACTGCACAGGTCAGAGGCGCATAGAGGACACAGTTTACACACAGGAGGGAGCTTATTGACAACAAGTGACAGACAGGACAGAGGTGCATAGAGGACACCGTTTACACACAGGAGGGAGCTTATTGTCCGCAAGTGAATACAGGAGAGATGTGAGTAGGGGCCAGAATGGACTCGAGCTAGAGGCCAGCAGCAACTCAACACTGCACAGGACAGAGGCGCATAGAGGACACCGTTAACACACAGGAGGGAGCTTATTGTCCGCAAGTGACACACAGGACAGAGGCGCATAGAAGACACTGTTTACACACAGGAGGGAGCTGATTGTCCGCAAGTGACACACAGGACAGAGGCGCATAGAAGACACTGTTTACACACAGGAGGGAGCTGATTGTCCGCAAGTGAATACAGGAGAGATGTGAGTAGGGGCCAGAATGGACTCGAACTAGAGGCCAAAAGCAACTCAACACTGCACAGGTCAGAGGCGCATAGAGGACCCCGTTAACACACAGGAGGGAGCTGATTGTCCGCAAGTGAATACAGGAGAGATGTGAGTAGGGGCCAGAATGGACTCGAGCTAGAGGCCAGCAGCAACTCAACACTGCACAGGTCAGAGGAGCATAGAGGACACCGTTAACACACAGGAGGGAGCTGATTGTCTGCAAGTGAATACAGGAGAGATGTGAGTAGGGGCCAGAATGGACTCGAGCTAGAGGCCAGCAGCAACTCAACACTGCACAGGACAGAGGCGCATAGAGGACACCGTTAACACACAGGAGGGAGCTTATTGGCAGCAAGTGACAGACAGGACAGAGGCGCATAGAGGACACCGTTAACACACAGGAGGGAGCTGATTGTCCGCAAGTGAATACAGGAGAGATGTGAGTAGGGGCCAGAATGGACTCGAGCTAGAGGCCAGCAGCAACTCAACACTGCACAGGTCAGAGGCGCATAGAGGACACCGTTAACACACAGGAGGGAGCTGATTGTCCCCAAGTGAATACAGGAGAGATGTGAGTAGGGGCCAGAATGGACTCGAGCTAGAGGCCAGCAGCAACTCAACACTGCACAGGTCAGAGGCGCATAGAGGACACCGTTAACACACAGGAGGGAGCTGATTGTCTGCAATTGAATACAGGAGAGATGTGAGTAGGGGCCAGAATGGACTCGAGCTAGAGGCCAGCAGCAACTCAACACTGCACAGGACAGAGGCGCATAGAGGACACCGTTAACACACAGGAGGGAGCTTATTGGCAGCAAGTGACAGACAGGACAGAGGCGCATAGAGGACACCGTTTACACACAGGAGGGAGCTGATTGTCCGCAAGTGAATACAGGAGAGATGTGAGTAGGGGCCAGAATGGACTCGAGCTAGAGGCCAGCAGCAACTCAACACTGCACAGGACAGAGGCGCATAGAGGACACCGTTAACACACAGGAGGGAGCTGATTGTCTGCAAGTGAATACAGGAGAGATGTAAGTAGGGGCCAGAATGGACTCGAGCTAGAGGCCAGCAGCAACTCAACACTGCACAGGACAGAGGCGCATAGAGGACACCGTTAACACACAGGAAGGAGCTTATTGGCAGCAAGTGACAGACAGGACAGAGGCGCATAGAGGACACCGTTTACAGACAGGAGGGAGCTGATTGTCCGCAAGTGAATACAGGAGAGATGTGAGTAGGAGCCAGAATGGACTCGAGCTAGAGGCCAGCAGCAACTCAACACTGCACAGGTCAGAGGCGCATAGAGGACACCGTTAACACACAGGAGGGAGCTGATTGTCCGCAAGTGAATACAGGAGAGATGTGAGTAGGGGCCAGAATGGACTCGAGCTAGAGGCCAGCAGCAACTCAACACTGCACAGGACAGAGGCGCATAGAGGACACCGTTAGCACACAGGAGGGAGCTTATTGGCAGCAAGTGACAGACAGGACAGAGGCGCATAGAGGACACCGTTTACACACAGGAGGGAGCTGATTGTCCGCAAGTGAATACAGGAGAGATGTGAGTAGGGGCCAGAATGGACTCGAGCTAGAGGCCAGCAGCAACTCAACACTGCACAGGACAGAGGCGCATAGAGGACACCGTTAACACACAGGAGGGAGCTGTTTGGCAGCAAGTGAATACAGGAGAGATGTGAGTAGGGGCCAGAATGGACTCGAGCTAGAGGCCAGCAGCAACTCAACACTGCACAGGTCAGAGGCGCATAGAGGACACAGTTTACACACAGGAGGGAGCTTATTGACAGCAAGTGACAGACAGGACAGAGGCGCATAGAGGACACCGTTTACACACAGGAGGGAGCTTATTGTCCGCAAGTGAATACAGGAGAGATGTGAGTAGGGGCCAGAATGGACTCGAGCTAGAGGCCAGCAGCAACTCAACACTGCACAGGACAGAGGCGCATAGAGGACACCGTTAACACACAGGAGGGAGCTTATTGTCCGCAAGTGACACACAGGACAGAGGCGCATAGAAGAGACTGTTTACACACAGGAGGGAGCTGATTGTCCGCAAGTGACACACAGGACAGAGGCGCATAGAAGACACTGTTTACACACAGGAGGGAGCTGATTGTCCGCAAGTGAATACAGGAGAGATGTGAGTAGGGGCCAGAATGGACTCGAACTAGAGGCCAAAAGCAACTCAACACTGCACAGGTCAGAGGCGCATAGAGGACCCCGTTAACACACAGGAGGGAGCTGATTGTCCGCAAGTGAATACAGGAGAGATGTGAGTAGGGGCCAGAATGGACTCGAGCTAGAGGCCAGCAGCAACTCAACACTGCACAGGTCAGAGGAGCATAGAGGACACCGTTAACACACAGGAGGGAGCTGATTGTCTGCAAGTGAATACAGGAGAGATGTGAGTAGGGGCCAGAATGGACTCGAGCTAGAGGCCAGCAGCAACTCAACACTGCACAGGACAGAGGCGCATAGAGGACACCGTTAACACACAGGAGGGAGCTTATTGGCAGCAAGTGACAGACAGGACAGAGGCGCATAGAGGACACCGTTAACACACAGGAGGGAGCTGATTGTCCGCAAGTGAATACAGGAGAGATGTGAGTAGGGGCCAGAATGGACTCGAGCTAGAGGCCAGCAGCAACTCAACACTGCACAGGTCAGAGGCGCATAGAGGACACCGTTAACACACAGGAGGGAGCTGATTGTCCCCAAGTGAATACAGGAGAGATGTGAGTAGGGGCCAGAATGGACTCGAGCTAGAGGCCAGCAGCAACTCAACACTGCACAGGTCAGAGGCGCATAGAGGACACCGTTAACACACAGGAGGGAGCTGATTGTCTGCAATTGAATACAGGAGAGATGTGAGTAGGGGCCAGAATGGACTCGAGCTAGAGGCCAGCAGCAACTCAACACTGCACAGGACAGAGGCGCATAGAGGACACCGTTAACACACAGGAGGGAGCTTATTGGCAGCAAGTGACAGACAGGACAGAGGCGCATAGAGGACACCGTTTACACACAGGAGGGAGCTGATTGTCCGCAAGTGAATACAGGAGAGATGTGAGTAGGGGCCAGAATGGACTCGAGCTAGAGGCCAGCAGCAACTCAACACTGCACAGGACAGAGGCGCATAGAGGACACCGTTAACACACAGGAGGGAGCTGATTGTCTGCAAGTGAATACAGGAGAGATGTAAGTAGGGGCCAGAATGGACTCGAGCTAGAGGCCAGCAGCAACTCAACACTGCACAGGACAGAGGCGCATAGAGGACACCGTTAACACACAGGAAGGAGCTTATTGGCAGCAAGTGACAGACAGGACAGAGGCGCATAGAGGACACCGTTTACAGACAGGAGGGAGCTGATTGTCCGCAAGTGAATACAGGAGAGATGTGAGTAGGAGCCAGAATGGACTCGAGCTAGAGGCCAGCAGCAACTCAACACTGCACAGGTCAGAGGCGCATAGAGGACACCGTTAACACACAGGAGGGAGCTGATTGTCCGCAAGTGAATACAGGAGAGATGTGAGTAGGGGCCAGAATGGACTCGAGCTAGAGGCCAGCAGCAACTCAACACTGCACAGGACAGAGGCGCATAGAGGACACCGTTAGCACACAGGAGGGAGCTTATTGGCAGCAAGTGACAGACAGGACAGAGGCGCATAGAGGACACCGTTTACACACAGGAGGGAGCTGATTGTCCGCAAGTGAATACAGGAGAGATGTGAGTAGGGGCCAGAATGGACTTGAGCTAGAGGCCAGCAGCAACTCAACACTGCACAGGACAGAGGCGCATAGAGGACACCGTTAACACACAGGAGGGAGCTGTTTGGCAGCAAGTGAATACAGGAGAGATGTGAGTAGGGGCCAGAATGGACTCGAGCTAGAGGCCAGCAGCAACTCAACACTGCACAGGTCAGAGGCGCATAGAGGACACTGTTAACACACAGGAGGGAGCTGATTGTCCGCAAGTGAATACAGGAGAGATGTGAGTAGGGGCCAGAATGGACTCGAGCTAGACGCCAGCAGCAACTCAACACTGCACAGGTCAGAGGCGCATAGAGGACACCGTTAACACACAGGAGGGAGCTGATTGTCCGCAAGTGAATACAGGAGAGATGTGAGTAGGGGCCAGAATGGACTTGAGCTAGAGGCCAGCATCAACTCAACACTGCACAGGTCAGAGGCGCATAGAGGACACCGTTAACACACAGGAGGGAGCTGATTGGCAGAAAGTGACACACAGGACAGAGGCGCATAGAGGACACAGTTTAAACACAGGAGGGAGCATATTGGCAGCAAGTGACAGACAGGACAGAGGCGCATAGAGGACACCGTTTACACACAGGAGGGAGTTTATTGTCCGCAAGTGAATACAGGAGAGATGTTAGTAGGGGCCAGAATGGACTTGAGCTAGAGTCCAGCAGCAACTCAACACTGCACACGACAGAGGTGCATAGAGGACACCGTTAACACACAGGAGGGAGATTATTGGCAGCAAGTGACAGACAGGACAGAGGCGCATAGAGGAAACGGTTTACACACAGGAGGGAGCTTATTGGCAGCAAGTGACACACAGGACAGAGGCGCATAGAGGACACCGTTAACACACAGGAGGGAGCTGATTGGCAGAAAGTGACACAGAGGACAGAGGCACATAGAAGACACTGTTTACACACAGGAGGGAGCTGATTGTCCGCAAGTGAATACAGGAGAGATGTGAGTAGGGGCCAGAATGGACTCGAGTTACAGGCCAGCAGCAACTCAACACTGCACAGGTCAGAGGCGCATAGAGGACACAGTTTACACACAGGAGGGAGCTTATTGGCAGCAAGTGACAGACAGGACAGAGGCGCATAGAGGACACCGTTTACACACAGGAGGGAGCTTATTGTCCGCAAGTGAATACAGGAGAGATGTGAGTAGGGGCCAGAATGGACTCGAGCTAGAGACCAGCAGCAACTCAACACTGCACAGGACAGAGGCGCATAGAGGACACCGTTAACACACAGGAGGGAGCTTATTGGCAGCAAGTGACAGACAGGACAGAGGCGCATAGAGGACACCGTTTACACACAGGAGGGAGCTTATTGTCCGCAAGTGACACACAGGACAGAGGCGCATAGAAGACACTGTTTACACACAGGAGGGAGCTGATTGTCCGCAAGTGAATACAGGAGAGATGTGAGTAGGGGCCAGAATGGACTCGAACTAGAGGCCAAAAGCAACTCAACACTGCACAGGTCAGAGGCGCATAGAGGACCCCGTTAACACACAGGAGGGAGCTGATTGTCCGCAAGTGAATACAGGAGAGATGTGAGTAGGGGCCAGAATGGACTCGAGCTAGAGGCCAGCAGCAACTCAACACTGCACAGGTCAGAGGAGCATAGAGGACACCGTTAACACACAGGAGGGAGCTGATTGTCTGCAAGTGAATACAGGAGAGATGTGAGTAGGGGCCAGAATGGACTCGAGCTAGAGGCCAGCAGCAACTCAACACTGCACAGGACAGAGGCGCATAGAGGACACCGTTAACACACAGGAGGGAGCTTATTGGCAGCAAGTGACAGACAGGACAGAGGCGCATAGAGGACACCGTTAACACACAGGAGGGAGCTGATTGTCCGCAAGTGAATACAGGAGAGATGTGAGTAGGGGCCAGAATGGACTCGAGCTAGAGGCCAGCAGCAACTCAACACTGCACAGGTCAGAGACGCATTTAGGACACCGTTAACACACAGGAGGGAGCTGATTGTCCCCAAGTGAATACAGGAGAGATGTGAGTAGGGGCCAGAATGGACTCGAGCTAGAGGCCAGCAGCAACTCAACACTGCACAGGTCAGAGGCGCATAGAGGACACCGTTAACACACAGGAGGGAGCTGATTGTCTGCAAGTGAATACAGGAGAGATGTGAGTAGGGGCCAGAATGGACTCGAGCTAGAGGCCAGCAGCAACTCAACACTGCACAGGACAGAGGCGCATAGAGGACACCGTTAACACACAGGAGGGAGCTTATTGGCAGCAAGTGACAGACAGGACGGTGGCGCATAGAGGACACCGTTTACACACAGGAGGGAGCTGATTGTCCGCAAGTGAATACAGGAGAGATGTGAGTAGGGGCCAGAATTGCCTCGAGCTAGAGGCCAGCAGCAACTCAACACTGCACAGGACAGAGGCGCATAGAGGACACCGTTAACACACAGGAGGGAGCTGATTGTCTGCAAGTGAATACAGGAGAGATGTAAGTAGGGGCCAGAATGGACTCGAGCTAGAGGCCAGCAGCAACTCAACACTGCACAGGACAGAGGCGCATAGAGGACACCGTTAACACACAGGAAGGAGCTTATTGGCAGCAAGTGACAGACAGGACAGAGGCGCATAGAGGACACCGTTTACAGACAGGAGGGAGCTGATTGTCCGCAAGTGAATACAGGAGAGATGTGAGTAGGAGCCAGAATGGACTCGAGCTAGAGGCCAGCAGCAACTCAACACTGCACAGGTCAGAGGCGCATAGAGGACACTGTTAACACACAGGAGGGAGCTGATTGTCCGCAAGTGAATACAGGAGAGATGTGAGTAGGGGCCAGAATGGACTCGAGCTAGAGGCCAGCAGCAACTCAACACTGCACAGGTCAGAGGCGCATAGAGGACACCGTTAACACACAGGAGGGAGCTGATTGTCCACAAGTGAATACAGGAGAGATGTGAGTAGGGGCCAGAATGGACTTGAGCTAGAGGCCAGCAGCAACTCAACACTGCACAGGTCAGAGGCGCATAGAGGACACCGTTAACACACAGGAGGGAGCTGATTGGCAGAAAGTGACACACAGGACAGAGGCGCATAGAGGACACAGTTTAAACACAGGAGGGAGCATATTGGCAGCAAGTGACAGACAGGACAGAGGCTCATAGAGGACACCGTTTACACACAGGAGGGAGCTTATTATCCGCAAGTGAATACAGGAGAGATGTTAGTAGGGGCCAGAATGGACTTGAGCTAGAGTCCAGCAGCAACTCAACACTGCACACGACAGAGGTGCATAGAGGACACCGTTAACACACAGGAGGGAGCTTATTGGCAGCAAGTGACAGACAGGACAGAGGCGCATAGAGGAAACGGTTTACACACAGGAGGGAGCTTATTGGCAGCAAGTGACACACAGGACAGAGGCGCATAGAGGACACCGTTAACACACAGGAGGGAGCTGATTGGCAGAAAGTGACACAGAGGACAGAGGCACATAGAAGACACTGTTTACACACAGGAGGGAGCTGATTGTCCGCAAGTGAATACAGGAGAGATGTGAGTAGGGGCCAGAATGGACTCGAGTTAGAGGCCAGCAGCAACTCAACACTGCACAGGTCAGAGGCGCATAGAGGACACAGTTTACACACAGGAGGGAGCTTATTGGCAGCAAGTGACAGACAGGACAGAGGCGCATAGAGGACACCGTTTACACACAGGAGGGAGCTTATTGTCCGCAAGTGAATACAGGAGAGATGTGAGTAGGGGCCAGAATGGACTCGAGCTAGAGGCCAGCAGCAACTCAACACTGCACAGGACAGAGGCGCATAGAGGACACCGTTAACACACAGGAGGGAGCTTATTGGCAGCAAGTGACAGACAGGACAGAGGCGCATAGAGGACACCGTTTACACACAGGAGGGAGCTGATTGTCCGCAAGTGAATACAGGAGAGATGTGAGTAGGGGCCAGAATGGACTCGAGCTAGAGGCCAGCAGCAACTCAACACTGCACAGGTCAGAGGCGCATAGAGGACACCGTTAACACACAGGAGGGAGCTGATTGGCAGAAAGTGACACACAGGACAGAGGCGCATAGAGGACACAGTTTAAACACAGGAGGGAGCATATTGGCAGCAAGTGACAGACAGGACAGAGGCGCATAGAGGACACCGTTTACACACAGGAGGGAGCTTATTGTCCGCAAGTGAATACAGGAGAGATGTTAGTAGGGGACAGAATGGACTTGAGCTAGAGTCCAGCAGCAACTCAACACTGCACACGACAGAGGTGCATAGAGGACACTGTTAACACACAGGAGGGAGCTTATTGGCAGCAAGTGACAGACAGGACAGAGGCGCATAGAGGAAACTGTTTACACACAGGAGGGAGCTTATTGGCAGCAAGTGACACACAGGACTGAGGCGCATAGAGGACACCGTTAACACACAGGAGGGAGCTGATTGGCAGAAAGTGACACAGAGGACAGAGGCACATAGAAGACACTGTTTACACACAGGAGGGAGCTGATTGTCCGCAAGTGAATACAGGAGAGATGTGAGTAGGGGCCAGAATGGACTCGAGTTAGAGGCCAGCAGCAACTCAACACTGCACAGGTCAGAGGCGCATAGAGGACACAGTTTACACACAGGAGGGAGCTTATTGGCAGCAAGTGACAGACAGGACAGAGGCGCATAGAGGACACCGTTTACACACAGGAGGGAGCTTATTGTCCGCAAGTGAATACAGGAGAGATGTGAGTAGGGGCCAGAATGGACTCGAGCTAGAGGCCAGAAGCAACTCAACACTGCACAGGTCAGAGGCGCATAGAGGACACCGTTAACACACAGGAGGGAGCTGATTGTCCGCAAGTGAATACAGGAGAGATGTGAGTAGGGGCCAGAATGGACTCGAGCTAGAGGCCAGCAGCAACTCAACACTGCACAGGTCAGAGGCGCATAGAGGACACCATTAACACACAGGAGGGAGCTGATTATCTGCAAGTGAATACAGGAGAGATGTGAGTAGGGGCCAGAATGGACTCGAGCTAGAGGCCAGCGGCAACTCAACACTGCACAGGAGAGAGGCGCATAGAGGACACCGTTAACACACAGGAGGGAGCTTATTGGCAGCAAGTGACAGACAGGACAGAGGCGCATAGAGGACACTGTTTACACACAGGAGGGAGATGATTGTCCGCAAGTGAATACAGGAGAGATGTGAGTAGGGGCCAGAATGGACTCCAGCTAGAGGCCAGCAGCAACTCAACACTGCACAGGTCAGAGGCGCATAGAGGACACCGTTAACACACAGGAGGGAGCTGATTGTCCGCAAGTGAATACAGGAGAGATGTGAGTAGGGGCCAGAATGGACTCGAGCTAGAGGCCAGCAGCAACTCAACACTGCACAGGTCAGAGGCGCATAGAGGACACCATTAACACACAGGAGGGAGCTGATTGTCCGCAAGTGAATACAGGAGAGATGTGAGTAGGGGCCAGAATGGACTCGAGCTAGAGGCCAGCAGCAACTCAACACTGCACAGGTCAGAGGCGCATAGAGGACACCGTTAACACACAGGAGGGAGCTGATTGGCAGAAAGTGACACACAGGACAGAGGCGCATAGAGGACACAGTTTACACACAGGAGGGAGCATATTGGCAACAAGTGACAGACAGGACAGAGGCGCATAGAGGACACCGTTTACACACAGGAGGGAGCTTATTGTCCGCAAGTGAATACAGGAGAGATGTGAGTAGGGGCCAGAATGGACTCGAGCTAGAGGCCAGCAGCAACTCAACACTGCACAGGTCAGAGGCGCATAGAGGACACGGTTTACACACAGGAGGGAGCTTATTGGCAGCAAGTGACACACGACAGAGGCGCATAGAGGACACCGTTAACACACAGGAGGGAGCTGATTGGCAGAAAGTGACACACAGGACAGAGGCACATAGAAGACACTGTTTACACACAGGAGGGAGCTGATTGTCCGCAAGTGAATACAGGAGAGATGTGAGTAGGGGCCAGAATGGACTCCAGCTAGAGGCCAGCAGCAACTCAACACTGCACAGGTCAGAGGCGCATAGAGGACACAGTTTACACACAGGAGGGAGCTTATTGACAGCAAGTGACAGACAGGACAGAGGCGCATAGAGGACACCGTTTACACACAGGAGGGAGCTTATTGTCTGCAAGTGAATACAGGAGAGATGTGAGTAGGGGCCAGAATGGACTCGAGCTAGAGGCCAGCAGCAACTCAACACTGCACAGGACAGAGGCGCATAGAGGACACCGTTAACACACAGGAGGGAGCTTATTGTCCGCAAGTGACACACAGGACAGAGGCGCATAGAAGACACTGTTTACACACAGGAGGGAGCTGATTGTCCGCAAGTGACACACAGGACAGAGGCGCATAGAAGACACTGTTTACACACAGGAGGGAGCTGATTGTCCGCAAGTGAATACAGGAGAGATGTGAGTAGGGGCCAGAATGGACTCGAACTAGAGCCCAAAAGCAACTCAACACTGCACAGGTCAGAGGCGCATAGAGGACCCCGTTAACACACAGGAGGGAGCTGATTGTCCGCAAGTGAATACAGGAGAGATGTGAGTAGGGGCCAGAATGGACTCGAGCTAGAGGCCAGCAGCAACTCAACACTGCACAGGTCAGAGGAGCATAGAGGACACCGTTAACACACAGGAGGGAGCTGATTGTCTGCAAGTGAATACAGGAGAGATGTGAGTAGGGGCCAGAATGGACTCGAGCTAGAGGCCAGCAGCAACTCAACACTGCACAGGACAGAGGCGCATAGAGGACACCGTTAACACACAGGAGGGAGCTTATTGGCAGCAAGTGACAGACAGGACAGAGGCGCATAGAGGACACCGTTAACACACAGGAGGGAGCTGATTGTCCGCAAGTGAATACAGGAGAGATGTGAGTAGGGGCCAGAATGGACTCGAGCTAGAGGCCAGCAGCAACTCAACACTGCACAGGTCAGAGGCGCATAGAGGACACCGTTAACACACAGGAGGGAGCTGATTGTCCCCAAGTGAATACAGGAGAGATGTGAGTAGGGGCCAGAATGGACTCGAGCTAGAGGCCAGCAGCAACTCAACACTGCACAGGTCAGAGGCGCATAGAGGACACCGTTAACACACAGGAGGGAGCTGATTGTCTGCAATTGAATACAGGAGAGATGTGAGTAGGGGCCAGAATGGACTCGAGCTAGAGGCCAGCAGCAACTCAACACTGCACAGGACAGAGGCGCATAGAGGACACCGTTAACACACAGGAGGGAGCTTATTGGCAGCAAGTGACAGACAGGAAAGAGGCGCATAGAGGACACCGTTTACACACAGGAGGGAGCTGATTGTCTGCAAGTGAATATAGGAGAGATGTGAGTAGGGGCCAGAATGGACTCGAGCTAGAGGCCAGCAGCAACTCAACACTGCACAGGACAGAGGCGCATAGAGGACACCGTTAACACACAGGAGGGAGCTGATTGTCTGCAAGTGAATACAGGAGAGATGTAAGTAGGGGCCAGAATGGACTCGAGCTAGAGGCCAGCAGCAACTCAACACTGCACAGGACAGAGGCGCATAGAGGACACCGTTAACACACAGGAAGGAGCTTATTGGCAGCAAGTGACAGACAGGACAGAGGCGCATAGAGGACACCGTTTACAGACAGTAGGGAGCTGATTGTCCGCAAGTGAATACAGGAGAGATGTGAGTAGGAGCCAGAATGGACTCGAGCTAGAGGCCAGCAGCAACTCAACACTGCACAGGTCAGAGGCGCATACAGGACACCGTTAACACACAGGAGGGAGCTGATTGTCCGCAAGTGAATACAGGAGAGATGTGAGTAGGGGCCAGAATGGACTCGAGCTAGAGGCCAGCAGCAACTCAACACTGCACAGGACAGAGGCGCATAGAGGACACCGTTAGCACACAGGAGGGAGTTTATTGGCAGCAAGTGACAGACAGGACAGAGGCGCATAGAGGACACCGTTTACACACAGGAGGGAGCTGATTGTCCGCAAGTGAATACAGGAGAGATGTGAGTAGGGGCCAGAATGGACTCGAGCTAGAGGCCAGCAGCAACTCAACACTGCACAAGACAGAGGCGCATAGAGGACACCGTTAACACACAGGAGGGAGCTGTTTGGCAGCAAGTGAATACAGGAGAGATGTGAGTAGGGGCCAGAATGGACTCGAGCTAGAGGCCAGCAGCAACTCAACACTGCACAGGTCAGAGGCGCATAGAGGACACCGTTAACACACAGGAGGGAGCTGATTGTCCGCAAGTGAATACAGGAGAGATGTGAGTAGGGGCCAGAATGGACTCGAGCTAGAGGCCAGCAGCAACTCAACACTGCACAGGTCAGAGGCGCATAGAGGACACCGTTAACACACAGGAGGGAGCTGATTGTCCGCAAGTGAATACAGGAGAGATGTGAGTAGGGGCCAGAATGGACTTGAGCTAGAGGCCAGCAGCAACTCAACACTGCACAGGTCAGAGGCGCATAGAGGACACCGTTAACACACAGGAGGGAGCTGATTGGCAGAAAGTGACACACAGGACAGAGGCGCATAGAGGACACAGTTTAAACACAGGAGGGAGCATATTGGCAGCAAGTGACAGACAGGACAGAGGCGCATAGAGGACACCGTTTACACACAGGAGGGAGCTTATTGTCCGCAAGTGAATACAGGAGAGATGTTAGTAGGGGCCAGAATGGACTTGAGCTAGAGTCCAGCAGCAACTCAACACTGCACACGACAGAGGTGCATAGAGGACACCGTTAACACACAGGAGGGAGCTTATTGGCAGCAAGTGACAGACAGGACAGAGGCGCATAGAGGACACGGTTTACACACAGGAGGGAGCTTATTGGCAGCAAGTGACACACAGGACAGAGGCGCATAGAGGACACCGTTAACACACAGGAGGGAGCTGATTGGCAGAAAGTGACACAGAGGACAGAGGCACATAGAAGACACTGTTTACACACAGGAGGGAGCTGATTGTCCGCAAGTGAATACAGGAGAGATGTGAGTAGGGGCCAGAATGGACTCGAGTTACAGGCCAGCAGCAACTCAACACTGCACAGGTCAGAGGCGCATAGAGGACACAGTTTACACACAGGAGGGAGCTTATTGGCAGCAAGTGACAGACAGGACAGAGGCGCATAGAGGACACCGTTTACACACAGGAGGGAGCTTATTGTCCGCAAGTGAATACAGGAGAGATGTGAGTAGGGGCCAGAATGGACTCGAGCTAGAGACCAGCAGCAACTCAACACTGCACAGGACAGAGGCGCATAGAGGACACCGTTAACACACAGGAGGGAGCTTATTGGCAGCAAGTGACAGACAGGACAGAGGCGCATAGAGGACACCGTTTACACACAGGAGGGAGCTTATTGTCCGCAAGTGACACACAGGACAGAGGCGCATAGAAGACACTGTTTACACACAGGAGGGAGCTGATTGTCCGCAAGTGAATACAGGAGAGATGTGAGTAGGGGCCAGAATGGACTCGAACTAGAGGCCAAAAGCAACTCAACACTGCACAGGTCAGAGGCGCATAGAGGACCCCGTTAACACACAGGAGGGAGCTGATTGTCCGCAAGTGAATACAGGAGAGATGTGAGTAGGGGCCAGAATGGACTCGAGCTAGAGGCCAGCAGCAACTCAACACTGCACAGGTCAGAGGAGCATAGAGGACACCGTTAACACACAGGAGGGAGCTGATTGTCTGCAAGTGAATACAGGAGAGATGTGAGTAGGGGCCAGAATGGACTCGAGCTAGAGGCCAGCAGCAACTCAACACTGCACAGGACAGAGGCGCATAGAGGACACCGTTAACACACAGGAGGGAGTTTATTGGCAGCAAGTGACAGACAGGACAGAGGCGCATAGAGGACACCGTTAACACACAGGAGGGAGCTGATTGTCCGCAAGTGAATACAGGAGAGATGTGAGTAGGGGCCAGAATGGACTCGAGCTAGAGGCCAGCAGCAACTCAACACTGCACAGGTCAGAGGCGCATAGAGGACACCGTTAACACACAGGAGGGAGCTGATTGTCCCCAAGTGAATACAGGAGAGATGTGAGTAGGGGCCAGAATGGACTCGAGCTAGAGGCCAGCAGCAACTCAACACTGCACAGGTCAGAGGCGCATAGAGGACACCGTTAACACACAGGAGGGAGCTGATTGTCTGCAAGTGAATACAGGAGAGATGTGAGTAGGGGCCAGAATGGACTCGAGCTAGAGGCCAGCAGCAACTCAACACTGCACAGGACAGAGGCGCATAGAGGACACCGTTAACACACAGGAGGGAGCTTATTGGCAGCAAGTGACAGACAGGACAGAGGCGCATAGAGGACACCGTTTACACACAGGAGGGAGCTGATTGTCCGCAAGTGAATACAGGAGAGATGTGAGTAGGGGCCAGAATGGACTCGAGCTAGAGGCCAGCAGCAACTCAACACTGCACAGGACAGAGGCGCATAGAGGACACCGTTAACACACAGGAGGGAGCTGATTGTCTGCAAGTGAATACAGGAGAGATGTAAGTAGGGGCCAGAATGGACTCGAGCTAGAGGCCAGCAGCAACTCAACACTGCACAGGACAGAGGCGCATAGAGGACACCGTTAACACACAGGAAGGAGCTTATTGGCAGCAAGTGACAGACAGGACAGAGGCGCATAGAGGACACCGTTTACAGACAGGAGGGAGCTGATTGTCCGCAAGTGAATACAGGAGAGATGTGAGTAGGAGCCAGAATGGACTCGAGCTAGAGGCCAGCAGCAACTCAACACTGCACAGGTCAGAGGCGCATAGAGGACACTGTTAACACACAGGAGGGAGCTGATTGTCCGCAAGTGAATACAGGAGAGATGTGAGTAGGGGCCAGAATGGACTCGAGCTAGAGGCCAGCAGCAACTCAACACTGCACAGGTCAGAGGCGCATAGAGGACACCGTTAACACACAGGAGGGAGCTGATTGTCCACAAGTGAATACAGGAGAGATGTGAGTAGGGGCCAGAATGGACTTGAGCTAGAGGCCAGCAGCAACTCAACACTGCACAGGTCAGAGGCGCATAGAGGACACCGTTAACACACAGGAGGGAGCTGATTGGCAGAAAGTGACACACAGGACAGAGGCGCATAGAGGACACAGTTTAAACACAGGAGGGATCATATTGGCAGCAAGTGACAGACAGGACAGAGGCTCATAGAGGACACCGTTTACACACAGGAGGGAGCTTATTGTCCGCAAGTGAATACAGGAGAGATGTTAGTAGGGGCCAGAATGGACTTGAGCTAGAGTCCAGCAGCAACTCAACACTGCACACGACAGAGGTGCATAGAGGACACCGGTAACACACAGGAGGGAGCTTATTGGCAGCAAGTGACAGACAGGACAGAGGCGCATAGAGGAAACGGTTTACACACAGGAGGGAGCTTATTGGCAGCAAGTGACACACAGGACAGAGGCGCATAGAGGACACCGTTAACACACAGGAGGGAGCTGATTGGCAGAAAGTGACACAGAGGACAGAGGCACATAGAAGACACTGTTTACACACAGGAGGGAGCTGATTGTCCGCAAGTGAATACAGGAGAGATGTGAGTAGGGGCCAGAATGGACTCGAGTTAGAGGCCAGCAGCAACTCAACACTGCACAGGTCAGAGGCGCATAGAGGACACAGTTTACACACAGGAGGGAGCTTATTGGCAGCAAGTGACAGACAGGACAGAGGCGCATAGAGGACACCGTTTACACACAGGAGGGAGCTTATTGTCCGCAAGTGAATACAGGAGAGATGTGAGTAGGGGCCAGAATGGACTCGAGCTAGAGGCCAGCAGCAACTCAACACTGCACAGGACAGAGGCGCATAGAGGACACCGTTAACACACAGGAGGGAGCTTATTGGCAGCAAGTGACAGACAGGACAGAGGCGCATAGAGGACACCGTTTACACACCGGAGGGAGCTGATTGTCCGCAAGTGAATACAGAAGAGATGTGAGTAGGGGCCAGAATGGACTCGAGCTAGAGGCCAGCAGCAACTCAACACTGCACAGGTCAGAGGCGCATAGAGGACACCGTTAACACACAGGAGGGAGCTGTTTGGCAGAAAGTGACACACAGGACAGAGGCGCATAGAGGACACAGTTTAAACACAGGAGGGAGCATATTGGCAGCAAGTGACAGACAGGACAGAGGCGCATAGAGGACACCGTTTACACACAGGAGGGAGCTTATTGTCCGCAAGTGAATACAGGAGAGATGTTAGTAGGGGACAGAATGGACTTGAGCTAGAATCCAGCAGCAACTCAACACTGCACACGACAGAGGTGCATAGAGGACACCGTTAACACACAGGAGGGAGCTTATTGGCAGCAAGTGACAGACAGGACAGAGGCGCATAGAGGAAACGGTTTACACACAGGAGGGAGCTTATTGGCAGCAAGTGACACACAGGACAGAGGCGCATAGAGGACACCGTTAACACACAGGAGGGAGCTGATTGGCAGAAAGTGACACAGAGGACAGAGGCACATAGAAGACACTGTTTACACACAGGAGGGAGCTGATTGTCCGCAAGTGAATACAGGAGAGATGTGAGTAGGGGCCAGAATGGACTCGAGTTAGAGGCCAGCAGCAACTCAACACTGCACAGGTCAGAGGCGCATAGAGGACACAGTTTACACACAGGAGGGAGCTTATTGGCAGCAAGTGACAGACAGGACAGAGGCGCATAGAGGACACCGTTTACACACAGGAGGGAGCTTATTGTCCGCAAGTGAATACAGGAGAGATGTGAGTAGGGGCCAGAATGGACTCGAGCTAGAGGCCAGAAGCAACTCAACACTGCACAGGTCAGAGGCACATAGAGGACACTGTTAACACACAGGAGGGAGCTGATTGTCCGCAAGTGAATACAGGAGAGATGTGAGTAGGGGCCAGAATGGACTCGAGCTAGAGGCCAGCAGCAACTCAACACTGCACAGGTCAGAGGCGCATAGAGGACACCGTTAACACACAGGAGGGAGCTGATTGTCCCCAAGTGAATACAGGAGAGATGTGAGTATGGGCCAGAATGGACTCGAGCTAGAGGCCAGCAGCAACTCAACACTGCACAGGTCAGAGGCGCATAGAGGACACCGTTAACACACAGGAGGGAGCTGATTGTCTGCAAGTGAATACAGGAGAGATGTGAGTAGGGGCCAGAATGGACTCGAGCTAGAGGCCAGCAGCAACTCAACACTGCACAGGACAGAGGCGCATAGAGGACACGGTTAACACACAGGAGGGAGCTTATTGGCAGCAAGTGACAGACAGGACAGAGGCGCATAGAGGACACCGTTTACACACAGGAGGGAGCTGATTGTCTGCAAGTGAATACAGGAGAGATGTGAGTAGGGGCCAGAATGGACTCGAGCTAGAGGCCAGCAGCAATTCAACACTGCACAGGACAGAGGCGCATAGAGGACACCGTTAACACTCAGGAGGGAGCTTATTGGCAGCAAGTGACAGACAGGACAGAGGCGCATAGAGGACACCGTTTACACACAGGAGGGAGCTTATTGTCCGCAAGTGACACACAGGACAGAGGCGCATAGAAGACACTGTTTACACACAGGAGGGAGCTGATTGTCCGCAAGTGAATACAGGAGAGATGTGAGTAGGGGCCAGAATGGACTCGAACTAGAGGCCAGAAGCAACTCAACACTGCACAGGTCAGAGGCGCATAGAGGACACCGTTAACACACAGGAGGGAGCTGATTGTCCGCAAGTGAATACAGGACAGATGTGAGTAGGGGCCAGAATGGACTCGAGCTAGAGGCCAGCAGCAACTCAACACTGCACAGGTCAGAGGCGCATAGAGGACACCATTAACACACAGGAGGGAGCTGATTGTCTGCAAGTGAATACAGGAGAGATGTGAGTAGGGGCCAGAATGGACTCGAGCTAGAGGCCAGCGGCAACTCAACACTGCACAGGACAGAGGCGCATAGAGGACACCGTTAACACACAGGAGGGAGCTTATTGGCAGCAAGTGACAGACAGGACAGAGGCGAATAGAGGACACCGATTTACACACAGGAGGGAGCTGATTGTCCGCAAGTGAATACAGGAGAGATGTGAGTAGGGGCCAGAATGGACTCGAGCTAGAGGCCAGCAGCAACTCAACACTGCACAGGTCAGAGGCGCATAGAGGACACCGTTAACACACAGGAGGGAGCTGATTGTCCGCAAGTGAATACAGGAGAGATGTGAGTGGGGGCCAGAATGGACTCGAGCTAGAGGCCAGCTGCAACTCAACACTGCACAGGACAGAGGCGCATAGAGGACACCGTTAGCACACAGGAGGGAGCTTATTGGCAGCAAGTGACAGACAGGACAGAGGCGCATAGAGGACACCGTTTACACACAGGAGGGAGCTGATTGTCCGCAAGTGAATACAGGAGAGATGTGAGTAGGGGCCAGAATGGACTCGAGCTAGAGGCCAGCAGCAACTCAACACTGCACAGGACAGAGGCGCATAGAGGACACCGTTAACACACAGGAGGGAGCTGTTTGGCAGCAAGTGAATACAGGAGAGATGTGAGTAGGGGCCAGAATGGACTCGAGCTAGAGGCCAGCAGCAACTCAACACTGCACAGGTCAGAGGCGCATAGAGGACACCATTAACACACAGGAGGGAGCTGATTGTCCGCAAGTGAATACAGGAGAGATGTGAGTAGGGGCCAGAATGGACTCGAGCTAGAGGCCAGCAGCAACTCAACACTGCACAGGTCAGAGGCGCATAGAGGACACCGTTAACACACAGGAGGGAGCTGATTGTCCGCAAGTGAATACAGGAGAGATGTGAGTAGGGGCCAGAATGGACTTGAGCTAGAGGCCAGCAGCAACTCAACACTGCACAGGTCAGAGGCGCATAGAGGACACCGTTAACACACAGGAGGGAGCTGATTGGCAGAAAGTGACACACAGGACAGAGGCGCATAGAGGACACAGTTTAAACACAGGAGGGAGCATATTGGCAGCAAGTGACAGACAGGACAGAGGCGCATAGAGGACACCGTTTACACACAGGAGGGAGCTTATTGTCTGCAAGTGAATACAGGAGAGATGTTAGTAGGGGCCAGAATGGACTTGAGCTAGAGTCCAGCAGCAACTCAACACTGCACACGACAGAGGTGCATAGAGGACACCGTTAACACACAGGAGGGAGCTTATTGGCAGCAAGTGACAGACAGGACAGAGGCGCATAGAGGAAACGGTTTACACACAGGAGGGAGCTTATTGGCATCAAGTGACACACAGGACAGAGGCGCATAGAGGACACCGTTAACACACAGGAGGGAGCTGATTGGCAGAAAGTGACACAGAGGACAGAGGCACATAGAAGACACTGTTTACACACAGGAGGGAGCTGATTGTCCGCAAGTGAATACAGGAGAGATGTGAGTAGGGGCCAGAATGGACTCGAGTTAGAGGCCAGCAGCAACTCAACACTGCACAGGTCAGAGGCGCATAGAGGACACTGTTAACACACAGGAGGGAGCTGATTGTCCGCAAGTGAATACAGGAGAGATGTAAGTAGGGGCCAGAATGGACTCGAGCTAAAGGCCAGCAGCAACTCAACACTGCACAGGACAGAGGCGCATAGAGGACACCGTTAACACACAGGAGGGAGCTGATTGTCCGCAAGTGAATACAGGAGAGATGTAAGTAGGGGCCAGAATGGACTCGAGCTAGAGGCCAGCAGCAACTCAACACTGCACAGGACAGAGGCGCATAGAGGACACCGTTAACACACAGGAGGGAGCTTATTGGCAGCAAGTGACAGACAGGACAGAGGCGCATAGAGGACACCGTTTACACACAGGAGGGAGCTTATTGTCCGCAAGTGACACACAGGACAGAGGCGCGTAGAAGACACTGTTTACACACAGGAGGGAGCTGATTGTCCGCAAGTGAATACAGGAGAGATGTGAGTAGGGGCCAGAATGGACTCGAACTAGAAGCCAGAAGCAACTCAACACTGCACAGGTCAGAGGCGCATAGAGCACACCGTTAACACACAGGAGGGAGCTGATTGTCCGCAAGTGAATACAGGACAGATGTGAGTAGGGGCCAGAATGGACTCGAGCTAGAGGCCAGCAGCAACTCAACACTGCACAGGTCAGAGACGCATAGAGGACACCGTTAACACACAGGAGGGAGCTGATTGTCTGCAAGTGAATACAGGAGAGATGTGAGTAGGGGCCAGAATGGACTCGAGCTAGAGGCCAGCGGCAACTCAACACTGCACAGGACAGAGGCGCATAGAGGACACCGTTTACACACAGGAGGGAGCTTATTGGCAGCAAGTGACAGACAGGACAGAGGCGCATAGAGGACACTGTTTACACACAGGAGGGAGCTGATTGTCCGCAAGTGAATACAGGAGAGATGTGAGTAGGGGCCAGAATGGACTCGAGCTAGAGGCCAGCAGCAACTCAACACTGCACAGGTCAGAGGCGCATAGAGGACACCGTTAACACACAGGAGGGAGCTGATTGTCCGCAAGTGAATACAGGAGAGATGTGAGTAGGGGCCAGAATGGACTCGAGCTAGAGGCCAGCAGCAACTCAACACTGCACAGGTCTGAGGCGCATAGAGGACACCGTTAACACACAGGAGGGAGCTGATTGTCCCCAAGTGAATACAGGAGAGATGTGAGTAGGGGCCAGAATGGACTCGAGCTAGAGGCCAGCGGCAACTCAACACTGCACAGGTCTGAGGCGCATAGAGGACACCGTTAACACACAGGAGGGAGCTGATTGTCCCCAAGTGAATACAGGAGAGATGTGAGTAGGGGCCAGAATGGACTTGAGCTAGAGTCCAGCAGCAACTCAACACTGCACACGACAGAGGTGCATAGAGGACACCGTTAACACACAGGAGGGAGCTTATTGGCAGCAAGTGACAGACAGGACAGAGGCGCATAGAGGAAACGGTTTACACACAGGAGGGAGCTTATTGGCAGCAAGTGACACACAGGACAGAGGCGCATAGAGGACACCGTTAACACACAGGAGGGAGCTGATTGGCAGAAAGTGACACAGAGGACAGAGGCACATAGAAGACACTGTTTACACACAGGAGGGAGCTGATTGTCCGCAAGTGAATACAGGAGAGATGTGAGTAGGGGCCAGAATGGACTCGAGTTAGAGGCCAGCAGCAACTCAACACTGCACAGGTCAGAGGCGCATAGAGGACACAGTTTACACACAGGAGGGAGCTTATTGGCAGCAAGTGACAGACAGGACAGAGGCGCATAGAGGATACCGTTTACACACAGGAGGGAGCTTATTGTCCGCAAGTGAATACAGGAGAGATGTGAGTAGGGGCCAGAATGGACTCGAGCTAGAGGCCAGCAGCAACTCAACACTGCACAGGACAGAGGCGCATAGAGGACACCGTTAACACACAGGAAGGAGCTTATTGGCAGCAAGTGACAGACAGGACAGAGGCGCATAGAGGACACCGTTTACAGACAGGAGGGAGCTGATTGTCCGCAAGTGAATACAGGAGAGATGTGAGTAGGAGCCAGAATGGACTCGAACTAGAGGCCAGCAGCAACTCAACACTGCACAGGTCAGAAGCGCATAGAGGACACTGTTAACACACAGGAGGGAGCTGATTGTCCGCAAGTGAATACAGGAGAGATGTAAGTAGGGGCCAGAATGGACTCGAGCTAAAGGCCAGCAGCAACTCAACACTGCACAGGACAGAGGCGCATAGAGGACACCGTTAACACACAGGAGGGAGCTTATTGGCAGCAAGTGACAGACAGGACCGAGGCGCAAAGAGGACACCGTTTACACACAGAAGGGAGCTGATTGTCCGCAAGTGAATACAGGAGAGATGTGAGTAGGGGCCAGAATGGACTCGAGCTAGAGGCCAGCAGCAACTCAACACTGCACAGGTCAGAGGCGCATAGAGGACACCGTTAACACACAGGAGGGAGCTGATTGTCCGCAAGTGAATACAGGACAGATGTGAGTAGGGGCCAGAATGGACTCAAGCTAGAGGCCAGCAGCAACTCAACACTGCACAGGTCAGAGGCGCATAGAGGACACCGTTAACACACAGGAGGGAGCTGATTGTCTGCAAGTGAATACAGGAGAGATGTGAGTAGGGGCCAGAATGGACTCGAGCTAGAGGCCAGCGGCAACTCAACACTGCACAGGACAGAGGCGCATAGAGGACACCGTTTACACACAGGAGGGAGCTTATTGGCAGCAAGTGACAGACAGGACAGAGGCGCATAGAGGACACTGTTTACACACAGGAGGGAGCTGATTGTCCGCAAGTGAATACAGGAGAGATGTGAGTAGGGGCCAGAATGGACTCGAGCTAGAGGCCAGCAGCAACTCAACACTGCACAGGTCAGAGGCTCATAGAGGACACCGTTAACACACAGGAGGGAGCTGATTGTCCGCAAGTGAATACAGGAGAGATGTGAGTAGGGGCCAGAATGGACTCGAGTTAGAGGCCAGCAGCAACTCAACACTGCACAGGTCTGAGGCGCATAGAGGACACCGTTAACACACAGGAGGGAGCTGATTGTCCCCAAGTGAATACAGGAGAGATGTGAGTAGGGGCCAGAATGGACTCGAGCTAGAGGCCAGCAGCAACCCAACACTGCACAGGTCAGAGGCGCATAGAGGACACCGTTAACACACAGGAGGGAGCTGATTGTCCGCAAGTGAATACAGGAGAAATGTGAGTAGGGGCCAGAATGGACTCGAGCTAGAGGCCAGCAGCAACTCAACACTGCACAGGACAGAGGGGCATAGAGGACACCGTTAACACACAGGAGGGAGCTTATTGGCAGCAAGTGACAGACAGGACAGAGGCGCATAGAGGACACCGTTTACACACAGGAGGGAGCTGATTGTCCGCAAGTGAATACAGGAGAGATGTGAGTAGGGGCCAGAATGGACTCGAGATAGAGGCCAGCAGCAACTCAACACTGCACAGGACAGAGGCGCATAGAGGACACCGTTTACACACAGGAGGGAGCTGATTGTCCGCAAGTGAATACAGGAGAGATGTGAGTAGGGGCCAGAATGGACTCGAGATAGAGGCCAGCAGCAACTCAACACTGCACAGGACAGAGGCGCATAGAGGACACCGTTAACACACAGGAGGGAGCTTATTGGCAGCAAGTGACAGACAGGACAGAGGCGCATAGAGGACACCGTTTACACACCGGAGGGAGCTTATTGTCCGCAAGTGACACACAGGACAGAGGCGCATAGAAGACACTGTTTACACACAGGAGGGAGCTGATTGCCCGCAAGTGAATACAGGAGAGATGTGAGTAGGGGCCAGAATGGACTCGAACTAGAGGCCAAAAGCAACTCAACACTGCACAGGTCAGAGGCGCATAGAGGACCCCGTTAACACACAGGAGGGAGCTGAGTGTCCGCAAGTGAATACAGGAGAGATGTGAGTAGGGGCCAGAATGGACTCGAGCTAGAGGCCAGCAGCAACTCAACACTGCACAGGTCAGAGGAGCATAGAGGACACCGTTAACACACAGGAGGGAGCTGATTGTCTGCAAGTGAATACAGGAGAGATGTGAGTAGGGGCCAGAATGGACTCGAGCTAGAGGCCAGCAGCAACTCAACACTGCACAGGACAGAGGCGCATAGAGGACACCGTTAACACACAGGAGGGAGCTTATTGGCAGCAAGTGACAGACAGGACAGAGGCGCATAGAGGACACCGTTAACACACAGGAGGGAGCTGATTGTCCGCAAGTGAATACAGGAGAGATGTGAGTAGGGGCCAGAATGGACTCGAGCTAGAGGCCAGCAGCAACTCAACACTGCACAGGTCAGAGGCGCATAGAGGACACCGTTAACACACAGGAGGGAGCTGATTGTCCCCAAGTGAATACAGGAGAGATGTGAGTAGGGGCCAGAATGGACTCGAGCTAGAGGCCAGCAGCAACTCAACACTGCACAGGTCAGAGGCGCATACAGGACACCGTTAACACACAGGAGGGTGCTGATTGTCTGCAAGTGAATACAGGAGAGATGTGAGTAGGGGCCCGAATGGACTCGAGCTAGAGGCCAGCAGCAACTCAACACTGCACAGGACAGAGGCGCATAGAGGACACCGTTAACACACAGGAGGGATCTTATTGGCAGCAAGTGACAGACAGGACAGAGGCGCATAGAGGACACCGTTTACACACAGGAGGGAGCTGATTGTCCGCAAGTGAATACAGGAGAGATGTGAGTAGGGGCCAGAATGGACTCGAGCTAGAGGCCAGCAGCAACTCAACACTGCACAGGACAGAGGCGCATAGAGGACACCGTTAACACACAGGAAGGAGCTTATTGGCAGCAAGTGACAGACAGGACAGAGGCGCATAGAGGACACCGTTTACAGACAGGAGGGAGCTGATTGTCCGCAAGTGAATACAGGAGAGATGTGAGTAGGAGCCAGAATGGACTCGAGCTAGAGGCCAGCAGCAACTCAACACTGCACAGGTCAGAGGCACATAGAGAACACTGTTAACACACAGGAGGGAGCTGATTGTCCGCAAGTGAATACAGGAGAGATGTGAGTAGGGGCCAGAATGGACTCGAGCTAGAGGCCAGCAGCAACTCAACACTGCACAGGTCAGAGGCGCATAGAGGACACCGTTAACACACAGGAGGGAGCTGATTGTCCGCAAGTGAATACAGGAGAGATGTGAGTAGGGGCCAGAATGGACTCGAGCTAGAGGCCAGCTGCAACTCAACACTGCACAGGACAGAGGCGCATAGAGGACACCGTTAGCACACAGGAGGGAGCTTATTGGCAGCAAGTGACAGACAGGACAGAGGCGCATAGAGGACACCGTTTACACACAGGAGGGAGCTGATTGTCCGCAAGTGAATACAGGAGAGATGTGAGTAGGGGCCAGAATGGACTCGAGCTAGAGGCCAGCAGCAACTCAACACTGCACAGGACAGAGGCGCATAGAGGACACCGTTAACACACAGGAGGGAGCTGTTTGGCAGCAAGTGAATACAGGAGAGATGTGAGTAGGGGCCAGAATGGACTCGAGCTAGAGGCCAGCAGCAACTCAACACTGCACAGGTCAGAGGCGCATAGAGGACACCATTAACACACAGGAGGGAGCTGATTGTCCGCAAGTGAATACAGGAGAGATGTGAGTAGGGGCCAGAATGGACTCGAGCTAGAGGCCAGCAGCAACTCAACACTGCACAGGTCAGAGGCGCATAGAGGACACCGTTAACACACAGGAGGGAGCTGATTGTCCGCAAGTGAATACAGGAGAGATGTGAGTAGGGGCCAGAATGGACTTGAGCTAGAGGCCAGCAGCAACTCAACACTGCACAGGTCAGAGGCGCATAGAGGACACCGTTAACACACAGGAGGGAGCTGATTGGCAGAAAGTGACACACAGGACAGAGGCGCATAGAGGACACAGTTTAAACACAGGAGGGAGCATATTGGCAGCAAGTGACAGACAGGACAGAGGCGCATAGAGGACACCGTTTACACACAGGAGGGAGCTTATTGTCCGCAAGTGAATACAGGAGAGATGTTAGTAGGGGCCAGAATGGACTTGAGCTAGAGTCCAGCAGCAACTCAACACTGCACACGACAGAGGTGCATAGAGGACACCGTTAACACACAGGAGGGAGCTTATTGGCAGCAAGTGACAGACAGGACAGAGGCGCATAGAGGAAACGGTTTACACACAGGAGGGAGCTTATTGGCAGCAAGTGACACACAGGACAGAGGCGCATAGAGGACACCGTTAACACACAGGAGGGAGCTGATTGGCAGAAAGTGACACAGAGGACAGAGGCACATAGAAGACACTGTTTACACACAGGAGGGAGATGATTGTCCGCAAGTGAATACAGGAGAGATGTGAGTAGGGGCCAGAATGGACTCGAGTTAGAGGCCAGCAGCAACTCAACACTGCACAGGTCAGAGGCGCATAGAGGACACTGTTAACACACAGGAGGGAGCTGATTGTCCGCAAGTGAATACAGGAGAGATGTAAGTAGGGGCCAGAATGGACTCGAGCTAAAGGCCAGCAGCAACTCAACACTGCACAGGACAGAGGCGCATAGAGGACACCGTTAACACACAGGAGGGAGCTGATTGTCCGCAAGTGAATACAGGAGAGATGTAAGTAGGGGCCAGAATGGACTCGAGCTAGAGGCCAGCAGCAACTCAACACTGCACAGGACAGAGTCGCATAGAGGACACCGTTAACACACAGGAGGGAGCTTATTGGCAGCAAGTGACAGACAGGACAGAGGCGCATAGAGGACACCGTTTACACACAGGAGGGAGCTGATTGTCCGCAAGTGACACACAGGACAGAGGCGCGTAGAAGACACTGTTTACACACAGGAGGGAGCTGATTGTCCGCAAGTGAATACAGGAGAGATGTGAGTAGGGGCCAGAATGGACTCGAACTAGAAGCCAGAAGCAACTCAACACTGCACAGGTCAGAGGCGCATAGAGCACACCGTTAACACACAGGAGGGAGCTGATTGTCCGCAAGTGAATACAGGACAGATGTGAGTAGGGGCCAGAATGGACTCGAGCTAGAGGCCAGCAGCAACTCAACACTGCACAGGTCAGAGGCGCATAGAGGACACCGTTAACACACAGGAGGGAGCTGATTGTCTGCAAGTGAATACAGGAGAGATGTGAGTAGGGGCCAGAATGGACTCGAGCTAGAGGCCAGCGGCAACTCAACACTGCACAGGACAGAGGCGCATAGAGGACACCGTTTACACACAGGAGGGAGCTTATTGGCAGCAAGTGACAGACAGGACAGAGGCGCATAGAGGACACTGTTTACACACAGGAGGGAGCTGATTGTCCGCAAGTGAATACAGGAGAGATGTGAGTAGGGGCCAGAATGGACTCGAGCTAGAGGCCAGCAGCAACTCAACACTGCACAGGTCAGAGGCACATAGAGGACACCGTTAACACACAGGAGGGAGCTGATTGTCCGCAAGTGAATACAGGAGAGATGTGAGTAGGGGCCAGAATGGACTCGAGCTAGAGGCCAGCAGCAACTCAACACTGCACAGGTCTGAGGCGCATAGAGGACACCGTTAACACACAGGAGGGAGCTGATTGTCCCCAAGTGAATACAGGAGAGATGTGAGTAGGGGCCAGAATGGACTCGAGCTAGAGGCCAGCGGCAACTCAACACTGCACAGGTCTGAGGCGCATAGAGGACACCGTTAACACACAGGAGGGAGCTGATTGTCCCCAAGTGACAGACAGGACAGAGGCGCATAGAGGACACTGTTTACACACAGGAGGGAGCGGATTGTCCGCAAGTGAATACAGGAGAGATGTTAGTAGGGGCCAGAATGGACTTGAGCTAGAGTCCAGCAGCAACTCAACACTGCACACGACAGAGGTGCATAGAGGACACCGTTAACACACAGGAGGGAGCTTATTGGCAGCAAGTGACAGACAGGACAGAGGCGCATAGAGGAAACGGTTTACACACAGGAGGGAGCTTATTGGCAGCAAGTGACACACAGGACAGAGGCGCATAGAGGACACCGTTAACACACATTAGGGAGCTGATTGGCAGAAAGTGACACAGAGGACAGAGGCACATAGAAGACACTGTTTACACACAGGAGGGAGCTGATTGTCCGCAAGTGAATACAGGAGAGATGTGAGTAGGGGCCAGAATGGACTCGAGTTAGAGGCCAGCAGCAACTCAACACTGCACAGGTCAGAGGCGCATAGAGGACACAGTTTACACACAGGAGGGAGCTTATTGGCAGCAAGTGACAGACAGGACAGAGGCGCATAGAGGATACCGTTTACACACAGGAGGGAGCTTATTGTCCGCAAGTGAATACAGGAGAGATGTGAGTAGGGGCCAGAATGGACTCGAGCTAGAGGCCAGCAGCAACTCAACACTGCACAGGACAGAGGCGCATAGAGGACACCGTTAACACACAGGAAGGAGCTTATTGGCAGCAAGTGACAGACAGGACAGAGGCGCATGGAGGACACCGTTTACAGACAGGAGGGAGCTGATTGTCCGCAAGTGAATACAGGAGAGATGTGAGTAGGAGCCAGAATGGACTCGAACTAGAGGCCAGCAGCAACTCAACACTGCACAGGTCAGAGGCGCATAGAGGACACTGTTAACACACAGGAGGGAGCTGATTGTCCGCAAGTGAATACAGGAGAGATGTAAGTAGGGGCCAGAATGGACTCGAGCTAAAGGCCAGCAGCAACTCAACACTGCACAGGACAGAGGCGCATAGAGGACACCGTTAACACACAGGAGGGAGCTTATTGGCAGCAAGTGACAGACAGGACCGAGGCGCATAGAGGACACCGTTTACACACAGAAGGGAGCTGATTGTCCGCAAGTGAATACAGGAGAGATGTGAGTAGGGGCCAGAATGGACTCGAGCTAGAGGCCAGCAGCAACTCAACACTGCACAGGACAGAGGCACATAGAGGACACCGTTAACACACAGGAGGGAGCTGATTGTCCGCAAGTGAATACAGGAGAGATGTAAGTAGGGGCCAGAATGGACTCGAGCTAGAGGCCAGCAGCAACTCAACACTGCACAGGACAGAGGCGCATAGAGGACACCGTTAACACACAGGAGGGAGCTTATTGGCAGCAAGTGACAGACAGGACAGAGGCGCATAGAGGACACCGTTTACACACAGGAGGGAGCTTATTGTCCGCAAGTGACACACAGGACAGAGGCGCGTAGAAGACACTGTTTACACACAGGAGGGAGCTGATTGTCCGCAAGTGAATACAGGAGAGATGTGAGTAGGGGCCAGAATGGACTCGAACTAGAAGCCAGAAGCAACTCAACACTGCACAGGTCAGAGGCGCATAGAGGACACCGTTAACACACAGGAGGGAGCTGATTGTCCGCAAGTGAATACAGGACAGATGTGAGTAGGGGCCAGAATGGACTCGAGCTAGAGGCCAGCAGCAACTCAACACTGCACAGGTCAGAGGCGCATAGAGGACACCGTTAACACACAGGAGGGAGCTGATTGTCTGCAAGTGAATACAGGAGAGATGTGAGTAGGGGCCAGAATGGACTCGAGCTAGAGGCCAGCGGCAACTCAACACTGCACAGGACAGAGGCGCATAGAGGACACCGTTAACACACAGGAGGGAGCTGATTGTCCGCAAGTGAATACAGGAGAGATGTAAGTAGGGGCCAGAATGGACTCGAGCTAGAGGCCAGCAGCAACTCAACACTGCACAGGACAGAGGCGCATAGAGGACACCGTTAACACACAGGAGGGAGCTTATTGGCAGCAAGTGACAGACAGGACAGAGGCGCATAGAGGACACCGTTTACACACAGGAGGGAGCTTATTGTCCGCAAGTGACACACAGGACAGAGGCGCGTAGAAGACACTGTTTACACACAGGAGGGAGCTGATTGTCCGCAAGTGAATACAGGAGAGATGTGAGTAGGGGCCAGAATGGACTCGAACTAGAAGCCAGAAGCAACTCAACACTGCACAGGTCAGAGGCGCATAGAGAACACCGTTAACACACAGGAGGGAGCTGATTGTCCGCAAGTGAATACAGGACAGATGTGAGTAGGGGCCAGAATGGACTCGAGCTAGAGGCCAGCAGCAACTCAACACTGCACAGGTCAGAGGCGCAGAGAGGACACCGTTAACACACAGGAGGGAGCTGATTGTCTGCAAGTGAATACAGGAGAGATGTGAGTAGGGGCCAGAATGGACTCGAGCTAGAGGCCAGCGGCAACTCAACACTGCACAGGACAGAGGCGCATAGAGGACACCGTTTACACACAGGAGGGAGCTTATTGGCAGCAAGTGACAGACAGGACAGAGGCGCATAGAGGACACTGTTTACACACAGGAGGGAGCTGATTGTCCGCAAGTGAATACAGGAGAGATGTGAGTAGGGGCCAGAATGGACTCGAGCTAGAGGCCAGCAGCAACTCAACACTGCACAGGTCAGAGGCGCATAGAGGACACCGTTAACACAGACTCCGTCTGTCTCCGGCTTCCTGGAAGGAATGTGGGTGTGACTGTGATGGCCTATAGTTACTCAGCCAGGCTATTTAATGGCTTTGGTCATGTGACCATCCTGTTGCCGTTGCCTGGCAACTCAGGCAGTGTGAGGGGAATACTCCAGTTAGGTAGGAAGTCAATTGAGATTTCAAGAAAAGCATTTTTACAATTGTCCCTTGGTTTACGAACGTAACCGAACAGGGGTATATTGAAATTAGTTTGAGTGCATCTCTTAGCGTTCTTACATTTGCGCTAGTTTATGAACTAATTGTAGGATTCGAGAATTTGTTATTACTGAGTGTTTTCACTCAAGGAAGGTATCGGATGTAAACATGTTAATAGGCGCACTATGGCTCCTACGGTATAATAAAGTAAAGTTAGTTGGTTTTATGGTAATGATAGTGTAATTTGTTACTTAATCTCAGTTAGGCAAACTAGCCGTATTTGGTGTAAAGCTAGCGGGACTTGAAGGAGACCGGGTTATTGTTCCAGGTCATGGTTTGACTTGAGAGTACCAATAGAAAGGTGCAATAAATATTGCATTTAGAAATGGACCTAGTTAGGATCAGTGATTCAGTATCTTGCGGTTAGATTTTTTTGGATAAGTATAATTATTCTAGTTCTGAAATGGGTCAGGTAAATATGAATAAATAAGAAAAGGTTTTATGAGTATTAACCCTCTAGTTAGCTGAATTGCCATGAAGAAATTAAGGAGTGGTAGGTCGATCAATTGGCCCAATGGTAACTGGCGTGTCATAATTAAATTGTAAATGGACAGTCCACCCTTCCGTGCTGCTACACCTGCCACTACAGGATCGCAACATCTTTGAACATTAAATAAAGATTTAAACATACAATATCAGAGAAAAACATTAAGTTCGTGTTCTTGATTGAGTCCAAGTAGAACGCATCTGAGTCTACAAATCATTCGGGCTTCCGCTTGTCGTAGATAGAGTTCTCGATTACCACCTCTGGCATGCGGTTCTATGTGTTGTAGTCCCACAAATCTGATGTCCTTTCTATGTGCCAGTTGGTGTTCTTGTTGCCAGTGTCTTGCAAATGGTAGATTAATGTCTTGGCTGTTAAGATTTGCAAGGTGTTCTCTGATTCTTACCCTCAGTTCTCTGATGGTACTGCCTACGTAAACTTTCTTGCAGACACATATAATTCCATACACAACATATTTAGAGCGACAATTCATGAAGTCCGTAATTTTGAAATTTAGATTGCCATGGCAAGAAAATATTTTAGTTGGCGATAGGGCAAATTGACAGAAATTACAAGTTCCACATTTGTGGAATCCATTAGGTTTGATGTTCTGTGTGAGCCAGTTAGACTGTCTGTCGGAACCAGATTTCATGAAAGAGGGACACAGTAAATTTCTAAGTGTAGGAGCTCTAGAGAAAATTATTCTAGGTTTCTCAGTGATGTGAGTCTCCAAATCTGGATCCAAATGTAAGATATGCCAGTGTTTGTTGAAAATATGATATATAAATTGGGAGTCACTGCAAAATTTTGTTATGAAGTTCACATGTTGTGGAAATTCAGCCAGTTTTTTGGACTGGATAAGTAAGGCAGATCTTGTGATTGTTTTCACATTTCTAAGTGCATGGTTGATGTTGGTTTGCGTGTAGCCTCTTTCTTGGAATCTGGTTCCTATAGCCTTACATTCTAAGCGAAAGTTCACGTCTTGACTGCAATTTCTCCTAGCTCTAAGGAATTCCCCTCGAGGAATATTGTCAATCACATTTCTTCTATGGTTACTTTTTGCATGCAAGATAGAGTTGACTGCAGTTATTTTACGAAATGTACTGGTTTGTAAAGTTTGATTATCAACATAGATTCTAAGATCTAAAAACTCAATTTCGATGGTATCGATATGACCTGTGAAGTGTATCCCAAATTCGTTGCGGTTCAGGTATTGCATAAATTCTTGAAACTGCTCTGGTGTGCCTGCCCATATTGCAAAAACATCATCTATGTATCTTCTCCAAATATGAATATACTCAATATATGGGTTGTTGTAGAACACGTATAGGTCCTCAAAATATGCCATGAAGAGGTTTGCCAAAGCTGGAGCATATTTGGCTCCCATGGCAATTCCCTTGGTTTGGGTATAATACTCATCGTTAAAAATGAATTGATTGTGATTTAGTGTAAAGTCAACCAGATTCTTCAACATTTGTACATGAGTTGCATGTGATGCTGAGTGCAGTCTAAAGACGTAATCCAATGTCTTAATCGCTAGCGAGTGATCAATTGAGGTGTACAGGGCAGTAACATCAAGAGTAACCAGATGGTAATGCGATTTCCATACAATATTGTTCAGGATCTGTAAGACATGAGTTGTGTCTTTAAGAAAGGCCGTTTACACACAGAAGGGAGCTGATTGTCCGCAAGTGAATACAGGAGAGATGTGAGTAGGGGCCAGAATGGACTCGAGCTAGAGGCCAGCAGCAACTCAACACTGCACAGGTCAGAGGCGCATAGAGGACACCGTTAACACACAGGAGGGAGCTGATTGTCCGCAAGTGAATACAGGACAGATGTGAGTAGGGGCCAGAATGGACTCGAGCTAGAGGCCAGCGGCAACTCAACACTGCACAGGACAGAGGCGCATAGAGGACACCGTTTACACACAGGAGGGAGCTTATTGGCAGCAAGTGACAGACAGGACAGAGGCGCATAGAGGACACTGTTTACACACAGGAGGGAGCTGATTGTCCGCAAGTGAATACAGGAGAGATGTGAGTAGGGGCCAGAATGGACTCGAGCTAGAGGCCAGCAGCAACTCAACACTGCACAGGTCAGAGGCTCATAGAGGACACCGTTAACACACAGGAGGGAGCTGATTGTCCGCAAGTGAATACAGGAGAGATGTGAGTAGGGGCCAGAATGGACTCGAGTTAGAGGCCAGCAGCAACTCAACACTGCACAGGTCTGAGGCGCATAGAGGACACCGTTAACACACAGGAGGGAGCTGATTGTCCCCAAGTGAATACAGGAGAGATGTGAGTAGGGGCCAGAATGGACTCGAGCTAGAGGCCAGCAGCAACCCAACACTGCACAGGTCAGAGGCGCATAGAGGACACCGTTAACACACAGGAGGGAGCTGATTGTCCGCAAGTGAATACAGGAGAAATGTGAGTAGGGGCCAGAATGGACTCGAGCTAGAGGCCAGCAGCAACTCAACACTGCACAGGACAGAGGGGCATAGAGGACACCGTTAACACACAGGAGGGAGCTTATTGGCAGCAAGTGACAGACAGGACAGAGGCGCATAGAGGACACCGTTTACACACAGGAGGGAGCTGATTGTCCGCAAGTGAATACAGGAGAGATGTGAGTAGGGGCCAGAATGGACTCGAGATAGAGGCCAGCAGCAACTCAACACTGCACAGGACAGAGGCGCATAGAGGACACCGTTTACACACAGGAGGGAGCTGATTGTCCGCAAGTGAATACAGGAGAGATGTGAGTAGGGGCCAGAATGGACTCGAGATAGAGGCCAGCAGCAACTCAACACTGCACAGGACAGAGGCGCATAGAGGACACCGTTAACACACAGGAGGGAGCTTATTGGCAGCAAGTGACAGACAGGACAGAGGCGCATAGAGGACACCGTTTACACACCGGAGGGAGCTTATTGTCCGCAAGTGACACACAGGACAGAGGCGCATAGAAGACACTGTTTACACACAGGAGGGAGCTGATTGTCCGCAAGTGAATACAGGAGAGATGTGAGTAGGGGCCAGAATGGACTCGAACTAGAGGCCAAAAGCAACTCAACACTGCACAGGTCAGAGGCGCATAGAGGACCCCGTTAACACACAGGAGGGAGCTGAGTGTCCGCAAGTGAATACAGGAGAGATGTGAGTAGGGGCCAGAATGGACTCGAGCTAGAGGCCAGCAGCAACTCAACACTGCACAGGTCAGAGGAGCATAGAGGACACCGTTAACACACAGGAGGGAGCTGATTGTCTGCAAGTGAATACAGGAGAGATGTGAGTAGGGGCCAGAATGGACTCGAGCTAGAGGCCAGCAGCAACTCAACACTGCACAGGACAGAGGCGCATAGAGGACACCGTTAACACACAGGAGGGAGCTTATTGGCAGCAAGTGACAGACAGGACAGAGGCGCATAGAGGACACCGTTAACACACAGGAGGGAGCTGATTGTCCGCAAGTGAATACAGGAGAGATGTGAGTAGGGGCCAGAATGGACTGGAGCTAGAGGCCAGCAGCAACTCAACACTGCACAGGTCAGAGGCGCATAGAGGACACCGTTAACACACAGGAGGGAGCTGATTGTCCCCAAGTGAATACAGGAGAGATGTGAGTAGGGGCCAGAATGGACTCGAGCTAGAGGCCAGCAGCAACTCAACACTGCACAGGTCAGAGGCGCATAGAGGACACCGTTAACACACAGGAGGGTGCTGATTGTCTGCAAGTGAATACAGGAGAGATGTGAGTAGGGGCCCGAATGGACTCGAGCTAGAGGCCAGCAGCAACTCAACACTGCACAGGACAGAGGCGCATAGAGGACACCGTTAACACACAGGAGGGAGCTGATTGTCCGCAAGTGAATACAGGAGAGATGTGAGTAGGGGCCAGAATGGACTCGAGTTAGAGGCCAGCAGCAACTCAACACTGCACAGGTCTGAGGCGCATAGAGGACACCGTTAACACACAGGAGGGAGCTGATTGTCCCCAAGTGAATACAGGAGAGATGTGAGTAGGGGCCAGAATGGACTCGAGTTAGAGGCCAGCAGCAACTCAACACTGCACAGGTCTGAGGCGCATAGAGGACACCGTTTACACACAGGAGGGAGCTTATTGGCAGCAAGTGACAGACAGGACAGAGGCGCATAGAGGACACTGTTTACACACAGGAGGGAGCTGATTGTCCGCAAGTGAATACAGGAGAGATGTGAGTAGGGGCCAGAATGGACTCAAGCTAGAGGCCAGCAGCAACTCAACACTGCACAGGACAGAGGCGCATAGAGGACACCGTTAACACACAGGAGGGAGCTGATTGTCCGCAAGTGAATACAGGAGAGATGTGAGTAGGGGCCAGAATGGACTCGAGTTAGAGGCCAGCAGCAACTCAACACTGCACAGGTCTGAGGCGCATAGAGGACACCGTTTACACACAGGAGGGAGCTTATTGGCAGCAAGTGACAGACAGGACAGAGGCGCATAGAGGACACTGTTTACACACAGGAGGGAGCTGATTGTCCGCAAGTGAATACAGGAGAGATGTGAGTAGGGGCCAGAATGGACTCGAGCTAGAGGCCAGCAGCAACTCAACACTGCACAGGTCAGAGGCTCATAGAGGACACCGTTAACACACAGGAGGGAGCTGATTGTCCGCAAGTGAATACAGGAGAGATGTGAGTAGGGGCCAGAATGGACTCGAGTTAGAGGCCAGCAGCAACTCAACACTGCACAGGTCTGAGGCGCATAGAGGACACCGTTAACACACAGGAGGGAGCTGATTGTCCCCAAGTGAATACAGGAGAGATGTGAGTAGGGGCCAGAATGGACTCGAGCTAGAGGCCAGCAGCAACCCAACACTGCACAGGTCAGAGGCGCATAGAGGACACCGTTAACACACAGGAGGGAGCTGATTGTCCGCAAGTGAATACAGGAGAAATGTGAGTAGGGGCCAGAATGGACTCGAGCTAGAGGCCAGCAGCAACTCAACACTGCACAGGACAGAGGGGCATAGAGGACACCGTTAACACACAGGAGGGAGCTTATTGGCAGCAAGTGACAGACAGGACAGAGGCGCATAGAGGAAACGGTTTACACACAGGAGGGAGCTTATTGGCAGCAAGTGACACACAGGACAGAGGCGCATAGAGGACACCGTTAACACACATTAGGGAGCTGATTGGCAGAAAGTGACACAGAGGACAGAGGCGCATAGAGGACACCGTTTACACACAGGAGGGAGCTGATTGTCCGCAAGTGAATACAGGAGAGATGTGAGTAGGGGCCAGAATGGACTCGAGATAGAGGCCAGCAGCAACTCAACACTGCACAGGACAGAGGCGCATAGAGGACACCGTTAACACACAGGAGGGAGCTTATTGGCAGCAAGTGACAGACAGGACAGAGGCGCATAGAGGACACCGTTTACACACCGGAGGGAGCTTATTGTCCGCAAGTGACACACAGGACAGAGGCGCATAGAAGACACTGTTTACACACAGGAGGGAGCTGATTGTCCGCAAGTGAATACAGGAGAGATGTGAGTAGGGGCCAGAATGGACTCGAACTAGAGGCCAAAAGCAACTCAACACTGCACAGGTCAGAGGCGCATAGAGGACCCCGTTAACACACAGGAGGGAGCTGAGTGTCCGCAAGTGAATACAGGAGAGATGTGAGTAGGGGCCAGAATGGACTCGAGCTAGAGGCCAGCAGCAACTCAACACTGCACAGGTCAGAGGAGCATAGAGGACACCGTTAACACACAGGAGGGAGCTGATTGTCTGCAAGTGAATACAGGAGAGATGTGAGTAGGGGCCAGAATGGACTCGAGCTAGAGGCCAGCAGCAACTCAACACTGCACAGGACAGAGGCGCATAGAGGACACCGTTAACACACAGGAGGGAGCTTATTGGCAGCAAGTGACAGACAGGACAGAGGCGCATAGAGGACACCGTTAACACACAGGAGGGAGCTGATTGTCCGCAAGTGAATACAGGAGAGATGTGAGTAGGGGCCAGAATGGACTGGAGCTAGAGGCCAGCAGCAACTCAACACTGCACAGGTCCGAGGCGCATAGAGGACACCGTTAACACACAGGAGGGAGCTGATTGTCCCCAAGTGAATACAGGAGAGATGTGAGTAGGGGCCAGAATGGACTCGAGCTAGAGGCCAGCAGCAACTCAACACTGCACAGGTCAGAGGCGCATAGAGGACACCGTTAACACACAGGAGGGTGCTGATTGTCTGCAAGTGAATACAGGAGAGATGTGAGTAGGGGCCCGAATGGACTCGAGCTAGAGGCCAGCAGCAACTCAACACTGCACAGGACAGAGGCGCATAGAGGACACCGTTAACACACAGGAGGGAGCTTATTGGCAGCAAGTGACAGACAGGACAGAGGCGCATAGAGGACACCGTTTACACACAGGAGGGAGCTGATTGTCCGCAAGTGAATACAGGAGAGATGTGAGTAGGGGCCAGAATGGACTCGAGCTAGAGGCCAGCAGCAACTCAACACTGCACAGGACAGAGGCGCATAGAGGACACCGTTAACACACAGGAAGGAGCTTATTGGCAGCAAGTGACAGACAGGACAGAGGCGCATAGAGGACACCATTTACAGACAGGAGGGAGCTGATTGTCCGCAAGTGAATACAGGAGAGATGTGAGTAGGAGCCAGAATGGACTCGAGCTAGAGGCCAGCAGCAACTCAACACTGCACAGGTCAGAGGCGCATAGAGGACACTGTTAACACACAGGAGGGAGCTGATTGTCCGCAAGTGAATACAGGAGAGATGTGAGTAGGGGCCAGAATGGACTCGAGCTAGAGGCCAGCAGCAACTCAACACTGCACAGGTCAGAGGCGCATAGAGGACACCGTTAACACACAGGAGGGAGCTGATTGTCCGCAAGTGAATACAGGAGAGATGTGAGTAGGGGCCAGAATGGACTCGAGCTAGAGGCCAGCTGCAACTCAACACTGCACAGGACAGAGGCGCATAGAGGACACCGTTAGCACACAGGAGGGAGCTTATTGGCAGCAAGTGACAGACAGGACAGAGGCGCATAGAGGACACCGTTTACACACAGGAGGGAGCTGATTGTCCGCAAGTGAATACAGGAGAGATGTGAGTAGGGGCCAGAATGGACTCGAGCTAGAGGCCAGCAGCAACTCAACACTGCACAGGACAGAGGCGCATAGAGGACACCGTTAACACACAGGAGGGAGCTGTTTGGCAGCAAGTGAATACAGGAGAGATGTGAGTAGGGGCCAGAATGGACTCGAGCTAGAGGCCAGCAGCAACTCAACACTGCACAGGTCAGAGGCGCATAGAGGACACCATTAACACACAGGAGGGAGCTGATTGTCCGCAAGTGAATACAGGAGAGATGTGAGTAGGGGCCAGAATGGACTCGAGCTAGAGGCCAGCAGCAACTCAACACTGCACAGGTCAGAGGCGCATAGAGGACACCGTTAACACACAGGAGGGAGCTGATTGTCCGCAAGTGAATACAGGAGAGATGTGAGTAGGGGCCAGAATGGACTTGAGCTAGAGGCCAGCAGCAACTCAACACTGCACAGGTCAGAGGCGCATAGAGGACACCGTTAACACACAGGAGGGAGCTGATTGGCAGAAAGTGACACACAGGACAGAGGCGCATAGAGGACACAGTTTAAACACAGGAGGGAGCATATTGGCAGCAAGTGACAGACAGGACAGAGGCGCATAGAGGACACCGTTTACACACAGGAGGGAGCTTATTGTCCGCAAGTGAATACAGGAGAGATGTTAGTAGGGGCCAGAATGGACTTGAGCTAGAGTCCAGCAGCAACTCAACACTGCACACGACAGAGGTGCATAGAGGACACCGTTAACACACAGGAGGGAGCTTATTGGCAGCAAGTGACAGACAGGACAGAGGCGCATAGAGGAAACGGTTTACACACAGGAGGGAGCTTATTGGCAGCAAGTGACACACAGGACAGAGGCGCATAGAGGACACCGTTAACACACAGGAGGGAGCTGATTGGCAGAAAGTGACACAGAGGACAGAGGCACATAGAAGACACTGTTTACACACAGGAGGGAGATGATTGTCCGCAAGTGAATACAGGAGAGATGTGAGTAGGGGCCAGAATGGACTCGAGTTAGAGGCCAGCAGCAACTCAACACTGCACAGGTCAGAGGCGCATAGAGGACACTGTTAACACACAGGAGGGAGCTGATTGTCCGCAAGTGAATACAGGAGAGATGTAAGTAGGGGCCAGAATGGACTCGAGCTAAAGGCCAGCAGCAACTCAACACTGCACAGGACAGAGGCGCATAGAGGACACCGTTAACACACAGGAAGGAGCTTATTGGCAGCAAGTGACAGACAGGACAGAGGCGCATAGAGGACACCATTTACAGACAGGAGGGAGCTGATTGTCCGCAAGTGAATACAGGAGAGATGTGAGTAGGAGCCAGAATGGACTCGAGCTAGAGGCCAGCAGCAACTCAACACTGCACAGGTCAGAGGCGCATAGAGGACACTGTTAACACACAGGAGGGAGCTGATTGTCCGCAAGTGAATACAGGAGAGATGTGAGTAGGGGCCAGAATGGACTCGAGCTAGAGGCCAGCAGCAACTCAACACTGCACAGGTCAGAGGCGCATAGAGGACACCGTTAACACACAGGAGGGAGCTGATTGTCCGCAAGTGAATACAGGAGAGATGTGAGTAGGGGCCAGAATGGACTCGAGCTAGAGGCCAGCTGCAACTCAACACTGCACAGGACAGAGGCGCATAGAGGACACCGTTAGCACACAGGAGGGAGCTTATTGGCAGCAAGTGACAGACAGGACAGAGGCGCATAGAGGACACCGTTTACACACAGGAGGGAGCTGATTGTCCGCAAGTGAATACAGGAGAGATGTGAGTAGGGGCCAGAATGGACTCGAGCTAGAGGCCAGCAGCAACTCAACACTGCACAGGACAGAGGCGCATAGAGGACACCGTTAACACACAGGAGGGAGCTGTTTGGCAGCAAGTGAATACAGGAGAGATGTGAGTAGGGGCCAGAATGGACTCGAGCTAGAGGCCAGCAGCAACTCAACACTGCACAGGTCAGAGGCGCATAGAGGACACCATTAACACACAGGAGGGAGCTGATTGTCCGCAAGTGAATACAGGAGAGATGTGAGTAGGGGCCAGAATGGACTCGAGCTAGAGGCCAGCAGCAACTCAACACTGCACAGGTCAGAGGCGCATAGAGGACACCGTTAACACACAGGAGGGAGCTGATTGTCCGCAAGTGAATACAGGAGAGATGTGAGTAGGGGCCAGAATGGACTTGAGCTAGAGGCCAGCAGCAACTCAACACTGCACAGGTCAGAGGCGCATAGAGGACACCGTTAACACACAGGAGGGAGCTGATTGGCAGAAAGTGACACACAGGACAGAGGCGCATAGAGGACACAGTTTAAACACAGGAGGGAGCATATTGGCAGCAAGTGACAGACAGGACAGAGGCGCATAGAGGACACCGTTTACACACAGGAGGGAGCTTATTGTCCGCAAGTGAATACAGGAGAGATGTTAGTAGGGGCCAGAATGGACTTGAGCTAGAGTCCAGCAGCAACTCAACACTGCACACGACAGAGGTGCATAGAGGACACCGTTAACACACAGGAGGGAGCTTATTGGCAGCAAGTGACAGACAGGACAGAGGCGCATAGAGGACACCGTTAACACACAGGAAGGAGCTTATTGGCAGCAAGTGACAGACAGGACAGAGGCGCATAGAGGACACCATTTACAGACAGGAGGGAGCTGATTGTCCGCAAGTGAATACAGGAGAGATGTGAGTAGGAGCCAGAATGGACTCGAGCTAGAGGCCAGCAGCAACTCAACACTGCACAGGTCAGAGGCGCATAGAGGACACTGTTAACACACAGGAGGGAGCTGATTGTCCGCAAGTGAATACAGGAGAGATGTGAGTAGGGGCCAGAATGGACTCGAGCTAGAGGCCAGCAGCAACTCAACACTGCACAGGTCAGAGGCGCATAGAGGACACCGTTAACACACAGGAGGGAGCTGATTGTCCGCAAGTGAATACAGGAGAGATGTGAGTAGGGGCCAGAATGGACTCGAGCTAGAGGCCAGCTGCAACTCAACACTGCACAGGACAGAGGCGCATAGAGGACACCGTTAGCACACAGGAGGGAGCTTATTGGCAGCAAGTGACAGACAGGACAGAGGCGCATAGAGGACACCGTTTACACACAGGAGGGAGCTGATTGTCCGCAAGTGAATACAGGAGAGATGTGAGTAGGGGCCAGAATGGACTCGAGCTAGAGGCCAGCAGCAACTCAACACTGCACAGGACAGAGGCGCATAGAGGACACCGTTAACACACAGGAGGGAGCTGTTTGGCAGCAAGTGAATACAGGAGAGATGTGAGTAGGGGCCAGAATGGACTCGAGCTAGAGGCCAGCAGCAACTCAACACTGCACAGGTCAGAGGCGCATAGAGGACACCATTAACACACAGGAGGGAGCTGATTGTCCGCAAGTGAATACAGGAGAGATGTGAGTAGGGGCCAGAATGGACTCGAGCTAGAGGCCAGCAGCAACTCAACACTGCACAGGTCAGAGGCGCATAGAGGACACCGTTAACACACAGGAGGGAGCTGATTGTCCGCAAGTGAATACAGGAGAGATGTGAGTAGGGGCCAGAATGGACTTGAGCTAGAGGCCAGCAGCAACTCAACACTGCACAGGTCAGAGGCGCATAGAGGACACCGTTAACACACAGGAGGGAGCTGATTGGCAGAAAGTGACACACAGGACAGAGGCGCATAGAGGACACAGTTTAAACACAGGAGGGAGCATATTGGCAGCAAGTGACAGACAGGACAGAGGCGCATAGAGGACACCGTTTACACACAGGAGGGAGCTTATTGTCCGCAAGTGAATACAGGAGAGATGTTAGTAGGGGCCAGAATGGACTTGAGCTAGAGTCCAGCAGCAACTCAACACTGCACACGACAGAGGTGCATAGAGGACACCGTTAACACACAGGAGGGAGCTTATTGGCAGCAAGTGACAGACAGGACAGAGGCGCATAGAGGAAACGGTTTACACACAGGAGGGAGCTTATTGGCAGCAAGTGACACACAGGACAGAGGCGCATAGAGGACACCGTTAACACACAGGAGGGAGCTGATTGGCAGAAAGTGACACAGAGGACAGAGGCACATAGAAGACACTGTTTACACACAGGAGGGAGATGATTGTCCGCAAGTGAATACAGGAGAGATGTGAGTAGGGGCCAGAATGGACTCGAGTTAGAGGCCAGCAGCAACTCAACACTGCACAGGTCAGAGGCGCATAGAGGACACTGTTAACACACAGGAGGGAGCTGATTGTCCGCAAGTGAATACAGGAGAGATGTAAGTAGGGGCCAGAATGGACTCGAGCTAAAGGCCAGCAGCAACTCAACACTGCACAGGACAGAGGCGCATAGAGGACACCGTTAACACACAGGAGGGAGCTGATTGTCCGCAAGTGAATACAGGAGAGATGTAAGTAGGGGCCAGAATGGACTCGAGCTAGAGGCCAGCAGCAACTCAACACTGCACAGGACAGAGGCGCATAGAGGACACCGTTAACACACAGGAGGGAGCTTATTGGCAGCAAGTGACAGACAGGACAGAGGCGCATAGAGGACACCGTTTACACACAGGAGGGAGCTGATTGTCCGCAAGTGACACACAGGACAGAGGCGCGTAGAAGACACTGTTTACACACAGGAGGGAGCTGATTGTCCGCAAGTGAATACAGGAGAGATGTGAGTAGGGGCCAGAATGGACTCGAACTAGAAGCCAGAAGCAACTCAACACTGCACAGGTCAGAGGCGCATAGAGCACACCGTTAACACACAGGAGGGAGCTGATTGTCCGCAAGTGAATACAGGACAGATGTGAGTAGGGGCCAGAATGGACTCGAGCTAGAGGCCAGCAGCAACTCAACACTGCACAGGTCAGAGGCGCATAGAGGACACCGTTAACACACAGGAGGGAGCTGATTGTCTGCAAGTGAATACAGGAGAGATGTGAGTAGGGGCCAGAATGGACTCGAGCTAGAGGCCAGCGGCAACTCAACACTGCACAGGACAGAGGCGCATAGAGGACACCGTTTACACACAGGAGGGAGCTTATTGGCAGCAAGTGACAGACAGGACAGAGGCGCATAGAGGACACTGTTTACACACAGGAGGGAGCTGATTGTCCGCAAGTGAATACAGGAGAGATGTGAGTAGGGGCCAGAATGGACTCGAGCTAGAGGCCAGCAGCAACTCAACACTGCACAGGTCAGAGGCGCATAGAGGACACCGTTAACACACAGGAGGGAGCTGATTGTCCGCAAGTTAATACAGGAGAGATGTGAGTAGGGGCCAGAATGGACTCGAGCTAGAGGCCAGCAGCAACTCAACACTGCACAGGTCTGAGGCGCATAGAGGACACCGTTAACACACAGGAGGGAGCTGATTGTCCCCAAGTGAATACAGGAGAGATGTGAGTAGGGGCCAGAATGGACTCGAGCTAGAGGCCAGCGGCAACTCAACACTGCACAGGTCTGAGGCGCATAGAGGACACCGTTAACACACAGGAGGGAGCTGATTGTCCCCAAGTGACAGACAGGACAGAGGCGCATAGAGGACACTGTTTACACACAGGAGGGAGCGGATTGTCCGCAAGTGAATACAGGAGAGATGTTAGTAGGGGCCAGAATGGACTTGAGCTAGAGTCCAGCAGCAACTCAACACTGCACACGACAGAGGTGCATAGAGGACACCGTTAACACACAGGAGGGAGCTTATTGGCAGCAAGTGACAGACAGGACAGAGGCGCATAGAGGAAACGGTTTACACACAGGAGGGAGCTTATTGGCAGCAAGTGACACACAGGACAGAGGCGCATAGAGGACACCGTTAACACACATTAGGGAGCTGATTGGCAGAAAGTGACACAGAGGACAGAGGCACATAGAAGACACTGTTTACACACAGGAGGGAGCTGATTGTCCGCAAGTGAATACAGGAGAGATGTGAGTAGGGGCCAGAATGGACTCGAGTTAGAGGCCAGCAGCAACTCAACACTGCACAGGTCAGAGGCGCATAGAGGACACAGTTTACACACAGGAGGGAGCTTATTGGCAGCAAGTGACAGACAGGACAGAGGCGCATAGAGGATACCGTTTACACACAGGAGGGAGCTTATTGTCCGCAAGTGAATACAGGAGAGATGTGAGTAGGGGCCAGAATAGACTCGAGCTAGAGGCCAGCAGCAACTCAACACTGCACAGGACAGAGGCGCATAGAGGACACCGTTAACACACAGGAAGGAGCTTATTGGCAGCAAGTGACAGACAGGACAGAGGCGCATAGAGGACACCGTTTACAGACAGGAGGGAGCTGATTGTCCGCAAGTGAATACAGGAGAGATGTGAGTAGGAGCCAGAATGGACTCGAACTAGAGGCCAGCAGCAACTCAACACTGCACAGGTCAGAGGCGCATAGAGGACACTGTTAACACACAGGAGGGAGCTGATTGTCCGCAAGTGAATACAGGAGAGATGTAAGTAGGGGCCAGAATGGACTCGAGCTAAAGGCCAGCAGCAACTCAACACTGCACAGGACAGAGGCGCATAGAGGACACCGTTAACACACAGGAGGGAGCTTATTGGCAGCAAGTGACAGACAGGACCGAGGCGCATAGAGGACACCGTTTACACACAGAAGGGAGCTGATTGTCCGCAAGTGAATACAGGAGAGATGTGAGTAGGGGCCAGAATGGACTCGAGCTAGAGGCCAGCAGCAACTCAACACTGCACAGGACAGAGGCACATAGAGGACACCGTTAACACACAGGAGGGAGCTGATTGTCCGCAAGTGAATACAGGAGAGATGTAAGTAGGGGCCAGAATGGACTCGAGCTAGAGGCCAGCAGCAACTCAACACTGCACAGGACAGAGGCGCATAGAGGACACCGTTAACACACAGGAGGGAGCTTATTGGCAGCAAGTGACAGACAGGACAGAGGCGCATAGAGGACACCGTTTACACACAGGAGGGAGCTTATTGTCCGCAAGTGACACACAGGACAGAGGCGTGTAGAAGACACTGTTTACACACAGGAGGGAGCTGATTGTCCGCAAGTGAATACAGGAGAGATGTGAGTAGGGGCCAGAATGGACTCGAGCTAGAGGCCAGCGGCAACTCAACACTGCACAGGACAGAGGCGCATAGAGGACACCGTTTACACACAGGAGGGAGCTTATTGGCAGCAAGTGACAGACAGGACAGAGGTGCATAGAGGACACTGTTTACACACAGGAGGGAGCTGATTGTCCGCAAGTGAATACAGGAGAGATGTGAGTAGGGGCCAGAATGGACTCGAGCTAGAGGCCAGCAGCAACTCAACACTGCACAGGTCAGAGGCTCATAGAGGACACCGTTAACACACAGGAGGGAGCTGATTGTCCGCAAGTGAATACAGGAGAGATGTGAGTAGGGGCCAGAATGGACTCGAGTTAGAGGCCAGCAGCAACTCAACACTGCACAGGTCTGAGGCGCATAGAGGACACCGTTAACACACAGGAGGGAGCTGATTGTCCCCAAGTGAATACAGGAGAGATGTGAGTAGGGGCCAGAATGGACTCGAGCTAGAGGCCAGCAGCAACCCAACACTGCACAGGTCAGAGGCGCATAGAGGACACCGTTAACACACAGGAGGGAGCTGATTGTCCGCAAGTGAATACAGGAGAAATGTGAGTAGGGGCCAGAATGGACTCGAGCTAGAGGCCAGCAGCAACTCAACACTGCACAGGACAGAGGGGCATAGAGGACACCGTTAACACACAGGAGGGAGCCAATTGGCAGCAAGTGATACACAGGACAGAGGCGCATAGAGGACACTGTTAACACACAGGAGGGAGCTGATTGGCAGAAAGTGACACACAGGACAGAGGCACATAGAAGACACTGTTACACACAGGAGGGAGCTGATTGTCCGCAAGTGAATACAGGAGAGATGTGAGTAGGGGCCAGAATGGACTCGAGCTAGAGGCCAGCAGCAACTCAACACTGCACAGGTCAGAGGCGCATAGAGGACACCGTTAACACACAGGAGGGAGCTGATTGGCAGAAAGTGACACACAGGACAGAGGCGCATAGAGGACACAGTTTACACACAGGAGGGAGCTTATTGGCAGCAAGTGACAGACAGGACAGAGGCGCATAGAGGACACCGTTTACACACAGGAGGGAGCTTATTGTCCGCAAGTGAATACAGGAGAGATGTGAGTAGGGGCCAGAATGGACTCGAGCTAGAGGCCAGCAGCTACTCAACACTGAACAGGACAGAGGCGCATAGAGGACACCGTTAACACACAGGAGGGAGCTGATTGGGAGCAAGTGACACACAGGACAGAGGCTCATAGAGGACAATGTTTACACACAGGAGGGAGCTAATTGGCAGCAAGTGACACACAGGACAGAGGCGCATAGAGGACACCGTTTACACACAGGAGGGAGCTGATTGGCAACAAGTGACATACAGGACAGAGGCGCATAGAGGATACTGTTTACACACAGGAGGGAGCTTATTGGCAGCAAGTGACACACAGGACAGAGGCGCATAGAGGACACCGTTAACACACAGGAGGGAGCTGATTGGCAACAAGTGACATACAGGACAGAGGCGCATAGAGGACACCGTTTACACACAGGAGGGAGCTTCTTGGCAGCAAGTGACACACAGGACAGAGGCGCATACAGGACACCGTTTACACACAGGAGGGAGCTTATTGGCAGCAAGTGACACACAGGACAGAGGCGCATAGAGGACACCGTTAACACACAGGAGGGAGCTGATTGGCAACAAGTGACATACAGGACAGAGGCGCATAGAGGACAGCGTTTACACACAGGAGGGAGCTGATTGTCCGCAAGTGAATACAGGAGAGATGTGAGTAGGGGCCAGAATGGACTCGAGCTAGAGGCCAGCAGCAACTCAACACTGCACAGGTCAGAGGCGCATAGAGGACACCGTTAACACACAGGAGGGAGCTGATTGTCCGTAAGTGAATACAGGAGAGATGTGAGTAGGGGCCAGAATGGACTCGAGCTAGAGGCCAGCAGCAACTCAACACTGCACAGGTCAGAGGCGCATAGAGGACACCGTTAACACACAGGAGGGAGCTGATTGTCCGCAAGTGAATACAGGAGAGATGTGAGTAGGGGCCAGAATGGACTCGAGCTAGAGGCCAGCAGCAACTCAACACTGCACAGGTCAGAGGCGCATAGAAGACTCTGTTAACACACAGGAGGGAGCTGATTGTCCGCAAGTGAATACAGGAGAGATGTGAGTAGGGGCCAGAATGGACTCGAGCTAGAGGCCAGCAGCAACTCAATACTGCACAGGACAGAGGCGCATAGAGGACACCGTTAACACACAGGAGGGAGCTGTTTGGCAGCAAGTGAATACAGGAGAGATGTGAGTAGGGGCCAGAATGGACTCGAGCTAGAGGCCAGCAGCAACTCAACACTGCACAGGTCAGAGGCGCATAGAGGACACCATTAACACACAGGAGGGAGCTGATTGTCCGCAAGTGAATACAGGAGAGATGTGAGTAGGGGCCAGAATGGACTCGAGCTAGAGGCCAGCAGCAACTCAACACTGCACAGGTCAGAGGCGCATAGAGGACACCGTTAACACACAGGAGGGAGCTGATTGGCAGAAAGTGACACATAGGACAGAGGCGCATAGAGGACACAGTTTAAACACAGGAGGGAGCATATTGGCAGCAAGTGACAGACAGGACAGAGGCGCATAGAGGACACCGTTTACACACAGGAGGGAGCTTATTGTCCGCAAGTGAATACAGGAGAGATGTGAGTAGGGGCCAGAATGGACTCGAGCTAGAGGCCAGCAGCAACTCAACACTGCACACGACAGAGGTGCATAGAGGACACCGTTAACACACAGGAGGGAGCTTATTGGCAGCAAGTGACAGACAGGACAGAGGCGCATAGAGGACACGGTTTACACACAGGAGGGAGCTTATTGGCAGCAAGTGATACACGACAGAGGCGCATAGAGGACACCGTTAACACACAGGAGGGAGCTGATTGGCAGAAAGTGACACACAGGACAGAGGCACATAGAAGACACTCTTTACACACAGGAGGGAGCTGATTGTCCGCAAGTGAATACAGGAGAGATGTGAGTAGGGGCCAGAATGGACTCCAGCTAGAGGCCAGCAGCAACTCAACACTGCACAGGTCAGAGGCGCATAGAGGACACAGTTTACACACAGGAGGGAGCTTATTGACAGCAAGTGACAGACAGAACAGAGTCGCATAGAGGACACCGTTTACACACAGGAGGGAGCTTATTGTCCGCAAGTGAATACAGGAGAGATGTGAGTAGGGGCCAGAATGGACTCGAGCTAGAGGCCAGCAGCAACTCAACACTGCACAGGACAGAGGCGCATAGAGGACACCGTTAACACACAGGAGGGAGCTGATTGTCCGCAAGTGAATACAGGAGAGATGTAAGTAGGGGCCAGAATGGACTCGAGCTAGAGACCAGCAGCAACTCAACACTGCACAGGTCAGAGGCGCATAGAGGACACGGTTAACACACAGGAGGGAGCTTATTGGCAGCAAGTGACACACGACAGAGGCGCATAGAGGACACCGTTAACACACAGGAGGGAGCTGATTGGCAGAAAGTGACACACAGGACAGAGGCACATAGAAGACACTCTTTACACACAGGAGGGAGCTGATTGTCCGCAAGTGAATGCAGGAGAGATGTGAGTAGGGGCCAGAATGGACTCCAGCTAGAGGCCAGCAGCAACTCAACACTGCACAGGTCAGAGGCGCATAGAGGACACAGTTTACACACAGGAGGGAGCTTATTGACAGCAAGTGACAGACAGGACAGAGGCGCATAGAGGACACCGTTTACACACAGGAGGGAGCTTATTGTCCGCAAGTGAATACAGGAGAGATGTGAGTAGGGGCCAGAATGGACTCGAGCTAGAGGCCAGCAGCAACTCAACACTGCACAGGACAGAGGCGCATAGAGGACACCGTTAACACACAGGAGGGAGCTGATTGTCTGCAAGTGAATACAGGAGAGATGTAAGTAGGGGCCAGAATGGACTCGAGCTAGAGACCAGCAGCAACTCAACACTGCACAGGACAGAGGCGCATAGAGGACACCGTTAACACACAGGAGGGAGCTTATTGGAAGCAAGTGACAGACAGGACAGAGGCGCATAGAGGACACCGTTTACACACAGGAGGGAGCTTATTGTACGCAAGTGACACACAGGACAGAGGCGCATAGAAGACACTGTTTACACACAGGAGGAAGCTGATTGTCCGCAAGTGAATACAGGAGAGATGTGAGTAGGGGCCAGAATGGACTCGAACTAGAGGCCAAAAGCAACTCAACACTGCACAGGTCAGAGGCGCATAGAGGACCCCGTTAACACACAGGAGGGAGCTGATTGTCCGCAAGTGAATACAGGAGAGATGTGAGTAGGGGCCAGAATGGCCTCGAGCTAGAGGCCAGCAGCAACTCAACACTGCACAGGTCAGAGGAGCATAGAGGACACGGTTAACACACAGGAGGGAGCTGATTGTCTGCAAGTGAATACAGGAGAGATGTGAGTAGGGGCCAGAATGGACTCGAGCTAGAGGCCAGCAGCAACTCAACACTGCACAGGACAGAGGCGCATAGAGGACACCGTTAACACACAGGAGGGAGCTTATTGGCAGCAAGTGACAGACAGGACAGAGGCGCATAGAGGACACCGTTAACACACAGGAGGGAGCTGATTGTCCGCAAGTGAATACAGGAGAGATGTGAGTAGGGGCCAGAATGGACTCGAGCTAGAGGCCAGCAGCAACTCAACACTGCACAGGTCAGAGGCGCATAGAGGACACCGTTAACACACAGGAGGGAGCTGATTGTCCCCAAGTGAATACAGGAGAGATGTGAGTAGGGGCCAGAATGGACTCGAGCTAGAGGCCAGCAGCAACTCAACACTGCACAGGTCAGAGGCGCATAGAGGACACCGTTAACACACAGGAGGGAGCTGATTGTCTGCAAGTGAATACAGGAGAGATGTGAGTAGGGGCCAGAATGGACTCGAGCTAGAGGCCAGTAGCAACTCAACACTGCACAGGACAGAGGCGCATAGAGGACACCGTTAACACACAGGAGGGAGCTTATTGGCAGCAAGTGACAGACAGGACAGAGGCGCATAGAGGGCACCGTTTACACACAGGAGGGAGCTGATTGTCCGCAAGTGAATACAGGAGAGATGTGAGTAGGGGCCAGAATGGACTCGAGCTAGAGGCCAGCAGCAACTCAACACTGCACAGGACAGAGGCGCATAGAGGACACCGTTAACACACAGGAGGGAGCTGATTGTCTGCAAGTGAATACAGGAGAGATGTAAGTAGGGGCCAGAATGGACTCGAGCTAGAGGCCAGCAGCAACTCAACACTGCACAGGACAGAGGCGCATAGAGGACACCGTTAACACACAGGAAGGAGCTTATTGGCAGCAAGTGACAGACAGGACAGAGGCGCATAGAGGACACCGTTTACAGACAGGAGGGAGCTGATTGTCCGCAAGTGAATACAGGAGAGATGTGAGTAGGGGCCAGAATGGACTCGAGCTAGAGGCCAGCAGCAACTCAACACTGCACAGGTCAGAGGCGCATAGAGGACACCGTTAACACACAGGAGGGAGCTGATTGTCCGCAAGTGAATACAGGAGACATGTGAGTAGGGGCCAGAATGGACTCGAGCTAGAGGCCAGCAGCAACTCAACACTGCACAGGACAGAGGCGCATAGAGGACACCGTTAGCACACAGGAGGGAGCTTATTGGCAGCAAGTGACAGACAGGACAGAGGCGCATAGAGGACACCGTTTACACACAGGAGGGAGCTGATTGTCCGCAAGTGAATACAGGAGAGATGTGAGTAGGGGCCAGAATGGACTCGAGCTAGAGGCCAGCAGCAACTCAACACTGCACAGGACAGAGGCGCATAGAGGACACCGTTAACACACAGGAGGGAGCTGTTTGGCAGCAAGTGAATACAGGAGAGATGTGAGTAGGGGCCAGAATGGACTCGAGCTAGAGGCCAGCAGCAACTCAACACTGCACAGGTCAGAGGCGCATAGAGGACACCATTAACACACAGGAGGGAGCTGATTGTCCGCAAGTGAATACAGGAGAGATGTGAGTAGGGGCCAGAATGGACTCGAGCTAGAGGCCAGCAGCAACTCAACACTGCACAGGTCAGAGGCGCATAGAGGACACCGTTAACACACAGGAGGGAGCTGATTGTCCGCAAGTGAATACAGGAGAGATGTGAGTAGGGGCCAGAATGGACTTGAGCTAGAGGCCAGCAGCAACTCAACACTGCACAGGTCAGAGGCGCATAGAGGACACCGTTAACACACAGGAGGGAGCTGATTGGCAGAAAGTGACACACAGGACAGAGGCGCATAGAGGACACAGTTTAAACACAGGAGGGAGCATATTGGCAGCAAGTGACAGACAGGACAGAGGCGCATAGAGGACACCGTTTACACACAGGAGGGAGCTTATTGTCCGCAAGTGAATACAGGAGAGATGTTAGTAGGGGCCAGAATGGACTTGAGCTAGAGTCCAGCAGCAACTCAACACTGCACAGGTCAGAGGCGCATAGAGGACACCGTTAACACACAGGAGGGAGCTGATTGTCTGCAAGTGAATACAGGAGAGATGTGAGTAGGGGCCAGAATGGACTCGAGCTAGAGGCCAGCGGCAACTCAACACTGCACAGGACAGAGGCGCATAGAGGACACCGTTTACACACAGGAGGGAGCTTATTGGCAGCAAGTGACAGACAGGACAGAGGCGCATAGAGGACACTGTTTACACACAGGAGGGAGCTGATTGTCCGCAAGTGAATACAGGAGAGATGTGAGTAGGGGCCAGAATGGACTCGAGCTAGAGGCCAGCAGCAACTCAACACTGCACAGGTCAGAGGCGCATAGAGGACACCGTTAACACACAGGAGGGAGCTGATTGTCCGCAAGTGAATACAGGAGAGATGTGAGTAGGGGCCAGAATGGACTCGAGCTAGAGGCCAGCAGCAACTCAACACTGCACAGGTCTGAGGCGCATAGAGGACACCGTTAACACACAGGAGGGAGCTGATTGTCCCCAAGTGAATACAGGACAGATGTGCGAAGGGGCCTGAATGGACTCTGGCTAGAGGCCAGCAGCAACCCAACACTGCACAGGTCAGAGGCGCATAGAGGACACCGTTAACACACAGGAGGGAGCTGATTGTCCGCAAGTGAATACAGGAGAAATGTGAGTAGGGGCCAGAATGGACTCGAGCTAGAGGCCAGCAGCAACTCAACACTGCACAGGACAGAGGCGCATAGAGGACACAGTTAACACACAGGAGGGAGCTTATTGGCAGCAAGTGACAGACAGGACAGAGGCGCATAGAGGATACCGTTTACACACAGGAGGGAGCTGATTGTCCGCAAGTGAATACAGGAGAGATGTGAGTAGGGGCCAGAATGGACTTGAGCTAGAGGCCAGCAGCAACTCAACACTGCACAGGTCAGAGGCGCATAGAGGACACCGTTAACACACAGGAGGGAGCTGATTGGCAGAAAGTGACACACAGGACAGAGGCGCATAGAGGACACAGTTTAAACACAGGAGGGAGCATATTGGCAGCAAGTGACAGACAGGACAGAGGCGCATAGAGGACACCGTTTACACACAGGAGGGAGCTTATTGTCCGCAAGTGAATACAGGAGAGATGTGAGTAGGGGCCAGAATGGACTTGAGCTAGAGGCCAGCAGCAACTCAACACTGCACAGGTCAGAGGCGCATAGAGGACACCGTTAACACACAGGAGGGAGCTGATTGTCTGCAAGTGAATACAGGAGAGATGTGAGTAGGGGCCAGAATGGACTCGAGCTAGAGGCCAGCGGCAACTCAACACTGCACAGGACAGAGGCGCATAGAGGACACCGTTTACACACAGGAGGCAGCTTATTGGCAGCAAGTGAGAGACAGGACAGAGGCGCATAGAGGACACTGTTTACACACAGGAGGGAGCTGATTGTCCGCAAGTGAATACAGGAGAGATGTGAGTAGGGGCCAGAATGGACTCGAGCTAGAGGCCAGCAGCAACTCAACACTGCACAGGTCAGAGGCGCATAGAGGACACCGTTAACACACAGGAGGGAGCTGATTGTCCGCAAGTGAATACAGGAGAGATGTGAGTAGGGGCCAGAATGGACTCGAGCTAGAGGCCAGCAGCAACTCAACACTGCACAGGTCTGAGGCGCATAGAGGACACCGTTAACACACAGGAGGGAGCTGATTGTCCCCAAGTGAATACAGGAGAGATGTGAGTAGGGGCCAGAATGGACTCGAGCTAGAGGCCAGCAGCAACCCAACACTGCACAGGTCAGAGGCGCATAGAGGACACCGTTAACACACAGGAGGGAGCTGATTGTCCGCAAGTGAATACAGGAGAAATGTGAGTAGGGGCCAGAATGGACTCGAGCTAGAGGCCAGCAGCAACTCAACACTGCACAGGACAGAGGCGCATAGAGGACACCGTTAACACACAGGAGGGAGCTGATTGGCAGAAAGTGACACACAGGACAGAGGCGCATAGAGGACACAGTTTAAACACAGGAGGGAGCATATTGGCAGCAAGTGACAGACAGGACAGAGGCGCATAGAGGACACCGTTTACACACAGGAGGGAGCTTATTGTCCGCAAGTGAATACAGGAGAGATGTTAGTAGGGGCCAGAATGGACTTGAGCTAGAGTCCAGCAGCAACTCAACACTGCACAGGTCAGAGGCGCATAGAGGACACCGTTAACACACAGGAGGGAGCTGATTGTCTGCAAGTGAATACAGGAGAGATGTGAGTAGGGGCCAGAATGGACTCGAGCTAGAGGCCAGCGGCAACTCAACACTGCACAGGACAGAGGCGCATAGAGGACACCGTTTACACACAGGAGGGAGCTTATTGGCAGCAAGTGACAGACAGGACAGAGGCGCATAGAGGACACTGTTTACACACAGGAGGGAGCTTATTGTCCGCAAGTGAATACAGGAGAGATGTTAGTAGGGGCCAGAATGGACTTGAGCTAGAGTCCAGCAGCAACTCAACACTGCACAGGTCAGAGGCGCATAGAGGACACCGTTAACACACAGGAGGGAGCTGATTGTCCGCAAGTGAATACAGGAGAGATGTGAGTAGGGGCCAGAATGGACTCGAGCTAGAGGCCAGCAGCAACTCAACACTGCACAGGTCAGAGGCGCATAGAGGACACCGTTAACACACAGGAGGGAGCTGATTGTCCGCAAGTGAATACAGGAGAGATGTGAGTAGGGGCCAGAATGGACTCGAGCTAGAGGCCAGCAGCAACTCAACACTGCACAGGTCTGAGGCGCATAGAGGACACCGTTAACACACAGGAGGGAGCTGATTGTCCCCAAGTGAATACAGGAGAGATGTGAGTAGGGGCCAGAATGGACTCGAGCTAGAGGCCAGCAGCAACCCAACACTGCACAGGTCAGAGGCGCATAGAGGACACCGTTAACACACAGGAGGGAGCTGATTGTCCGCAAGTGAATACAGGAGAAATGTGAGTAGGGGCCAGAATGGACTCGAGCTAGAGGCCAGCAGCAACTCAACACTGCACAGGACAGAGGCGCATAGAGGACACCGTTAACACACAGGAGGGAGCTTATTGGCAGCAAGTGACAGACAGGACAGAGGCGCATAGAGGACACCGTTTACACACAGGAGGGAGCTGATTGTCCGCAAGTGAATACAGGAGAGATGTGAGTAGGGGCCAGAATGGACTCGAGATAGAGGCCAGCAGCAACTCAACACTGCACAGGACAGAGGCGCATAGAGGACACCGTTAACACACAGGAGGGAGCCGATTGGTAGCAAGTGAATACAGGAGAGATGTGAGTAGGGGCCAGAATGGACTCGAGCTAGAGGCCAGAAGCCACTCAACACTGCACAGGTCAGAGGCGCATAGAGGACACAGTTTACACACAGGAGGGAGCTTATTGGCAGCAAGTGACAGACAGGACAGAGGCGCATAGAGGACACAGTTTACACACAGGAGGGAGCTTATTGTCCGCAAGTGAATACAGGAGAGATGTGAGTAGGGGCCAGAATGGACTCGAGTTAGAGGCCAGCAGCAACTCAACACTGCACAGGTCAGAGGCGCATAGAGGACACTGTTAACACACAGGAGGGAGCTGATTGGCAGCAAGTGACAGACAGGACAGAGGCGCATAGAGGACACCGTTTACACACAGGAGGGAGCTTATTGGCAGCAAGTGATACACAGGACAGAGGCGCATAGAGGACACTGTTAACACACAGGAGGGAGCTGATTGGCAGAAAGTGACACACAGGACAGAGGCACATAGAAGACACTGTTTACACACAGGAGGGAGCTGATTGTCCGCAAGTGAATACAGGAGAGATGTGAGTAGGGGCCAGAATGGACTCGAGCTAGAGGCCAGCAGCAACTCAACACTGCACAGGTCAGAGGCGCATAGAGGACACCGTTAACACACAGGAGGGAGCTGATTGGCAGAAAGTGACACACAGGACAGAGGCGCATAGAGGACACAGTTTACACACAGGAGGGAGCTTATTGGCAGCAAGTGACAGACAGGACAGAGGCGCATAGAGGACACCGTTTACACACAGGAGGGAGCTTATTGTCCGCAAGTGAATACAGGAGAGATGTGAGTAGGGGCCAGAATGGACTCGAGCTAGAGGCCAGCAGCTACTCAACACTGAACAGGACAGAGGCGCATAGAGGACACCGTTAACACACAGGAGGGAGCTGATTGGGAGTAAGTGACACACAGGACAGAGGCTCATAGAGGACAACGTTTACACACAGGAGGGAGCTAATTGGCAGCAAGTGACACACAGGACAGAGGCGCATAGAGGACACTGTTTACACACAGGAGGGAGCTGATTGGCAACAAGTGACATACAGGACAGAGGCGCATAGAGGATACTGTTTACACACAGGAGGGAGCTTATTGGCAGCAAGTGACACACAGGACAGAGGCGCATAGAGGACACCGTTAACACACAGGAGGGAGCTGATTGGCAACAAGTGACATACAGGACAGAGGCGCATAGAGGACACCGTTTACACACAGGAGGGAGCTTCTTGGCAGCAAGTGACACACAGGACAGAGGCGCATACAGGACACCGTTTACACACAGGAGGGAGCTTATTGGCAGCAAGTGACACACAGGACAGAGGCGCATAGAGGACACCGTTAACACACAGGAGGGAGCTGATTGGCAACAAGTGACATACAGGACAGAGGCGCATAGAGGACAGCGTTTACACACAGGAGGGAGCTGATTGTCCGCAAGTGAATACAGGAGAGATGTGAGTAGGGGCCAGAATGGACTCGAGCTAGAGGCCAGCAGCAACTCAACACTGCACAGGTCAGAGGCGCATAGAGGACACCGTTAACACACAGGAGGGAGCTGATTGTCCGTAAGTGAATACAGGAGAGATGTGAGTAGGGGCCAGAATGGACTCGAGCTAGAGGCCAGCAGCAACTCAACACTGCACAGGTCAGAGGCGCATAGAGGACACCGTTAACACACAGGAGGGAGCTGATTGTCCGCAAGTGAATACAGGAGAGATGTGAGTAGGGGCCAGAATGGACTCGAGCTAGAGGCCAGCAGCAACTCAACACTGCACAGGTCAGAGGCGCATAGAAGACTCTGTTAACACACAGGAGGGAGCTGATTGTCCGCAAGTGAATACAGGAGAGATGTGAGTAGGGGCCAGAATGGACTCGAGCTAGAGGCCAGCAGCAACTCAACACTGCACAGGACAGAGGCGCATAGAGGACACCGTTAACACACAGGAGGGAGCTGTTTGGCAGCAAGTGAATACAGGAGAGATGTGAGTAGGGGCCAGAATGGACTCGAGCTAGAGGCCAGCAGCAACTCAACACTGCACAGGTCAGAGGCGCATAGAGGACACCATTAACACACAGGAGGGAGCTGATTGTCCGCAAGTGAATACAGGAGAGATGTGAGTAGGGGCCAGAATGGACTCGAGCTAGAGGCCAGCAGCAACTCAACACTGCACAGGTCAGAGGCGCATAGAGGACACCGTTAACACACAGGAGGGAGCTGATTGGCAGAAAGTGACACACAGGACAGAGGCGCATAGAGGACACAGTTTAAACACAGGAGGGAGCATATTGGCAGCAAGTGACAGACAGGACAGAGGCGCATAGAGGACACCGTTTACACACAGGAGGGAGCTTATTGTCCGCAAGTGAATACAGGAGAGATGTGAGTAGGGGCCAGAATGGACTCGAGCTAGAGGCCAGCAGCAACTCAACACTGCACACGACAGAGGTGCATAGAGGACACCGTTAACACACAGGAGGGAGCTTATTGGCAGCAAGTGACAGACAGGACAGAGGCGCATAGAGGACACGGTTTACACACAGGAGGGAGCTTATTGGCAGCAAGTGACACACGACAGAGGCGCATAGAGGACACCGTTAACACACAGGAGGGAGCTGATTGGCAGAAAGTGACACACAGGACAGAGGCACATAGAAGACACTCTTTACACACAGGAGGGAGCTGATTGTCCGCAAGTGAATACAGGAGAGATGTGAGTAGGGGCCAGAATGGACTCCAGCTAGAGGCCAGCAGCAACTCAACACTGCACAGGTCAGAGGCGCATAGAGGACACAGTTTACACACAGGAGGGAGCTTATTGACAGCAAGTGACAGACAGAACAGAGTCGCATAGAGGACACCGTTTACACACAGGAGGGAGCTTATTGTCCGCAAGTGAATACAGGAGAGATGTGAGTAGGGGCCAGAATGGACTCGAGCTAGAGGCCAGCAGCAACTCAACACTGCACAGGACAGAGGCGCATAGAGGACACCGTTAACACACAGGAGGGAGCTGATTGTCCGCAAGTGAATACAGGAGAGATGTAAGTAGGGGCCAGAATGGACTCGAGCTAGAGACCAGCAGCAACTCAACACTGCACAGGTCAGAGGCGCATAGAGGACACGGTTAACACACAGGAGGAGCTTATTGGCAGCAAGTGACAGACAGGACAGAGGCGCATAGAGGACACCGTTTACACACAGGAGGGAGCTGATTGTCTGCAAGTGAATACAGGAGAGATGTGAGTAGGGGCCAGAATGGACTCCAGCTAGAGGCCAGCAGCAACTCAACACTGCACAGGTCAGAGGCGCATAGAGGACACAGTTTACACACAGGAGGGAGCTTATTGACAGCAAGTGACAGACAGGACAGAGGCGCATAGAGGACACGGTTTACACACAGGAGGGAGCTTATTGGCAGCAAGTGACACACGACAGAGGCGCATAGAGGACACCGTTAACACACAGGAGGGAGCTGATTGGCAGAAAGTGACACACAGGACAGAGGCACATAGAAGACACTCTTTACACACAGGAGGGAGCTGATTGTCCGCAAGTGAATACAGGAGAGATGTGAGTAGGGGCCAGAATGGACTCCAGCTAGAGGCCAGCAGCAACTCAACACTGCACAGGTCAGAGGCGCATAGAGGACACCGTTTACACACAGGAGGGAGCTTATTGTCCGCAAGTGAATACAGGAGAGATGTGAGTAGGGGCCAGAATGGACTCGAGCTAGAGGCCAGCAGCAACTCAACACTGCACAGGACAGAGGCGCATAGAGGACACCGTTAACACACAGGAGGGAGCTGATTGTCCGCAAGTGAATACAGGAGAGATGTAAGTAGGGGCCAGAATGGACTCGAGCTAGAGACCAGCAGCAACTCAACACTGCACAGGACAGAGGCGCATAGAGGACTCCGTTAACACACAGGAGGGAGCTTATTGGCAGCAAGTGACAGACAGGACAGAGGCGCATAGAGGACACCGTTTACACACAGGAGGGAGCTTATTGTCCGCAAGTGACACACAGGACAGAGGCGCATAGAAGACACTGTTTACACACAGGAGGAAGCTGATTGTCCGCAAGTGAATACAGGAGAGATGTGAGTAGGGGCCAGAATGGACTCGAACTAGAGGCCAAAAGCAACTCAACACTGCACAGGTCAGAGGCGCATAGAGGACCCCGTTAACACACAGGAGGGAGCTGATTGTCCGCAAGTGAATACAGGAGAGATGTGAGTAGGGGCCAGAATGGACTTGAGCTAGAGGCCAGCAGCAACTCAACACTGCACAGGTCAGAGGAGCATAGAGGACACCGTTAACACACAGGAGGGAGCTGATTGTCTGCAAGTGAATACAGGAGAGATGTGAGTAGGGGCCAGAATGGACTCGAGCTAGAGGCCAGCAGCAACTCAACACTGCACAGGACAGAGGCGCATAGAGGACACCGTTAACACACAGGAGGGAGCTTATTGGCAGTAAGTGACAGACAGGACAGAGGCGCATAGAGGACACCGTTAACACACAGGAGGGAGCTGATTGTCCGCAAGTGAATACAGGAGAGATGTGAGTAGGGGCCAGAATGGACTCGAGCTAGAGGCCAGCAGCAACTCAACACTGCACAGGTCAGAGGCGCATAGAGGACACCGTTAACACACAGGAGGGAGCTGATTGTCCCCAAGTGAATAGAGGAGAGATGTGAGTAGGGGCCAGAATGGACTCGAGCTAGAGGCCAGCAGCAACTCAACACTGCACAGGTCAGAGGCGCATAGAGGACACCGTTAACACACAGGAGGGAGCTGATTGTCTGCAAGTGAATACAGGAGAGATGTGAGTAGGGGCCAGAATGGACTCGAGCTAGAGGCCAGCAGCAACTCAACACTGCACAGGACAGAGGCGCATAGAGGACACCGTTAACACACAGGAGGGAGCTTATTGGCAGCAAGTGACAGACAGGACAGAGGCGCATAGAGGACACCGTTTACACACAGGAGGGAGCTGATTGTCCGCAAGTGAATACAGGAGAGATGTGAGTAGGGGCCAGAATGGACTCGAGCTAGAGGCCAGCAGCAACTCAACACTGCACAGGACAGAGGCGCATAGAGGACACCGTTAACACACAGGAGGGAGCTGATTGTCTGCAAGTGAATACAGGAGAGATGTAAGTAGGGGCCAGAATGGACTCGAGCTAGAGGCCAGCAGCAACTCAACACTGCACAGGACAGAGGCGCATAGAGGACACCGTTAACACACAGGAAGGAGCTTATTGGCAGCAAGTGACAGACAGGACAGAGGCGCATAGAGGACACCGTTTACAGACAGGAGGGAGCTGATTGTCCGCAAGTGAATACAGGAGAGATGTGAGTAGGAGCCAGAATGGACTCGAGCTAGAGGCCAGCAGCAACTCAACACTGCACAGGACAGAGGCGCATAGAGGACACCGTTAACACACAGGAGGGAGCTGATTGTCTGCAAGTGAATACAGGAGAGATGTAAGTAGGGGCCAGAATGGACTCGAGCTAGAGGCCAGCAGCAACTCAACACTGCACAGGACAGAGGCGCATAGAGGACACCGTTAACACACAGGAAGGAGCTTATTGGCAGCAAGTGACAGACAGGACAGAGGCGCATAGAGGACACCGTTTACAGACAGGAGGGAGCTGATTGTCCGCAAGTGAATACAGGAGAGATGTGAGTAGGAGCCAGAATGGACTCGAGCTAGAGGCCAGCAGCAACTCAACACTGCACAGGACAGAGGCGCATAGAGGATACTGTTTACACACAGGAGGGAGCTTATTGGCAGCAAGTGACACACAGGACAGAGGCGCATAGAGGACACCGTTAACACACAGGAGGGAGCTGATTGGCAACAAGTGACATACAGGACAGAGGCGCATAGAGGACACCGTTTACACACAGGAGGGAGCTTCTTGGCAGCAAGTGACACACAGGACAGAGGCGCATACAGGACACCGTTTACACACAGGAGGGAGCTTATTGGCAGCAAGTGACACACAGGACAGAGGCGCATAGAGGACACCGTTAACACACAGGAGGGAGCTGATTGGCAACAAGTGACATACAGGACAGAGGCGCATAGAGGACAGCGTTTACACACAGGAGGGAGCTGATTGTCCGCAAGTGAATACAGGAGAGATGTGAGTAGGGGCCAGAATGGACTCGAGCTAGAGGCCAGCAGCAACTCAACACTGCACAGGTCAGAGGCGCATAGAGGACACCGTTAACACACAGGAGGGAGCTGATTGTCCGTAAGTGAATACAGGAGAGATGTGAGTAGGGGCCAGAATGGACTCGAGCTAGAGGCCAGCAGCAACTCAACACTGCACAGGTCAGAGGCGCATAGAGGACACCGTTAACACACAGGAGGGAGCTGATTGTCCGCAAGTGAATACAGGAGAGATGTGAGTAGGGGCCAGAATGGACTCGAGCTAGAGGCCAGCAGCAACTCAACACTGCACAGGTCAGAGGCGCATAGAAGACTCTGTTAACACACAGGAGGGAGCTGATTGTCCGCAAGTGAATACAGGAGAGATGTGAGTAGGGGCCAGAATGGACTCGAGCTAGAGGCCAGCAGCAACTCAATACTGCACAGGACAGAGGCGCATAGAGGACACCGTTAACACACAGGAGGGAGCTGTTTGGCAGCAAGTGAATACAGGAGAGATGTGAGTAGGGGCCAGAATGGACTCGAGCTAGAGGCCAGCAGCAACTCAACACTGCACAGGTCAGAGGCGCATAGAGGACACCATTAACACACAGGAGGGAGCTGATTGTCCGCAAGTGAATACAGGAGAGATGTGAGTAGGGGCCAGAATGGACTCGAGCTAGAGGCCAGCAGCAACTCAACACTGCACAGGTCAGAGGCGCATAGAGGACACCGTTAACACACAGGAGGGAGCTGATTGGCAGAAAGTGACACATAGGACAGAGGCGCATAGAGGACACAGTTTAAACACAGGAGGGAGCATATTGGCAGCAAGTGACAGACAGGACAGAGGCGCATAGAGGACACCGTTTACACACAGGAGGGAGCTTATTGTCCGCAAGTGAATACAGGAGAGATGTGAGTAGGGGCCAGAATGGACTCGAGCTAGAGGCCAGCAGCAACTCAACACTGCACACGACAGAGGTGCATAGAGGACACCGTTAACACACAGGAGGGAGCTTATTGGCAGCAAGTGACAGACAGGACAGAGGCGCATAGAGGACACGGTTTACACACAGGAGGGAGCTTATTGGCAGCAAGTGATACACGACAGAGGCGCATAGAGGACACCGTTAACACACAGGAGGGAGCTGATTGGCAGAAAGTGACACACAGGACAGAGGCACATAGAAGACACTCTTTACACACAGGAGGGAGCTGATTGTCCGCAAGTGAATACAGGAGAGATGTGAGTAGGGGCCAGAATGGACTCCAGCTAGAGGCCAGCAGCAACTCAACACTGCACAGGTCAGAGGCGCATAGAGGACACAGTTTACACACAGGAGGGAGCTTATTGACAGCAAGTGACAGACAGAACAGAGTCGCATAGAGGACACCGTTTACACACAGGAGGGAGCTTATTGTCCGCAAGTGAATACAGGAGAGATGTGAGTAGGGGCCAGAATGGACTCGAGCTAGAGGCCAGCAGCAACTCAACACTGCACAGGACAGAGGCGCATAGAGGACACCGTTAACACACAGGAGGGAGCTGATTGTCCGCAAGTGAATACAGGAGAGATGTAAGTAGGGGCCAGAATGGACTCGAGCTAGAGACCAGCAGCAACTCAACACTGCACAGGTCAGAGGCGCATAGAGGACACGGTTAACACACAGGAGGGAGCTTATTGGCAGCAAGTGACACACGACAGAGGCGCATAGAGGACACCGTTAACACACAGGAGGGAGCTGATTGGCAGAAAGTGACACACAGGACAGAGGCACATAGAAGACACTCTTTACACACAGGAGGGAGCTGATTGTCCGCAAGTGAATGCAGGAGAGATGTGAGTAGGGGCCAGAATGGACTCCAGCTAGAGGCCAGCAGCAACTCAACACTGCACAGGTCAGAGGCGCATAGAGGACACAGTTTACACACAGGAGGGAGCTTATTGACAGCAAGTGACAGACAGGACAGAGGCGCATAGAGGACACCGTTTACACACAGGAGGGAGCTTATTGTCCGCAAGTGAATACAGGAGAGATGTGAGTAGGGGCCAGAATGGACTCGAGCTAGAGGCCAGCAGCAACTCAACACTGCACAGGACAGAGGCGCATAGAGGACACCGTTAACACACAGGAGGGAGCTGATTGTCTGCAAGTGAATACAGGAGAGATGTAAGTAGGGGCCAGAATGGACTCGAGCTAGAGACCAGCAGCAACTCAACACTGCACAGGACAGAGGCGCATAGAGGACACCGTTAACACACAGGAGGGAGCTTATTGGAAGCAAGTGACAGACAGGACAGAGGCGCATAGAGGACACCGTTTACACACAGGAGGGAGCTTATTGTACGCAAGTGACACACAGGACAGAGGCGCATAGAAGACACTGTTTACACACAGGAGGAAGCTGATTGTCCGCAAGTGAATACAGGAGAGATGTGAGTAGGGGCCAGAATGGACTCGAACTAGAGGCCAAAAGCAACTCAACACTGCACAGGTCAGAGGCGCATAGAGGACCCCGTTAACACACAGGAGGGAGCTGATTGTCCGCAAGTGAATACAGGAGAGATGTGAGTAGGGGCCAGAATGGCCTCGAGCTAGAGGCCAGCAGCAACTCAACACTGCACAGGTCAGAGGAGCATAGAGGACACGGTTAACACACAGGAGGGAGCTGATTGTCTGCAAGTGAATACAGGAGAGATGTGAGTAGGGGCCAGAATGGACTCGAGCTAGAGGCCAGCAGCAACTCAACACTGCACAGGACAGAGGCGCATAGAGGACACCGTTAACACACAGGAGGGAGCTTATTGGCAGCAAGTGACAGACAGGACAGAGGCGCATAGAGGACACCGTTAACACACAGGAGGGAGCTGATTGTCCGCAAGTGAATACAGGAGAGATGTGAGTAGGGGCCAGAATGGACTCGAGCTAGAGGCCAGCAGCAACTCAACACTGCACAGGTCAGAGGCGCATAGAGGACACCGTTAACACACAGGAGGGAGCTGATTGTCCCCAAGTGAATACAGGAGAGATGTGAGTAGGGGCCAGAATGGACTCGAGCTAGAGGCCAGCAGCAACTCAACACTGCACAGGTCAGAGGCGCATAGAGGACACCGTTAACACACAGGAGGGAGCTGATTGTCTGCAAGTGAATACAGGAGAGATGTGAGTAGGGGCCAGAATGGACTCGAGCTAGAGGCCAGTAGCAACTCAACACTGCACAGGACAGAGGCGCATAGAGGACACCGTTAACACACAGGAGGGAGCTTATTGGCAGCAAGTGACAGACAGGACAGAGGCGCATAGAGGGCACCGTTTACACACAGGAGGGAGCTGATTGTCCGCAAGTGAATACAGGAGAGATGTGAGTAGGGGCCAGAATGGACTCGAGCTAGAGGCCAGCAGCAACTCAACACTGCACAGGACAGAGGCGCATAGAGGACACCGTTAACACACAGGAGGGAGCTGATTGTCTGCAAGTGAATACAGGAGAGATGTAAGTAGGGGCCAGAATGGACTCGAGCTAGAGGCCAGCAGCAACTCAACACTGCACAGGACAGAGGCGCATAGAGGACACCGTTAACACACAGGAAGGAGCTTATTGGCAGCAAGTGACAGACAGGACAGAGGCGCATAGAGGACACCGTTTACAGACAGGAGGGAGCTGATTGTCCGCAAGTGAATACAGGAGAGATGTGAGTAGGGGCCAGAATGGACTCGAGCTAGAGGCCAGCAGCAACTCAACACTGCACAGGTCAGAGGCGCATAGAGGACACCGTTAACACACAGGAGGGAGCTGATTGTCCGCAAGTGAATACAGGAGACATGTGAGTAGGGGCCAGAATGGACTCGAGCTAGAGGCCAGCAGCAACTCAACACTGCACAGGACAGAGGCGCATAGAGGACACCGTTAGCACACAGGAGGGAGCTTATTGGCAGCAAGTGACAGACAGGACAGAGGCGCATAGAGGACACCGTTTACACACAGGAGGGAGCTGATTGTCCGCAAGTGAATACAGGAGAGATGTGAGTAGGGGCCAGAATGGACTCGAGCTAGAGGCCAGCAGCAACTCAACACTGCACAGGACAGAGGCGCATAGAGGACACCGTTAACACACAGGAGGGAGCTGTTTGGCAGCAAGTGAATACAGGAGAGATGTGAGTAGGGGCCAGAATGGACTCGAGCTAGAGGCCAGCAGCAACTCAACACTGCACAGGTCAGAGGCGCATAGAGGACACCATTAACACACAGGAGGGAGCTGATTGTCCGCAAGTGAATACAGGAGAGATGTGAGTAGGGGCCAGAATGGACTCGAGCTAGAGGCCAGCAGCAACTCAACACTGCACAGGTCAGAGGCGCATAGAGGACACCGTTAACACACAGGAGGGAGCTGATTGTCCGCAAGTGAATACAGGAGAGATGTGAGTAGGGGCCAGAATGGACTTGAGCTAGAGGCCAGCAGCAACTCAACACTGCACAGGTCAGAGGCGCATAGAGGACACCGTTAACACACAGGAGGGAGCTGATTGGCAGAAAGTGACACACAGGACAGAGGCGCATAGAGGACACAGTTTAAACACAGGAGGGAGCATATTGGCAGCAAGTGACAGACAGGACAGAGGCGCATAGAGGACACCGTTTACACACAGGAGGGAGCTTATTGTCCGCAAGTGAATACAGGAGAGATGTTAGTAGGGGCCAGAATGGACTTGAGCTAGAGTCCAGCAGCAACTCAACACTGCACAGGTCAGAGGCGCATAGAGGACACCGTTAACACACAGGAGGGAGCTGATTGTCTGCAAGTGAATACAGGAGAGATGTGAGTAGGGGCCAGAATGGACTCGAGCTAGAGGCCAGCGGCAACTCAACACTGCACAGGACAGAGGCGCATAGAGGACACCGTTTACACACAGGAGGGAGCTTATTGGCAGCAAGTGACAGACAGGACAGAGGCGCATAGAGGACACTGTTTACACACAGGAGGGAGCTGATTGTCCGCAAGTGAATACAGGAGAGATGTGAGTAGGGGCCAGAATGGACTCGAGCTAGAGGCCAGCAGCAACTCAACACTGCACAGGTCAGAGGCGCATAGAGGACACCGTTAACACACAGGAGGGAGCTGATTGTCCGCAAGTGAATACAGGAGAGATGTGAGTAGGGGCCAGAATGGACTCGAGCTAGAGGCCAGCAGCAACTCAACACTGCACAGGTCTGAGGCGCATAGAGGACACCGTTAACACACAGGAGGGAGCTGATTGTCCCCAAGTGAATACAGGACAGATGTGCGAAGGGGCCTGAATGGACTCTGGCTAGAGGCCAGCAGCAACCCAACACTGCACAGGTCAGAGGCGCATAGAGGACACCGTTAACACACAGGAGGGAGCTGATTGTCCGCAAGTGAATACAGGAGAAATGTGAGTAGGGGCCAGAATGGACTCGAGCTAGAGGCCAGCAGCAACTCAACACTGCACAGGACAGAGGCGCATAGAGGACACAGTTAACACACAGGAGGGAGCTTATTGGCAGCAAGTGACAGACAGGACAGAGGCGCATAGAGGATACCGTTTACACACAGGAGGGAGCTGATTGTCCGCAAGTGAATACAGGAGAGATGTGAGTAGGGGCCAGAATGGACTTGAGCTAGAGGCCAGCAGCAACTCAACACTGCACAGGTCAGAGGCGCATAGAGGACACCGTTAACACACAGGAGGGAGCTGATTGGCAGAAAGTGACACACAGGACAGAGGCGCATAGAGGACACAGTTTAAACACAGGAGGGAGCATATTGGCAGCAAGTGACAGACAGGACAGAGGCGCATAGAGGACACCGTTTACACACAGGAGGGAGCTTATTGTCCGCAAGTGAATACAGGAGAGATGTGAGTAGGGGCCAGAATGGACTTGAGCTAGAGGCCAGCAGCAACTCAACACTGCACAGGTCAGAGGCGCATAGAGGACACCGTTAACACACAGGAGGGAGCTGATTGTCTGCAAGTGAATACAGGAGAGATGTGAGTAGGGGCCAGAATGGACTCGAGCTAGAGGCCAGCGGCAACTCAACACTGCACAGGACAGAGGCGCATAGAGGACACCGTTTACACACAGGAGGCAGCTTATTGGCAGCAAGTGAGAGACAGGACAGAGGCGCATAGAGGACACTGTTTACACACAGGAGGGAGCTGATTGTCCGCAAGTGAATACAGGAGAGATGTGAGTAGGGGCCAGAATGGACTCGAGCTAGAGGCCAGCAGCAACTCAACACTGCACAGGTCAGAGGCGCATAGAGGACACCGTTAACACACAGGAGGGAGCTGATTGTCCGCAAGTGAATACAGGAGAGATGTGAGTAGGGGCCAGAATGGACTCGAGCTAGAGGCCAGCAGCAACTCAACACTGCACAGGTCTGAGGCGCATAGAGGACACCGTTAACACACAGGAGGGAGCTGATTGTCCCCAAGTGAATACAGGAGAGATGTGAGTAGGGGCCAGAATGGACTCGAGCTAGAGGCCAGCAGCAACCCAACACTGCACAGGTCAGAGGCGCATAGAGGACACCGTTAACACACAGGAGGGAGCTGATTGTCCGCAAGTGAATACAGGAGAAATGTGAGTAGGGGCCAGAATGGACTCGAGCTAGAGGCCAGCAGCAACTCAACACTGCACAGGACAGAGGCGCATAGAGGACACCGTTAACACACAGGAGGGAGCTGATTGGCAGAAAGTGACACACAGGACAGAGGCGCATAGAGGACACAGTTTAAACACAGGAGGGAGCATATTGGCAGCAAGTGACAGACAGGACAGAGGCGCATAGAGGACACCGTTTACACACAGGAGGGAGCTTATTGTCCGCAAGTGAATACAGGAGAGATGTTAGTAGGGGCCAGAATGGACTTGAGCTAGAGTCCAGCAGCAACTCAACACTGCACAGGTCAGAGGCGCATAGAGGACACCGTTAACACACAGGAGGGAGCTGATTGTCTGCAAGTGAATACAGGAGAGATGTGAGTAGGGGCCAGAATGGACTCGAGCTAGAGGCCAGCGGCAACTCAACACTGCACAGGACAGAGGCGCATAGAGGACACCGTTTACACACAGGAGGGAGCTTATTGGCAGCAAGTGACAGACAGGACAGAGGCGCATAGAGGACACTGTTTACACACAGGAGGGAGCTTATTGTCCGCAAGTGAATACAGGAGAGATGTTAGTAGGGGCCAGAATGGACTTGAGCTAGAGTCCAGCAGCAACTCAACACTGCACAGGTCAGAGGCGCATAGAGGACACCGTTAACACACAGGAGGGAGCTGATTGTCCGCAAGTGAATACAGGAGAGATGTGAGTAGGGGCCAGAATGGACTCGAGCTAGAGGCCAGCAGCAACTCAACACTGCACAGGTCAGAGGCGCATAGAGGACACCGTTAACACACAGGAGGGAGCTGATTGTCCGCAAGTGAATACAGGAGAGATGTGAGTAGGGGCCAGAATGGACTCGAGCTAGAGGCCAGCAGCAACTCAACACTGCACAGGTCTGAGGCGCATAGAGGACACCGTTAACACACAGGAGGGAGCTGATTGTCCCCAAGTGAATACAGGAGAGATGTGAGTAGGGGCCAGAATGGACTCGAGCTAGAGGCCAGCAGCAACCCAACACTGCACAGGTCAGAGGCGCATAGAGGACACCGTTAACACACAGGAGGGAGCTGATTGTCCGCAAGTGAATACAGGAGAAATGTGAGTAGGGGCCAGAATGGACTCGAGCTAGAGGCCAGCAGCAACTCAACACTGCACAGGACAGAGGCGCATAGAGGACACCGTTAACACACAGGAGGGAGCTTATTGGCAGCAAGTGACAGACAGGACAGAGGCGCATAGAGGACACCGTTTACACACAGGAGGGAGCTGATTGTCCGCAAGTGAATACAGGAGAGATGTGAGTAGGGGCCAGAATGGACTCGAGATAGAGGCCAGCAGCAACTCAACACTGCACAGGACAGAGGCGCATAGAGGACACCGTTAACACACAGGAGGGAGCCGATTGGTAGCAAGTGAATACAGGAGAGATGTGAGTAGGGGCCAGAATGGACTCGAGCTAGAGGCCAGAAGCCACTCAACACTGCACAGGTCAGAGGCGCATAGAGGACACAGTTTACACACAGGAGGGAGCTTATTGGCAGCAAGTGACAGACAGGACAGAGGCGCATAGAGGACACAGTTTACACACAGGAGGGAGCTTATTGTCCGCAAGTGAATACAGGAGAGATGTGAGTAGGGGCCAGAATGGACTCGAGTTAGAGGCCAGCAGCAACTCAACACTGCACAGGTCAGAGGCGCATAGAGGACACTGTTAACACACAGGAGGGAGCTGATTGGCAGCAAGTGACAGACAGGACAGAGGCGCATAGAGGACACCGTTTACACACAGGAGGGAGCTTATTGGCAGCAAGTGATACACAGGACAGAGGCGCATAGAGGACACTGTTAACACACAGGAGGGAGCTGATTGGCAGAAAGTGACACACAGGACAGAGGCACATAGAAGACACTGTTTACACACAGGAGGGAGCTGATTGTCCGCAAGTGAATACAGGAGAGATGTGAGTAGGGGCCAGAATGGACTCGAGCTAGAGGCCAGCAGCAACTCAACACTGCACAGGTCAGAGGCGCATAGAGGACACCGTTAACACACAGGAGGGAGCTGATTGGCAGAAAGTGACACACAGGACAGAGGCGCATAGAGGACACAGTTTACACACAGGAGGGAGCTTATTGGCAGCAAGTGACAGACAGGACAGAGGCGCATAGAGGACACCGTTTACACACAGGAGGGAGCTTATTGTCCGCAAGTGAATACAGGAGAGATGTGAGTAGGGGCCAGAATGGACTCGAGCTAGAGGCCAGCAGCTACTCAACACTGAACAGGACAGAGGCGCATAGAGGACACCGTTAACACACAGGAGGGAGCTGATTGGGAGTAAGTGACACACAGGACAGAGGCTCATAGAGGACAACGTTTACACACAGGAGGGAGCTAATTGGCAGCAAGTGACACACAGGACAGAGGCGCATAGAGGACACTGTTTACACACAGGAGGGAGCTGATTGGCAACAAGTGACATACAGGACAGAGGCGCATAGAGGATACTGTTTACACACAGGAGGGAGCTTATTGGCAGCAAGTGACACACAGGACAGAGGCGCATAGAGGACACCGTTAACACACAGGAGGGAGCTGATTGGCAACAAGTGACATACAGGACAGAGGCGCATAGAGGACACCGTTTACACACAGGAGGGAGCTTCTTGGCAGCAAGTGACACACAGGACAGAGGCGCATACAGGACACCGTTTACACACAGGAGGGAGCTTATTGGCAGCAAGTGACACACAGGACAGAGGCGCATAGAGGACACCGTTAACACACAGGAGGGAGCTGATTGGCAACAAGTGACATACAGGACAGAGGCGCATAGAGGACAGCGTTTACACACAGGAGGGAGCTGATTGTCCGCAAGTGAATACAGGAGAGATGTGAGTAGGGGCCAGAATGGACTCGAGCTAGAGGCCAGCAGCAACTCAACACTGCACAGGTCAGAGGCGCATAGAGGACACCGTTAACACACAGGAGGGAGCTGATTGTCCGTAAGTGAATACAGGAGAGATGTGAGTAGGGGCCAGAATGGACTCGAGCTAGAGGCCAGCAGCAACTCAACACTGCACAGGTCAGAGGCGCATAGAGGACACCGTTAACACACAGGAGGGAGCTGATTGTCCGCAAGTGAATACAGGAGAGATGTGAGTAGGGGCCAGAATGGACTCGAGCTAGAGGCCAGCAGCAACTCAACACTGCACAGGTCAGAGGCGCATAGAAGACTCTGTTAACACACAGGAGGGAGCTGATTGTCCGCAAGTGAATACAGGAGAGATGTGAGTAGGGGCCAGAATGGACTCGAGCTAGAGGCCAGCAGCAACTCAACACTGCACAGGACAGAGGCGCATAGAGGACACCGTTAACACACAGGAGGGAGCTGTTTGGCAGCAAGTGAATACAGGAGAGATGTGAGTAGGGGCCAGAATGGACTCGAGCTAGAGGCCAGCAGCAACTCAACACTGCACAGGTCAGAGGCGCATAGAGGACACCATTAACACACAGGAGGGAGCTGATTGTCCGCAAGTGAATACAGGAGAGATGTGAGTAGGGGCCAGAATGGACTCGAGCTAGAGGCCAGCAGCAACTCAACACTGCACAGGTCAGAGGCGCATAGAGGACACCGTTAACACACAGGAGGGAGCTGATTGGCAGAAAGTGACACACAGGACAGAGGCGCATAGAGGACACAGTTTAAACACAGGAGGGAGCATATTGGCAGCAAGTGACAGACAGGACAGAGGCGCATAGAGGACACCGTTTACACACAGGAGGGAGCTTATTGTCCGCAAGTGAATACAGGAGAGATGTGAGTAGGGGCCAGAATGGACTCGAGCTAGAGGCCAGCAGCAACTCAACACTGCACACGACAGAGGTGCATAGAGGACACCGTTAACACACAGGAGGGAGCTTATTGGCAGCAAGTGACAGACAGGACAGAGGCGCATAGAGGACACGGTTTACACACAGGAGGGAGCTTATTGGCAGCAAGTGACACACGACAGAGGCGCATAGAGGACACCGTTAACACACAGGAGGGAGCTGATTGGCAGAAAGTGACACACAGGACAGAGGCACATAGAAGACACTCTTTACACACAGGAGGGAGCTGATTGTCCGCAAGTGAATACAGGAGAGATGTGAGTAGGGGCCAGAATGGACTCCAGCTAGAGGCCAGCAGCAACTCAACACTGCACAGGTCAGAGGCGCATAGAGGACACAGTTTACACACAGGAGGGAGCTTATTGACAGCAAGTGACAGACAGAACAGAGTCGCATAGAGGACACCGTTTACACACAGGAGGGAGCTTATTGTCCGCAAGTGAATACAGGAGAGATGTGAGTAGGGGCCAGAATGGACTCGAGCTAGAGGCCAGCAGCAACTCAACACTGCACAGGACAGAGGCGCATAGAGGACACCGTTAACACACAGGAGGGAGCTGATTGTCCGCAAGTGAATACAGGAGAGATGTAAGTAGGGGCCAGAATGGACTCGAGCTAGAGACCAGCAGCAACTCAACACTGCACAGGTCAGAGGCGCATAGAGGACACGGTTAACACACAGGAGGAGCTTATTGGCAGCAAGTGACAGACAGGACAGAGGCGCATAGAGGACACCGTTTACACACAGGAGGGAGCTGATTGTCTGCAAGTGAATACAGGAGAGATGTGAGTAGGGGCCAGAATGGACTCCAGCTAGAGGCCAGCAGCAACTCAACACTGCACAGGTCAGAGGCGCATAGAGGACACAGTTTACACACAGGAGGGAGCTTATTGACAGCAAGTGACAGACAGGACAGAGGCGCATAGAGGACACGGTTTACACACAGGAGGGAGCTTATTGGCAGCAAGTGACACACGACAGAGGCGCATAGAGGACACCGTTAACACACAGGAGGGAGCTGATTGGCAGAAAGTGACACACAGGACAGAGGCACATAGAAGACACTCTTTACACACAGGAGGGAGCTGATTGTCCGCAAGTGAATACAGGAGAGATGTGAGTAGGGGCCAGAATGGACTCCAGCTAGAGGCCAGCAGCAACTCAACACTGCACAGGTCAGAGGCGCATAGAGGACACCGTTTACACACAGGAGGGAGCTTATTGTCCGCAAGTGAATACAGGAGAGATGTGAGTAGGGGCCAGAATGGACTCGAGCTAGAGGCCAGCAGCAACTCAACACTGCACAGGACAGAGGCGCATAGAGGACACCGTTAACACACAGGAGGGAGCTGATTGTCCGCAAGTGAATACAGGAGAGATGTAAGTAGGGGCCAGAATGGACTCGAGCTAGAGACCAGCAGCAACTCAACACTGCACAGGACAGAGGCGCATAGAGGACTCCGTTAACACACAGGAGGGAGCTTATTGGCAGCAAGTGACAGACAGGACAGAGGCGCATAGAGGACACCGTTTACACACAGGAGGGAGCTTATTGTCCGCAAGTGACACACAGGACAGAGGCGCATAGAAGACACTGTTTACACACAGGAGGAAGCTGATTGTCCGCAAGTGAATACAGGAGAGATGTGAGTAGGGGCCAGAATGGACTCGAACTAGAGGCCAAAAGCAACTCAACACTGCACAGGTCAGAGGCGCATAGAGGACCCCGTTAACACACAGGAGGGAGCTGATTGTCCGCAAGTGAATACAGGAGAGATGTGAGTAGGGGCCAGAATGGACTTGAGCTAGAGGCCAGCAGCAACTCAACACTGCACAGGTCAGAGGAGCATAGAGGACACCGTTAACACACAGGAGGGAGCTGATTGTCTGCAAGTGAATACAGGAGAGATGTGAGTAGGGGCCAGAATGGACTCGAGCTAGAGGCCAGCAGCAACTCAACACTGCACAGGACAGAGGCGCATAGAGGACACCGTTAACACACAGGAGGGAGCTTATTGGCAGTAAGTGACAGACAGGACAGAGGCGCATAGAGGACACCGTTAACACACAGGAGGGAGCTGATTGTCCGCAAGTGAATACAGGAGAGATGTGAGTAGGGGCCAGAATGGACTCGAGCTAGAGGCCAGCAGCAACTCAACACTGCACAGGTCAGAGGCGCATAGAGGACACCGTTAACACACAGGAGGGAGCTGATTGTCCCCAAGTGAATAGAGGAGAGATGTGAGTAGGGGCCAGAATGGACTCGAGCTAGAGGCCAGCAGCAACTCAACACTGCACAGGTCAGAGGCGCATAGAGGACACCGTTAACACACAGGAGGGAGCTGATTGTCTGCAAGTGAATACAGGAGAGATGTGAGTAGGGGCCAGAATGGACTCGAGCTAGAGGCCAGCAGCAACTCAACACTGCACAGGACAGAGGCGCATAGAGGACACCGTTAACACACAGGAGGGAGCTTATTGGCAGCAAGTGACAGACAGGACAGAGGCGCATAGAGGACACCGTTTACACACAGGAGGGAGCTGATTGTCCGCAAGTGAATACAGGAGAGATGTGAGTAGGGGCCAGAATGGACTCGAGCTAGAGGCCAGCAGCAACTCAACACTGCACAGGACAGAGGCGCATAGAGGACACCGTTAACACACAGGAGGGAGCTGATTGTCTGCAAGTGAATACAGGAGAGATGTAAGTAGGGGCCAGAATGGACTCGAGCTAGAGGCCAGCAGCAACTCAACACTGCACAGGACAGAGGCGCATAGAGGACACCGTTAACACACAGGAAGGAGCTTATTGGCAGCAAGTGACAGACAGGACAGAGGCGCATAGAGGACACCGTTTACAGACAGGAGGGAGCTGATTGTCCGCAAGTGAATACAGGAGAGATGTGAGTAGGAGCCAGAATGGACTCGAGCTAGAGGCCAGCAGCAACTCAACACTGCACAGGTCAGAGGCGCATAGAGGACACTGTTAACACACAGGAGGGAGCTGATTGTCCGCAAGTGAATACAGGAGAGATGTGAGTAGGGGCCAGAATGGACTCGAGCTAGAGGCCAGCAGCAACTCAACACTGCACAGGTCAGAGGCGCATAGAGGACACCGTTAACACACAGGAGGGAGCTGATTGTCCGCAAGTGAATACAGGAGAGATGTGAGTAGGGGCCAGAATGGACTCGAGCTAGAGGCCAGCAGCAACTCAACACTGCACAGGACAGAGGCGCATAGAGGACACCGTTAGCACACAGGAGGGAGCTTATTGGCAGCAAGTGACAGACATTACAGAGGCGCATAGAGGACACCGTTTACACACAGGAGGGAGCTGATTGTCCGCAAGTGAATACAGGAGAGATGTGAGTAGGGGCCAGAATGGACTCGAGCTAGAGGCCAGCAGCATCTCAACACTGCACAGGACAGAGGCGCATAGAGGACACCGTTAACACACAGGAGGGAGCTGTTTGGCAGCAAGTGAATACAGGAGAGATGTGAGTAGGGGCCAGAATGGACTCGAGCTAGAGGCCAGCAGCAACTCAACACTGCACAGGTCAGAGGCGCATAGAGGACACCATTAACACACAGGAGGGAGCTGATTGTCCGCAAGTGAATACAGGAGAGATGTGAGTAGGGGCCAGAATGGACTCGAGCTAGAGGCCAGCAGCAACTCAACACTGCACAGGTCAGAGGCGCATAGAGGACACCGTTAACACACAGGAGGGAGCTGATTGTCCGCAAGTGAATACAGGAGAGATGTGAGTAGGGGCCAGAATGGACTTGAGCTAGAGGCCAGCAGCAACTCAACACTGCACAGGTCAGAGGCGCATAGAGGACACCGTTAACACACAGGAGGGAGCTGATTGGCAGAAAGTGACACACAGGACAGAGGGGCATAGAGGACACAGTTTAAACACAGGAGGGAGCATATTGGCAGCAAGTGACAGACAGGACAGAGGCGCATAGAGGACACCGTTTACACACAGGAGGGAGCTTATTGTCCGCAAGTGAATACAGGAGAGATGTTAGTAGGGGCCAGAATGGACTTGAGCTAGAGTCCAGCAGCAACTCAACACTGCACACGACAGAGGTGCATAGAGGACACCGTTAACACACAGGAGGGAGCTTATTGGCAGCAAGTGACAGACAGGACAGAGGCGCATAGAGGAAACGGTTTACACACAGGAGGGAGCTTATTGGCAGCAAGTGACACACAGGACAGAGGCGCATAGAGGACACCGTTAACACACAGGAGGGAGCTGATTGGCAGAAAGTGACACAGAGGACAGAGGCACATAGAAGACACTGTTTGCACACAGGAGGGAGCTGATTGTCCGCAAGTGAATACAGGAGAGATGTGAGTAGGGGCCAGAATGGACTCGAGTTAGAGGCCAGCAGCAACTCAACACTGCACAGGTCAGAGGCGCATAGAGGACACAGTTTACACACAGGAGGGAGCTTATTGGCAGCAAGTGACAGACAGGACAGAGGCGAATAGAGGACACCGTTTACACACAGGAGGGAGCTTATTGTCCGCAAGTGAATACAGGAGAGATGTGAGTAGGGGCCAGAATGGACTCGAGCTAGAGGCCAGCAGCAACTCAACACTGCACAGGACAGAGGCGCATAGAGGACACCGTTAACACACAGGAAGGAGCTTATTGGCAGCAAGTGACAGACAGGACAGAGGCGCATAGAGGACACCGTTTACAGACAGGAGGGAGCTGATTGTCCGCAAGTGAATACAGGAGAGATGTGAGTAGGAGCCAGAATGGACTCGAACTAGAGGCCAGCAGCAACTCAACACTGCACAGGTCAGAGGCGCATAGAGGACACTGTTAACACACAGGAGGGAGCTGATTGTCCGCAAGTGAATACAGGAGAGATGTAAGTAGGGGCCAGAATGGACTCGAGCTAAAGGCCAGCAGCAACTCAACACTGCACAGGACAGAGGCGCATAGAGGACACCGTTAACACACAGGAGGGAGCTTATTGGCAGCAAGTGACAGACAGGACCGAGGCGCATAGAGGACACCGTTTACACACAGAAGGGAGCTTATTGTCCGCAAGTGAATACAGGAGAGATGTGAGTAGGGGCCAGAATGGACTCGAGCTAGAGGCCAGCAGCAACTCAACACTGCACAGGACAGAGGCGCATAGAGGACACCGTTAACACACAGGAGGGAGCTGATTGTCCGCAAGTGAATACAGGAGAGATGTAAGTAGGGGCCAGAATGGACTCGAGCTAGAGACCAGCAGCAACTCAACACTGCACAGGACAGAGGCGCATAGAGGACACCGTTAACACACAGGAGGGAGCTTATTGGCAGCAAGTGACAGACAGGACAGAGGCGCATAGAGGACACCGTTTACACACAGGAGGGAGCTTATTGTCCGCAAGTGACACACAGGACAGAGGCGCATAGAAGACACTGTTTACACACAGGAGGAAGCTGATTGTCCGCAAGTGAATACAGGAGAGATGTGAGTAGGGGCCAGAATGGACTCGAACTAGAGGCCAAAAGCAACTCAACACTGCACAGGTCAGAGGCGCATAGAGGACCCCGTTAACACACAGGAGGGAGCTGATTGTCCGCAAGTGAATACAGGAGAGATGTGAGTAGGGGCCAGAATGGACTCGAGCTAGAGGCCAGCAGCAACTCAACACTGCACAGGTCAGAGGAGCATAGAGGACACCGTTAACACACAGGAGGGAGCTGATTGTCTGCAAGTGAATACAGGAGAGATGTGAGTAGGGGCCAGAATGGACTCGAGCTAGAGGCCAGCAGCAACTCAACACTGCACAGGACAGAGGCGCATAGAGGACACCGTTAACACACAGGAGGGAGCTTATTGGCAGCAAGTGACAGACAGGACAGAGGCGCATAGAGGACACCGTTTACACACAGGAGGGAGCTTATTGTCCGCAAGTGACACACAGGACAGAGGCGCATAGAAGACACTGTTTACACACAGGAGGAAGCTGATTGTCCGCAAGTGAATACAGGAGAGATGTGAGTATGGGCCAGAATGGACTCGAACTAGAGGCCAAAAGCAACTCAACACTGCACAGGTCAGAGGCGCATAGAGGACCCCGTTAACACACAGGAGGGAGCTGATTGTCCGCAAGTGAATACAGGAGAGATGTGAGTAGGGGCCAGAATGGACTCGAGCTAGAGGCCAGCAGCAACTCAACACTGCACAGGTCAGAGGAGCATAGAGGACACCGTTAACACACAGGAGGGAGCTGATTGTCTGCAAGTGAATACAGGAGAGATGTGAGTAGGGGCCAGAATGGACTCGAGCTAGAGGCCAGCAGCAACTCAACACTGCACAGGACAGAGGCGCATAGAGGACACCGTTAACACACAGGAGGGAGCTTATTGGCAGCAAGTGACAGACAGGACAGAGGCGCATAGAGGACACCGTTAACACACAGGAGGGAGCTGATTGTCCGCAAGTGAATACAGGAGAGATGTGAGTAGGGGCCAGAATGGACTCGAGCTAGAGGCCAGCAGCAACTCAACACTGCACAGGTCAGAGGCGCATAGAGGACACCGTTAACACACAGGAGGGAGCTGATTGTCCCCAAGTGAATACAGGAGAGATGTGAGTAGGGGCCAGAATGGACTCGAGCTAGAGGCCAGCAGCAACTCAACACTGCACAGGTCAGAGGCGCATAGAGGACACCGTTAACACACAGGAGGGAGCTGATTGTCTGCAAGTGAATACAGGAGAGATGTGAGTAGGGGCCAGAATGGACTCGAGCTAGAGGCCAGCAGCAACTCAACACTGCACAGGACAGAGGCGCATAGAGGACACCGTTAACACACAGGAGGGAGCTTATTGGCAGCAAGTGACAGACAGGACAGAGGCGCATAGAGGACACCGTTTACACACAGGAGGGAGCTGATTGACCGCAAGTGAATACAGGAGAGATGTGAGTAGGGGCCAGAATGGACTCGAGCTAGAGGCCAGCAGCAACTCAACACTGCACAGGACAGAGGCGCATAGAGGACACCGTTAACACACAGGAGGGAGCTGATTGTCTGCAAGTGAATACAGGAGAGATGTAAGTAGGGGCCAGAATGGACTCGAGCTAGAGGCCAGCAGCAACTCAACACTGCACAGGACAGAGGCGCATAGAGGACACCGTTAACACACAGGAAGGAGCTTATTGGCAGCAAGTGACAGACAGGACAGAGGCGCATAGAGGACACCGTTTACAGACAGGAGGGAGCTGATTGTCCGCAAGTGAATACAGGAGAGATGTGAGTAGGAGCCAGAATGGACTCGAGCTAGAGGCCAGCAGCAACTCAACACTGCACAGGTCAGAGGCGCATAGAGGACACTGTTAACACACAGGAGGGAGCTGATTGTCCGCAAGTGAATACAGGAGAGATGTGAGTAGGGGCCAGAATGGACTTGAGCTAGAGGCCAGCAGCAACTCAACACTGCACAGGTCAGAGGCGCATAGAGGACACCGTTAACACACAGGAGGGAGCTGATTGGCAGAAAGTGACACACAGGACAGAGGGGCATAGAGGACACAGTTTAAACACAGGAGGGAGCATATTGGCAGCAAGTGAAAGACAGGACAGAGGCGCATAGAGGACACCGTTTACACACAGGAGGGAGCTTATTGTCCGCAAGTGAATACAGGAGAGATGTTAGTAGGGGCCAGAATGGACTTGAGCTAGAGTCCAGCAGCAACTCAACACTGCACACGACAGAGGTGCATAGAGGACACCGTTAACACACAGGAGGGAGCTTATTGGCAGCAAGTGACAGACAGGACAGAGGCGCATAGAGGAAACGGTTTACACACAGGAGGGAGCTTATTGGCAGCAAGTGACACACAGGACAGAGGCGCATAGAGGACACCGTTAACACACAGGAGGGAGCTGATTGGCAGAAAGTGACACAGAGGACAGAGGCACATAGAAGACACTGTTTGCACACAGGAGGGAGCTGATTGTCCGCAAGTGAATACAGGAGAGATGTGAGTAGGGGCCAGAATGGACTCGAGTTAGAGGCCAGCAGCAACTCAACACTGCACAGGTCAGAGGCGCATAGAGGACACAGTTTACACACAGGAGGGAGCTTATTGGCAGCAAGTGACAGACAGGACAGAGGCGAATAGAGGACACCGTTTACACACAGGAGGGAGCTTATTGTCCGCAAGTGAATACAGGAGAGATGTGAGTAGGGGCCAGAATGGACTCGAGCTAGAGGCCAGCAGCAACTCAACACTGCACAGGACAGAGGCGCATAGAGGACACCGTTAACACACAGGAAGGAGCTTATTGGCAGCAAGTGACAGACAGGACAGAGGCGCATAGAGGACACCGTTTACAGACAGGAGGGAGCTGATTGTCCGCAAGTGAATACAGGAGAGATGTGAGTAGGAGCCAGAATGGACTCGAACTAGAGGCCAGCAGCAACTCAACACTGCACAGGTCAGAGGCGCATAGAGGACACTGTTAACACACAGGAGGGAGCTGATTGTCCGCAAGTGAATACAGGAGAGATGTAAGTAGAGGCCAGAATGGACTCGAGCTAAAGGCCAGCAGCAACTCAACACTGCACAGGACAGAGGCGCATAGAGGACACCGTTAACACACAGGAGGGAGCTTATTGGCAGCAAGTGACAGACAGGACCGAGGCGCATAGAGGACACCGTTTACACACAGAAGGGAGCTTATTGTCCGCAAGTGAATACAGGAGAGATGTGAGTAGGGGCCAGAATGGACTCGAGCTAGAGGCCAGCAGCAACTCAACACTGCACAGGACAGAGGCGCATAGAGGACACCGTTAACACACAGGAGGGAGCTGATTGTCCGCAAGTGAATACAGGAGAGATGTAAGTAGGGGCCAGAATGGACTCGAGCTAGAGACCAGCAGCAACTCAACACTGCACAGGACAGAGGCGCATAGAGGACACCGTTAACACACAGGAGGGAGCTTATTGGCAGCAAGTGACAGACAGGACAGAGGCGCATAGAGGACACCGTATACACACAGGAGGGAGCTTATTGTCCGCAAGTGACACACAGGACAGAGGCGCATAGAAGACACTGTTTACACACAGGAGGAAGCTGATTGTCCGCAAGTGAATACAGGAGAGATGTGAGTAGGGGCCAGAATGGACTCGAACTAGAGGCCAAAAGCAACTCAACACTGCACAGGTCAGAGGCGCATAGAGGACCCCGTTAACACACAGGAGGGAGCTGATTGTCCGCAAGTGAATACAGGAGAGATGTGAGTAGGGGCCAGAATGGACTCGAGCTAGAGGCCAGCAGCAACTCAACACTGCACAGGTCAGAGGAGCATAGAGGACACCGTTAACACACAGGAGGGAGCTGATTGTCTGCAAGTGAATACAGGAGAGATGTGAGTAGGGGCCAGAATGGACTCGAGCTAGAGGCCAGCAGCAACTCAACACTGCACAGGACAGAGGCGCATAGAGGACACCGTTAACACACAGGAGGGAGCTTATTGGCAGCAAGTGACAGACAGGACAGAGGCGCATAGAGGACACCGTTTACACACAGGAGGGAGCTTATTGTCCACAAGTGACACACAGGACAGAGGCGCATAGAAGACACTGTTTACACACAGGAGGAAGCTGATTGTCCGCAAGTGAATACAGGAGAGATGTGAGTAGGGGCCAGAATGGACTCGAACTAGAGGCCAAAAGCAACTCAACACTGCACAGGTCAGAGGCGCATAGAGGACCCCGTTAACACACAGGAGGGAGCTGATTGTCCGCAAGTGAATACAGGAGAGATGTGAGTAGGGGCCAGAATGGACTCGAGCTAGAGGCCAGCAGCAACTCAACACTGCACAGGTCAGAGGAGCATAGAGGACACCGTTAACACACAGGAGGGAGCTGATTGTCTGCAAGTGAATACAGGAGAGATGTGAGTAGGGGCCAGAATGGACTCGAGCTAGAGGCCAGCAGCAACTCAACACTGCACAGGACAGAGGCGCATAGAGGACACCGTTAACACACAGGAGGGAGCTTATTGGCAGCAAGTGACAGACAGGACAGAGGCGCATAGAGGACACCGTTAACACACAGGAGGGAGCTGATTGTCCGCAAGTGAATACAGGAGAGATGTGAGTAGGGGCCAGAATGGACTCGAGCTAGAGGCCAGCAGCAACTCAACACTGCACAGGTCAGAGGCGCATAGAGGACACCGTTAACACACAGGAGGGAGCTGATTGTCCCCAAGTGAATACAGGAGAGATGTGAGTAGGGGCCAGAATGGACTCGAGCTAGAGGCCAGCAGCAACTCAACACTGCACAGGTCAGAGGCGCATAGAGGACACCGTTAACACACAGGAGGGAGCTGATTGTCTGCAAGTGAATACAGGAGAGATGTGAGTAGGGGCCAGAATGGACTCGAGCTAGAGGCCAGCAGCAACTCAACACTGCACAGGACAGAGGCGCATAGAGGACACCGTTAACACACAGGAGGGAGCTTATTGGCAGCAAGTGACAGACAGGACAGAGGCGCATAGAGGACACCGTTTACACACAGGAGGGAGCTGATTGACCGCAAGTGAATACAGGAGAGATGTGAGTAGGGGCCAGAATGGACTCGAGCTAGAGGCCAGCAGCAACTCAACACTGCACAGGACAGAGGCGCATAGAGGACACCGTTAACACACAGGAGGGAGCTGATTGTCTGCAAGTGAATACAGGAGAGATGTAAGTAGGGGCCAGAATGGACTCGAGCTAGAGGCCATCAGCAACTCAACACTGCACAGGACAGAGGCGCATAGAGGACACCGTTAACACACAGGAAGGAGCTTATTGGCAGCAAGTGACAGACAGGACAGAGGCGCATAGAGGACACCGTTTACAGACAGGAGGGAGCTGATTGTCCGCAAGTGAATACAGGAGAGATGTGAGTAGGAGCCAGAATGGACTCGAGCTAGAGGCCAGCAGCAACTCAACACTGCACAGGTCAGAGGCGCATAGAGGACACTGTTAACACACAGGAGGGAGCTGATTGTCCGCAAGTGAATACAGGAGAGATGTGAGTAGGGGCCAGAATGGACTCGAGCTAGAGGCCAGCAGCAACTCAACACTGCACAGGTCAGAGGCGCATAGAGGACACCGTTAACACACAGGAGGGAGCTGATTGTCCGCAAGTGAATACAGGAGAGATGTGAGTAGGGGCCAGAATGGACTCGAGCTAGAGGCCAGCAGCAACTCAACACTGCACAGGACAGAGGCGCATAGAGGACACTGTTAACACACAGGAGGGAGCTTATTGGCAGCAAGTGACAGACAGGACCGAGGCGCATAGAGGACACCGTTTACACACAGAAGGGAGCTGATTGTCCGCAAGTGAATACAGGAGAGATGTGAGTAGGGGCCAGAATGGACTCGAGCTAGAGGCCAGCAGCAACTCAACACTGCACAGGACAGAGGCGCATAGAGGACACCGTTAACACACAGGAGGGAGCTGATTGTCCGCAAGTGAATACAGGAGAGATGTAAGTAGGGGCCAGAATGGACTCGAGCTAGAGGCCAGCAGCAACTCAACACTGCACAGGACAGAGGCGCATAGAGGACACCGTTAACACACAGGAGGGAGCTTATTGGCAGCAAGTGACAGGCAGGACAGAGGCGCATAGAGGACACCGTTTACACACAGGAGGGAGCTTATTGTCCGCAAGTGACACACAGGACAGAGGCGCGTAGAAGACACTGTTTACACACAGGAGGGAGCTGATTGTCCGCAAGTGAATACAGGAGAGATGTGAGTAGGGGCCAGAATGGACTCGAACTAGAAGCCAGAAGCAACTCAACACTGCACAGGTCAGAGGCGCATAGAGGACACGGTTAACACACAGGAGGGAGCTGATTGTCCGCAAGTGAATACAGGACAGATGTGAGTAGGGGCCAGAATGGACTCGAGCTAGAGGCCAGCAGCAACTCAACACTGCACAGGTCTGAGGCGCATAGAGGACACCGTTAACACACAGGAGGGAGCTGATTGTCCCCAAGTGAATACAGGAGAGATGTGAGTAGGGGCCAGAATGGACTCGAGCTAGAGGCCAGCAGCAACCCAACACTGCACAGGTCAGAGGCGCATAGAGGACACCGTTAACACACAGGAGGGAGCTGATTGTCCGCAAGTGAATACAGGAGAAATGTGAGTAGGGGCCAGAATGGACTCGAGCTAGAGGCCAGCAGCAACTCAACACTGCACAGGACAGAGGCGCATAGAGGACACCGTTAACACACAGGAGGGAGCTTATTGGCAGCAAGTGACAGACAGGACAGAGGCGCATAGAGGACACCGTTTACACACAGGAGGGAGCTGATTGTCCGCAAGTGAATACAGGAGAGATGTGAGTAGGGGCCAGAATGGACTCGAGATAGAGGCCAGCAGCAACTCAACACTGCACAGGACAGAGGCGCATAGAGGACACCGTTAACACACAGGAGGGAGCCGATTGGTAGCAAGTGAATACAGGAGAGATGTGAGTAGGGGCCAGAATGGACTCGAGCTAGAGGCCAGAAGCAACTCAACACTGCACAGGTCAGAGGCGCATAGAGGACATAGTTTACACACAGGAGGGAGCTTATTGGCAGCAAGTGACAGACAGGACAGAGGCGCATAGAGGACACAGTTTACACACAGGAGGGAGCTTATTGTCCGCAAGTGAATACAGGAGAGATGTGAGTAGGGGCCAGAATGGACTCGAGTTAGAGGCCAGCAGCAACTCAACACTGCACAGGTCAGAGGCGCATAGAGGACACTGTTAACACACAGGAGGGAGCTGATTGGCAGCAAGTGACAGACAGGACAGAGGCGCATAGAGGACACCGTTTACACACAGGAGGGAGCTTATTGGCAGCAAGTGATACACAGGACAGAGGCGCATAGAGGACACTGTTAACACACAGGAGGGAGCTGATTGGCAGAAAGTGACACACAGGACAGAGGCACATAGAAGACACTGTTTACACACAGGAGGGAGCTGATTGTCCGCAAGTGAATACAGGAGAGATGTGAGTAGGGGCCAGAATGGACTCGAGCTAGAGGCCAGCAGCAACTCAACACTGCACAGGTCAGAGGCGCATAGAGGACACCGTTAACACACAGGAGGGAGCTGATTGGCAGAAAGTGACACACAGGACAGAGGCGCATAGAGGACACAGTTTACACACAGGAGGGAGCTTATTGGCAGCAAGTGACAGACAGGACAGAGGCGCATAGAGGACACCGTTTACACACAGGAGGGAGCTTATTGTCCGCAAGTGAATACAGGAGAGATGTGAGTAGGGGCCAGAATGGACTCGAGCTAGAGGCCAGCAGCTACTCAACACTGAACAGGACAGAGGCGCATAGAGGACACCGTTAACACACCGGAGGGAGCTGATTGGGAGCAAGTGACACACAGGACAGAGGCTCATAGAGGACAACGTTTACACACAGGAGGGAGCTTATTGGCAGCAAGTGACACACAGGACAGAGGCGCATAGAGGACACCGTTTACACACAGGAGGGAGCTGATTGGCAACAAGTGACATACAGGACAGAGGCGCATAGAGGATACTGTTTACACACAGGAGGGAGCTTATTGGCAGCAAGTGACACACAGGACAGAGGCGCATAGAGGACACCGTTAACACACAGGAGGGAGCTGATTGGCAACAAGTGACATACAGGACAGAGGCGCATAGAGGACACCGTTTACACACAGGAGGGAGCTTCTTGGCAGCAAGTGACACACAGGACAGAGGCGCATACAGGACACCGTTTACACACAGGAGGGAGCTTATTGGCAGCAAGTGACACACAGGACAGAGGCGCATAGAGGACACCGTTAACACACAGGAGGGAGCTGATTGGCAACAAGTGACATACAGGACAGAGGCGCATAGAGGACAGCGTTTACACACAGGAGGGAGCTGATTGTCCGCAAGTGAATACAGGAGAGATGTGAGTAGGGGCCAGAATGGACTCGAGCTAGAGGCCAGCAGCAACTCAACACTGCACAGGTCAGAGGCGCATAGAGGACACCGTTAACACACAGGAGGGAGCTGATTGTCCGTAAGTGAATACAGGAGAGATGTGAGTAGGGGCCAGAATGGACTCGAGCTAGAGGCCAGCAGCAACTCAACACTGCACAGGTCAGAGGCGCATAGAGGACACCGTTAACACACAGGAGGGAGCTGATTGTCCGCAAGTGAATACAGGAGAGATGTGAGTAGGGGCCAGAATGGACTCGAGCTAGAGGCCAGCAGCAACTCAACACTGCACAGGTCAGAGGCGCATAGAAGACTCTGTTAACACACAGGAGGGAGCTGATTGTCCGCAAGTGAATACAGGAGAGATGTGAGTAGGGGCCAGAATGGACTCGAGCTAGAGGCCAGCAGCAACTCAACACTGCACAGGACAGAGGCGCATAGAGGACACCGTTAACACACAGGAGGGAGCTGTTTGGCAGCAAGTGAATACAGGAGAGATGTGAGTAGGGGCCAGAATGGACTCGAGCTAGAGGCCAGCAGCAACTCAACACTGCACAGGTCAGAGGCGCATAGAGGACACCATTAACACACAGGAGGGAGCTGATTGTCCGCAAGTGAATACAGGAGAGATGTGAGTAGGGGCCAGAATGGACTCGAGCTAGAGGCCAGCAGCAACTCAACACTGCACAGGTCAGAGGCGCATAGAGGACACCGTTAACACACAGGAGGGAGCTGATTGGCAGAAAGTGACACACAGGACAGAGGCGCATAGAGGACACAGTTTAAACACAGGAGGGAGCATATTGGCAGCAAGTGACAGACAGGACAGAGGCGCATAGAGGACACCGTTTACACACAGGAGGGAGCTTATTGTCCGCAAGTGAATACAGGAGAGATGTTAGTAGGGGCCAGAATGGACTTGAGCTAGAGTCCAGCAGCAACTCAACACTGCACACGACAGAGGTGCATAGAGGACGCCGTTAACACACAGGAGGGAGCTTATTGGCAGCAAGTGACAGACAGGACAGAGGCGCATAGAGGAAACGGTTTACACACAGGAGGGAGCTTATTGGCAGCAAGTGACACACAGGACAGAGGCGCATAGAGGACACCGTTAACACACAGGAGGGAGCTGATTGGCAGAAAGTGACACAGAGGACAGAGGCACATAGAAGACACTGTTTACACACAGGAGGGAGCTGATTGTCCGCAAGTGAATACAGGAGAGATGTGAGTAGGGGCCAGAATGGACTCGAGTTAGAGCCCAGCAGCAACTCAACACTGCACAGGTCAGAGGCGCATAGAGGACACAGTTTACTCACAGGAGGGAGCTTATTGTCCGCAAGTGAATACAGGAGAGATGTGAGTAGGGGCCAGAATGGACTCGAGCTAGAGGCCAGCAGCAACTCAACACTGCACAGGACAGAGGCGCATAGAGGACACCGTTAACACACAGGAAGGAGCTTATTGGCAGCAAGTGACAGACAGGACAGAGGCGCATAGAGGACACCGTTTACAGACAGGAGGGAGCTGATTGTCCGCAAGTGAATACAGGAGAGATGTGAGTAGGAGCCAGAATGGACTCGAACTAGAGGCCAGCAGCAACTCAACACTGCACAGGTCAGAGGCGCATAGAGGACACTGTTAACACACAGGAGGGAGCTGATTGTCCGCAAGTGAATACAGGAGAGATGTAAGTAGGGGCCAGAATGGACTCGAGCTAAAGGCCAGCAGCAACTCAACACTGCACAGGACAGAGGCGCATAGAGGACACCGTTAACACACAGGAGGGAGCTTATTGGCAGCAAGTGACAGACAGGACCGAGGCGCATAGAGGACACCGTTTACACACAGAAGGGAGCTGATTGTCCGCAAGTGAATACAGGAGAGATGTGAGTAGGGGCCAGAATGGACTCGAGCTAGAGGCCAGCAGCAACTCAACACTGCACAGGACAGAGGCGCATAGAGGACACCGTTAACACACAGGAGGGAGCTGATTGTCCGCAAGTGAATACAGGAGAGATGTAAGTAGGGGCCAGAATGGACTCGAGCTAGAGGCCAGCAGCAACTCAACACTGCACAGGACAGAGGCGCATAGAGGACACCGTTAACACACAGGAGGGAGCTTATTGGCAGCAAGTGACAGACAGGACAGAGGCGCATAGAGGACACCGTTTACACACAGGAGGGAGCTTATTGTCCGCAAGTGACACACAGGACAGAGGCGTGTAGAAGACACTGTTTACACACAGGAGGGAGCTGATTGTCCGCAAGTGAATACAGGAGAGATGTGAGTAGGGGCCAGAATGGACTCGAACTAGAAGCCAGAAGCAACTCAACACTGCACAGGTCAGAGGCGCATAGAGGACACCGTTAACACACAGGAGGGAGCTGATTGTCCGCAAGTGAATACAGGAGAGATGTGAGTAGGGGCCAGAATGGACTCGAGCTAGAGGCCAGCAGCAACTCAACACTGCACAGGACAGAGGCGCATAGAGGACACCGTTAACACACAGGAGGGAGCTGTTTGGCAGCAAGTGAATACAGGAGAGATGTGAGTAGGGGCCAGAATGGACTCGAGCTAGAGGCCAGCAGCAACTCAACACTGCACAGGTCAGAGGCGCATAGAGGACACCATTAACACACAGGAGGGAGCTGATTGTCCGCAAGTGAATACAGGAGAGATGTGAGTAGGGGCCAGAATGGACTCGAGCTAGAGGCCAGCACCAACTCAACACTGCACAGGTCAGAGGCGCATAGAGGACACCGTTAACACACAGGAGGGAGCTGATTGTCCGCAAGTGAATACAGGAGAGATGTGAGTAGGGGCCAGAATGGACTTGAGCTAGAGGCCAGCAGCAACTCAACACTGCACAGGTCAGAGGCGCATAGAGGACACCGTTAACACACAGGAGGGAGCTGATTGGCAGAAAGTGACACACAGGGCAGAGGCGCATAGAGGACACAGTTTAAACACAGGAGGGAGCATATTGGCAGCAAGTGACAGACAGGACAGAGGCGCATAGAGGACACTGTTTACACACAGGAGGGAGCTTATTGTCCGCAAGTGAATACAGGAGAGATGTTAGTAGGGGCCAGAATGGACTTGAGCTAGAGTCCAGCAGCAACTCAACACTGCACACGACAGAGGTGCATAGAGGACACCGTTAGCACACAGGAGGGAGCTTATTGGCAGCAAGTGACAGACAGGACAGAGGCGCATAGAGGAAACGGTTTACACACAGGAGGGAGCTTATTGGCAGCAAGTGACACACAGGACAGAGGCGCATAGAGGACACTGTTAACACACAGGAGGGAGCTGATTGGCAGAAAGTGACACAGAGGACAGAGGCACATAGAAGACACTGTTTACACACAGGAGGGAGCTGATTGTCCGCAAGTGAATACAGGAGAGATGTGAGTAGGGGCCAGAATGGACTCGAGTTAGAGGCCAGCAGCAACTCAACACTGCACAGGTCAGAGGCACATAGAGGACACAGTTTACACACAGGAGGGAGCTTATTGGCAGCAAGTGACAGACAGGACAGAGGCGCATAGAGGACACCGTTTACACACAGGAGGGAGCTTATTGTCCGCAAGTGAATACAGGAGAGATGTGAGTAGGGGCCAGAATGGACTCGAGCTAGAGGCCAGCAGCAACTCAACACTGCACAGGACAGAGGCGCATAGAGGACACCGTTAACACACAGGAAGGAGCTTATTGGCAGCAAGTGACAGACAGGACAGAGGCGCATAGAGGACACCGTTTACAGACAGGAGGGAGCTGATTGTCCGCAAGTGAATACAGGAGAGATGTGAGTAGGAGCCAGAATGGACTCGAGCTAAAGGCCAGCAGCAACTCAACACTGCACAGGACAGAGGCGCATAGAGGATACCGTTAACACACAGGAGGGAGCTTATTGGCAGCAAGTGACAGACAGGACCGAGGCGCATAGAGGACACCATTTACACACAGAAGGGAGCTGATTGTCCGCAAGTGAATACAGGAGAGATGTGAGTAGGGGCCAGAATGGACTCGAGCTAGAGGCCAGCAGCATCTCAACACTGCACAGGACAGAGGCGCATAGAGGACACCGTTAACACACAGGAGGGAGCTGATTGTCCGCAAGTGAATACAGGAGAGATGTAAGTAGGGGCCAGAATGGACTCGAGCTAGAGGCCAGCAGCAACTCAACACTGCACAGGACAGAGGCGCATAGAGGACACCGTTAACACACAGGAGGGAGCTTATTGGCAGCAAGTGACAGACAGGACAGAGGCGCATAGAGGACACCGTTTACACACAGGAGGGAGCTTATTGTCCGCAAGTGACACACAGGACAGAGGCGCGTAGAAGACACTGTTTACACACAGGAGGGAGCTGATTGTCCGCAAGTGAATACAGGAGAGATGTGAGTAGGGGCCAGAATGGACTCGAACTAGAAGCCAGAAGCAACTCAACACTGCACAGGTCAGAGGCGCATAGAGGACACCGTTAACACACAGGAGGGAGCTGATTGTCCGCAAGTGAATACAGGACAGATGTGAGTAGGGGCCAGAATGGACTCGAGCTAGAGGCCAGCAGCAACTCAACACTGCACAGGTCAGAGGCGCATAGAGGACATCGTTAACACACAGGAGGGAGCTGATTGTCTGCAAGTGAATACAGGAGAGATGTGAGTAGGGGCCAGAATGGACTCGAGCTAGAGGCCAGCGGCAACTCAACACTGCACAGGACAGAGGCGCATAGAGGACACCGTTTACACACAGGAGGGAGCTTATTGGCAGCAAGTGACAGACAGGACAGAGGCTCATAGAGGACACTGTTTACACACAGGAGGGAGCTGATTGTCCGCAAGTGAATACAGGAGAGATGTTAGTAGGGGCCAGAATGGACTTGAGCTAGAGTCCAGCAGCAACTCAACACTGCACACGACAGAGGTGCATAGAGGACACCGTTAACACACAGGAGGGAGCTTATTGGCAGCAAGTGACAGACAGGACAGAGGCGCATAGAGGAAACGGTTTACACACAGGAGGGAGCTTATTGGCAGCAAGTGACACACAGGACAGAGGCGCATAGAGGACACCGTTAACACACAGGAGGGAGCTGATTGGCAGAAAGTGACACAGAGGACAGAGGCACATAGAAGACACTGTTTACACACAGGAGGGAGCTGATTGTCCGCAAGTGAATACAGGAGAGATGTGAGTAGGGGCCAGAATGGACTCGAGTTAGAGGCCAGCAGCAACTCAACACTGCACAGGTCAGAGGCACATAGAGGACACAGTTTACACACAGGAGGGAGCTTATTGGCAGCAAGTGACAGACAGGACAGAGGCGCATAGAGGACACCGTTTACACACAGGAGGGAGCTTATTGTCCGCAAGTGAATACAGGAGAGATGTGAGTAGGGGCCAGAATGGACTCGAGCTAGAGGCCAGCAGCAACTCAACACTGCACAGGACAGAGGCGCATAGAGGACACCGTTAACACACAGGAAGGAGCTTATTGGCAGCAAGTGACAGACAGGACAGAGGCGCATAGAGGACACCGTTTACAGACAGGAGGGAGCTGATTGTCCGCAAGTGAATACAGGAGAGATGTGAGTAGGAGCCAGAATGGACTCGAGCTAAAGGCCAGCAGCAACTCAACACTGCACAGGACAGAGGCGCATAGAGGATACCGTTAACACACAGGAGGGAGCTTATTGGCAGCAAGTGACAGACAGGACCGAGGCGCATAGAGGACACCATTTACACACAGAAGGGAGCTGATTGTCCGCAAGTGAATACAAGAGAGATGTGAGTAGGGGCCAGAATGGACTCGAGCTAGAGGCCAGCAGCATCTCAACACTGCACAGGACAGAGGCGCATAGAGGACACCGTTAACACACAGGAGGGAGCTGATTGTCCGCAAGTGAATACAGGAGAGATGTAAGTAGGGGCCAGAATGGACTCGAGCTAGAGGCCAGCAGCAACTCAACACTGCACAGGACAGAGGCGCATAGAGGACACCGTTAACACACAGGAGGGAGCTTATTGGCAGCAAGTGACAGACAGGACAGAGGCGCATAGAGGACACCGTTTACACACAGGAGGGAGCTTATTGTCCGCAAGTGACACACAGGACAGAGGCGCGTAGAAGACACTGTTTACACACAGGAGGGAGCTGATTGTCCGCAAGTGAATACAGGAGAGATGTGAGTAGGGGCCAGAATGGACTCGAACTAGAAGCCAGAAGCAACTCAACACTGCACAGGTCAGAGGCGCATAGAGGACACCGTTAACACACAGGAGGGAGCTGATTGTCCGCAAGTGAATACAGGACAGATGTGAGTAGGGGCCAGAATGGACTCGAGCTAGAGGCCAGCAGCAACTCAACACTGCACAGGTCAGAGGCGCATAGAGGACACCGTTAACACACAGGAGGGAGCTGATTGTCTGCAAGTGAATACAGGAGAGATGTGAGTAGGGGCCAGAATGGACTCGAGCTAGAGGCCAGCGGCAACTCAACACTGCACAGGACAGAGGCGCATAGAGGACACCGTTTACACACAGGAGGGAGCTTATTGGCAGCAAGTGACAGACAGGACAGAGGCGCATAGAGGACACTGTTTACACACAGGAGGGAGCTGATTGTCCGCAAGTGAATACAGGAGAGATGTGAGTAGGGGCCAGAATGGACTCGAGCTAGAGGCCAGCAGCAACTCAACACTGCACAGGTCAGAGGCGCATAGAGGACACCGTTAACACACAGGAGGGAGCTGATTGTCCGCAAGTGAATACAGGAGAGATGTAAGTAGGGGCCAGAATGGACTCGAGCTAGAGGCCAGCAGCAACTCAACACTGCACAGGACAGAGGCGCATAGAGGACACCGTTAACACACAGGAGGGAGCTTATTGGCAGCAAGTGACAGGCAGGACAGAGGCGCATAGAGGACACCGTTTACACACAGAAGGGAGCTTATTGTCCGCAAGTGACACACAGGACAGAGGCGCGTAGAAGACACTGTTTACACACAGGAGGGAGCTGATTGTCCGCAAGTGAATACAGGAGAGATGTGAGTAGGGGCCAGAATGGACTCGAACTAGAAGCCAGAAGCAACTCAACACTGCACAGGTCAGAGGCGCATAGAGAACACGGTTAACACACAGGAGGGAGCTGATTGTCCGCAAGTGAATACAGGACAGATGTGAGTAGGGGCCAGAATGGACTCGAGCTAGAGGCCAGCAGCAACTCAACACTGCACAGGTCTGAGGCGCATAGAGGACACCATTAACACACAGGAGGGAGCTGATTGTCCCCAAGTGAATACAGGAGAGATGTGAGTAGGGGCCAGAATGGACTCGAGCTAGAGGCCAGCAGCAACCCAACACTGCACAGGTCAGAGGCGCATAGAGGACACGTTAACACACAGGAGGGAGCTGATTGTCCGCAAGTGAATACAGGAGAAATGTGAGTAGGGGCCAGAATGGACTCGAGCTAGAGGCCAGCAGCAACTCAACACTGCACAGGACAGAGGCGCATAGAGGACACCGTTAACACACAGGAGGGAGCTTATTGGCAGCAAGTGACAGACAGGACAGAGGCGCATAGAGGACACCGTTTACACACAGGAGGGAGCTGATTGTCCGCAAGTGAATACAGGAGAGATGTGAGTAGGGGCCAGAATGGACTCGAGATAGAGGCCAGCAGCAACTCAACACTGCACAGAACAGAGGCGCATAGAGGACACCGTTAACACACAGGAGGGAGCCGATTGGTAGCAAGTGAATACAGGAGAGATGTGAGTAGGGGCCAGAATGGACGCGAGCTAGAGGCCAGAAGCAACTCAACACTGCACAGGTCAGAGGCGCATAGAGGACACAGTTTACACACAGGAGGGAGCTTATTGGCAGCAAGTGACAGACAGGACAGAGGCGCATAGAGGACACAGTTTACACACAGGAGGGAGCTTATTGTCCGCAAGTGAATACAGGAGAGATGTGAGTAGGGGCCAGAATGGACTTGAGTTAGAGGCCAGCAGCAACTCAACACTGCACAGGTCAGAGGCGCATAGAGGACACTGTTAACACACAGGAGGGAGCTGATTGGCAGCAAGTGACAGACAGGACAGAGGCGCATAGAGGACACCGTTTACACACAGGAGGGAGCTTATTGGCAGCAAGTGATACACAGGACAGAGGCGCATAGAGGACACTGTTAACACACAGGAGGGAGCTGATTGGCAGAAAGTGACACACAGGACAGAGGCACATAGAAGACACTGTTTACACACAGGAGGGAGCTGATTGTCCGCAAGTGAATACAGGAGAGATGTGAGTAGGGGCCAGCATGGACTCGAGCTAGAGGCCAGCAGCAACTCAACACTGCACAGGTCAGAGGCGCATAGAGGACACCGTTAACACACAGGAGGGAGCTGATTGGCAGAAAGTGACACACAGGACAGAGGCGCATAGAGGACACAGTTTACACACAGGAGGGAGCTTATTGGCAGCAAGTGACAGACAGGACAGAGGCGAATAGAGGACACCGTTTACACACAGGAGGGAGCTGATTGTCCGCAAGTGAATACAGGAGAGATGTTAGTAGGGGCCAGAATGGACTTGAGCTAGAGTCCAGCAGCAACTCAACACTGCACACGACAGAGGTGCATAGAGGACACCGTTAACACACAGGAGGGAGCTTATTGGCAGCAAGTGACAGACAGGACAGAGGCGCATAGAGGAAACGGTTTACACACAGGAGGGAGCTTATTGGCAGCAAGTGACACACAGGACAGAGGCGCATAGAGGACACCGTTAACACACAGGAGGGAGCTGATTGGCAGAAAGTGACACAGAGGACAGAGGCACATAGAAGACACTGTTTACACACAGGAGGGAGCTGATTGTCCGCAAGTGAATACAGGAGAGATGTGAGTAGGGGCCAGAATGGACTCGAGTTAGAGGCCAGCAGCAACTCAACACTGCACAGGTCAGAGGCACATAGAGGACACAGTTTACACACAGGAGGGAGCTTATTGGCAGCAAGTGACAGACAGGACAGAGGCGCATAGAGGACACCGTTTACACACAGGAGGGAGCTTATTGTCCGCAAGTGAATACAGGAGAGATGTGAGTAGGGGCCAGAATGGACTCGAGCTAGAGGCCAGCAGCAACTCAACACTGCACAGGACAGAGGCGCATAGAGGACACCGTTAACACACAGGAAGGAGCTTATTGGCAGCAAGTGACAGACAGGACAGAGGCGCATAGAGGACACCGTTTACAGACAGGAGGGAGCTGATTGTCCGCAAGTGAATACAGGAGAGATGTGAGTAGGAGCCAGAATGGACTCGAGCTAAAGGCCAGCAGCAACTCAACACTGCACAGGACAGAGGCGCATAGAGGATACCGTTAACACACAGGAGGGAGCTTATTGGCAGCAAGTGACAGACAGGACCGAGGCGCATAGAGGACACCATTTACACACAGAAGGGAGCTGATTGTCCGCAAGTGAATACAAGAGAGATGTGAGTAGGGGCCAGAATGGACTCGAGCTAGAGGCCAGCAGCATCTCAACACTGCACAGGACAGAGGCGCATAGAGGACACCGTTAACACACAGGAGGGAGCTGATTGTCCGCAAGTGAATACAGGAGAGATGTAAGTAGGGGCCAGAATGGACTCGAGCTAGAGGCCAGCAGCAACTCAACACTGCACAGGACAGAGGCGCATAGAGGACACCGTTAACACACAGGAGGGAGCTTATTGGCAGCAAGTGACAGACAGGACAGAGGCGCATAGAGGACACCGTTTACACACAGGAGGGAGCTTATTGTCCGCAAGTGACACACAGGACAGAGGCGCGTAGAAGACACTGTTTACACACAGGAGGGAGCTGATTGTCCGCAAGTGAATACAGGAGAGATGTGAGTAGGGGCCAGAATGGACTCGAACTAGAAGCCAGAAGCAACTCAACACTGCACAGGTCAGAGGCGCATAGAGGACACCGTTAACACACAGGAGGGAGCTGATTGTCCGCAAGTGAATACAGGACAGATGTGAGTAGGGGCCAGAATGGACTCGAGCTAGAGGCCAGCAGCAACTCAACACTGCACAGGTCAGAGGCGCATAGAGGACACCGTTAACACACAGGAGGGAGCTGATTGTCCGCAAGTGAATACAGGAGAGATGTAAGTAGGGGCCAGAATGGACTCGAGCTAGAGGCCAGCAGCAACTCAACACTGCACAGGACAGAGGCGCATAGAGGACACCGTTAACACACAGGAGGGAGCTTATTGGCAGCAAGTGACAGGCAGGACAGAGGCGCATAGAGGACACCGTTTACACACAGAAGGGAGCTTATTGTCCGCAAGTGACACACAGGACAGAGGCGCGTAGAAGACACTGTTTACACACAGGAGGGAGCTGATTGTCCGCAAGTGAATACAGGAGAGATGTGAGTAGGGGCCAGAATGGACTCGAACTAGAAGCCAGAAGCAACTCAACACTGCACAGGTCAGAGGCGCATAGAGGACACGGTTAACACACAGGAGGGAGCTGATTGTCCGCAAGTGAATACAGGACAGATGTGAGTAGGGGCCAGAATGGACTCGAGCTAGAGGCCAGCAGCAACTCAACACTGCACAGGTCTGAGGCGCATAGAGGACACCATTAACACACAGGAGGGAGCTGATTGTCCCCAAGTGAATACAGGAGAGATGTGAGTAGGGGCCAGAATGGACTCGAGCTAGAGGCCAGCAGCAACCCAACACTGCACAGGTCAGAGGCGCATAGAGGACACGTTAACACACAGGAGGGAGCTGATTGTCCGCAAGTGAATACAGGAGAAATGTGAGTAGGGGCCAGAATGGACTCGAGCTAGAGGCCAGCAGCAACTCAACACTGCACAGGACAGAGGCGCATAGAGGACACCGTTAACACACAGGAGGGAGCTTATTGGCAGCAAGTGACAGACAGGACAGAGGCGCATAGAAGACACCGTTTACACACAGGAGGGAGCTGATTGTGCGCAAGTGAATACAGGAGAGATGTGAGTAGGGGCCAGAATGGACTCGAGATAGAGGCCAGCAGCAACTCAACACTGCACAGAACAGAGGCGCATAGAGGACCCCGTTAACACACAGGAGGGAGCCGATTGGTAGCAAGTGAATACAGGAGAGATGTGAGTAGGGGCCAGAATGGACTCGAGCTAGAGGCCAGAAGCAACTCAACACTGCACAGGTCAGAGGCGCATAGAGGACACAGTTTACACACAGGAGGGAGCTTATTGGCAGCAAGTGACAGACAGGACAGAGGCGCATAGAGGACACAGTTTACACACAGGAGGGAGCTTATTGTCCGCAAGTGATACACAGGACAGAGGCGCATAGAGGACACTGTTAACACACAGGAGGGAGCTGATTGGCAGAAAGTGACACACAGGACAGAGGCACATCGAAGACACTGTTTACACGCAGGAGGGAGCTGATTGTCCGCAAGTGAATACAGGAGAGATGTGAGTAGGGGCCAGCATGGACTCGAGCTAGAGGCCAGCAGCAACTCAACACTGCACAGGTCAGAGGCGCATAGAGGACACCGTTAACACACAGGAGGGAGCTGATTGGCAGAAAGTGACACACAGGACAGAGGCGCATAGAGGACACAGTTTACACACAGGAGGGAGCTTATTGGCAGCAAGTGACAGACAGGACAGAGGCGAATAGAGGACACCGTTTACACACAGGAGGGAGCTTATTGTCCGCAAGTGAATACAGGAGAGATGTGAGTAGGGGCCAGAATGGACTCGAGCTAGAGGCCAGCAGCTACTCAACACTGAACAGGACAGAGGCGCATAGAGGACACCGTTAACACACAGGAGGGAGCTGATTGGGAGCAAGTGACACACAGGACAGAGGCTCATAGAGGACAACGTTTACACACAGGAGGGAGCTAATTGGCAGCAAGTGACACACAGGACAGAGGCGCATAGAGGACACCGTTTACACACAGGAGGGAGCTGATTGGCAACAAGTGACATACAGGACAGAGGCGCATAGAGGATACTGTTTACACACAGAAGGGAGCTTATTGGCAGCAAGTGACACACAGGACAGAGGCGCATAGAGGACACCGTTAACACACAGGAGGGAGCTGATTGGCAACAAGTGACATACAGGACAGAGGCGCATAGAGGACACCGTTTACACACAGGAGGGAGCTTCTTGGCAGCAAGTGACACACAGGACAGAGGCGCATACAGGACACCGTTTACACACAGGGGGGAGCTTATTGGCAGCAAGTGACACACAGGACAGAGGCGCATAGAGGACACCGTTAACACACAGGAGGGAGCTGATTGGCAACAAGTGACATACAGGACAGAGGCGCATAGAGGACAGCGTTTACACACAGGAGGGAGCTGATTGTCCGCAAGTGAATACAGGAGAGATGTGAGTAGGGGCCATAATGGACTCGAGCTAGAGGCCAGCAGCAACTCAACACTGCACAGGTCAGAGGCGCATAGAGGACACCGTTAACACACAGGAGGGAGCTGATTGTCCGTAAGTGAATACAGGAGAGATGTGAGTAGGGGCCAGAATGGACTCGAGCTAGAGGCCAGCAGCAACTCAACACTGCACAGGTCAGAGGCGCATAGAGGACACCGTTAACACACAGGAGGGAGCTGATTGTCCGCAAGTGAATACAGGAGAGATGTGAGTAGGGGCCAGAATGGACTCGAGCTAGAGGCCAGCAGCAACTCAACACTGCACAGGTCAGAGGCGCATAGAAGACTCTGTTAACACACAGGAGGGAGCTGATTGTCCGTAAGTGAATACAGGAGAGATGTGAGTAGGGGCCAGAATGGACTCGAGCTAGAGGCCAGCAGCAACTCAACACTGCACAGGTCAGAGGCGCATAGAGGACACCATTAACACACAGGAGGGAGCTGATTGTCCGAAAGTGAATACAGGAGAGATGTGAGTAGGGGCCAGAATGGACTCGAGCTAGAGGCCAGCAGCAACTCAACACTGCACAGGTCAGAGGCGCATAGAGGACACCGTTAACACACAGGAGGGAGCTGATTGGCAGAAAGTGACACACAGGACAGAGGCGCATAGAGGACACAGTTTAAACACAGGAGGGAGCATATTGGCAGCAAGTGACAGACAGGACAGAGGCGCATAGAGGACACCGTTTACACACAGGAGGGAGCTTATTGTCCGCAAGTGAATACAGGAGAGATGTTAGTAGGGGCCAGAATGGACTTGAGCTAGAGTCCAGCAGCAACTCAACACTGCACACGACAGAGGTGCATAGAGGACACCGTTAACACACAGGAGGGAGCTTATTGGCAGCAAGTGACAGACAGGACAGAGGCGCATAGAGGAAACGGTTTACACACAGGAGGGAGCTTATTGGCAGCAAGTGACACACAGGACAGAGGCGCATAGAGGACACCGTTAACACACAGGAGGGAGCTGATTGGCAGAAAGTGACACAGAGGACAGAGGCACATAGAAGACACTGTTTACACACAGGAGGGAGCTGATTGTCCGCAAGTGAATACAGGAGAGATGTGAGTAGGGGCCAGAATGGACTCGAGTTAGAGGCCAGCAGCAACTCAACACTGCACAGGTCAGAGGCGCATAGAGGACACAGTTTACACACAGGAGGGAGCTTATTGGCAGCAAGTGACAGACAGGACAGAGGCGCATAGAGGACACCGTTTACACACAGGAGGGAGCTTATTGTCCGCAAGTGAATACAGGAGAGATGTGAGTAGGGGCCAGAACGGACTCGAGCTAGAGGCCAGCAGCAACTCAACACTGCACAGGACAGAGGCGCATAGAGGACACCGTTAACACACAGGAAGGAGCTTATTGGCAGCAAGTGACAGACAGGACAGAGGCGCATAGAGGACACCGTTTACAGACAGGAGGGAGCTGATTGTCCGCAAGTGAATACAGGAGAGATGTGAGTAGGAGCCAGAATGGACTCGAACTAGAGGCCAGCAGCAACTCAACACTGCACAGGTCAGAGGCGCATAGAGGACACTGTTAACACACAGGAGGGAGCTGATTGTCCGCAAGTGAATACAGGAGAGATGTAAGTAGGGGCCAGAATGGACTCGAGCTAAAGGCCAGCAGCAACTCAACACTGCACAGGACAGAGGCGCATAGAGGACACCGTTAACACACAGGAGGGAGCTTATTGGCAGCAAGTGACAGACAGGACCGAGGCGCATAGAGGACACCGTTTACACACAGAAGGGAGCTGATTGTCCGCAAGTGAATACAGGAGAGATGTGAGTAGGGGCCAGAATGGACTCGAGCTAGAGGCCAGCAGCAACTCAACACTGCACAGGACAGAGGCGCATAGAGGACACCGTTAACACACAGGAGGGAGCTGATTGTCCGCAAGTGAATACAGGAGAGATGTAAGTAGGGGCCAGAATGGACTCGAGCTAGAGGCCAGCAGCAACTCAACACTGCACAGGACAGAGGCGCATAGAGGACACCGTTAACACACAGGAGGGAGCTTATTGGCAGCAAGTGACAGACAGGACAGAGGCGCATAGAGGACACCGTTTACACACAGGAGGGAGCTTATTGTCCGCAAGTGACACACAGGACAGAGGCGTGTAGAAGACACTGTTTACACACAGGAGGGAGCTGATTGTCCGCAAGTGAATACAGGAGAGATGTGAGTAGGGACCAGAATGGACTCGAACTAGAAGCCAGAAGCAACTCAACACTGCACAGGTCAGAGGCGCATAGAGGACACCGTTAACACACAGGAGGGAGCTGATTGTCCGCAAGTGAATACAGGAGAGATGTGAGTAGGGGCCAGAATGGACTCGAGCTAGAGGCCAGCAGCAACTCAACACTGCACAGGACAGAGGCGCATAGAGGACACCGTTAACACACAGGAGGGAGCTGTTTGGCAGCAAGTGAATACAGGAGAGATGTGAGTAGGGGCCAGAATGGACTCGAGCTAGAGGCCAGCAGCAACTCAACACTGCACAGGTCAGAGGCGCATAGAGGACACCATTAACACACAGGAGGGAGCTGATTGTCCGCAAGTGAATACAGGAGAGATGTGAGTAGGGGCCAGAATGGACTCGAGCTAGAGGCCAGCACCAACTCAACACTGCACAGGTCAGAGGCGCATAGAGGACACCGTTAACACACAGGAGGGAGCTGGTTGTCCGCAAGTGAATACAGGAGAGATGTGAGTAGGGGCCAGAATGGACTTGAGCTAGAGGCCAGCAGCAACTCAACACTGCACAGGTCAGAGGCGCATAGAGGACACCGTTAACACACAGGAGGGAGCTGATTGGCAGAAAGTGACACACAGGACAGAGGCGCATAGAGGACACAGTTTAAACACAGGAGGGAGCATATTGGCAGCAAGTGACAGACAGGACAGAGGCGCATAGAGGACACTGTTTACACACAGGAGGGAGCTTATTGTCCGCAAGTGAATACAGGAGAGATGTTAGTAGGGGCCAGAATGGACTTGAGCTAGAGTCCAGCAGCAACTCAACACTGCACACGACAGAGGTGCATAGAGGACACCGTTAACACACAGGAGGGAGCTTATTGGCAGCAAGTGACAGACAGGACAGAGGCGCATAGAGGAAACGGTTTACACACAGGAGGGCGCTTATTGGCAGCAAGTGACACACAGGACAGAGGCGCATAGAGGACACCGTTAACACACAGGAGGGAGCTGATTGGCAGAAAGTGACACAGAGGACAGAGGCACATAGAAGACACTGTTTACACACAGGAGGGAGCTGATTGTCCGCAAGTGAATACAGGAGAGATGTGAGTAGGGGCCAGAATGGACTCGAGTTAGAGGCCAGCAGCAACTCAACACTGCACAGGTCAGAGGCGCATAGAGGACACAGTTTACACACAGGAGGGAGCTTATTGGCAGCAAGTGACAGACAGGACAGAGGCGCATAGAGGACACCGTTTACACACAGGAGGGAGCTTATTGTCCGCAAGTGAATACAGGAGAGATGTGAGTAGGGGCCAGAATGGACTCGAGCTAGAGGCCAGCAGCAACTCAACACTGCACAGGACAGAGGCGCATAGAGGACACCGTTAACACACAGGAAGGAGCTTATTGGCAGCAAGTGACAGACAGGACAGAGGCGCATAGAGGACACCGTTTACAGAAAGGAGGGAGCTGATTGTCCGCAAGTGAATACAGGAGAGATGTGAGTAGGAGCCAGAATGGACTCGAGCTAAAGGCCAGCAGCAACTCAACACTGCACAGGACAGAGGCGCATAGAGGATACCGTTAACACACAGGAGGGAGCTTATTGGCAGCAAGTGACAGACAGGACCGAGGCGCATAGAGGACACCATTTACACACAGAAGGGAGCTGATTGTCCGCAAGTGAATACAGGAGAGATGTGAGTAGGGGCCAGAATGGACTCGAGCTAGAGGCCAGCAGCATCTCAACACTGCACAGGACAGAGGCGCATAGAGGACACCGTTAACACACAGGAGGGAGCTGATTGTCCGCAAGTGAATACAGGAGAGATGTAAGTAGGGGCCAGAATGGACTCGAGCTAGAGGCCAGCAGCAACTCAACACTGCACAGGACAGAGGCGCATAGAGGACACCGTTAACACACAGGAGGGAGCTTATTGGCAGCAAGTGACAGACAGGACAGAGGCGCATAGAGGACACCGTTTACACACAGGAGGGAGCTTATTGTCCGCAAGTGACACACAGGACAGAGGCGCGTAGAAGACACTGTTTACACACAGGAGGGAGCTGATTGTCCGCAAGTGAATACAGGAGAGATGTGAGTAGGGGCCAGAATGGACTCGAACTAGAAGCCAGAAGCAACTCAACACTGCACAGGTCAGAGGCGCATAGAGGACACCGTTAACACACAGGAGGGAGCTGATTGTCCGCAAGTGAATACAGGACAGATGTGAGTAGGGGCCAGAATGGACTCGAGCTAGAGGCCAGCAGCAACTCAACACTGCACAGGTCAGAGGCGCATAGAGGACACCGTTAACACACAGGAGGGAGCTGATTGTCTGCAAGTGAATACAGGAGAGATGTGAGTAGGGGCCAGAATGGACTCGAGCTAGAGGCCAGCGGCAACTCAACACTGCACAGGACAGAGGCGCATAGAGGACACCGTTTACACACAGGAGGGAGCTTATTGGCAGCAAGTGACAGACAGGACAGAGGCGCATAGAGGACACTGTTTACACACAGGAGGGAGCTGATTGTCCGCAAGTGAATACAGGAGAGATGTGAGTAGGGGCCAGAATGGACTCGAGCTAGAGGCCAGCAGCAACTCAACACTGCACAGGTCAGAGGCGCATAGAGGACACCGTTAACACACAGGAGGGAGCTGATTGTCCGCAAGTGAATACAGGAGAGATGTGAGTAGGGGCCAGAATGGACTCGAGCTAGAGGCCAGCAGCAACTCAACACTGCACAGGTCTGAGGCGCATAGAGGACACCGTTAACACACAGGAGGGAGCTGATTGTCCCCAAGTGAATACAGGAGAAATGTGAGTAGGGGCCAGAATGGACTCGAGCTAGAGGCCAGCAGCAACTCAACACTGCACAGGACAGAGGCGCATAGAGGACACCGTTAACACACAGGAGGGAGCTTATTGGCAGCAAGTGACAGACAGGACAGAGGCGCATAGAGGACACCGTTCACACACAGGAGGGAGCTGATTGTCCGCAAGTGAATACAGGAGAGATGTGAGTAGGGGCCAGAATGGACTCGAGATAGAGGCCAGCAGCAACTCAACACTGCACAGGACAGAGGCGCATAGAGGACACCGTTAACACACAGGAGGGAGCCGATTGGTAGCAAGTGAATACAGGAGAGATGTGAGTAGGGGCCAGAATGGACTCGAGCTAGAGGCCAGAAGCAACTCAACACTGCACAGGTCAGAGGCGCATAGAGGACACAGTTTACGCACAGGAGGGAGCTTATTGGCAGCAAGTGACAGACAGGACAGAGGCGCATAGAGGACACAGTTTACACACAGGAGGGAGCTTATTGTCCGCAAGTGAATACAGGAGAGATGTGAGTAGGGGCCAGAATGGACTCGAGTTAGAGGCCAGCAGCAACTCAACACTGCACAGGTCAGAGGCGCATAGAGGACACTGTTAACACACAGGAGGGAGCTGATTGGCAGCAAGTGACAGACAGGACAGAGGCGCATAGAGGACACCGTTTACACACAGGAGGGAGCTTATTGGCAGCAAGTGATACACAGGACAGAGGCGCATAGAGGACACTGTTAACACACAGGAGGGAGCTGATTGGCAGAAAGTGACACACAGGACAGAGGCACATAGAAGACACTGTTTACACACAGGAGGGAGCTGATTGTCCGCAAGTGAATACAGGAGAGATGTGAGTAGGGGCCAGAATGGACTCGAGCTAGAGGCCAGCAGCAACTCAACACTGCACAGGTCAGAGGCGCATAGAGGACACCGTTAACACACAGGAGGGAGCTGATTGGCAGAAAGTGACACACAGGACAGAGGCGCATAGAGGACACAGTTTACACAAAGGAGGGAGCTTATTGGCAGTAAGTGACAGACAGGACAGAGGCGCATAGAGGACACCGTTTACACACAGGAGGGAGCTTATTGTCCGCAAGTGAATACAGGAGAGATGTGAGTAGGGGCCAGAATGGACTCGAGCTAGAGGCCAGCAGCTACTCAACACTGAACAGGACAGAGGCGCATAGAGGACACCGTTAACACACAGGAGGGAGCTGATTGGGAGCAAGTGACACACAGGACAGAGGCTCATAGAGGACAACGTTTACACACAGGAGGGAGCTAATTGGCAGCAAGTGACACACAGGACAGAGGCGCATAGAGGACACCGTTTACACACAGGAGGGAGCTGATTGGCAACAAGTGACATACAGGACAGAGGCGCATAGAGGATACTGTTTACACACAGGAGGGAGCTTATTGGCAGCAAGTGACACACAGGACAGAGGCGCATAGAGGACACCGTTAACACACAGGAGGGAGCTGATTGGCAACAAGTGACATACAGGACAGAGGCGCATAGAGGACACCGTTTACACACAGGAGGGAGCTTCTTGGCAGCAAGTGACACACAGGACAGAGGCGCATACAGGACACCGTTTACACACAGGAGGGAGCTTATTGGCAGCAAGTGACACACAGGACAGAGGCGCATAGAGGACACCGTTAACACACAGGAGGGAGCTGATTGGCAACAAGTGACATACAGGACAGAGGCGCATAGAGGACAGCGTTTACACACAGGAGGGAGCTGATTGTCTGCAAGTGAATACAGGAGAGATGTGAGTAGGGGCCAGAATGGACTCGAGCTAGAGGCCAGCAGCAACTCAACACTGCACAGGTCAGAGGCGCATAGAGGACACCGTTAACACACAGGAGGGAGCTGATTGTCCGCAAGTGAATACAGGAGAGATGTGAGTAGGGGCCAGAATGGACTCGAGCTAGAGGCCAGCAGCAACTCAACACTGCACAGGTCAGAGGAGCATAGAAGACTCTGTTAACACACAGGAGGGAGCTGATTGTCCGCAAGTGAATACAGGAGAGATGTGAGTAGGGGCCAGCATGGACTCGAGCTAGAGGCCAGCAGCAACTCAACACTGCACAGGTCAGAGGCGCATAGAGGACACCGTTAACACACAGGAGGGAGCTGATTGGCAGAAAGTGACACACAGGACAGAGGCGCATAGAGGACACAGTTTACACACAGGAGGGAGCTTATTGGCAGCAAGTGACAGACAGGACAGAGGCGAATAGAGGACACCGTTTACACACAGGAGGGAGCTTATTGTCCGCAAGTGAATACAGGAGAGATGTGAGTAGGGGCCAGAATGGACTCGAGCTAGAGGCCAGCAGCTACTCAACACTGAACAGGACAGAGGCGCATAGAGGACACCGTTAACACACAGGAGGGAGCTGATTGGGAGCAAGTGACACACAGGACAGAGGCTCATAGAGGACAACGTTTACACACAGGAGGGAGCTAATTGGCAGCAAGTGACACACAGGACAGAGGCGCATAGAGGACACCGTTTACACACAGGAGGGAGCTGATTGGCAACAAGTGACATACAGGACAGAGGCGCATAGAGGATACTGTTTACACACAGAAGGGAGCTTATTGGCAGCAAGTGACACACAGGACAGAGGCGCATAGAGGACACCGTTAACACACAGGAGGGAGCTGATTGGCAACAAGTGACATACAGGACAGAGGCGCATAGAGGACACCGTTTACACACAGGAGGGAGCTTCTTGGCAGCAAGTGACACACAGGACAGAGGCGCATACAGGACACCGTTTACACACAGGGGGGAGCTTATTGGCAGCAAGTGACACACAGGACAGAGGCGCATAGAGGACACCGTTAACACACAGGAGGGAGCTGATTGGCAACAAGTGACATACAGGACAGAGGCGCATAGAGGACAGCGTTTACACACAGGAGGGAGCTGATTGTCCGCAAGTGAATACAGGAGAGATGTGAGTAGGGGCCATAATGGACTCGAGCTAGAGGCCAGCAGCAACTCAACACTGCACAGGTCAGAGGCGCATAGAGGACACCGTTAACACACAGGAGGGAGCTGATTGTCCGTAAGTGAATACAGGAGAGATGTGAGTAGGGGCCAGAATGGACTCGAGCTAGAGGCCAGCAGCAACTCAACACTGCACAGGTCAGAGGCGCATAGAGGACACCATTAACACACAGGAGGGAGCTGATTGTCCGAAAGTGAATACAGGAGAGATGTGAGTAGGGGCCATAATGGACTCGAGCTAGAGGCCAGCAGCAACTCAACACTGCACAGGTCAGAGGCGCATAGAGGACACCGTTAACACACAGGAGGGAGCTGATTGTCCGTAAGTGAATACAGGAGAGATGTGAGTAGGGGCCAGAATGGACTCGAGCTAGAGGCCAGCAGCAACTCAACACTGCACAGGTCAGAGGCGCATAGAGGACACCATTAACACACAGGAGGGAGCTGATTGTCCGAAAGTGAATACAGGAGAGATGTGAGTAGGGGCCAGAATGGACTCGAGCTAGAGGCCAGCAGCAACTCAACACTGCACAGGTCAGAGGCGCATAGAGGACACCGTTAACACACAGGAGGGAGCTGATTGGCAGAAAGTGACACACAGGACAGAGGCGCATAGAGGACACAGTTTAAACACAGGAGGGAGCATATTGGCAGCAAGTGACAGACAGGACAGAGGCGCATAGAGGACACCGTTTACACACAGGAGGGAGCTTATTGTCCGCAAGTGAATACAGGAGAGATGTTAGTAGGGGCCAGAATGGACTTGAGCTAGAGTCCAGCAGCAACTCAACACTGCACACGACAGAGGTGCATAGAGGACACCGTTAACACACAGGAGGGAGCTTATTGGCAGCAAGTGACAGACAGGACAGAGGCGCATAGAGGAAACGGTTTACACACAGGAGGGAGCTTATTGGCAGCAAGTGACACACAGGACAGAGGCGCATAGAGGACACCGTTAACACACAGGAGGGAGCTGATTGGCAGAAAGTGACACAGAGGACAGAGGCACATAGAAGACACTGTTTACACACAGGAGGGAGCTGATTGTCCGCAAGTGAATACAGGAGAGATGTGAGTAGGGGCCAGAATGGACTCGAGTTAGAGGCCAGCAGCAACTCAACACTGCACAGGTCAGAGGCGCATAGAGGACACAGTTTACACACAGGAGGGAGCTTATTGGCAGCAAGTGACAGACAGGACAGAGGCGCATAGAGGACACCGTTTACACACAGGAGGGAGCTTATTGTCCGCAAGTGAATACAGGAGAGATGTGAGTAGGGGCCAGAACGGACTCGAGCTAGAGGCCAGCAGCAACTCAACACTGCACAGGACAGAGGCGCATAGAGGACACCGTTAACACACAGGAAGGAGCTTATTGGCAGCAAGTGACAGACAGGACAGAGGCGCATAGAGGACACCGTTTACAGACAGGAGGGAGCTGATTGTCCGCAAGTGAATACAGGAGAGATGTGAGTAGGAGCCAGAATGGACTCGAACTAGAGGCCAGCAGCAACTCAACACTGCACAGGTCAGAGGCGCATAGAGGACACTGTTAACACACAGGAGGGAGCTGATTGTCCGCAAGTGAATACAGGAGAGATGTAAGTAGGGGCCAGAATGGACTCGAGCTAAAGGCCAGCAGCAACTCAACACTGCACAGGACAGAGGTGCATAGAGGACACCGTTAACACACAGGAGGGAGCTTATTGGCAGCAAGTGACAGACAGGACCGAGGCGCATAGAGGACACCGTTTACACACAGAAGGGAGCTGATTGTCCGCAAGTGAATACAGGAGAGATGTGAGTAGGGGCCAGAATGGACTCGAGCTAGAGGCCAGCAGCAACTCAACACTGCACAGGACAGAGGCGCATAGAGGACACCGTTAACACACAGGAGGGAGCTGATTGTCCGCAAGTGAATACAGGAGAGATGTAAGTAGGGGCCAGAATGGACTCGAGCTAGAGGCCAGCAGCAACTCAACACTGCACAGGACAGAGGCGCATAGAGGACACCGTTAACACACAGGAGGGAGCTTATTGGCAGCAAGTGACAGACAGGACAGAGGCGCATAGAGGACACCGTTTACACACAGGAGGGAGCTTATTGTCCGCAAGTGACACACAGGACAGAGGCGTGTAGAAGACACTGTTTACACACAGGAGGGAGCTGATTGTCCGCAAGTGAATACAGGAGAGATGTGAGTAGGGACCAGAATGGACTCGAACTAGAAGCCAGAAGCAACTCAACACTGCACAGGTCAGAGGCGCATAGAGGACACCGTTAACACACAGGAGGGAGCTGATTGTCCGCAAGTGAATACAGGAGAGATGTGAGTAGGGGCCAGAATGGACTCGAGCTAGAGGCCAGCAGCAACTCAACACTGCACAGGACAGAGGCGCATAGAGGACACCGTTAACACACAGGAGGGAGCTGTTTGGCAGCAAGTGAATACAGGAGAGATGTGAGTAGGGGCCAGAATGGACTCGAGCTAGAGGCCAGCAGCAACTCAACACTGCACAGGTCAGAGGCGCATAGAGGACACCATTAACACACAGGAGGGAGCTGATTGTCCGCAAGTGAATACAGGAGAGATGTGAGTAGGGGCCAGAATGGACTCGAGCTAGAGGCCAGCACCAACTCAACACTGCACAGGTCAGAGGCGCATAGAGGACACCGTTAACACACAGGAGGGAGCTGGTTGTCCGCAAGTGAATACAGGAGAGATGTGAGTAGGGGCCAGAATGGACTTGAGCTAGAGGCCAGCAGCAACTCAACACTGCACAGGTCAGAGGCGCATAGAGGACACCCTTAACACACAGGAGGGAGCTGATTGGCAGAAAGTGACACACAGGACAGAGGCGCATAGAGGACACAGTTTAAACACAGGAGGGAGCATATTGGCAGCAAGTGACAGACAGGACAGAGGCGCATAGAGGACACTGTTTACACACAGGAGGGAGCTTATTGTCCGCAAGTGAATACAGGAGAGATGTTAGTAGGGGCCAGAATGGACTTGAGCTAGAGTCCAGCAGCAACTCAACACTGCACACGACAGAGGTGCATAGAGGACACCGTTAACACACAGGAGGGAGCTTATTGGCAGCAAGTGACAGACAGGACAGAGGCGCATAGAGGAAACGGTTTACACACAGGAGGGAGCTTATTGGCAGCAAGTGACACACAGGACAGAGGCGCATAGAGGACACCGTTAACACACAGGAGGGAGCTGATTGGCAGAAAGTGACACAGAGGACAGAGGCACATAGAAGACACTGTTTACACACAGGAGGGAGCTGATTGTCCGCAAGTGAATACAGGAGAGATGTGAGTAGGGGCCAGAATGGACTCGAGTTAGAGGCCAGCAGCAACTCAACACTGCACAGGTCAGAGGCGCATAGAGGACACAGTTTACACACAGGAGGGAGCTTATTGGCAGCAAGTGACAGACAGGACAGAGGCGCATAGAGGACACCGTTTACACACAGGAGGGAGCTTATTGTCCGCAAGTGAATACAGGAGAGATGTGAGTAGGGGCCAGAATGGACTCGAGCTAGAGGCCAGCAGCAACTCAACACTGCACAGGACAGAGGCGCATAGAGGACACCGTTAACACACAGGAAGGAGCTTATTGGCAGCAAGTGACAGACAGGACAGAGGCGCATAGAGGACACCGTTTACAGAAAGGAGGGAGCTGATTGTCCGCAAGTGAATACAGGAGAGATGTGAGTAGGAGCCAGAATGGACTCGAGCTAAAGGCCAGCAGCAACTCAACACTGCACAGGACAGAGGCGCATAGAGGATACCGTTAACACACAGGAGGGAGCTTATTGGCAGCAAGTGACAGACAGGACCGAGGCGCATAGAGGACACCATTTACACACAGAAGGGAGCTGATTGTCCGCAAGTGAATACAGGAGAGATGTGAGTAGGGGCCAGAATGGACTCGAGCTAGAGGCCAGCAGCATCTCAACACTGCACAGGACAGAGGCGCATAGAGGACACCGTTAACACACAGGAGGGAGCTGATTGTCCGCAAGTGAATACAGGAGAGATGTAAGTAGGGGCCAGAATGGACTCGAGCTAGAGGCCAGCAGCAACTCAACACTGCACAGGACAGAGGCGCATACAGGACACCGTTAACACACAGGAGGGAGCTTATTGGCAGCAAGTGACAGACAGGACAGAGGCGCATAGAGGACACCGTTTACACACAGGAGGGAGCTTATTGTCCGCAAGTGACACACAGGACAGAGGCGCGTAGAAGACACTGTTTACACACAGGAGGGAGCTGATTGTCCGCAAGTGAATACAGGAGAGATGTGAGTAGGGGCCAGAATGGACTCGAACTAGAAGCCAGAAGCAACTCAACACTGCACAGGTCAGAGGCGCATAGAGGACACCGTTAACACACAGGAGGGAGCTGATTGTCCGCAAGTGAATACAGGACAGATGTGAGTAGGGGCCAGAATGGACTCGAGCTAGAGGCCAGCAGCAACTCAACACTGCACAGGTCAGAGGCGCATAGAGGACACCGTTAACACACAGGAGGGAGCTGATTGTCTGCAAGTGAATACAGGAGAGATGTGAGTAGGGGCCAGAATGGACTCGAGCTAGAGGCCAGCGGCAACTCAACACTGCACAGGACAGAGGCGCATAGAGGACACCGTTTACACACAGGAGGGAGCTTATTGGCAGCAAGTGACAGACAGGACAGAGGCGCATAGAGGACACTGTTTACACACAGGAGGGAGCTGATTGTCCGCAAGTGAATACAGGAGAGATGTGAGTAGGGGCCAGAATGGACTCGAGCTAGAGGCCAGCAGCAACTCAACACTGCACAGGTCAGAGGCGCATAGAGGACACCGTTAACACACAGGAGGGAGCTGATTGTCCGCAAGTGAATACAGGAGAGATGTGAGTAGGGGCCAGAATGGACTCGAGCTAGAGGCCAGCAGCAACTCAACACTGCACAGGTCTGAGGCGCATAGAGGACACCGTTAACACACAGGAGGGAGCTGATTGTCCCCAAGTGAATACAGGAGAAATGTGAGTAGGGGCCAGAATGGACTCGAGCTAGAGGCCAGCAGCAACTCAACACTGCACAGGACAGAGGCGCATAGAGGACACCGTTAACACACAGGAGGGAGCTTATTGGCAGCAAGTGACAGACAGGACAGAGGCGCATAGAGGACACCGTTCACACACAGGAGGGAGCTGATTGTCCGCAAGTGAATACAGGAGAGATGTGAGTAGGGGCCAGAATGGACTCGAGATAGAGGCCAGCAGCAACTCAACACTGCACAGGACAGAGGCGCATAGAGGACACCGTTAACACACAGGAGGGAGCCGATTGGTAGCAAGTGAATACAGGAGAGATGTGAGTAGGGGCCAGAATGGACTCGAGCTAGAGGCCAGAAGCAACTCAACACTGCACAGGTCAGAGGCGCATAGAGGACACAGTTTACGCACAGGAGGGAGCTTATTGGCAGCAAGTGACAGACAGGACAGAGGCGCATAGAGGACACAGTTTACACACAGGAGGGAGCTTATTGTCCGCAAGTGAATACAGGAGAGATGTGAGTAGGGGCCAGAATGGACTCGAGTTAGAGGCCAGCAGCAACTCAACACTGCACAGGTCAGAGGCGCATAGAGGACACTGTTAACACACAGGAGGGAGCTGATTGGCAGCAAGTGACAGACAGGACAGAGGCGCATAGAGGACACCGTTTACACACAGGAGGGAGCTTATTGGCAGCAAGTGATACACAGGACAGAGGCGCATAGAGGACACTGTTAACACACAGGAGGGAGCTGATTGGCAGAAAGTGACACACAGGACAGAGGCACATAGAAGACACTGTTTACACACAGGAGGGAGCTGATTGTCCGCAAGTGAATACAGGAGAGATGTGAGTAGGGGCCAGAATGGACTCGAGCTAGAGGCCAGCAGCAACTCAACACTGCACAGGTCAGAGGCGCATAGAGGACACCGTTAACACACAGGAGGGAGCTGATTGGCAGAAAGTGACACACAGGACAGAGGCGCATAGAGGACACAGTTTACACACAGGAGGGAGCTTATTGGCAGTAAGTGACAGACAGGACAGAGGCGCATAGAGGACACCGTTTACACACAGGAGGGAGCTTATTGTCCGCAAGTGAATACAGGAGAGATGTGAGTAGGGGCCAGAATGGACTCGAGCTAGAGGCCAGCAGCTACTCAACACTGAACAGGACAGAGGCGCATAGAGGACACCGTTAACACACAGGAGGGAGCTGATTGGGAGCAAGTGACACACAGGACAGAGGCTCATAGAGGACAACGTTTACACACAGGAGGGAGCTAATTGGCAGCAAGTGACACACAGGACAGAGGCGCATAGAGGACACCGTTTACACACAGGAGGGAGCTGATTGGCAACAAGTGACATACAGGACAGAGGCGCATAGAGGATACTGTTTACACACAGGAGGGAGCTTATTGGCAGCAAGTGACACACAGGACAGAGGCGCATAGAGGACACCGTTAACACACAGGAGGGAGCTGATTGGCAACAAGTGACATACAGGACAGAGGCGCATAGAGGACACCGTTTACACACAGGAGGGAGCTTCTTGGCAGCAAGTGACACACAGGACAGAGGCGCATACAGGACACCGTTTACACACAGGAGGGAGCTTATTGGCAGCAAGTGACACACAGGACAGAGGCGCATAGAGGACACCGTTAACACACAGGAGGGAGCTGATTGGCAACAAGTGACATACAGGACAGAGGCGCATAGAGGACAGCGTTTACACACAGGAGGGAGCTGATTGTCTGCAAGTGAATACAGGAGAGATGTGAGTAGGGGCCAGAATGGACTCGAGCTAGAGGCCAGCAGCAACTCAACACTGCACAGGTCAGAGGCGCATAGAGGACACCGTTAACACACAGGAGGGAGCTGATTGTCCGCAAGTGAATACAGGAGAGATGTGAGTAGGGGCCAGAATGGACTCGAGCTAGAGGCCAGCAGCAACTCAACACTGCACAGGTCAGAGGCGCATAGAAGACTCTGTTAACACACAGGAGGGAGCTGATTGTCCGCAAGTGAATACAGGAGAGATGTGAGTAGGGGCCAGAATGGACTCGAGCTAGAGGCCAGCAGCAACTTAACACTGCACAGGATAGAGGCGCATAGAGGACACCGTTAACACACAGGCGGGAGCTGATTGTCCGCAAGTGAATACAGGAGAGATGTGAGTAGGGGCCAGAATGGACTCGAGCTAGAGGCCAGCAGCAACTCAACACTGCACAGGACAGAGGCGCATAGAGGACACCGTTAACACACAGGAGGGAGCTGATAGGTAGCAAGTGAATACAGGAGAGATGTGAGTAGGGGCCAGAATGGACTCGAGCTAGAGGCCAGCAGCAACTCAACACTGCACAGGTCAGAGGCGCATAGAGGACACCGTTAACACACAGGAGGGAGCTGATTGTCTGCAAGTGAATACAGGAGAGATGTGAGTAGGGGCCAGAATGGACTCGAGCTAGAGGCCAGCAGCAACTCAACACTGCACAGGACAGAGGCGCATAGAGGACACCGTTAACACACAGGAGGGAGCTTATTGGCAGCAAGTGACAGACAGGACAGAGGCGCATAGAGGACACTGTTTACACACAGGAGGGAGCTTATTGTCCGCAAGTGACACACAGGACAGAGGCGCATAGAGGACACCGTTTACACACAGGAGGGAGCTTATTGGCAGCAAGTGACACACAGGACAGAGGCGCATAGAGGACACCGTTAACACACAGGAGGGAGCTGATTGGCAGCAAATGACATACAGGACAGAGGCGCATAGAGAACACCGTAACACACAGGAGGGAGCTTATTGGCAGCAAGTGACAGACAGGACAGAGGCGCATAGAAGACACTGTTTACACACAGGAGGGAGCTGATTGTCCGCAAGTGAATACAGGAGAGATGTGAGTAGGGGCCAGAATGGACTCGAACTAGAGGCCAGAAGCAACTCAACACTGCACAGGTCAGAGGCGCATAGAGGACACCGTTAACACACAGGAGGGAGCTGATTGTCCGCAAGTGAATACAGGAGAGATGTGAGTAGGGGCCAGAATGGACTCGAGCTAGAGGCCAGCAGCAACTCAACACTGCACAGGTCAGAGGCGCATAGAGGACAATGTTAACACACAGGAGGGAGCTGATTGTCCGCAAGTGAATACAGGAGAGATGTGAGTAGGGGCCAGAATGGACTCGAGCTAGAGGCCAGCAGCAACTCAACACTGCACAGGACAGAGGCCAATAGAGGACACCGTTAACACGCAGGAGGGAGCTTATTGGCAGCAAGTGACAGACAGGACAGAGGCGCATAGAGGACACCGTTTACACACAGGAGGGAGCTGATTGTCCGCAAGTGAATACAGGAGAGATGTGAGTAGGGGCCATAATGGACTCGAACTAGAGGCCAGCAGCAACTCAACACTGCACAGGTCAGAGGCGCATAGAGGACACCGTTAACACACAGGAGGGAGCTGATTGTCCGCAAGTGAATACAGGAGAGATGTGAGTAGGGGCCAGAATGGACTCGAGCGAGAGGCCAGCAGCAACTCAACACTGCACAGGTCAGAGGCGCATAGAGAACACCGTTAACACACAGGAGGGAGCTGATTGTCCGCAAGTGAATACAGGAGAGATGTGAGATGGGGCCAGAATGGACTCCAGCTAGAGGCCAGCAGCAACTCAACACTGCACAGGTCAGAGGCGCATAGAGGACACCGTTAACACACAGGAGGGAGCTGATTGTCCGCAAGTGAATACAGGAGAGATGTGAATAGGGGCCAGAATGGACTCGAGCTAGAGGCCAGCAGCAACTCAACACTGCACAGGACAGAGGCGCATAGAGGACACCGTTAACACACAGGAGGGAGCTTATTGGCAGCAAGTGACAGACAGGACAGAGGCGCATAGAGGACACTGTTTACACACAGGAGGGAGCTGATTGTCCGCAAGTGAATACAGGAGAGATGTGAGTAGGGGCCAGAATGGACTCGAGCTAGAGGCCAGCAGCAACTCAACACTGCACAGGACAGAGGCGCATAGAGGACACCGTTAACACACAGGAGGGAGCTGATTGGTAGCAAGTGAATACAGGAGAGATGTGAGTAGGGGCCAGAATGGACTCGAGCTAGAGGCCAGAAGCAACTCAACACTGCACAGGTCAGAGGCGCATAGAGGACACCGTTAACACACAGGAGGGAGCTGATTGTCCGCAAGTGAATACAGGAGAGATGTGAGTAGGGGCCAGAATGGACTCGAGCTAGAGGCCAGCAGCAACTCAACACTGCACAGGTCAGAGGCGCATAGAGGACACCGTTAACACACAGGAGGGAGCTGATTGTCCGCAAGTGAATACAGGAGAGATGTGAGTAGGGGCCTGAATGGACTCGAGCTAGAGGCCAGCAGCAACTCAACACTGCACAGGACAGAGGCGCATAGAGGACACCGTTAACACACAGGAGGGAGCTTATTGGCAGCAAGTGACAGACAGGACAGAGGCGCATAGAGGACACCGTTTACACACAGGAGGGAGCTGATTGTCCGCAAGTGAATACAGGAGAGATGTGAGTAGGGGCCAGAATGGACTCGAGCTAGAGGCCAGCAGCAACTCAACACTGCACAGGTCAGAGGCGAATAGAGGACACTGTTAACACACAGGAGGGAGCTGATTGTCTGCAAGTGAATACAGGAGAGATGTGAGTAGGGGCCAGAATGGACTCGAGCTAGAGGCCAGCAGCAACTCAACACTGCACAGGTCAGAGGCGCATAGAGGACACCGTTAACACACAGGAGGGAGCTGATTGTCCGCAAGTGAATACAGGAGAGATGTGAGTAGGGGCCAGAATGGACTCGAGCTAGAGGCCAGCAGCATCTCAACACTGCACAGGACAGAGGCGCATAGAGGACACCGTTAACACACAGGAGGGAGCTTTTTGGCAGCAAGTGACAGACAGGACAGAGGCGCATAGAGGACACTGTTTACACACAGGAGGGAGCTGATTGTCGGCAAGTGAATGCAGGAGAGATGTGAGTAGGGGCCAGAATGGACTCGAGCTAGAGGCCAGCAGCAACTCAACACTGCACAGGACAGAGGCGCATAGAGGACACCGTTAACACACAGGAGGGAGCTGATTGGTAGCAAGTGAATACAGGAGAGATGTGAGTAGGGGCCAGAATGGACTCGAGCTAGAGGCCAGCAGCAACGCAACACTGCACAGGTCAGAGGCGCATAGAGGACACCGTTAACACACAGGAGGGAGCTGACTGTCCGCAAGTGAATACAGGAGAGATGTGAGTAGGGGCCAGAATGGACTCGAGCTAGAGGCCAGCAGCAACTCAACACTGCACAGGACAGAGGCGCATAGAGGACACCGTTAACACACAGGAGGGAGCTTATTGGCAGCAAGTGACAGACAGGACAGAGGCGCATAGAGGACACCGTTTACACACAGGAGGGAGCTTATTGTCCGCAAGTGACACACAGGACAGAGGCGCATAGAGGACACCGTTTACACACAGGAGGGAGCTGATTGGGAGCAAGTGACACACAGGACAGAGGCTCATAGAGGACAACGTTTACACACAGGAGGGAGCTGATTGGCAGCAAGTGATACACAGGACAGAGGCGCATAGAGGACACTGTTAACACACAGGAGGGAGCTGATTGGCAGAAAGTGACACACAGGACAGAGGCACATAGAAGACACTGTTTACACACAGGAGGGAGCTGATTGTCCGCAAGTGAATACAGGAGAGATGTGAGTAGGGGCCAGCATGGACTCGAGCTAGAGGCCAGCAGCAACTCAACACTGCACAGGTCAGAGGCGTATAGAGGACACCGTTAACACACAGGAGGGAGCTGATTGGCAGAAAGTGACACACAGGACAGAGGCGCATAGAGGACACAGTTTACACACAGGAGGGAGCTTATTGGCAGCAAGTGACAGACAGGACAGAGGCGAATAGAGGACACCGTTTACACACAGGAGGGAGCTGATTGTCCGCAAGTGAATACAGGAGAGATGTTAGTAGGGGCCAGAATGGACTTGAGCTAGAGTCCAGCAGCAACTCAACACTGCACACGACAGAGGTGCATAGAGGACACCGTTAACACACAGGAGGGAGCTTATTGGCAGCAAGTGACAGACAGGACAGAGGCGCATAGAGGAAACGGTTTACACACAGGAGGGAGCTTATTGGCAGCAAGTGACACACAGGACAGAGGCGCATAGAGGACACCGTTAACACACAGGAGGGAGCTGATTGGCAGAAAGTGACACAGAGGACAGAGGCACATAGAAGACACTGTTTACACACAGGAGGGAGCTGATTGTCCGCAAGTGAATACAGGAGAGATGTGAGTAGGGGCCAGAATGGACTCGAGTTAGAGGCCAGCAGCAACTCAACACTGCACAGGTCAGAGGCACATAGAGGACACAGTTTACACACAGGAGGGAGCTTATTGGCAGCAAGTGACAGACAGGACAGAGGCGCATAGAGGACACCGTTTACACACAGGAGGGAGCTTATTGTCCGCAAGTGAATACAGGAGAGATGTGAGTAGGGGCCAGAATGGACTCGAGCTAGAGGCCAGCAGCAACTCAACACTGCACAGGACAGAGGCGCATAGAGGACACCGTTAACACACAGGAAGGAGCTTATTGGCAGCAAGTGACAGACAGGACAGAGGCGCATAGAGGACACCGTTTACAGACAGGAGGGAGCTGATTGTCCGCAAGTGAATACAGGAGAGATGTGAGTAGGAGCCAGAATGGACTCGAGCTAAAGGCCAGCAGCAACTCAACACTGCACAGGACAGAGGCGCATAGAGGATACCGTTAACACACAGGAGGGAGCTTATTGGCAGCAAGTGACAGACAGGACCGAGGCGCATAGAGGACACCATTTACACACAGAAGGGAGCTGATTGTCCGCAAGTGAATACAAGAGAGATGTGAGTAGGGGCCAGAATGGACTCGAGCTAGAGGCCAGCAGCATCTCAACACTGCACAGGACAGAGGCGCATAGAGGACACCGTTAACACACAGGAGGGAGCTGATTGTCCGCAAGTGAATACAGGAGAGATGTAAGTAGGGGCCAGAATGGACTCGAGCTAGAGGCCAGCAGCAACTCAACACTGCACAGGACAGAGGCGCATAGAGGACACCGTTAACACACAGGAGGGAGCTTATTGGCAGCAAGTGACAGACAGGACAGAGGCGCATAGAGGACACCGTTTACACACAGGAGGGAGCTTATTGTCCGCAAGTGACACACAGGACAGAGGCGCGTAGAAGACACTGTTTACACACAGGAGGGAGCTGATTGTCCGCAAGTGAATACAGGAGAGATGTGAGTAGGGGCCAGAATGGACTCGAACTAGAAGCCAGAAGCAACTCAACACTGCACAGGTCAGAGGCGCATAGAGGACACCGTTAACACACAGGAGGGAGCTGATTGTCCGCAAGTGAATACAGGACAGATGTGAGTAGGGGCCAGAATGGACTCGAGCTAGAGGCCAGCAGCAACTCAACACTGCACAGGTCAGAGGCGCATAGAGGACACCGTTAACACACAGGAGGGAGCTGATTGTCCGCAAGTGAATACAGGAGAGATGTAAGTAGGGGCCAGAATGGACTCGAGCTAGAGGCCAGCAGCAACTCAACACTGCACAGGACAGAGGCGCATAGAGGACACCGTTAACACACAGGAGGGAGCTTATTGGCAGCAAGTGACAGGCAGGACAGAGGCGCATAGAGGACACCGTTTACACACAGAAGGGAGCTTATTGTCCGCAAGTGACACACAGGACAGAGGCGCGTAGAAGACACTGTTTACACACAGGAGGGAGCTGATTGTCCGCAAGTGAATACAGGAGAGATGTGAGTAGGGGCCAGAATGGACTCTAACTAGAAGCCAGAAGCAACTCAACACTGCACAGGTCAGAGGCGCATAGAGGACACGGTTAACACACAGGAGGGAGCTGATTGTCCGCAAGTGAATACAGGACAGATGTGAGTAGGGGCCAGAATGGACTCGAGCTAGAGGCCAGCAGCAACTCAACACTGCACAGGTCTGAGGCGCATAGAGGACACCATTAACACACAGGAGGGAGCTGATTGTCCCCAAGTGAATACAGGAGAGATGTGAGTAGGGGCCAGAATGGACTCGAGCTAGAGGCCAGCAGCAACCCAACACTGCACAGGTCAGAGGCGCATAGAGGACACGTTAACACACAGGAGGGAGCTGATTGTCCGCAAGTGAATACAGGAGAAATGTGAGTAGGGGCCAGAATGGACTCGAGCTAGAGGCCAGCAGCAACTCAACACTGCACAGGACAGAGGCGCATAGAGGACACCGTTAACACACAGGAGGGAGCTTATTGGCAGCAAGTGACAGACAGGACAGAGGCGCATAGAAGACACCGTTTACACACAGGAGGGAGCTGATTGTCCGCAAGTGAATACAGGAGAGATGTGAGTAGGGGCCAGAATGGACTCGAGATAGAGGCCAGCAGCAACTCAACACTGCACAGAACAGAGGCGCATAGAGGACCCCGTTAACACACAGGAGGGAGCCGATTGGTAGCAAGTGAATACAGGAGAGATGTGAGTAGGGGCCAGAATGGACTCGAGCTAGAGGCCAGAAGCAACTCAACACTGCACAGGTCAGAGGCGCATAGAGGACACAGTTTACACACAGGAGGGAGCTTATTGGCAGCAAGTGACAGACAGGACAGAGGCGCATAGAGGACACAGTTTACACACAGGAGGGAGCTTATTGTCCGCAAGTGAATACAGGAGAGATGTGAGTAGGGGCCAGAATGGACTTGAGTTAGAGGCCAGCAGCAACTCAACACTGCACAGGTCAGAGGCGCATAGAGGACACTGTTAACACACAGGAGGGAGCTGATTGGCAGCAAGTGACAGACAGGACAGAGGCGCATAGAGGACACCGTTTACACACAGGAGGGAGCTTATTGGCAGCAAGTGATACACAGGACAGAGGCGCATAGAGGACACTGTTAACACACAGGAGGGAGCTGATTGGCAGAAAGTGACACACAGGACAGAGGCACATAGAAGACACTGTTTACACACAGGAGGGAGCTGATTGTCCGCAAGTGAATACAGGAGAGATGTGAGTAGGGGCCAGCATGGACTCGAGCTAGAGGCCAGCAGCAACTCAACACTGCACAGGTCAGAGGCGCATAGAGGACACCGTTAACACACAGGAGGGAGCTGATTGGCAGAAAGTGACACACAGGACAGAGGCGCATAGAGGACACAGTTTACACACAGGAGGGAGCTTATTGGCAGCAAGTGACAGACAGGACAGAGGCGAATAGAGGACACCGTTTACACACAGGAGGGAGCTTATTGTCCGCAAGTGAATACAGGAGAGATGTGAGTAGGGGCCAGAATGGACTCGAGCTAGAGGCCAGCAGCTACTCAACACTGAACAGGACAGAGGCGCATAGAGGACACCGTTAACACACAGGAGGGAGCTGATTGGGAGCAAGTGACACACAGGACAGAGGCTCATAGAGGACAACGTTTACACACAGGAGGGAGCTAATTGGCAGCAAGTGACACACAGGACAGAGGCGCATAGAGGACACCGTTTACACACAGGAGGGAGCTGATTGGCAACAAGTGACATACAGGACAGAGGCGCATAGAGGATACTGTTTACACACAGAAGGGAGCTTATTGGCAGCAAGTGACACACAGGACAGAGGCGCATAGAGGACACCGTTAACACACAGGAGGGAGCTGATTGGCAACAAGTGACATACAGGACAGAGGCGCATAGAGGACACCGTTTACACACAGGAGGGAGCTTCTTGGCAGCAAGTGACACACAGGACAGAGGCGCATACAGGACACCGTTTACACACAGGGGGGAGCTTATTGGCAGCAAGTGACACACAGGACAGAGGCGCATAGAGGACACCGTTAACACACAGGAGGGAGCTGATTGGCAACAAGTGACATACAGGACAGAGGCGCATAGAGGACAGCGTTTACACACAGGAGGGAGCTGATTGTCCGCAAGTGAATACAGGAGAGATGTGAGTAGGGGCCATAATGGACTCGAGCTAGAGGCCAGCAGCAACTCAACACTGCACAGGTCAGAGGCGCATAGAGGACACCGTTAACACACAGGAGGGAGCTGATTGTCCGTAAGTGAATACAGGAGAGATGTGAGTAGGGGCCAGAATGGACTCGAGCTAGAGGCCAGCAGCAACTCAACACTGCACAGGTCAGAGGCGCATAGAGGACACCGTTAACACACAGGAGGGAGCTGATTGTCCGCAAGTGAATACAGGAGAGATGTGAGTAGGGGCCAGAATGGACTCGAGCTAGAGGCCAGCAGCAACTCAACACTGCACAGGTCAGAGGCGCATAGAAGACTCTGTTAACACACAGGAGGGAGCTGATTGTCCGTAAGTGAATACAGGAGAGATGTGAGTAGGGGCCAGAATGGACTCGAGCTAGAGGCCAGCAGCAACTCAACACTGCACAGGTCAGAGGCGCATAGAGGACACCATTAACACACAGGAGGGAGCTGATTGTCCGAAAGTGAATACAGGAGAGATGTGAGTAGGGGCCAGAATGGACTCGAGCTAGAGGCCAGCAGCAACTCAACACTGCACAGGTCAGAGGCGCATAGAGGACACCGTTAACACACAGGAGGGAGCTGATTGGCAGAAAGTGACACACAGGACTGAGGCGCATAGAGGACACAGTTTAAACACAGGAGGGAGCATATTGGCAGCAAGTGACAGACAGGACAGAGGCGCATAGAGGACACCGTTTACACACAGGAGGGAGCTTATTGTCCGCAAGTGAATACAGGAGAGATGTTAGTAGGGGCCAGAATGGACTTGAGCTAGAGTCCAGCAGCAACTCAACACTGCACACGACAGAGGTGCATAGAGGACACCGTTAACACACAGGAGGGAGCTTATTGGCAGCAAGTGACAGACAGGACAGAGGCGCATAGAGGAAACGGTTTACACACAGGAGGGAGCTTATTGGCAGCAAGTGACACACAGGACAGAGGCGCATAGAGGACACCGTTAACACACAGGAGGGAGCTGATTGGCAGAAAGTGACACAGAGGACAGAGGCACATAGAAGACACTGTTTACACACAGGAGGGAGCTGATTGTCCGCAAGTGAATACAGGAGAGATGTGAGTAGGGGCCAGAATGGACTCGAGTTAGAGGCCAGCAGCAACTCAACACTGCACAGGTCAGAGGCGCATAGAGGACACAGTTTACACACAGGAGGGAGCTTATTGGCAGCAAGTGACAGACAGGACAGAGGCGCATAGAGGACACCGTTTACACACAGGAGGGAGCTTATTGTCCGCAAGTGAATACAGGAGAGATGTGAGTAGGGGCCAGAACGGACTCGAGCTAGAGGCCAGCAGCAACTCAACACTGCACAGGACAGAGGCGCATAGAGGACACCGTTAACACACAGGAAGGAGCTTATTGGCAGCAAGTGACAGACAGGACAGAGGCGCATAGAGGACACCGTTTACAGACAGGAGGGAGCTGATTGTCCGCAAGTGAATACAGGAGAGATGTGAGTAGGAGCCAGAATGGACTCGAACTAGAGGCCAGCAGCAACTCAACACTGCACAGGTCAGAGGCGCATAGAGGAAACTGTTAACACACAGGAGGGAGCTGATTGTCCGCAAGTGAATACAGGAGAGATGTAAGTAGGGGCCAGAATGGACTCGAGCTAAAGGCCAGCAGCAACTCAACACTGCACAGGACAGAGGCGCATAGAGGACACCGTTAACACACAGGAGGGAGCTTATTGGCAGCAAGTGACAGACAGGACCGAGGCGCATAGAGGACACCGTTTACACACAGAAGGGAGCTGATTGTCCGCAAGTGAATACAGGAGAGATGTGAGTAGGGGCCAGAATGGACTCGAGCTAGAGGCCAGCAGCAACTCAACACTGCACAGGACAGAGGCGCATAGAGGACACCGTTAACACACAGGAGGGAGCTGATTGTCCGCAAGTGAATACAGGAGAGATGTAAGTAGGGGCCAGAATGGACTCGAGCTAGAGGCCAGCAGCAACTCAACACTGCACAGGACAGAGGCGCATAGAGGACACCGTTAACACACAGGAGGGAGCTTATTGGCAGCAAGTGACAGACAGGACAGAGGCGCATAGAGGACACCGTTTACACACAGGAGGGAGCTTATTGTCCGCAAGTGACACACAGGACAGAGGCGTGTAGAAGACACTGTTTACACACAGGAGGGAGCTGATTGTCCGCAAGTGAATACAGGAGAGATGTGAGTAGGGACCAGAATGGACTTGAACTAGAAGCCAGAAGCAACTCAACACTGCACAGGTCAGAGGCGCATAGAGGACACCGTTAACACACAGGAGGGAGCTGATTGTCCGCAAGTGAATACAGGAGAGATGTGAGTAGGGGCCAGAATGGACTCGAGCTAGAGGCCAGCAGCAACTCAACACTGCACAGGACAGAGGCGCATAGAGGACACCGTTAACACACAGGAGGGAGCTGTTTGGCAGCAAGTGAATACAGGAGAGATGTGAGTAGGGGCCAGAATGGACTCGAGCTAGAGGCCAGCAGCAACTCAACACTGCACAGGTCAGAGGCGCATAGAGGACACCATTAACACACAGGAGGGAGCTGATTGTCCGCAAGTGAATACAGGAGAGATGTGAGTAGGGGCCAGAATGGACTCGAGCTAGAGGCCAGCACCAACTCAACACTGCACAGGTCAGAGGCGCATAGAGGACACCGTTAACACACAGGAGGGAGCTGGTTGTCCGCAAGTGAATACAGGAGAGATGTGAGTAGGGGCCAGAATGGACTTGAGCTAGAGGCCAGCAGCAACTCAACACTGCACAGGTCAGAGGCGCATAGAGGACACCGTTAACACACAGGAGGGAGCTGATTGGCAGAAAGTGACACACAGGACAGAGGCGCATAGAGGACACAGTTTAAACACAGGAGGGAGCATATTGGCAGCAAGTGACAGACAGGACAGAGGCGCATAGAGGACACTGTTTACACACAGGAGGGAGCTTATTGTCCGCAAGTGAATACAGGAGAGATGTTAGTAGGGGCCAGAATGGACTTGAGCTAGAGTCCAGCAGCAACTCAACACTGCACACGACAGAGGTGCATAGAGGACACCGTTAACACACAGGAGGGAGCTTATTGGCAGCAAGTGACAGACAGGACAGAGGCGCATAGAGGAAACGGTTTACACACAGGAGGGAGCTTATTGGCAGCAAGTGACACACAGGACAGAGGCGCATAGAGGACACCGTTAACACACAGGAGGGAGCTGATTGGCAGAAAGTGACACAGAGGACAGAGGCACATAGAAGACACTGTTTACACACAGGAGGGAGCTGATTGTCCGCAAGTGAATACAGGAGAGATGTGAGTAGGGGCCAGAATGGACTCGAGTTAGAGGCCAGCAGCAACTCAACACTGCACAGGTCAGAGGCGCATAGAGGACACAGTTTACACACAGGAGGGAGCTTATTGGCAGCAAGTGACAGACAGGACAGAGGCGCATAGAGGACACCGTTTACACACAGGAGGGAGCTTATTGTCCGCAAGTGAATACAGGAGAGATGTGAGTAGGGGCCAGAATGGACTCGAGCTAGAGGCCAGCAGCAACTCAACACTGCACAGGACAGAGGCGCATAGAGGACACCGTTAACACACAGGAAGGAGCTTATTGGCAGCAAGTGACAGACAGGACAGAGGCGCATAGAGGACACCGTTTACAGAAAGGAGGGAGCTGATTGTCCGCAAGTGAATACAGGAGAGATGTGAGTAGGAGCCAGAATGGACTCGAGCTAAAGGCCAGCAGCAACTCAACACTGCACAGGACAGAGGCGCATAGAGGATACCGTTAACACACAGGAGGGAGCTTATTGGCAGCAAGTGACAGACAGGACCGAGGCGCATAGAGGACACCATTTACACACAGAAGGGAGCTGATTGTCCGCAAGTGAATACAGGAGAGATGTGAGTAGGGGCCAGAATGGACTCGAGCTAGAGGCCAGCAGCATCTCAACACTGCACAGGACAGAGGCGCATAGAGGACACCGTTAACACACAGGAGGGAGCTGATTGTCCGCAAGTGAATACAGGAGAGATGTAAGTAGGGGCCAGAATGGACTCGAGCTAGAGGCCAGCAGCAACTCAACACTGCACAGGACAGAGGCGCATAGAGGACACCGTTAACACACAGGAGGGAGCTTATTGGCAGCAAGTGACAGACAGGACAGAGGCGCATAGAGGACACCGTTTACACACAGGAGGGAGCTTATTGTCCGCAAGTGACACACAGGACAGAGGCGCGTAGAAGACACTGTTTACACACAGGAGGGAGCTGATTGTCCGCAAGTGAATACAGGAGAGATGTGAGTAGGGGCCAGAATGGACTCGAACTAGAAGCCAGAAGCAACTCAACACTGCACAGGTCAGAGGCGCATAGAGGACACCGTTAACACACAGGAGGGAGCTGATTGTCCGCAAGTGAATACAGGACAGATGTGAGTAGGGGCCAGAATGGACTCGAGCTAGAGGCCAGCAGCAACTCAACACTGCACAGGTCAGAGGCGCATAGAGGACACCGTTAACACACAGGAGGGAGCTGATTGTCTGCAAGTGAATACAGGAGAGATGTGAGTAGGGGCCAGAATGGACTCGAGCTAGAGGCCAGCGGCAACTCAACACTGCACAGGACAGAGGCGCATAGAGGACACCGTTTACACACAGGAGGGAGCTTATTGGCAGCAAGTGACAGACAGGACAGAGGCGCATAGAGGACACTGTTTACACACAGGAGGGAGCTGATTGTCCGCAAGTGAATACAGGAGAGATGTGAGTAGGGGCCAGAATGGACTCGAGCTAGAGGCCAGCAGCAACTCAACACTGCACAGGTCAGAGGCGCATAGAGGACACCGTTAACACACAGGAGGGAGCTGATTGTCCGCAAGTGAATACAGGAGAGATGTGAGTAGGAGCCAGAATGGACTCGAGCTAAAGGCCAGCAGCAACTCAACACTGCACAGGACAGAGGCGCATAGAGGATACCGTTAACACACAGGAGGGAGCTTATTGGCAGCAAGTGACAGACAGGACCGAGGCGCATAGAGGACACCATTTACACACAGAAGGGAGCTGATTGTCCGCAAGTGAATACAAGAGAGATGTGAGTAGGGGCCAGAATGGACTCGAGCTAGAGGCCAGCAGCATCTCAACACTGCACAGGACAGAGGCGCATAGAGGACACCGTTAACACACAGGAGGGAGCTGATTGTCCGCAAGTGAATACAGGAGAGATGTAAGTAGGGGCCAGAATGGACTCGAGCTAGAGGCCAGCAGCAACTCAACACTGCACAGGACAGAGGCGCATAGAGGACACCGTTAACACACAGGAGGGAGCTTATTGGCAGCAAGTGACAGACAGGACAGAGGCGCATAGAGGACACCGTTTACACACAGGAGGGAGCTTATTGTCCGCAAGTGACACACAGGACAGAGGCGCGTAGAAGACACTGTTTACACACAGGAGGGAGCTGATTGTCCGCAAGTGAATACAGGAGAGATGTGAGTAGGGGCCAGAATGGACTCGAACTAGAAGCCAGAAGCAACTCAACACTGCACAGGTCAGAGGCGCATAGAGGACACCGTTAACACACAGGAGGGAGCTGATTGTCCGCAAGTGAATACAGGACAGATGTGAGTAGGGGCCAGAATGGACTCGAGCTAGAGGCCAGCAGCAACTCAACACTGCACAGGTCAGAGGCGCATAGAGGACACCGTTAACACACAGGAGGGAGCTGATTGTCCGCAAGTGAATACAGGAGAGATGTGAGATGGGGCCAGAATGGACTCGAGCTAGAGGCCAGCAGCAACTCAACACTGCACAGGTCAGAGGCGCATAGAAGACTCTGTTAACACACAGGAGGGAGCTGATTGTCCGCAAGTGAATACAGGAGAGATGTGAGTAGGGGCCAGAATGGACTCGAGCTAGAGGCCAGCAGCAACTCAACACTGCACAGGTCAGAGGCGCATAGAAGACTCTGTTAACACACAGGAGGGAGCTGATTGTCCGCAAGTGAATACAGGAGAGATGTGAGTAGGGGCCAGAATGGACTCGAGCTAGAGGCCAGCAGCAACTTAACACTGCACAGGATAGAGGCGCATAGAGGACACCGTTAACACACAGGCGGGAGCTGATTGTCCGCAAGTGAATACAGGAGAGATGTGAGTAGGGGCCAGAATGGACTCGAGCTAGAGGCCAGCAGCAACTCAACACTGCACAGGACAGAGGCGCATAGAGGACACCGTTAACACACAGGAGGGAGCTGATAGGTAGCAAGTGAATACAGGAGAGATGTGAGTAGGGGCCAGAATGGACTCGAGCTAGAGGCCAGCAGCAACTCAACACTGCACAGGTCAGAGGCGCATAGAGGACACCGTTAACACACAGGAGGGAGCTGATTGTCTGCAAGTGAATACAGGAGAGATGTGAGTAGGGGCCAGAATGGACTCGAGCTAGAGGCCAGCAGCAACTCAACACTGCACAGGACAGAGGCGCATAGAGGACACCGTTAACACACAGGAGGGAGCTTATTGGCAGCAAGTGACAGACAGGACAGAGGCGCATAGAGGACACTGTTTACACACAGGAGGGAGCTTATTGTCCGCAAGTGACACACAGGACAGAGGCGCATAGAGGACACCGTTTACACACAGGAGGGAGCTTATTGGCAGCAAGTGACACACAGGACAGAGGCGCATAGAGGACACCGTTAACACACAGGAGGGAGCTGATTGGCAGCAAATGACATACAGGACAGAGGCGCATAGAGAACACCGTAACACACAGGAGGGAGCTTATTGGCAGCAAGTGACAGACAGGACAGAGGCGCATAGAAGACACTGTTTACACACAGGAGGGAGCTGATTGTCCGCAAGTGAATACAGGAGAGATGTGAGTAGGGGCCAGAATGGACTCGAACTAGAGGCCAGAAGCAACTCAACACTGCACAGGTCAGAGGCGCATAGAGGACACCGTTAACACACAGGAGGGAGCTGATTGTCCGCAAGTGAATACAGGAGAGATGTGAGTAGGGGCCAGAATGGACTCGAGCTAGAGGCCAGCAGCAACTCAACACTGCACAGGTCAGAGGCGCATAGAGGACAATGTTAACACACAGGAGGGAGCTGATTGTCCGCAAGTGAATACAGGAGAGATGTGAGTAGGGGCCAGAATGGACTCGAGCTAGAGGCCAGCAGCAACTCAACACTGCACAGGACAGAGGCCAATAGAGGACACCGTTAACACGCAGGAGGGAGCTTATTGGCAGCAAGTGACAGACAGGACAGAGGCGCATAGAGGACACCGTTTACACACAGGAGGGAGCTGATTGTCCGCAAGTGAATACAGGAGAGATGTGAGTAGGGGCCATAATGGACTCGAACTAGAGGCCAGCAGCAACTCAACACTGCACAGGTCAGAGGCGCATAGAGGACACCGTTAACACACAGGAGGGAGCTGATTGTCCGCAAGTGAATACAGGAGAGATGTGAGTAGGGGCCAGAATGGACTCGAGCGAGAGGCCAGCAGCAACTCAACACTGCACAGGTCAGAGGCGCATAGAGGACACCGTTAACACACAGGAGGGAGCTGATTGTCCGCAAGTGAATACAGGAGAGATGTGAGATGGGGCCAGAATGGACTCCAGCTAGAGGCCAGCAGCAACTCAACACTGCACAGGTCAGAGGCGCATAGAGGACACCGTTAACACACAGGAGGGAGCTGATTGTCCGCAAGTGAATACAGGAGAGATGTGAATAGGGGCCAGAATGGACTCGAGCTAGAGGCCAGCAGCAACTCAACACTGCACAGGACAGAGGCGCATAGAGGACACCGTTAACACACAGGAGGGAGCTTATTGGCAGCAAGTGACAGACAGGACAGAGGCGCATAGAGGACACTGTTTACACACAGGAGGGAGCTGATTGTCCGCAAGTGAATACAGGAGAGATGTGAGTAGGGGCCAGAATGGACTCGAGCTAGAGGCCAGCAGCAACTCAACACTGCACAGGACAGAGGCGCATAGAGGACACCGTTAACACACAGGAGGGAGCTGATTGGTAGCAAGTGAATACAGGAGAGATGTGAGTAGGGGCCAGAATGGACTCGAGCTAGAGGCCAGAAGCAACTCAACACTGCACAGGTCAGAGGCGCATAGAGGACACCGTTAACACACAGGAGGGAGCTGATTGTCCGCAAGTGAATACAGGAGAGATGTGAGTAGGGGCCAGAATGGACTCGAGCTAGAGGCCAGCAGCAACTCAACACTGCACAGGTCAGAGGCGCATAGAGGACACCGTTAACACACAGGAGGGAGCTGATTGTCCGCAAGTGAATACAGGAGAGATGTGAGTAGGGGCCTGAATGGACTCGAGCTAGAGGCCAGCAGCAACTCAACACTGCACAGGACAGAGGCGCATAGAGGACACCGTGAACACACAGGAGGGAGCTTATTGGCAGCAAGTGACAGACAGGACAGAGGCGCATAGAGGACACCGTTTACACACAGGAGGGAGCTGATTGTCCGCAAGTGAATACAGGAGAGATGTGAGTAGGGGCCAGAATGGACTCGAGCTAGAGGCCAGCAGCAACTCAACACTGCACAGGTCAGAGGCGAATAGAGGACACTGTTAACACACAGGAGGGAGCTGATTGTCTGCAAGTGAATACAGGAGAGATGTGAGTAGGGGCCAGAATGGACTCGAGCTAGAGGCCAGCAGCAACTCAACACTGCACAGGTCAGAGGCGCATAGAGGACACCGTTAACACACAGGAGGGAGCTGATTGTCCGCAAGTGAATACAGGAGAGATGTGAGTAGGGGCCAGAATGGACTCGAGCTAGAGGCCAGCAGCATCTCAACACTGCACAGGACAGAGGCGCATAGAGGACACCGTTAACACACAGGAGGGAGCTTTTTGGCAGCAAGTGACAGACAGGACAGAGGCGCATAGAGGACACTGTTTACACACAGGAGGGAGCTGATTGTCGGCAAGTGAATGCAGGAGAGATGTGAGTAGGGGCCAGAATGGACTCGAGCTAGAGGCCAGCAGCAACTCAACACTGCACAGGACAGAGGCGCATAGAGGACACCGTTAACACACAGGAGGGAGCTGATTGTCCGCAAGTGAATACAGGAGAGATGTGAGTAGGGGCCAGAATGGACTCGAGCTAGAGGCCAGCAGCAACGCAACACTGCACAGGTCAGAGGCGCATAGAGGACACCGTTAACACACAGGAGGGAGCTGACTGTCCGCAAGTGAATACAGGAGAGATGTGAGTAGGGGCCAGAATGGACTCGAGCTAGAGGCCAGCAGCAACTCAACACTGCACAGGACAGAGGCGCATAGAGGACACCGTTAACACACAGGAGGGAGCTTATTGGCAGCAAGTGACAGACAGGACAGAGGCGCATAGAGGACACCGTTTACACACAGGAGGGAGCTTAATGTCCGCAAGTGACACACAGGACAGAGGCGCATAGAGGACACCGTTTACACACAGGAGGGAGCTGATTGGGAGCAAGTGACACACAGGACAGAGGCTCATAGAGGACAACGTTTACACACAGGAGGGAGCTGATTGGCAGCAAGTGACACACAGGACAGAGGCACATAGAGGACACCGTTTACACACAGGAGGGAGCTTATTGGCAGCAAGTGACACACAGGACAAAGGCACATAGAGGACACCATTAACACACAGGAGGGAGCTGATTGGCAACAAGTGACACACAGGACAGAGGCGCATAGAGGACACTGTTTACACACAGGGGGGAGCTGATTGGGAGCAAGTGACACACAGGACAGAGGCTCATAGAGGACAACGTTTACACACAGGAGGGAGCTGATTGGCAACAAGTGACATACAGGACAGAGGCGCATAGAGGACACTGTTTACACACAGGAGGGAGCTTATTGGCAGCAAGTGACACACAGGACAGAGGCGCATAGAGGACACCGTTAACACACAGGAGGGAGCTGATTGGCAACAAGTGACATACAGGACAGAGGCGCATAGAGGAAACCGTTTACACACAGGAGGGAGCTTCTTGGCAGCAAGTGACACAAAGGACAGAGGCGCATAGAGGACACCGTTTACACACAGGAGGGAGCTTATTGGCAGCAAGTGACACACAGGACGGAGGCGCATAGAGGACACCGTTAACACACAGGAGGGAGCTGCTTGGCAACAAGTGACATACAGGACAGAGGCTCATAGAGGACACCGTTTGCACACAGGAGGGAGCTTATTGGCAGCAAGTGACACACAGGACAGAGGCGCATAGAGGACACCGTTAACACACAGGAGGGAGCTGATTGGCAGAAAGTGACACACAGGACAGAGGCACATAGAAGACACTGTTTACACACAGGAGGGAGCTGATTGTCCGCAAGTGAATACAGGAGAGATGTGAGTAGGGGCCAGAATGGACTCGAGCTAGAGGCCAGCAGCAACTCAACACTGCACAGGTCAGAGGCGCATAGAGGACACCGTTAACACACAGGAGGGAGCTGATTTGCAGAAAGTGACACAGGACAGAGGCGCATAGAGGACACAGTTTACACACAGGAGGGAGCTTATTGGCAGCAAGTGACAGACAGGACAGAGGCGCATAGAGGACACGGTTTACACACAGGAGGGAGCTTATTGTCCGCAAGTGAATACAGGAGAGATGTGGGTAGGGGCCAGAATGGACTCGAGCTAGAGGCCAGCAGCAACTCAACACTGCACAGGTCAGAGGCGCATAGGGGACACCGTTTACACACAGGAGGGAGCTTATTGGCAGCAAGTGACACACAGGACAGAGGCGCATAGAGGACACCGTTAACACACAGGAGGGATCTGATTGGCAGAAAGTGACACACAGGACAGAGGCACATAGAAGACACTGTTTACACACAGGAGGGAGCTGATTGTCCGCAAGTGAATAAAGGAGAGATGTGAGTAGGGGCCAGAATGGACTCGAGCTAGAGGCCAGCAGCAACTCAACACTGCACAGGACAGAGGCGCAGAGAGGACACCGTTAACACACAGGAGGGAGCTGATTGGCAACAAGTGACATACAGGACAGAGATGCATAGAGGACACCGTTTACACACAGGAGGGAGCTGATTGGGAGCAAGTGACACACAGGACAGAGGCTCATAGAGGACAACGTTTACACACAGGAGGGAGCTGATTGGCAGCAAGTGACACACAGGACAGAGGCGCATAGAGGACACCGTTTACACACAGGAGGGAGCTGATTGGCAACAAGTGACATACAGGACAGAGGCGCATAGAGGACACTGTTTACACACAGGAGGGAGCTTATTGGCAGCAAGTGACACACAGGACAGAGGCGCATAGAGGACACCGTTAACACACAGGAGGGAGCTGATTGGCAACAAGTGACATACAGGACAGAGGCGCATAGAGGACACCGTTTACACACAGGAGGGAGCTTCTTGGCAGCAAGTGACACACAGGACAGAGGCGCATACAGGACACCGTTTACACACAGGAGGGAGCTTATTGGCAGCAAGTGACACACAGGACAGAGGCGCATAGAGGACACCGTTAACACACAGGAGGGAGCTGATTGGCAACAAGTGACATACAGGACAGAGGCGCATAGAGGACACCGTTTACACACAGGAGGGAGCTTATTGGCAGCAAGTGACAGACAGGAAAGAGGCGCATAGAGGACACCGATTTACACACAGGAGGGAGCTGATTGTCCGCAAGTGAATACAGGAGAGATGTGATTAGGGGCCAGAATGGACTCGAGCTAGAGGCCAGCAGCAACTCAACACTGCACAGGTCAGAGGCGCATAGAGGACACCGTTAACACCCAGGAGGGAGCTGATTGTCCACAAGTGAATACAGGAGAGATGTGAGTAGGGGCCAGAATGGACTCGAGCTAGAGGCCAGCAGCAACTCAACACTGCACAGGTCAGAGGCGCATAGAGGACACCGTTAATACACAGGAGGGAGCTGATTGTCCGCAAGTGAATACAGGAGAGATGTGAGTAGGGGCCAGAATGGACTCGAGCTAGAGGCCAGCAGCAACTCAACACTGCACAGGTCAGAGGCGCATAGAGGACACTGTTAACACACAGGAGGGAGCTGATTGTCCGCAAGTGAATACAGGAGAGATGTGAGTAGGGGCCAGAATGGACTCGAGCTAGAGGCCAGCAGCAACTCAACACTGCACAGGTCAGAGGCGCATAGAGGACACCGTTAACACACAGGAGGGAGCTGATTGGCAGTAAGTGACAGACAGGACAGAGGCGCATAGAGGACACCATTTACACACAGGAGGGAGCTTATTGGCAGCAAGTGACACACAGGACAGAGGCGCATAGAGGACACCGTTAACACACAGGAGGGAGCTGATTGGCAGAAAGTGACACACAGGACAAAGGCACATAGAAGACACTGTTTACACACAGGAGGGAGCTGATTGTTCGCAAGTGAATACAGGAGAGATGTGAGTAGGGGCCAGAATGGACTCGAGCTAGAGGCCAGCAGCAACTCAACACTGCACAGGTCAGAGGCGCATAGAGGACACCGTTAACACACAGGAGAGAGCTGATTGGCAGAAAGTGACACACAGGACAGAGGCGCATAGAGGACACAGTTTACACACAGGAGGGAGCTTATTGGCAGCAAGTGACAGACAGGACAGAGGCGCATAGAGGACACCGTTTACACACAGGAGGGAGCTTATTGTCCGCAAGTGAATACAGGAGAGATGTGAGTAGGGGCCAGAATGGACTCGAGCTAGAGGCCAGCAGCAACTCAACACTGCACAGGACAGAGGCGCATAGAGGACACCGTTAACACACAGGAGGGAGCTGATTGGTAACAAGTGACATACAGGACAGAGGCGCATAGAGGACACCGTTTACATACAGGAGGGAGCTGATTGGGAGCAAGTGACACACAGGACAGAGGCTCATAGAGGACAACGTTTACACACAGGAGGGAGCTGATTGGCAGCAAGTGACACACAGGACAGAGGCGCATAGAGGACACCGTTTACACACAGGAGGGAGCTGATTGGCAACAAGTGACATACAGGACAGAGGCATATAGAGGACACCGTTTACACACAGGAGGGAGCTTATTGGCAGCAAGTGACACACAGGACAGAGGCGCATAGAGGACACCGTTAACACACAGGAGGGAGCTGATTGGCAACAAGTGACATACAGGACAGAGGCGCATAGAGGACACCGTTTACACACAGGAGGGAGCTTCTTGGCAGCAAGTGACACACAGGACAGAGGCGCGTACAGGACACCGTTTACACACAGGAGGGAGCTTATTGGCAGCAAGTGACACACAGGACAGAGGCGCATAGAGGACACCGTTAACACACAGGAGGGAGCTGATTGGCAACAAGTGACATACAGGACAGAGGCGCATAGAGGACACCGTTTACACACAGGAGGGAGCTTCTTGGCAGCAAGTGACACACAGGACAGAGGCGCATAGAGGACACCGTTTACACACAGCAGGGAGCTTATTGGCAGCAAGTGACAGACAGGACAGAGGCGCATAGAGGACACCGATTTACACACAGGAGGGAGCTGATTGTCCGCAAGTGAATACAGGAGAGATGTGAGTAGGGGCCAGAATGGACTCGAGCTAGAGGCCAGCAGCAACTCAACACTGCACAGGTCAGAGGCGCATAGAGGACACCGTTAACACACAGGAGGGAGCTGATTGTCCGCAAGTGAATACAGGAGAGATGTGAGTAGGGGCCAGAATGGACTCGAGCTAGAGGCCAGCAGCAACTCAACACTGCACAGGTCAGAGGCGCATAGAGGACACCGTTAATACACAGGAGGGAGCTGATTGTCCGCAAGTGAATAGAGGAGAGATGTGAGTAGGGGCCAGAATGGACTCAAACTAGAGCCCAGCAGCAACTCAACACTGCACAGGTCAGAGGCGCATAGAGGACACTGTTAACACACAGGAGGGAGCTGATTGTCCGCAAGTGAATACAGGAGAGATGTGAGTAGGGGCCAGAATGGACTCGAGCTAGAGGCCAGCAGCAACTCAACACTGCACAGGTCAGAGGCGCATAGAGGACACCGTTAACACACAGGAGGGAGCTGATTGTCCGCAAGTGAATACAGGAGAGATGTGAGAAGGGGCCAGAATGGACTCGAGCTAGAGGCCAGCAGCAACTCAACACTGCACAGGACAGAGGCGCATAGAGGACACCGTTAACACACAGGAGGGAGCTTATTGGCAGCAAGTGACAGACAGGACAGAGGCGCATAGAGGACACCGTTTACACACAGGAGGGAGCTGATTGTCTGCAAGTGAATACCGGAGAAATGTGAGTAGGGGCCAGAATGGACTCGAGCTAGAGGCCAGCAGCAACTCAACACTGCACAGGACAGAGGTGCATAGAGGACACCGTTAACACACAGGAGGAAGCTGATTGGTAGCAAGTGAATACAGGAGAGATGTGAGTAGGGGCCAGAATGGACTCGAGCTAGAGGCCAGCAGCAACTCAACACTGCACAGGTCATAGGCGCATAGAGGACACCGTTAACACACAGGAGGGAGCTGATTGTCCGCAAGTGAATACAGGAGAGATGTGAGTAGGGGCCAGAATGGACTCGAGCTAGAGGCCAGCAGCAACTCAACACTGCACAGGACAGAGGCGCATAGAGGACACCGTTAACACACAGGAGGGAGCTTATTGGCAGCAAGTGACAGACAGGACAGAGGCGCATAGAGGACACCGTTTACAAACAGGAGGGAGCTTATTGTCCGCAAGTGACACACAGGACAGAGGCGCATAGAGGACACCGTTTACACACAGGAGGGAGCTTATTGGCAGCAAGTGACACACAGGACAGAGGCACATAGAGGACACCGTTAACACACAGGAGGGAGCTGATTGGCAGCAAGTGACATACAGGACAGAGGCGCATAGAGGACACCGTTTACACACAGGATGGAGCTGATTGGGAGCAAGTGACACACAGGACAGAGGCGCATAGAGGACACCGTTTACACACAGGAGGGAGCTTATTGGCAGCAAGTGACACACAGGACAGAGGCGCATAGAGGACACAGTTAACACACAGGAGGGAGCTGATTGGCAACAAGTGACACACAGGACAGAGGCGCATAGAGGACACCGTTTGCACACAGGAGGGAGCTTATTGGCAGCAAGTGACACACAGGACAGAGGCGCATAGAGGACACCGTTAACACACAGGAGGGAGCTGATTGGCAGAAAGTGACACACAGGACAGAGGCACATAGAAGACACTGTTTACACACAGGAGGGTGCTGATTGTCCGCAAGTGAATACAGTAGAGATGCGAGTAGGGGCCAGAATGGACTCGAGCTAGAGGCCAGCCGCAACTCAACACTGCACAGGACAGAGGCGCATAGAGGACACCGTTAACACACAGGAGGGAGCTTATTGGCAGCAAGTGATAGACAGCACAGAGGCGCATACAGGACACCGTTTACACACAGGAGGGAGATTCTTGGCAGCAAGTGACACACAGGACAGAGGCGCATAGAGGACACTGTTAACACACAGGAGGGAGCTGATTGGCAGAAAGTGACACACAGGACAGAGGCACATAGAAGACACTGTTTACACACAGGAGGGAGCTGATTGTCCGCAAGTGAATACAGGAGAGATGTGAGTAGGGGCCAGAATGGACTCGAGCTAGAGGCCAGCAGCAACTCAACACTGCACAGGTCAGAGGCGCATAGAAGACACCGTTAACACACAGGAGGGAGCTGATTGGCAGAAAGTGACACACAGGACAGAGGCGCATAGAGGACACCGTTTACACACAGGAGGGAGCTTATTGTCCGCAAGTGAATACAGGAGAGATGTGAGTAGGGGCCAGAATGGACTCGAGCTAAAGGCCAGCAGCAACTCAACACTGCACAGGACAGAGGCGCATAGAGGACACCGTTAACACACAGGAGGGAGCTGATTGGCAACAAGTGACATACAGGACAGAGGCGCATAGAGGACACCGTTTACACACAGGAGGGAGCTTATTAGCAGCAAGTGACACACAGGACAGAGGCGCATAGAGGACACCGTTTACACACAGGAGGGAGCTTATTGGCAGCAAGTGACACACAGGACAGAGGCGCATAGAGGACACCGTTAACACACAGGAGGGAGCTGATTGTCGGCAAGTGAATACAGGAGAGATGTGAGTAGGGGCCAGAATGGACTCGAGCTAGAGGCCAGCAGCAACTCAACACTGCACAGGTCAGAGGCGCATAGAGGACACCGTTAACACACAGGAGGGAGCTGATTGGCAGAAAGTGACACACAGGACAGAGGCGCATAGAGGACACAGTTTACACACAGGAGGGAGCTTATTGGCAGCAAGTGACAGACAGGACAGAGGCGCATAGAGGACACCGTTTACACACAGGAGGGAGCTTATTGTCCGCAAGTGAATACAGGAGAGATGTGAGTAGGGGCCAGAATGGACTCGAGCTAGAGGCCAGCAGCAACTCAACACTGCACAGGACAGATGCGCATAGAGGACACCGTTAACACACAGGAGGGAGCTGATTGGCAACAAGTGACATACAGGACAGAGGCGCATAGAGGACACCGTTTACACACAGGAGGGAGCTGATTGGGAGCAAGTGACACACAGGACAGAGGCTCATAGAAGACACTGTTTACACACAGGAGGGAGCTGATTGTCTGCAAGTGAATACAGGAGAGATGTGAGTAGGGGCCAGAATGGACTCGAGCTAGAGGCCAGCAGCAACTCAACACTGCACAGGTCAGAGGCGCATAGAGGACACCTTTAACACACAGGAGGGAGCTTATTGGCAGCAAGTGACAGACAGGACCGAGGCGCATAGAGGACACCATTTACACACAGAAGGGAGCTGATTGTCCGCAAGTGAATACAAGAGAGATGTGAGTAGGGGCCAGAATGGACTCGAGCTAGAGGCCAGCAGCATCTCAACACTGCACAGGACAGAGGCGCATAGAGGACACCGTTAACACACAGGAGGGAGCTGATTGTCCGCAAGTGAATACAGGAGAGATGTAAGTAGGGGCCAGAATGGACTCGAGCTAGAGGCCAGCAGCAACTCAACACTGCACAGGACAGAGGCGCATAGAGGACACCGTTAACACACAGGAGGGAGCTTATTGGCAGCAAGTGACAGACAGGACAGAGGCGCATAGAGGACACCGTTTACACACAGGAGGGAGCTTATTGTCCGCAAGTGACACACAGGACAGAGGCGCGTAGAAGACACTGTTTACACACAGGAGGGAGCTGATTGTCCGCAAGTGAATACAGGAGAGATGTGAGTAGGGGCCAGAATGGACTCGAACTAGAAGCCAGAAGCAACTCAACACTGCACAGGTCAGAGGCGCATAGAGGACACCGTTAACACACAGGAGGGAGCTGATTGTCCGCAAGTGAATACAGGACAGATGTGAGTAGGGGCCAGAATGGACTCGAGCTAGAGGCCAGCAGCAACTCAACACTGCACAGGTCAGAGGCGCATAGACGACACCGTTAACACACAGGAGGGAGCTGATTGTCCGCAAGTGAATACAGGAGAGATGTGAGATGGGGCCAGAATGGACTCGAGCTAGAGGCCAGCAGCAACTCAACACTGCACAGGTCAGAGGCGCATAGAAGACTCTGTTAACACACAGGAGGGAGCTGATTGTCCGCAAGTGAATACAGGAGAGATGTGAGTAGGGGCCAGAATGGACTCGAGCTAGAGGCCAGCAGCAACTTAACACTGCACAGGATAGAGGCGCATAGAGGACACCGTTAACACACAGGCGGGAGCTGATTGTCCGCAAGTGAATACAGGAGAGATGTGAGTAGGGGCCAGAATGGACTCGAGCTAGAGGCCAGCAGCAACTCAACACTGCACAGGACAGAGGCGCATAGAGGACACCGTTAACACACAGGAGGGAGCTGATAGGTAGCAAGTGAATACAGGAGAGATGTGAGTAGGGGCCAGAATGGACTCGAGCTAGAGGCCAGCAGCAACTCAACACTGCACAGGTCAGAGGCGCATAGAGGACACCGTTAACACACAGGAGGGAGCTGATTGGCAGAAAGTGACACACAGGACAGAGGCACATAGAAGACACTGTTTACACACAGGAGGGAGCTGATTGTCCGCAAGTGAATACAGGAGAGATGTGAGTAGGGGCCAGAATGGACTCGAGCTAGAGGCCAGCAGCAACTCAACACTGCACAGGTCAGAGGCGCATAGAAGACACCGTTAACACACAGGAGGGAGCTGATTGGCAGAAAGTGACACACAGGACAGAGGCGCATAGAGGACACCGTTTACACACAGGAGGGAGCTTATTGTCCGCAAGTGAATACAGGAGAGATGTGAGTAGGGGCCAGAATGGACTCGAGCTAAAGGCCAGCAGCAACTCAACACTGCACAGGACAGAGGCGCATAGAGGACACCGTTAACACACAGGAGGGAGCTGATTGGCAACAAGTGACATACAGGACAGAGGCGCATAGAGGACACCGTTTACACACAGGAGGGAGCTTATTAGCAGCAAGTGACACACAGGACAGAGGCGCATAGAGGACACCGTTTACACACAGGAGGGAGCTTATTGGCAGCAAGTGACACACAGGACAGAGGCGCATAGAGGACACCGTTAACACACAGGAGGGAGCTGATTGTCGGCAAGTGAATACAGGAGAGATGTGAGTAGGGGCCAGAATGGACTCGAGCTAGAGGCCAGCAGCAACTCAACACTGCACAGGTCAGAGGCGCATAGAGGACACCGTTAACACACAGGAGGGAGCTGATTGGCAGAAAGTGACACACAGGACAGAGGCGCATAGAGGACACAGTTTACACACAGGAGGGAGCTTATTGGCAGCAAGTGACAGACAGGACAGAGGCGCATAGAGGACACCGTTTACACACAGGAGGGAGCTTATTGTCCGCAAGTGAATACAGGAGAGATGTGAGTAGGGGCCAGAATGGACTCGAGCTAGAGGCCAGCAGCAACTCAACACTGCACAGGACAGATGCGCATAGAGGACACCGTTAACACACAGGAGGGAGCTGATTGGCAACAAGTGACATACAGGACAGAGGCGCATAGAGGACACCGTTTACACACAGGAGGGAGCTGATTGGGAGCAAGTGACACACAGGACAGAGGCTCATAGAAGACACTGTTTACACACAGGAGGGAGCTGATTGTCTGCAAGTGAATACAGGAGAGATGTGAGTAGGGGCCAGAATGGACTCGAGCTAGAGGCCAGCAGCAACTCAACACTGCACAGGTCAGAGGCGCATAGAGGACACCTTTAACACACAGGAGGGAGCTTATTGGCAGCAAGTGACAGACAGGACCGAGGCGCATAGAGGACACCATTTACACACAGAAGGGAGCTGATTGTCCACAAGTGAATACAAGAGAGATGTGAGTAGGGGCCAGAATGGACTCGAGCTAGAGGCCAGCAGCATCTCAACACTGCACAGGACAGAGGCGCATAGAGGACACCGTTAACACACAGGAGGGAGCTGATTGTCCGCAAGTGAATACAGGAGAGATGTAAGTAGGGGCCAGAATGGACTCGAGCTAGAGGCCAGCAGCAACTCAACACTGCACAGGACAGAGGCGCATAGAGGACACCGTTAACACACAGGAGGGAGCTTATTGGCAGCAAGTGACAGACAGGACAGAGGCGCATAGAGGACACCGTTTACACACAGGAGGGAGCTTATTGTCCGCAAGTGACACACAGGACAGAGGCGCGTAGAAGACACTGTTTACACACAGGAGGGAGCTGATTGTCCGCAAGTGAATACAGGAGAGATGTGAGTAGGGGCCAGAATGGACTCGAACTAGAAGCCAGAAGCAACTCAACACTGCACAGGTCAGAGGCGCATAGAGGACACCGTTAACACACAGGAGGGAGCTGATTGTCCGCAAGTGAATACAGGACAGATGTGAGTAGGGGCCAGAATGGACTCGAGCTAGAGGCCAGCAGCAACTCAACACTGCACAGGTCAGAGGCGCATAGAGGACACCGTTAACACACAGGAGGGAGCTGATTGTCCGCAAGTGAATACAGGAGAGATGTGAGATGGGGCCAGAATGGACTCGAGCTAGAGGCCAGCAGCAACTCAACACTGCACAGGTCAGAGGCGCATAGAAGACTCTGTTAACACACAGGAGGGAGCTGATTGTCCGCAAGTGAATACAGGAGAGATGTGAGTAGGGGCCAGAATGGACTCGAGCTAGAGGCCAGCAGCAACTCAACACTGCACAGGTCAGAGGCGCATAGAAGACTCTGTTAACACACAGGAGGGAGCTGATTGTCCGCAAGTGAATACAGGAGAGATGTGAGTAGGGGCCAGAATGGACTCGAGCTAGAGGCCAGCAGCAACTTAACACTGCACAGGATAGAGGCGCATAGAGGACACCGTTAACACACAGGCGGGAGCTGATTGTCCGCAAGTGAATACAGGAGAGATGTGAGTAGGGGCCAGAATGGACTCGAGCTAGAGGCCAGCAGCAACTCAACACTGCACAGGACAGAGGCGCATAGAGGACACCGTTAACACACAGGAGGGAGCTGATAGGTAGCAAGTGAATACAGGAGAGATGTGAGTAGGGGCCAGAATGGACTCGAGCTAGAGGCCAGCAGCAACTCAACACTGCACAGGTCAGAGGCGCATAGAGGACACCGTTAACACACAGGAGGGAGCTGATTGTCTGCAAGTGAATACAGGAGAGATGTGAGTAGGGGCCAGAATGGACTCGAGCTAGAGGCCAGCAGCAACTCAACACTGCACAGGACAGAGGCGCATAGAGGACACCGTTAACACACAGGAGGGAGCTTATTGGCAGCAAGTGACAGACAGGACAGAGGCGCATAGAGGACACTGTTTACACACAGGAGGGAGCTTATTGTCCGCAAGTGACACACAGGACAGAGGCGCATAGAGGACACCGTTTACACACAGGAGGGAGCTTATTGGCAGCAAGTGACACACAGGACAGAGGCGCATAGAGGACACCGTTAACACACAGGAGGGAGCTGATTGGCAGCAAATGACATACAGGACAGAGGCGCATAGAGAACACCGTAACACACAGGAGGGAGCTTATTGGCAGCAAGTGACAGACAGGACAGAGGCGCATAGATGACACTGTTTACACACAGGAGGGAGCTGATTGTCCGCAAGTGAATACAGGAGAGATGTGAGTAGGGGCCAGAATGGACTCGAACTAGAGGCCAGAAGCAACTCAACACTGCACAGGTCAGAGGCGCATAGAGGACACCGTTAACACACAGGAGGGAGCTGATTGTCCGCAAGTGAATACAGGAGAGATGTGAGTAGGGGCCAGAATGGACTCGAGCTAGAGGCCAGCAGCAACTCAACACTGCACAGGTCAGAGGCGCATAGAGGACAATGTTAACACACAGGAGGGAGCTGATTGTCCGCAAGTGAATACAGGAGAGATGTGAGTAGGGGCCAGAATGGACTCGAGCTAGAGGCCAGCAGCAACTCAACACTGCACAGGACAGAGGCCAATAGAGGACACCGTTAACACGCAGGAGGGAGCTTATTGGCAGCAAGTGACAGACAGGACAGAGGCGCATAGAGGACACCGTTTACACACAGGAGGGAGCTGATTGTCCGCAAGTGAATACAGGAGAGATGTGAGTAGGGGCCATAATGGACTCGAACTAGAGGCCAGCAGCAACTCAACACTGCACAGGTCAGAGGCGCATAGAGGACACCGTTAACACACAGGAGGGAGCTGATTGTCCGCAAGTGAATACAGGAGAGATGTGAGTAGGGGCCAGAATGGACTCGAGCGAGAGGCCAGCAGCAACTCAACACTGCACAGGTCAGAGGCGCATAGAGGACACCGTTAACACACAGGAGGGAGCTGATTGTCCGCAAGTGAATACAGGAGAGATGTGAGATGGGGCCAGAATGGACTCCAGCTAGAGGCCAGCAGCAACTCAACACTGCACAGGTCAGAGGCGCATAGAGGACACCGTTAACACACAGGAGGGAGCTGATTGTCCGCAAGTGAATACAGGAGAGATGTGAATAGGGGCCAGAATGGACTCGAGCTAGAGGCCAGCAGCAACTCAACACTGCACAGGACAGAGGCGCATAGAGGACACCGTTAACACACAGGAGGGAGCTTATTGGCAGCAAGTGACAGACAGGACAGAGGCGCATAGAGGACACTGTTTACACACAGGAGGGAGCTGATTGTCCGCAAGTGAATACAGGAGAGATGTGAGTAGGGGCCAGAATGGACTCGAGCTAGAGGCCAGAAGCAACTCAACACTGCACAGGTCAGAGGCGCATAGAGGACACCGTTAACACACAGGAGGGAGCTGATTGTCCGCAAGTGAATACAGGAGAGATGTGAGTAGGGGCCAGAATGGACTCGAGCTAGAGGCCAGCAGCAACTCAACACTGCACAGGTCAGAGGCGCATAGAGGACACCGTTAACACACAGGAGGGAGCTGATTGTCCGCAAGTGAATACAGGAGAGATGTGAGTAGGGGCCTGAATGGACTCGAGCTAGAGGCCAGCAGCAACTCAACACTGCACAGGACAGAGGCGCATAGAGGACACCGTGAACACACAGGAGGGAGCTTATTGGCAGCAAGTGACAGACAGGACAGAGGCGCATAGAGGACACCGTTTACACACAGGAGGGAGCTGATTGTCCGCAAGTGAATACAGGAGAGATGTGAGTAGGGGCCAGAATGGACTCGAGCTAGAGGCCAGCAGCAACTCAACACTGCACAGGTCAGAGGCGAATAGAGGACACTGTTAACACACAGGAGGGAGCTGATTGTCTGCAAGTGAATACAGGAGAGATGTGAGTAGGGGCCAGAATGGACTCGAGCTAGAGGCCAGCAGCAACTCAACACTGCACAGGTCAGAGGCGCATAGAGGACACCGTTAACACACAGGAGGGAGCTGATTGTCCGCAAGTGAATACAGGAGAGATGTGAGTAGGGGCCAGAATGGACTCGAGCTAGAGGCCAGCAGCATCTCAACACTGCACAGGACAGAGGCGCATAGAGGACACCGTTAACACACAGGAGGGAGCTTTTTGGCAGCAAGTGACAGACAGGACAGAGGCGCATAGAGGACACTGTTTACACACAGGAGGGAGCTGATTGTCGGCAAGTGAATGCAGGAGAGATGTGAGTAGGGGCCAGAATGGACTCGAGCTAGAGGCCAGCAGCAACTCAACACTGCACAGGACAGAGGCGCATAGAGGACACCGTTAACACACAGGAGGGAGCTGATTGGTAGCAAGTGAATACAGGAGAGATGTGAGTAGGGGCCAGAATGGACTCGAGCTAGAGGCCAGCAGCAACGCAACACTGCACAGGTCAGAGGCGCATAGAGGACACCGTTAACACACAGGAGGGAGCTGACTGTCCGCAAGTGAATACAGGAGAGATGTGAGTAGGGGCCAGAATGGACTCGAGCTAGAGGCCAGCAGCAACTCAACACTGCACAGGACAGAGGCGCATAGAGGACACCGTTAACACACAGGAGGGAGCTTATTGGCAGCAAGTGACAGACAGGACAGAGGCGCATAGAGGACACCGTTTACACACAGGAGGGAGCTTAATGTCCGCAAGTGACACACAGGACAGAGGCGCATAGAGGACACCGTTTACACACAGGAGGGAGCTGATTGGGAGCAAGTGACACACAGGACAGAGGCTCATAGAGGACAACGTTTACACACAGGAGGGAGCTGATTGGCAGCAAGTGACACACAGGACAGAGGCACATAGAGGACACCGTTTACACACAGGAGGGAGCTTATTGGCAGCAAGTGACACACAGGACAAAGGCACATAGAGGACACCATTAACACACAGGAGGGAGCTGATTGGCAACAAGTGACACACAGGACAGAGGCGCATAGAGGACACTGTTTACACACAGGGGGGAGCTGATTGGGAGCAAGTGACACACAGGACAGAGGCTCATAGAGGACAACGTTTACACACAGGAGGGAGCTGATTGGCAACAAGTGACATACAGGACAGAGGCGCATAGAGGACACTGTTTACACACAGGAGGGAGCTTATTGGCAGCAAGTGACACACAGGACAGAGGCGCATAGAGGACACCGTTAACACACAGGAGGGAGCTGATTGGCAACAAGTGACATACAGGACAGAGGCGCATAGAGGAAACCGTTTACACACAGGAGGGAGCTTCTTGGCAGCAAGTGACACAAAGGACAGAGGCGCATAGAGGACACCGTTTACACACAGGAGGGAGCTTATTGGCAGCAAGTGACACACAGGACGGAGGCGCATAGAGGACACCGTTAACACACAGGAGGGAGCTGCTTGGCAACAAGTGACATACAGGACAGAGGCTCATAGAGGACACCGTTAACACACAGGAGGGAGCTGATTTGCAGAAAGTGACACAGGACAGAGGCGCATAGAGGACACAGTTTACACACAGGAGGGAGCTTATTGGCAGCAAGTGACAGACAGGACAGAGGCGCATAGAGGACACGGTTTACACACAGGAGGGAGCTTATTGTCCGCAAGTGAATACAGGAGAGATGTGGGTAGGGGCCAGAATGGACTCGAGCTAGAGGCCAGCAGCAACTCAACACTGCACAGGTCAGAGGCGCATAGGGGACACCGTTTACACACAGGAGGGAGCTTATTGGCAGCAAGTGACACACAGGACAGAGGCGCATAGAGGACACCGTTAACACACAGGAGGGATCTGATTGGCAGAAAGTGACACACAGGACAGAGGCACATAGAAGACACTGTTTACACACAGGAGGGAGCTGATTGTCCGCAAGTGAATAAAGGAGAGATGTGAGTAGGGGCCAGAATGGACTCGAGCTAGAGGCCAGCAGCAACTCAACACTGCACAGGACAGAGGCGCAGAGAGGACACCGTTAACACACAGGAGGGAGCTGATTGGGAGCAAGTGACACACAGGACAGAGGCTCATAGAGGACAACGTTTACACACAGGAGGGAGCTGATTGGCAGCAAGTGACATACAGGACAGAGGCGCATAGAGGACACCGTTTACACACAGGAGGGAGCTGATTGGGAGCAAGTGACACACAGGACAGAGGCTCATAGAGGACAACGTTTACACACAGGAGGGAGCTGATTGGCAACAAGTGACATACAGGACAGAGGCGCATAGAGGACACCGTTTACACACAGGAGGGAGCTGATTGGGAGCAAGTGACACACAGGACAGAGGCTCATAGAGGACAACGTTTACACACAGGAGGGAGCTGATTGGCAGCAAGTGACACACAGGACAGAGGCGCATAGAGGACACCGTTTACACACAGGAGGGAGCTGATTGGCAACAAGTGACATACAGGACAGAGGCGCATAGAGGACACTGTTTACACACAGGAGGGAGCTTATTGGCAGCAAGTGACACACAGGACAGAGGCGCATAGAGGACACCGTTAACACACAGGAGGGAGCTGATTGGCAACAAGTGACATACAGGACAGAGGCGCATAGAGGACACCGTTTACACACAGGAGGGAGCTTCTTGGCAGCAAGTGACACACAGGACAGAGGCGCATACAGGACACCGTTTACACACAGGAGGGAGCTTATTGGCAGCAAGTGACACACAGGACAGAGGCGCATAGAGGACACCGTTAACACACAGGAGGGAGCTGATTGGCAACAAGTGACATACAGGGCAGAGGCGCATAGAGGACACCGTTTACACACAGGAGGGAGCTTATTGGCAGCAAGTGACAGACAGGAAAGAGGCGCATAGAGGACACCGATTTACACACAGGAGGGAGCTGATTGTCCGCAAGTGAATACAGGAGAGATGTGATTAGGGGCCAGAATGGACTCGAGCTAGAGGCCAGCAGCAACTCAACACTGCACAGGTCAGAGGCGCATAGAGGACACCGTTAACACCCAGGAGGGAGCTGATTGTCCACAAGTGAATACAGGAGAGATGTGAGTAGGGGCCAGAATGGACTCGAGCTAGAGGCCAGCAGCAACTCAACACTGCACAGGTCAGAGGCGCATAGAGGACACCGTTAATACACAGGAGGGAGCTGATTGTCCGCAAGTGAATACAGGAGAGATGTGAGTAGGGGCCAGAATGGACTCGAGCTAGAGGCCAGCAGCAACTCAACACTGCACAGGTCAGAGGCGCATAGAGGACACTGTTAACACACAGGAGGGAGCTGATTGTCCGCAAGTGAATACAGGAGAGATGTGAGTAGGGGCCAGAATGGACTCGAGCTAGAGGCCAGCAGCAACTCAACACTGCACAGGTCAGAGGCGCATAGAGGACACCGTTAACACACAGGAGGGAGCTGATTGGCAGTAAGTGACAGACAGGACAGAGGCGCATAGAGGACACCATTTACACACAGGAGGGAGCTTATTGGCAGCAAGTGACACACAGGACAGAGGCGCATAGAGGACACCGTTAACACACAGGAGGGAGCTGATTGGCAGAAAGTGACACACAGGACAAAGGCACATAGAAGACACTGTTTACACACAGGAGGGAGCTGATTGTTCGCAAGTGAATACAGGAGAGATGTGAGTAGGGGCCAGAATGGACTCGAGCTAGAGGCCAGCAGCAACTCAACACTGCACAGGTCAGAGGCGCATAGAGGACACCGTTAACACACAGGAGAGAGCTGATTGGCAGAAAGTGACACACAGGACAGAGGCGCATAGAGGACACAGTTTACACACAGGAGGGAGCTTATTGGCAGCAAGTGACAGACAGGACAGAGGCGCATAGAGGACACCGTTTACACACAGGAGGGAGCTTATTGTCCGCAAGTGAATACAGGAGAGATGTGAGTAGGGGCCAGAATGGACTCGAGCTAGAGGCCAGCAGCAACTCAACACTGCACAGGACAGAGGCGCATAGAGGACACCGTTAACACACAGGAGGGAGCTGATTGGCAACAAGTGACATACAGGACAGAGCCGCATAGAGGACACCGTTTACATACAGGAGGGAGCTGATTGGGAGCAAGTGACACACAGGACAGAGGCTCATAGAGGACAACGTTTACACACAGGAGGGAGCTGATTGGCAGCAAGTGACACACAGGACAGAGGCGCATAGAGGACACCGTTTACACACAGGAGGGAGCTGATTGGCAACAAGTGACATACAGGACAGAGGCATATAGAGGACACCGTTTACACACAGGAGGGAGCTTATTGGCAGCAAGTGACACACAGGACAGAGGCGCATAGAGGACACCGTTAACACACAGGAGGGAGCTGATTGGCAACAAGTGACATACAGGACAGAGGCGCATAGAGGACACCGTTTACACACAGGAGGGAGCTTCTTGGCAGCAAGTGACACACAGGACAGAGGCGCGTACAGGACACCGTTTACACACAGGAGGGAGCTTATTGGCAGCAAGTGACACACAGGACAGAGGCGCATAGAGGACACCGTTAACACACAGGAGGGAGCTGATTGGCAACAAGTGACATACAGGACAGAGGCGCATAGAGGACACCGTTTACACACAGGAGGGAGCTTCTTGGCAGCAAGTGACACACAGGACAGAGGCGCATAGAGGACACTGTTTACACACAGCAGGGAGCTTATTGGCAGCAAGTGACAGACAGGACAGAGGCGCATAGAGGACACCGATTTACACACAGGAGGGAGCTGATTGTCCGCAAGTGAATACAGGAGAGATGTGAGTAGGGGCCAGAATGGACTCGAGCTAGAGGCCAGCAGCAACTCAACACTGCACAGGTCAGAGGCGCATAGAGGACACCGTTAACACACAGGAGGGAGCTGATTGTCCGCAAGTGAATACAGGAGAGATGTGAGTAGGGGCCAGAATGGACTCGAGCTAGAGGCCAGCAGCAACTCAACACTGCACAGGTCAGAGGCGCATAGAGGACACCGTTAATACACAGGAGGGAGCTGATTGTCCGCAAGTGAATAGAGGAGAGATGTGAGTAGGGGCCAGAATGGACTCAAACTAGAGCCCAGCAGCAACTCAACACTGCACAGGTCAGAGGCGCATAGAGGACACTGTTAACACACAGGAGGGAGCTGATTGTCCGCAAGTGAATACAGGAGAGATGTGAGTAGGGGCCAGAATGGACTCGAGCTAGAGGCCAGCAGCAACTCAACACTGCACAGGTCAGAGGCGCATAGAGGACACCGTTAACACACAGGAGGGAGCTGATTGTCCGCAAGTGAATACAGGAGAGATGTGAGAAGGGGCCAGAATGGACTCGAGCTAGAGGCCAGCAGCAACTCAACACTGCACAGGACAGAGGCGCATAGAGGACACCGTTAACACACAGGAGGGAGCTTATTGGCAGCAAGTGACAGACAGGACAGAGGCGCATAGAGGACACCGTTTACACACAGGAGGGAGCTGATTGTCTGCAAGTGAATACCGGAGAAATGTGAGTAGGGGCCAGAATGGACTCGAGCTAGAGGCCAGCAGCAACTCAACACTGCACAGGACAGAGGTGCATAGAGGACACCGTTAACACACAGGAGGAAGCTGATTGGTAGCAAGTGAATACAGGAGAGATGTGAGTAGGGGCCAGAATGGACTCGAGCTAGAGGCCAGCAGCAACTCAACACTGCACAGGTCATAGGCGCATAGAGGACACCGTTAACACACAGGAGGGAGCTGATTGTCCGCAAGTGAATACAGGAGAGATGTGAGTAGGGGCCAGAATGGACTCGAGCTAGAGGCCAGCAGCAACTCAACACTGCACAGGACAGAGGCGCATAGAGGACACCGTTAACACACAGGAGGGAGCTTATTGGCAGCAAGTGACAGACAGGACAGAGGCGCATAGAGGACACCGTTTACACACAGGAGGGAGCTTATTGTCCGCAAGTGACACACAGGACAGAGGCGCATAGAGGACACCGTTTACACACAGGAGGGAGCTTATTGGCAGCAAGTGACACACAGGACAGAGGCACATAGAGGACACCGTTAACACACAGGAGGGAGCTGATTGGCAGCAAGTGACATACAGGACAGAGGCGCATAGAGGACACCGTTTACACACAGGATGGAGCTGATTGGGAGCAAGTGACACACAGGACAGAGGCGCATAGAGGACACCGTTTACACACAGGAGGGAGCTTATTGGCAGCAAGTGACACACAGGACAGAGGCGCATAGAGGACACAGTTAACACACAGGAGGGAGCTGATTGGCAACAAGTGACACACAGGACAGAGGCGCATAGAGGACACCGTTTGCACACAGGAGGGAGCTTATTGGCAGCAAGTGACACACAGGACAGAGGCGCATAGAGGACACCGTTAACACACAGGAGGGAGCTGATTGGCAGAAAGTGACACACAGGACAGAGGCACATAGAAGACACTGTTTACACACAGGAGGGTGCTGATTGTCCGCAAGTGAATACAGTAGAGATGCGAGTAGGGGCCAGAATGGACTCGAGCTAGAGGCCAGCCGCAACTCAACACTGCACAGGACAGAGGCGCATAGAGGACACCGTCAACACACAGGAGTGAGCTTATTGGCAGCAAGTGACAGACAGGACAGAGGCGCATACAGGACACCGTTTACACACAGGAGGGAGATTATTGGCAGCAAGTGACACACAGGACAGAGGCGCATAGAGGACACTGTTAACACACAGGAGGGAGCTGATTGGCAGAAAGTGACACACAGGACAGAGGCACATAGAAGACACTGTTTACACACAGGAGGGAGCTGATTGTCCGCAAGTGAATACAGGAGAGATGTGAGTAGGGGCCAGAATGGACTCGAGCTAGAGGCCAGCAGCAACTCAACACTGCACAGGTCAGAGGCGCATAGAAGACACCGTTAACACACAGGAGGGAGCTGATTGGCAGAAAGTGACACACAGGACAGAGGCGCATAGAGGACACCGTTTACACACAGGAGGGAGCTTATTGTCCGCAAGTGAATACAGGAGAGATGTGAGTAGGGGCCAGAATGGACTCGAGCTAAAGGCCAGCAGCAACTCAACACTGCACAGGACAGAGGCGCATAGAGGACACCGTTAACACACAGGAGGGAGCTGATTGGCAACAAGTGACATACAGGACAGAGGCGCATAGAGGACACCGTTTACACACAGGAGGGAGCTTATTAGCAGCAAGTGACACACAGGACAGAGGCGCATAGAGGACACCGGTTACACACAGGAGGGAGCTTATTGGCAGCAAGTGACACACAGGACAGAGGCGCATAGAGGACACCGTTAACACACAGGAGGGAGCTGATTGTCTGCAAGTGAATACAGGAGAGATGTGAGTAGGGGCCAGAATGGACTCGAGCTAGAGGCCAGCAGCAACTCAACACTGCACAGGTCAGAGGCGCATAGAGGACACCGTTAACACACAGGAGGGAGCTGATTGGCAGAAAGTGACACACAGGACAGAGGCGCATAGAGGACACAGTTTACACACAGGAGGGAGCTTATTGGCAGCAAGTGACAGACAGGACAGAGGCGCATAGAGGACACCGTTTACACACAGGAGGGAGCTTATTGTCCGCAAGTGAATACAGGAGAGATGTGAGTAGGGGCCAGAATGGACTCGAGCTAGAGGCCAGCAGCAACTCAACACTGCACAGGACAGATGCGCATAGAGGACACCGTTAACACACAGGAGGGAGCTGATTGGCAACAAGTGACATACAGGACAGAGGCGCATAGAGGACACCGTTTACACACAGGAGGGAGCTGATTGGGAGCAAGTGACACACAGGACAGAGGCTCATAGAAGACACTGTTTACACACAGGAGGGAGCTGATTGTCTGCAAGTGAATACAGGAGAGATGTGAGTAGGGGCCAGAATGGACTCGAGCTAGAGGCCAGCAGCAACTCAACACTGCACAGGTCAGAGGCGCATAGAGGACACCTTTAACACACAGGAGGGAGCTGATTGGCAGAAAGTGACACACAGGACAGAGGCGCATAGAGGACACAGTTTACACACAGGAGGGAGCTTATTGGCAGCAAGTGACAGACAGGACAGAGGCGCATAGAGGACACCGTTTACACACAGGAGGGAGCTTATTGTCCGCAAGTGAATACAGGAGAGATGTGAGTAGGGGCCAAAATGGACTCGAGCTAGAGGCCAGCAGCAACTCAACACTGTACAGGACAGAGGCGCATAGAGGAAACCGTTAACACACAGGAGGGAGCTGATTGGCAACAGGTGACATACAGGATAGAGGCGCATAGAGGACACCGTTTACACACAGGAGGGGGCTGATTGGGAGCAAGTGACACACAGGACAGAGGCTCATAGAGGACAACGTTTACACACAGGAGGGAAATGATTGGCAGCAAGTGACACACAGGACAGAGGCGCATAGAGGACACCCTTTACACACAGGAGGGAGCTGATTGGCAACAAGTGACATACAGGACAGAGGCGCATAGAGGACACCGTTTACACACAGGAGGGAGCTTATTGGCAGCAAGTGACACACAGGACAGAGGCGCATAGAGGACACCGTTAACACACAGGAGGGAGCTGATTGGCAACAAGTGACATACAGGACAGAGGCGCATAGAGGACACCGTTTACACACAGGAGGGAGCTTCTTGGCAGTAAGTGAAACACAGGACAGAGGCGCATACAGGACACCGTTTACACACAGGAGGGAGCTTATTGGCAGCAAGTGACACACAGGACAGAGCCGCATAGAGGACACCGTTAACACACAGGAGGGAGCTGATTGGCAACAAGTGACATACAGGACAGAGGCGCATAGAGGACACCGTTTACACACAGGAGGGAGCTTCTTGGCAGCAAGTGACACACAGGACAGAGGCGCATAGAGGACACCGTTTACACACAGGAGGGAGCTTATTGGCAGCAAGTGACAGACAGGACAGAGGCGCATAGAGGACACCGATTTACACACAGGAGGGAGCTGATTGTCCACAAGTGAATACAGGAGAGTTGTGAGTAGGGTTCAGAATGGACTCGAGCTAGAGGCCAGCAGCAACTCAACACTGCACAGGTCAGAGGCGCATAGAGGACACCGTTAACACACAGGAGGGAGTTGATTGTCCGCAAGTGAATACAGGAGAGATGTGAGTAGGGGCCAGAATGGACTCGAGCTAGAGGCCAGCAGCAACTCAAAATTGCACAGGTCAGAGGCGCATAGAGGACACTGTTAACACACAGGAGGGAGCTGATTGTCCGCAAGTGAATACAGGAGAGATGTGAGTAGGGGCCAGAATGGACTCGAGCTAGAGGCCAGCAGCAACTCAACACTGCACAGGACAGAGGCGCATAGAGGACACCGTTAACACACAGGAGGGAGCTGATTGGTAGCAAGTGAATACAGGAGAGATGTGAGAAGGGGCCAGAATGGACTCGAGCTAGAGGCCAGCAGCAACTCAACACTGCACAGGTCAGAGGCGCATAGAGGACACCGTTAACACACAGGAGGGAGCTGATTGTCCGCAAGTGAATACAGGAGAGATGTGAGTAGGGGCCAGAATGGACTCGAGCTAGAGGCCAGCAGCAACTCAACACTGCACAGGACAGAGGCGCATAGAGGACACCGTTAACAAACAGGAGGGAGCTTATTGGCAGCAAGTGACAGACAGGACAGAGGCGCATAGAGGACACCGTTTACACACAGGAGGGAGCTTATTGTCCGCAAGTGACACACAGGACAGAGGCGCAGAGAGGACACCGTTTACACACAGGAGGGAGCTTATTGGCAGCAAGTGACACACAGGACAGAGGCACATAGAGGACACCGTTAACACACAGGAGGGAGCTGATTGGCAGCAAGTGACATACAGGACAGAGGCGCATAGAGGACACCGTTTACACACAGGATGGAGCTGATTGGGAGCAAGTGACACACAGGACAGAGGCTCATAGAGGACAACGTTAACACACAGGAGGGAGCTGATTGGCAACAAGTGACATACAGGACAGAGGCGCATAGAGGACACCGTTTACACACAGGAGGGAGCTTATTAGCAGCAAGTGACACACAGGACAGAGGCGCATAGAGGACACCGTTTACACACAGGAGGGAGCTGATTGGCAGCAAGTGACACCCAGGACAGAGGCGCATAGAGGACACCGTTTACACACAGGAGGGAGCTGATTGGCAACAAGTGACACACAGGACAGAGGCGCATAGAGGACACCGTTTACACACAGGAGGGAGCTTATTGGCAGCAAGTGACACACAGGACAGAGGCGCATAGAGGACACAGTTAACACACAGGAGGGAGCTGATTGGCAACAAGTGACACACAGGACAGAGGCGCATAGAGGACACCGTTTACACACAGGAGGGAGCTTCTTGGCAGCAAGTGACACACAGGACAGAGGCGCATAGAGGACACCGTTTACACACAGGAGGGAGCTTATTGGCAGCAAGTGACACACAGGACAGAGGCACATAGAGGACACCGTTAACACACAGGAGGGAGCTGATTGGCAGCAAGTGACATACAGGACAGAGGCGCATAGAGGACACCGTTTACACACAGGATGGAGCTGATTGGGAGCAAGTGACACACAGGACAGAGGCTCATAGAGGACAACGTTAACACACAGGAGGGAGCTGATTGGCAACAAGTGACATACAGGACAGAGGCGCATAGAGGACACCGTTTACACACAGGAGGGAGCTGATTGGCAGCAAGTGACACCCAGGACAGAGGCGCATAGAGGACACCGTTTACACACAGGAGGGAGCTGATTGGCAACAAGTGACACACAGGACAGAGGCGCATAGAGGACACCGTTTACACACAGGAGGGAGCTTATTGGCAGCAAGTGACACACAGGACAGAGGCGCATAGAGGACACAGTTAACACACAGGAGGGAGCTGATTGGCAACAAGTGACACACAGGACAGAGGCGCATAGAGGACACCGTTTACACACAGGAGGGAGCTTCTTGGCAGCAAGTGACACACAGGACAGAGGCGCATAGAGGACACCGTTTACACACAGGAGGGAGCTTCTTGGCAGCAAGTGACACACAGGACAGAGGCGCATAGAGGACACCGTTTACACACAGGAGGGAGCTTATTGGCAACAAGTGACACACAGGACAGAGGCGCATAGAGGACACCGTTTGCACACAGGAGGGAGCTTATTGGCAGCAAGTGACACACAGGACAGAGGCGCATAGAGGACACCGTTAACACACAGGAGGGAGCTCATTGGCAGAAAGTGACACACAGGACAGAGGCACATAGAAGACACTTTTTACACACAGGAGGGCGCTGATTGTCCGCAAGTGAATACAGTAGAGATGTGAGTAGGTGCCAGAATGGACTCGAGCTAGAGGCCAGCAGCAACTCAACACTGCACAGGTCAGAGGCGCATAGAGGACACAGTTAACACACAGGAGGGAGCTGATTGGCAGAAAGTGACAAACAGGACAGAGGCGCATAGAGGACACAGTTTACACACAGGAGGGAGCTTATTGGCAGCAAGTGACAGACAGGACAGAGGCACATAGAGGACACCGTTTACACACAGGAGGGAGCTTATTGTCCACAATTGAATACAGGAGAGATGTGAGTAGGGGCCAGAATGGACTTGAGCTAGAGGCCAGCAGCAACTCAACACTGCACAGGACAGAGGCGCATAGAGGACACCGTTAACACACAGGAGGGAGCTTATTGGCAGCAAGTGACAGACAGGACAGAGGCGCATACAGGACACCGTTTACAGACAGGAGGGAGCTTATTGGCAGCAAGTGACACACAGGACAGAGGCGCATAGAGGACACCGTTAGCACACAGGAGGGGACTGATTGTCCGCAAGTGAATACAGGAGAGATGTGAGTAGGGGCCAGAATGGACTCGAGCTAGAGGCCAGCAGCAACTCAACACTGCACAGGTCAGAGGCGCATAGAGGACACCGTTAACACACAGGAGGGAGCTGATTGGCAGAAAGTGACACACAGGACAGAGGCGCATAGAGGACACAGTTTACACACAGGAGGGAGCTTATTGGCAGCAAGTGACAGACAGGACAGAGGCGCATAGAGGACACCGTTTACACACAGGAGGGAGCTTATTGTCCGCAAGTGAATACAGGAGAGATGTGAGTAGGGGCCAGAATGGACTCGAGCTAGAGGCCAGCAGCAACTCAACTCTGCACAGGACAGATGCGCATAGAGGACACCGTTAACACACAGGAGGGAGCTGATTGGCAACAAGTGACATACAGGACAGAGGCGCATAGAGGACACCGTTTACACACAGGAGGGAGCTTATTAGCAGCAAGTGACACACAGGACAGAGGCGCATAGAGGACACCGTTTACACACAGGAGGGAGCTTATTGGCAGCAAGTGACACACAGGACAGAGGCGCATAGAGGACACCGTTAACACACAGGAGGGAGCTGATTGTCCGCAAGTGAATACAGGAGAGATGTGAGTAGGGGCCAGAATGGACTCGAGCTAGAGGCCAGCAGCAACTCAACACTGCACAGGTCAGAGGCGCATAGAGGACACCGTTAACACACAGGAGGGAGCTGATTGGCAGAAAGTGACACACAGGACAGAGGCGCATAGAGGACACAGTTTACACACAGGAGGGAGCTTATTGGCAGCAAGTGACAGACAGGACAGAGGCGCATAGAGGACACCGTTTACACACAGGAGGGAGCTTATTGTCCGCAAGTGAATACAGGAGAGATGTGAGTAGGGGCCAGAATGGACTCGAGCTAGAGGCCAGCAGCAACTCAACACTGCACAGGACAGATGCGCATAGAGGACACCGTTAACACACAGGAGGGAGCTGATTGGCAACAAGTGACATACAGGACAGAGGCGCATAGAGGACACCGTTTACACACAGGAGGGAGCTGATTGGGAGCAAGTGACACACAGGACAGAGGCTCATAGAAGACACTGTTTACACACAGGAGGGAGCTGATTGTCTGCAAGTGAATACAGGAGAGATGTGAGTAGGGGCCAGAATGGACTCGAGCTAGAGGCCAGCAGCAACTCAACACTGCACAGGTCAGAGGCGCATAGAGGACACCGTTAATACACAGGAGGGAGCTGATTGGCAGAAAGTGACACACAGGACAGAGGCGCATAGAGGACACAGTTTACACACAGGAGGGAGCTTATTGGCAGCAAGTGACAGACAGGACAGAGGCGCATAGAGGACACCGTTTACACACAGGAGGGAGCTTATTGTCCGCAAGTGAATACAGGAGAGATGTGAGTAGGGGCCAGAATGGACTCGAGCTAGAGGCCAGCAGCAACTCAACACTGTACAGGACAGAGGCGCATAGAGGAAACCGTTAACACACAGGAGGGAGCTGATTGGCAACAAGTGACATGCAGGACAGAGGCGCATAGAGGACACCGTTTACACACAGGAGGGAGCTGATTGGGAGCAAGTGACACACAGGACAGAGGCTCATAGAGGACAACGTTTACACACAGGAGGGAGCTGATTGGCAGCAAGTGACACACAGGACAGAGGCGCATAGAGGACACCCTTTACACACAGGAGGGAGCTGATTGGCAACAAGTGACATACAGGACAGAGGCGCATAGAGGACACCGTTTACACACAGGAGGGAGCTTATTGGCAGCAAGAGACACAAAGGACAGAGGCGCATAGAGGACACCGTTAACACACAGGAGGGAGCTGATTGGCAACAAGTGAAATACAGGACAGAGGCGCATAGAGGACACCGTTTACACACAGGAGGGAGCTTCTTGGCAGTGACACACAGGACAGAGGCGCATACAGGACACTGTTTACACACAGGAGGGAGCTTATTGGCAGCAAGTGACACACAGGACAGAGGCACATAGAGGACACCGTTAACACACAGGAGGGAGCTGATTGGCAACAAGTGACATACAGGACAGAGGCGCATAGAGGACACCGTTTACACACAGGAGGGAGCTTCTTGGCAGCAAGTGACACACAGGACAGAGGCGCATAGAGGACACCGTTTACACACAGGAGGGAGCTTATTGGCAGCAAGTGACAGACAGGACAGAGGCGCATAGAGGACACCGATTTACACACAGGAGGGAGCTGATTGTCCGCAAGTGAATACAGGAGAGTTGTGAGTAGGGTTCAGAATGGACTCGAGCTAGAGGCCAGCAGCAACTCAACACTGCACAGGTCAGAGGCGCATAGAGGACACCGTTAACACACAGGAGGGAGTTGATTGTCCGCAAGTGAATACAGGAGAGATGTGAGTAGGGGCCAGAATGGACTCGAGCTAGAGGCCAGCAGCAACTCAACACTGCACAGGTCAGAGGCGCATAGAGGACACCGTTAACACACAGGAGGGAGCTGATTGTCCGCAAGTGAATACACGAGAGATGTGAGTAGGGGCCAGAATGGACTCGAGCTAGAGGCCAGCAGCAACTCAAAATTGCACAGGTCAGAGGCGCATAGAAGACACTGTTAACACACAGGAGGGAGCTGATTGTCCGCAAGTGAATACAGGAGAGATGTGAGTAGGGGCCAGAATGGACTCGAGCTAGAGGCCAGCAGCAACTCAACACTGCACAGGACAGAGGCGCATAGAGGACACCGTTAACACACAGGAGGGAGCTGATTGGTAGCAAGTGAATACAGGAGAGATGTGAGAAGGGGCCAGAATGGACTCGAGCTAGAGGCCAGCAGCAACTCAACACTGCACAGGTCAGAGGCGCATAGAGGACACCGTTAACACACAGGAGGGAGCTGATTGGCAGCAAGTGACATACAGGACAGAGGCGCATAGAGGACACCGTTTACACACAGGATGGAGCTGATTGGGAGCAAGTGACACACAGGACAGAGGCTCATAGAGGACAACGTTAACACACAGGAGGGAGCTGATTGGCAACAAGTGACATACAGGACAGAGGCGCATAGAGGACACCGTTTACACACAGGAGGGAGCTTATTAGCAGCAAGTGACACACAGGACAGAGGCGCATAGAGGACACCGTTTACACACAGGAGGGAGCTGATTGGCAGCAAGTGACACCCAGGACAGAGGCGCATAGAGGACACCGTTTACACACAGGAGGGAGCTGATTGGCAACAAGTGACACACAGGACAGAGGCGCATAGAGGACACCGTTTACACACAGGAGGGAGCTTATTGGCAGCAAGTGACACACAGGACAGAGGCGCATAGAGGACACAGTTAACACACAGGAGGGAGCTGATTGGCAACAAGTGACACACAGGACAGAGGCGCATAGAGGACACCGTTTACACACAGGAGGGAGCTTCTTGGCAGCAAGTGACACACAGGACAGAGGCGCATAGAGGACACCGTTTACACACAGGAGGGAGCTTATTGGCAGCAAGTGACACACAGGACAGAGGCACATAGAGGACACCGTTAACACACAGGAGGGAGCTGATTGGCAGCAAGTGACATACAGGACAGAGGCGCATAGAGGACACCGTTTACACACAGGATGGAGCTGATTGGGAGCAAGTGACACACAGGACAGAGGCTCATAGAGGACAACGTTCACACACAGGAGGGAGCTGATTGGCAACAAGTGACATACAGGACAGAGGCGCATAGAGGACACCGTTTACACACAGGAGGGAGCTTATTAGCAGCAAGTGACACACAGGACAGAGGCGCATAGAGGACACCGTTTACACACAGGAGGGAGCTGATTGGCAGCAAGTGACACCCAGGACAGAGGCGCATAGAGGACACCGTTTACACACAGGAGGGAGCTGATTGGCAACAAGTGACACACAGGACAGAGGCGCATAGAGGACACCGTTTACACACAGGAGGGAGCTTATTGGCAGCAAGTGACACACAGGACAGAGGCGCATAGAGGACACAGTTAACACACAGGAGGGAGCTGATTGGCAACAAGTGACACACAGGACAGAGGCGCATAGAGGACACCGTTTACACACAGGAGGGAGCTTCTTGGCAGCAAGTGACACACAGGACAGAGGCGCATAGAGGACACCGTTTACACACAGGAGGGAGCTTCTTGGCAGCAAGTGACACACAGGACAGAGGCGCATAGAGGACACCGTTTACACACAGGAGGGAGCTTATTGGCAACAAGTGACACACAGGACAGAGGCGCATAGAGGACACCGTTTGCACACAGGAGGGAGCTTATTGGCAGCAAGTGACACACAGGACAGAGGCGCATAGAGGACACCGTTAACATACAGGAGGGAGCTGATTGGCAGAAAGTGACACACAGGACAGAGGCACATAGAAGACACTTTTTACACACAGGAGGGCGCTGATTGTCCGCAAGTGAATACAGTAGAGATGTGAGTAGGTGCCAGAATGGACTCGAGCTAGAGGCCAGCAGCAACTCAACACTGCACAGGTCAGAGGCGCATAGAGGACACCGTTAACACACAGGAGGGAGCTGATTGGCAGAAAGTGACACACAGGACAGAGGCGCATAGAGGACACAGTTTACACACAGGAGGGAGCTTATTGGCAGCAAGTGACAGACAGGACAGAGGCACATAGAGGACACCGTTTACACACAGGAGGGAGCTTATTGTCCACAATTGAATACAGGAGAGATGTGAGTAGGGGCCAGAATGGACTTGAGCTAGAGGCCAGCAGCAACTCAACACTGCACAGGACAGAGGCGCATAGAGGACACCGTTAACACACAGGAGGGAGCTTATTGGCAGCAAGTGACAGACAGGACAGAGGCGCATACAGGACACCGTTTACAGACAGGAGGGAGCTTATTGGCAGCAAGTGACACACAGGACAGAGGCGCATAGAGGACACCGTTAGCACACAGGAGGGAGCTGATTGTCCGCAAGTGAATACAGGAGAGATGTGAGTAGGGGCCAGAATGGACTCGAGCTAGAGGCCAGCAGCAACTCAACACTGCACAGGTCAGAGGCGCATAGAGGACACCGTTAACACACAGGAGGGAGCTGATTGGCAGAAAGTGACACACAGGACAGAGGCGCATAGAGGACACAGTTTACACACAGGAGGGAGCTTATTGGCAGCAAGTGACAGACAGGACAGAGGTGCATAGAGGACACCGTTTACACACAGGAGGGAGCTTATTGTCCGCAAGTGAATACAGGAGAGATGTGAGTAGGGGCCAGAATGGACTCGAGCTAGAGGCCAGCAGCAACTCAACTCTGCACAGGACAGATGCGCATAGAGGACACCGTTAACACACAGGAGGGAGCTGATTGGCAACAAGTGACATACAGGACAGAGGCGCATAGAGGACACCGTTTACACACAGGAGGGAGCTTATTAGCAGCAAGTGACACACAGGACAGAGGCGCATAGAGGACACCGTTTACACACAGGAGGGAGCTGATTGTCCGCAAGTGAATACAGGAGAGATGTGAGTAGGGGCCAGAATGGACTCGAGCTAGAGGCCAGCAGCAACTCAACACTGCACAGGTCAGAGGCGCATAGAGGACACCGTTAACACACAGGAGGGAGCTGATTGGCAGAAAGTGACACACAGGACAGAGGCGCATAGAGGACACAGTTTACACACAGGAGGGAGCTTATTGGCAGCAAGTGACAGACAGGACAGAGGCGCATAGAGGACACCGTTTACACACAGGAGGGAGCTTATTGTCCGCAAGTGAATACAGGAGAGATGTGAGTAGGGGCCAGAATGGACTCGAGCTAGAGGCCAGCAGCAACTCAACACTGCACAGGACAGATGCGCATAGAGGACACCGTTAACACACAGGAGGGAGCTGATTGGCAACAAGTGACATACAGGACAGAGGCGCATAGAGGACACCGTTTACACACAGGAGGGAGCTGATTGGGAGCAAGTGACACACAGGACCGAGGCTCATAGAAGACACTGTTTACACACAGGAGGGAGCTGATTGTCTGCAAGTGAATACAGGAGAGATGTGAGTAGGGGCCAGAATGGACTCGAGCTAGAGGCCAGCAGCAACTCAACACTGCACAGGTCAGAGGCGCATAGAGGACACCGTTAATACACAGGAGGGAGCTGATTGGCAGAAAGTGACACACAGGACAGAGGCGCATAGAGGACACAGTTTACACACAGGAGGGAGCTTATTGGCAGCAAGTGACAGACAGGACAGAGGCGCATAGAGGACACCGTTTACACACAGGAGGGAGCTTATTGTCCGCAAGTGAATACAGGAGAGATGTGAGTAGGGGCCAGAATGGACTCGAGCTAGAGGCCAGCAGCAACTCAACACTGTACAGGACAGAGGCGCATAGAGGAAACCGTTAACACACAGGAGGGAGCTGATTGGCAACAAGTGACATGCAGGACAGAGGCGCATAGAGGACACCGTTTACACACAGGAGGGAGCTGATTGGGAGCAAGTGACACACAGGACAGAGGCTCATAGAGGACAACGTTTACACACAGGAGGGAGCTGATTGGCAGCAAGTGACACACAGGACAGAGGCGCATAGAGGACACCCTTTACACACAGGAGGGAGCTGATTGGCAACAAGTGACATACAGGACAGAGGCGCATAGAGGACACCGTTTACACACAGGAGGGAGCTTATTGGCAGCAAGAGACACAAAGGACAGAGGCGCATAGAGGACACCGTTAACACACAGGAGGGAGCTGATTGGCAACAAGTGACATACAGGACAGAGGCGCATAGAGGACACCGTTTACACACAGGAGGGAGCTTCTTGGCAGTGACACACAGGACAGAGGCGCATACAGGACACTGTTTACACACAGGAGGGAGCTTATTGGCAGCAAGTGACACACAGGACAGAGGCACATAGAGGACACCGTTAACACACAGGAGGGAGCTGATTGGCAACAAGTGACATACAGGACAGAGGCGCATAGAGGACACCGTTTACACACAGGAGGGAGCTTCTTGGCAGCAAGTGACACACAGGACAGAGGCGCATAGAGGACACCGTTTACACACAGGAGGGAGCTTATTGGCAGCAAGTGACAGACAGGACAGAGGCGCATAGAGGACACCGATTTACACACAGGAGGGAGCTGATTGTCCGCAAGTGAATACACGAGAGATGTGAGTAGGGGCCAGAATGGACTCGAGCTAGAGGCCAGCAGCAACTCAAAAATTGCACAGGTCAGAGGCGCATAGAGGACACTGTTAACACACAGGAGGGAGGTGATTGTCCGTAAGTGAATACAGGAGAGATGTGAGTAGGGGCCAGAATGGACTCGAGCTAGAGGCCAGCAGCAACTCAACACTGCACAGGTCAGAGGCGCATAGAGGACACCGTTAACACACAGGAGGGAGCTGATTGTCCGCAAGTGAATACAGGAGAGATGTGAGTAGGGGCCAGAATGGACTCGAGCTAGAGGCCAGCAGCAACTCAACACTGCACAGGACAGAGGCGCATAGAGGACACCGTTAACACACAGGAGGGAGCTTATTGGCAGCAAGTGACAGACAGGACAGAGGCGCATAGAGGACACCGTTTACACAAAGGAGGGAGCTGATTGTCCCCAAGTGAACACAGGAGAGATGTGAGTAGGGGCCAGAATGGACTCGAGCTAAAGGCCAGCAGCAACTCAACACTGCACAGGACAGAGGCGCATAGAGGACACCGTTAACACACAGGAGGGAGCTTATTGGCAGCAAGTGACAGACAGGACAGAGGCGCATAGAGGACACCGTTTACACACAGGAGGGAGCTTCTTGGCAGCAAGTGACACACAGGACAGAGGCGCATAGAGGACACCGTTTACACACAAGAGGGAGCTTATTGGCAGCAAGTGACAGACAGGACAGAGGCGCATAGAGGACACCGATTTACACACAGGAGGGAGCTGATTGTCCGCAAGTGAATACAGGAGAGTTGTGAGTAGGGTTCAGAATGGACTCGAGCTAGAGGCCAGCAGCAACTCAACACTGCACAGGTCAGAGGCGCATAGAGGACACCGTTAACACACAGGAGGGAGTTGATTGTCCGCAAGTGAATACAGGAGAGATGTGAGTAGGGGCCAGAATGGACTCGAGCTAAAGGCCAGCAGCAACTCAACACTGCACAGGACAGAGGCGCATAGAGGACACCGTTAACACACAGGAGGGAGCTTATTGGCAGCAAGTGACAGACAGGACAGAGGCGCATAGAGGACACCGTTTACACACAGGAGGGAGCTGATTGTCCGCAAGTGAATACAGGAGAGATGTGAGTAGGGGCCAGAGTGGACTCGAGCTAGAGGCCAGCAGCAACTCAACACTGCACAGGACAGAGGCGCATAGAGGACACCGTTAACACACAGGAGGGAGCTGATTGGTTGCAAGTGAATACAGGAGAGATGTGAGTAGGGGCCAGAATGGACTCGAGCTAGAGGCCAGAAGCAACTCAACACTGCACAGGTCAGAGGCGCATAGAGGACACCGTTAACACACAGGAGGGAGCTGATTGTCCGCAAGTGAATACAGGAGAGATGTGAGTAGGGGCCAGAATGGACTCGAGCTAGAGGCCAGCAGCAACTCAACACTGCACAGGTCAGAGGCGCATAGAGGACACCGTTAACACACAGGAGGGAGCTGATTGTCTGCAAGTGAATACAGGAGAGATGTGAGTAGGGGCCAGAATGGACTCGAGCTAGAGGCCAGCAGCAACTCAACACTGCACAGGTCAGAGGCGCATAGAGGACACTGTTAACACACAGGAGGGAGCTGATTGTCCGCAAGTGAATACAGGAGAGATGTGAGTAGGGGCCAGAATGGACTCGAGCTAGAAGCCAGCAGCAACTCAACACTGCACAGGTCAGAGGCGCATAGAGGACACCGTTAACACACAGGAGGGAGCTGATTGTCCGCAAGTGAATACAGGAGAGATGTGAATAGGGGCCAGAATGGACTCGAGCTAGAGGCCAGCAGCAACTCAACACTGCACAGGACAGAGGCGCATAGAGGACACCGTTAACACACAGGAGGGAGCTTATTGGCAGCAAGTGAATACAGGAGAGATGTGAGTAGGGGCCAGAATGGACTCGAGCTAGAGGCCAGCAGCAACTCAACACTGCACAGGACAGAGGCGCATAGAGAACACCGTTAACACACAGGAGGGAGCTGATTGTCCGCAAGTGAATACAGGAGAGATGTGAGTAGGGGCCAGAATGGACTCGAGCTAGAGGCCAGAAGCAACTCAACACTGCACAGGTCAGAGGCGCATAGAGGACACCGTTAACACACAGGAGGGAGCTGATTGTCCGCAAGTGAATACAGGATAGATGTGAGTAGGGGCCAGAATGGACTCGAGCTAGATGCCAGCAGCAACTCAACACTGCACAGGTCAGAGGCGCATAGAGGACACCGTTAACACACAGGAGGGAGCTGATTGTCCGCAAGTGAATACAGGAGAGATGTGAGTAGGGGCCTGAATGGACTCGAGCTAGAGGCCAGCAGCAACTCAACACTGCACAGGACAGAGGCGCATAGAGGACACCGATAACACACAGGAGGGAGCTTATTGGCAGCAAGTGACAGACAGGACAGAGGCGCATAGAGGACACCGTTTACACACAGGAGGGAGCTGATTGTCCGCAAGTGAATACAGGAGAGATGTGAGTAGGGGCCAGAATGGACTCGAGCTAGAGGCCAGCAGCAACTCAACACTGCACAGGTCAGAGGCGCATAGAGGACACCGTTAACACACAGGAGGGAGCTGATTGTCCGCAAGTGAATACAGGAGAGATGTGAGTAGGGGCCAGAATGGACTCGAGCTAGAGGCCAGCAGCATCTCAACACTGCACAGGACAGAGGCGCATAGAGGACACCGTTAACACACAGAAGGGAGCTTTTTGGCAGCAAGTGACAGACAGGACAGAGGCGCATAGAGGACACTGTTTACACACAGGAGGGAGCTGATTGTCCGCAAGTGAATGCAGGAGAGATGTGAGTAGGGGCCAGAATGGACTCGAGCTAGAGGCCAGCAGCAACTCAACACTGCACAGGACAGAGGCGCATAGAGGACACCATTAACACACAGGAGGGAGCTGATTGGTAGCAAGTGAATACAGGAGAGATGTGAGTAGGGGCCAGAATGGACTCGAGCTAGAGGCCAGAAGCAACTCAACACTGCACAGGTCAGAGGCGCATAGAGGACACCGTTAACACACAGGAGGGAGCTGATTGTCCGCAAGTGAATACAGGATAGATGTGAGTAGGGGCCAGAATGGACTCGAGCTAGATGCCAGCAGCAACTCAACACTGCACAGGTCAGAGGCGCATAGAGGACACCATTAACACACAGGAGGGAGCTGATTGTCCGCAAGTGAATACAGGAGAGATGTGAGTAGGGGCCTGAATGGACTCGAGCTAGAGGCCAGCAGCAACTCAACACTGCACAGGACAGAGGCGCATAGAGGACACCGATAACACACAGGAGGGAGCTTATTGGCAGCAAGTGACAGACAGGACAGAGGCGCATAGAGGACACCGTTTACACACAGGAGGGAGCTGATTGTCTGCAAGTGAATACAGGAGAGATGTGAGTAGGGGCCAGAATGGACTCGAGCTAGAGGCCAGCAGCAACTCAACACTGCACAGGTCAGAGGCGCATAGAGGACACCGTTAACACACAGGAGGGAGCTGATTGTCCGCAAGTGAATACAGGAGAGATGTGAGTAGGGGCCAGAATGGACTCGAGCTAGAGGCCAGCAGCATCTCAACACTGCACAGGACAGAGGCGCATAGAGGACACCCTTTACACACAGGAGGGAGCTGATTGGCAGCAAGTGACACACAGGACAGAGGCGCATAGAGGACACCCTTTACACACAGGAGGGAGCTGATTGGCAACAAGTGACATACAGGACAGAGGCGCATAGAGGACACCGTTTACACACAGGAGGGAGCTTATTGGCAGCAAGAGACACAAAGGACAGAGGCGCATAGAGGACACCGTTAACACACAGGAGGGAGCTGATTGGCAACAAGTGACATACAGGACAGAGGCGCATAGAGGACACCGTTTACACACAGGAGGGAGCTTCTTGGCAGTGACACACAGGACAGAGGCGCATACAGGACACTGTTTACACACAGGAGGGAGCTTATTGGCAGCAAGTGACACACAGGACAGAGGCACATAGAGGACACCGTTAACACACAGGAGGGAGCTGATTGGCAACAAGTGACATACAGGACAGAGGCGCATAGAGGACACCGTTTACACACAGGAGGGAGCTTCTTGGCAGCAAGTGACACACAGGACAGAGGCGCATAGAGGACACCGTTTACACACAGGAGGGAGCTTATTGGCAGCAAGTGACAGACAGGACAGAGGCGCATAGAGGACACCGATTTACACACAGGAGGGAGCTGATTGTCCGCAAGTGAATACACGAGAGATGTGAGTAGGGGCCAGAATGGACTCGAGCTAGAGGCCAGCAGCAACTCAAAAATTGCACAGGTCAGAGGCGCATAGAGGACACTGTTAACACACAGGAGGGAGGTGATTGTCCGTAAGTGAATACAGGAGAGATGTGAGTAGGGGCCAGAATGGACTCGAGCTAGAGGCCAGCAGCAACTCAACACTGCACAGGTCAGAGGCGCATAGAGGACACCGTTAACACACAGGAGGGAGCTGATTGTCCGCAAGTGAATACAGGAGAGATGTGAGTAGGGGCCAGAATGGACTCGAGCTAGAGGCCAGCAGCAACTCAACACTGCACAGGACAGAGGCGCATAGAGGACACCGTTAACACACAGGAGGGAGCTTATTGGCAGCAAGTGACAGACAGGACAGAGGCGCATAGAGGACACCGTTTACACAAAGGAGGGAGCTGATTGTCCCCAAGTGAACACAGGAGAGATGTGAGTAGGGGCCAGAATGGACTCGAGCTAAAGGCCAGCAGCAACTCAACACTGCACAGGACAGAGGCGCATAGAGGACACCGTTAACACACAGGAGGGAGCTTATTGGCAGCAAGTGACAGACAGGACAGAGGCGCATAGAGGACACCGTTTACACACAGGAGGGAGCTTCTTGGCAGCAAGTGACACACAGGACAGAGGCGCATAGAGGACACCGTTTACACACAAGAGGGAGCTTATTGGCAGCAAGTGGCAGACAGGACAGAGGCGCATAGAGGACACCGATTTACACACAGGAGGGAGCTGATTGTCCGCAAGTGAATACAGGAGAGTTGTGAGTAGGGTTCAGAATGGACTCGAGCTAGAGGCCAGCAGCAACTCAACACTGCACAGGTCAGAGGCGCATAGAGGACACCGTTAACACACAGGAGGGAGTTGATTGTCCGCAAGTGAATACAGGAGAGATGTGAGTAGGGGCCAGAATGGACTCGAGCTAAAGGCCAGCAGCAACTCAACACTGCACAGGACAGAGGCGCATAGAGGACACCGTTAACACACAGGAGGGAGCTTATTGGCAGCAAGTGACAGACAGGACAGAGGCGCATAGAGGACACCGTTTACACACAGGAGGGAGCTGATTGTCCGCAAGTGAATACAGGAGAGATGTGAGTAGGGGCCAGAGTGGACTCGAGCTAGAGGCCAGCAGCAACTCAACACTGCACAGGACAGAGGCGCATAGAGGACACCGTTAACACACAGGAGGGAGCTGATTGGTTGCAAGTGAATACAGGAGAGATGTGAGTAGGGGCCAGAATGGACTCGAGCTAGAGGCCAGAAGCAACTCAACACTGCACAGGTCAGAGGCGCATAGAGGACACCGTTAACACACAGGAGGGAGCTGATTGTCCGCAAGTGAATACAGGAGAGATGTGAGTAGGGGCCAGAATGGACTCGAGCTAGAGGCCAGCAGCAACTCAACACTGCACAGGTCAGAGGCGCATAGAGGACACCGTTAACACACAGGAGGGAGCTGATTGTCTGCAAGTGAATACAGGAGAGATGTGAGTAGGGGCCAGAATGGACTCGAGCTAGAGGCCAGCAGCAACTCAACACTGCACAGGTCAGAGGCGCATAGAGGACACTGTTAACACACAGGAGGGAGCTGATTGTCCGCAAGTGAATACAGGAGAGATGTGAGTAGGGGCCAGAATGGACTCGAGCTAGAAGCCAGCAGCAACTCAACACTGCACAGGTCAGAGGCGCATAGAGGACACCGTTAACACACAGGAGGGAGCTGATTGTCCGCAAGTGAATACAGGAGAGATGTGAATAGGGGCCAGAATGGACTCGAGCTAGAGGCCAGCAGCAACTCAACACTGCACAGGACAGAGGCGCATAGAGGACACCGTTAACACACAGGAGGGAGCTTATTGGCAGCAAGTGAATACAGGAGAGATGTGAGTAGGGGCCAGAATGGACTCGAGCTAGAGGCCAGCAGCAACTCAACACTGCACAGGACAGAGGCGCATAGAGAACACCGTTAACACACAGGAGGGAGCTGATTGTCCGCAAGTGAATACAGGAGAGATGTGAGTAGGGGCCAGAATGGACTCGAGCTAGAGGCCAGAAGCAACTCAACACTGCACAGGTCAGAGGCGCATAGAGGACACCGTTAACACACAGGAGGGAGCTGATTGTCCGCAAGTGAATACAGGATAGATGTGAGTAGGGGCCAGAATGGACTCGAGCTAGATGCCAGCAGCAACTCAACACTGCACAGGTCAGAGGCGCATAGAGGACACCGTTAACACACAGGAGGGAGCTGATTGTCCGCAAGTGAATACAGGAGAGATGTGAGTAGGGGCCTGAATGGACTCGAGCTAGAGGCCAGCAGCAACTCAACACTGCACAGGACAGAGGCGCATAGAGGACACCGATAACACACAGGAGGGAGCTTATTGGCAGCAAGTGACAGACAGGACAGAGGCGCATAGAGGACACCGTTTACACACAGGAGGGAGCTGATTGTCCGCAAGTGAATACAGGAGAGATGTGAGTAGGGGCCAGAATGGACTCGAGCTAGAGGCCAGCAGCAACTCAACACTGCACAGGTCAGAGGCGCATAGAGGACACCGTTAACACACAGGAGGGAGCTGATTGTCCGCAAGTGAATACAGGAGAGATGTGAGTAGGGGCCAGAATGGACTCGAGCTAGAGGCCAGCAGCATCTCAACACTGCACAGGACAGAGGCGCATAGAGGACACCGTTAACACACAGAAGGGAGCTTTTTGGCAGCAAGTGACAGACAGGACAGAGGCGCATAGAGGACACTGTTTACACACAGGAGGGAGCTGATTGTCCGCAAGTGAATGCAGGAGAGATGTGAGTAGGGGCCAGAATGGACTCGAGCTAGAGGCCAGCAGCAACTCAACACTGCACAGGACAGAGGCGCATAGAGGACACCATTAACACACAGGAGGGAGCTGATTGGTAGCAAGTGAATACAGGAGAGATGTGAGTAGGGGCCAGAATGGACTCGAGCTAGAGGCCAGAAGCAACTCAACACTGCACAGGTCAGAGGCGCATAGAGGACACCGTTAACACACAGGAGGGAGCTGATTGTCCGCAAGTGAATACAGGATAGATGTGAGTAGGGGCCAGAATGGACTCGAGCTAGATGCCAGCAGCAACTCAACACTGCACAGGTCAGAGGCGCATAGAGGACACCATTAACACACAGGAGGGAGCTGATTGTCCGCAAGTGAATACAGGAGAGATGTGAGTAGGGGCCTGAATGGACTCGAGCTAGAGGCCAGCAGCAACTCAACACTGCACAGGACAGAGGCGCATAGAGGACACCGATAACACACAGGAGGGAGCTTATTGGCAGCAAGTGACAGACAGGACAGAGGCGCATAGAGGACACCGTTTACACACAGGAGGGAGCTGATTGTCTGCAAGTGAATACAGGAGAGATGTGAGTAGGGGCCAGAATGGACTCGAGCTAGAGGCCAGCAGCAACTCAACACTGCACAGGTCAGAGGCGCATAGAGGACACCGTTAACACACAGGAGGGAGCTGATTGTCCGCAAGTGAATACAGGAGAGATGTGAGTAGGGGCCAGAATGGACTCGAGCTAGAGGCCAGCAGCATCTCAACACTGCACAGGACAGAGGCGCATAGAGGACACCGTTAACACACAGAAGGGAGCTTTTTGGCAGCAAGTGACAGACAGGACAGAGGCGCATAGAGGACACTGTTTACACACAGGAGGGAGCTGATTGTCCGCAAGTGAATGCAGGAGAGATGTGAGTAGGGGCCAGAATGGACTCGAGCTAGAGGCCAGCAGCAACTCAACACTGCACAGGACAGAGGCGCATAGAGGACACCATTAACACACAGGAGGGAGCTGATTGGTAGCAAGTGAATACAGGAGAGATGTGAGTAGGGGCCAGAATGGACTCGAGCTAGAGGCCAGCAGCAACTCAACACTGCACAGGTCAGAGGCGCATAGAGGACACCGTTAACACACAGGAGGGAGCTGATTGTCCGCAAGTGAATACAGGAGAGATGTGAGTAGGGGCCAGAATGGACTCGAGCTAGAGGCCAGCAGCAACTCAACACTGCACAGGACAGAGGCGCATAGAGGGCACCGTTAACACACAGGAGGGAGCTTATTGGCAGCAAGTTACAGACAGGACAGAGGCGCATAGAGGACACCGTTTACACACAGGAGGGAGCTTATTGTCCGCAAGTGACACACAGGACAGAGGCGCATAGAGGACACCGTTTACACACAGGAGGGAGCTTATTGGCAGCAAGTGACACACAGGACAGAGGCGCATAGAGGACACCATTAACACACAGGAGGGAGCTGATTGGCAACAAGTGACACACAGGACAGAGGCGCATAGAGGACACCGTTTACACACAGGAGGGAGCTGATTGGGAGCAAGTGACACACAGGACAGAGGCTCATAGAGGACAACGTTTACACACAGGAGGGAGCTGATTGGCAGCAAGTGACACACAGGACAGAGGCACATAGAGGACACCGTTTACACACAGGAGGGAGCTTATTGGAAGCAAGTGACACACAGGACAAAGGCGCATAGAGGACACCATTAACACCCAGGAGGGAGCTGATTGGCAACAAGTGACACACAGGACAGAGGCGCATAGAGGACACCGTTTACACACAGGAGGGAGCTGATTGGGAGCAAGTGACACATAGGACAGAGGCTCATAGAGGACAACGTTTACACACAGGAGGGAGCTGATTGGCAACAAGTGACTTACAGGACAGAGGCGCATAGAGGACACTGTTTACACACAGGAGGGAGCTTATTGGCAGCAAGTGACACACAGGACAGAGGCGCATAGAGGACACCGTTAACACACAGGAGGGAGCTGATTGGCAACAAGTGACATACAGGACAGAGGCGCATAGAGGACACCGTTTACACACAGGAGGGAGCTTCTTGGCAGCAAGTGACACAAAGGACAGAGGCGCATAGAGGACACCGTTTACACACAGGAGGGAGCTTATTGGCAGCAATTGACACACAGGACGGAGGCGCATAGAGGACACCGTTAACACACAGGAGGGAGCTGATTGGCAACAAGTGACATACAGGACAGAGGCTCATAGAGGACACCGTTTGCACACAGGAGGGAGCTTATTGGCAGAAAGTGACACACAGGACAGAGGCGCATAGAGGACACCGTTAACACACAGGAGGGAGCTGATTGGCAGAAAGTGACACACAGGACAGAGGCACATAGAAGACACTGTTTACACACAGGAGGGAGCTGATTGTCCGCAAGTGAATACAGGAGAGATGTGAGTAGGGGCCAGAATGGACTCGAGCTAGAGGCCAGCAGCAACTCAACACTGCACAGGTCAGAGGCGCATAGAGGACACCATTAACACACAGGAGGGAGCTGATTTGCAGAAAGTGACACACAGGACAGAGGCGCATAGAGGACACAGTTTACACACAGGAGGGAGCTTATTGGCAGCAAGTGACAGACAGGACAGAGGCGCATAGAGGACATGGTTTACACACAGGAGGGAGCTTATTGTCCGCAAGTGAATACAGGAGAGATGTGAGTAGGGGCCAGAATGGACTCGAGCTAGAGGCCAGCAGCAACTCAACACTGCACAGGTCAGAGGCGCATAGAGGACACCGTTAACACACAGGAGGGAGCTGATTGGCAGCAAGTGACATACAGGACAGAGGCGCATAGAGGACACTGTTTACACACAGGAGGGAGCTTATTGGCAGCAAGTGACACACAGGACCGAGGCGCATAGAGGACACCGTTAACACACAGGAGGGAGCTGATTGGCAACAAGTGACATACAGGACAGAGGTGCATAGAGGACACTGTTTACACACAGGAGGGAGCTTCTTGGCAGCAAGTGACACAAAGGACAGAGGCGCATAGAGGACACCGTTTACACACAGGAGGGAGCTTATTGGCAGCAAGTGACACACAGGACGGAGGCGCATAGAGGACACCGTTAACACACAGGAGGGAGCTGATTGGCAACAAGTGACATACAGGACAGAGGCTCATAGAGGACACCGTTTGCACACAGGAGGGACCTTTTTGGCAGCAAGTGACACACAGGACAGAGGCGCATAGAGGACACCGTTAACACACAGGAGGGAGCTGATTGGCAGAAAGTGACACACAGGACAGAGGCACATAGAAGACACTGTTTACACACAGGAGGGAGCTGATTGTCCGCAAGTGAATACAGGAGAGATGTGAGTAGGGGCCAGAATGGACTCGAGCTAGAGGCCAGCAGCAACTCAACACTGCACAGGTCAGAGGCGCATAGAGGACACCGTTAACACACAGGAGGGAGCTGATTTGCAGAAAGTGACACACAGGACAGAGGCGCATAGAGGACACAGTTTACACACAGGAGGGAGCTTATTGGCAGCAAGTGACAGACAGGACAGAGGCGCATAGAGGACACGGTTTACACACAGGAGGGAGCTTATTGTCCGCAAGTGAATACAGGAGAGATGTGAGTAGGGGCCAGAATGGACTCGAGCTAGAGGCCAGCAGCAACTCAACACTGCACAGGTCAGAGGAGCATAGAGGACACCGTTAACACACAGGAGGGAGCTGATTGGCAGCAAGTGACATACAGGACAGAGGCGCATAGAGGACACTGTTTACACACAGGAGGGAGCTTATTGGCAGTAAGTGACACACAGGACAGAGGCGCATAGAGGACACCGTTAACACACAGGAGGGAGCTGATTGGCAACAAGTGACATACAGGACAGAGGCGCATAGAGGACACTGTTTACACACAGGAGGGAGCTTATTAGCAGCAAGTGACACACAGGACAGAGGCGCATAGAGGACACCGTTTACACACAGGAGGGAGCTGATTGGCAGCAAGTGACACCCAGGACAGAGGCGCATAGAGGACACCGTTTACACACAGGAGGGAGCTGATTGGCAACAAGTGACACACAGGACAGAGGCGCATAGAGGACACCGTTTACACACAGGAGGGAGCTTATTGGCAGCAAGTGACACACAGGACAGAGGCGCATAGAGGACACAGTTAACACACAGGAGGGAGCTGATTGGCAACAAGTGACACACAGGACAGAGGCGCATAGAGGACACCGTTTACACACAGGAGGGAGCTTCTTGGCAGCAAGTGACACACAGGACAGAGGCGCATAGAGGACACCGTTTACACACAGGAGGGAGCTTCTTGGCAGCAAGTGACACACAGGACAGAGGCGCATAGAGGACACCGTTTACACACAGGAGGGAGCTTATTGGCAACAAGTGACACACAGGACAGAGGCGCATAGAGGACACCGTTTGCACACAGGAGGGAGCTTATTGGCAGCAAGTGACACACAGGACAGAGGCGCATAGAGGACACCGTTAACACACAGGAGGGAGCTGATTGGCAGAAAGTGACACACAGGACAGAGGCACAAAGAAGACACTTTTTACACACAGGAGGGCGCTGATTGTCCGCAAGTGAATACAGTAGAGATGTGAGTAGGGGCCAGAATGGACTCGAGCTAGAGGCCAGCAGCAACTCAACACTGCACAGGTCAGAGGCGCATAGAGGACACCGTTAACACACAGGAGGGAGCTGATTGGCAGAAAGTGACACACAGGACAGAGGCGCATAGAGGACACAGTTTACACACAGGAGGGAGCTTATTGGCAGCAAGTGACAGAAAGGACAGAGGCACATAGAGGACACCGTTTACACACAGGAGGGAGCTTATTGTCCACAATTGAATACAGGAGAGATGTGAGTAGGGGCCAGAATGGACTTGAGCTAGAGGCCAGCAGCAACTCAACACTGCACAGGACAGAGGCGCATAGAGGACACCGTTAACACACAGGAGGGAGCTTATTGGCAGCAAGTGACAGACAGGACAGAGGCGCATACAGGACACCGTTTACAGACAGAAGGGAGCTTATTGGCAGCAAGTGACACACAGGGCAGAGGCGCATAGAGGACACCGTTAACACACAGGAGGGAGCTGATTGTCCGCAAGTGAATACAGGAGAGATGTGAGTAGGGGCCAGAATGGACTCGAGCTAGAGGCCAGCAGCAACTCAACACTGCACAGGTCAGAGGCGCATAGAGGACACCGTTAACACACAGGAGGGAGCTGATTGGCAGAAAGTGACACACAGGACAGAGGCGCATAGAGGACACAGTTTACACACAGGAGGGAGCTTATTGGCAGCAAGTGACAGACAGGACAGAGGCGCATAGAGGACACCGTTTACACACAGGAGGGAGCTTATTGTCCGCAAGTGAATACAGGAGAGATGTGAGTAGGGGCCAGAATGGACTCGAGCTAGAGGCCAGCAGCAACTCAACACTGCACAGGACAGATGCGCATAGAGGACACCGTTAACACACAGGAGGGAGCTGATTGGCAACAAGTGACATACAGGACAGAGGCGCATAGAGGACACCGTTTACACACAGGAGGGAGCTGATTGGGAGCAAGTGACACACAGGACAGAGGCTCATAGAAGACACTGTTAACACACAGGAGGGAGCTGATTGTCTGCAAGTGAATACAGGAGAGATGTGAGTAGGGGCCAGAATGGACTCGAGCTAGAGGCCAGCAGCAACTCAACACTGCACAGGTCAGAGGCGCATAGAGGACACCGTTAATACACAGGAGGGAGCTGATTGGCAGAAAGTGACACACAGGACAGAGGCGCATAGAGGACACAGTTTACACACAGGAGGGAGCTTATTGGCAGCAAGTGACAGACAGGACAGAGGCGTATAGAGGACACCGTTTACACACAGGAGGGAGCTTATTGTCCGCAAGTGAATACAGGAGAGATGTGAGTAGGGGCCAGAATGGACTCGAGCTAGAGGCCAGCAGCAACTCAACACTGTACAGGACAGAGGCGCATAGAGGAAACCGTTAACACACAGGAGGGAGCTGATTGGCAACAAGTGACATGCAGGACAGAGGCGCATAGAGGACACCGTTTACACACAGGAGGGAGCTGATTGGGAGAAAGTGACACACAGGACAGAGGCGCATAGAGGACACAGTTTACACACAGGAGGGAGCTTATTGGCAGCAAGTGACAGACAGGACAGAGGCACATAGAGGACACCGTTTACACACAGGAGGGAGCTTATTGTCCACAATTGAATACAGGAGAGATGTGAGTAGGGGCCAGAATGGACTTGAGCTAGAGGCCAGCAGCAACTCAACACTGCACAGGACAGAGGCGCATAGAGGACACCGTTAACACACAGGAGGGAGCTTATTGGCAGCAAGTGACAGACAGGACAGAGGCGCATACAGGACACCGTTTACAGACAGGAGGGAGCTTATTGGCAGCAAGTGACACACAGGACAGAGGCGCATAGAGGACACCGTTAACACACAGGAGGGAGCTGATTGTCCGCAAGTGAATACAGGAGAGATGTGAGTAGGGGCCAGAATGGACTCGAGCTAGAGGCCAGCAGCAACTCAACACTGCACAGGTCAGAGGCGCATAGAGGACACCGTTAACACACAGGAGGGAGCTGATTGGCAGAAAGTGACACACAGGACAGAGGCGCATAGAGGACACAGTTTACACACAGGAGGGAGCTTATTGGCAGCAAGTGACAGACAGGACAGAGGCGCATAGAGGACACCGTTTACACACAGGAGGGAGCTTATTGTCCGCAAGTGAATACAGGAGAGATGTGAGTAGGGGCCAGAATGGACTCGAGCTAGAGGCCAGCAGCAACTCAACACTGCACAGGACAGATGCGCATAGAGGACACCGTTAACACACAGGAGGGAGCTGATTGGCAACAAGTGACATACAGGACAGAGGCGCATAGAGGACACCGTTTACACACAGGAGGGAGCTGATTGGGAGCAAGTGACACACAGGACAGAGGCTCATAGAAGACACTGTTTACACACAGGAGGGAGCTGATTGTCTGCAAGTGAATACAGGAGAGATGTGAGTAGGGGCCAGAATGGACTCGAGCTAGAGGCCAGCAGCAACTCAACACTGCACAGGTCAGAGGCGCATAGAGGACACCGTTAATAAACAGGAGGGAGCTGATTGGCAGAAAGTGACACACAGGACAGAGGCGCATAGAGGACACAGTTTACACACAGGAGGGAGCTTATTGGCAGCAAGTGACAGACAGGACAGAGGCGCATAGAGGACACCGTTTACACACAGGAGGGAGCTTATTGTCCGCAAGTGAATACAGGAGAGATGTGAGTAGGGGCCAGAATGGACTCGAGCTAGAGGCCAGCAGCAACTCAACACTGTACAGGACAGAGGCGCATAGAGGAAACCGTTAACACACAGGAGGGAGCTGATTGGCAACAAGTGACATGCAGGACAGAGGCGCATAGAGGACACCGTTTACACACAGGAGGGAGCTGATTGGGAGCAAGTGACACACAGGACAGAGGCTCATAGAGGACAACGTTTACACACAGGAGGGAGCTGATTGGCAGCAAGTGACACACAGGACAGAGGCGCATAGAGGACACCCTTTACACACAGGAGGGAGCTGATTGGCAACAAGTGACATACAGGACAGAGGCGCATAGAGGACACCGTTTACACACAGGAGGGAGCTTATTGGCAGCAAGAGACACAAAGGACAGAGGCGCATAGAGGACACCGTTAACACACAGGAGGGAGCTGATTGGCAACAAGTGACATACAGGACAGAGGCGCATAGAGGACACCGTTTACACACAGGAGGGAGCTTCTTGGCAGTGACACACAGGACAGTGGCGCATACAGGACACTGTTTACACACAGGAGGGAGCTTATTGGCAGCAAGTGACACACAGGACAGAGGCGCATAGAGGACACCGTTAACACACAGGAGGGAGCTGATTGGCAACAAGTGACATACAGGACAGAGGCGCATAGAGGACACCGTTTACACACAGGAGGGAGCTTCTTGGCAGCAAGTGACACACAGGACAGAGGCGCATAGAGGACACCGTTTACACACAGGAGGGAGCTTATTGGCAGCAAGTGACAGACAGGACAGAGGCGCATAGAGGACACCGATTTACACACAGGAGGGAGCTGATTGTCCGCAAGTGAATACAGGAGAGTTGTGAGTAGGGTTCAGAATGGACTCGAGCTAGAGGCCAGCAGCAACTCAACACTGCACAGGTCAGAGGCGCATAGAGGACACCGTTAACACACAGGAGGGAGTTGATTGTCCGCAAGTGAATACAGGAGAGATGTGAGTAGGGGCCAGAATGGACTCGAGCTAGAGGCCAGCAGCAACTCAACACTGCACAGGTCAGAGGCGCATAGAGGACACCGTTAACACACAGGAGGGAGCTGATTGTCCGCAAGTGAATACACGAGAGATGTGAGTAGGGGCCAGAATGGACTCGAGCTAGAGGCCAGCAGCAACTCAAAAATTGCACAGGTCAGAGGCGCATAGAGGACACTGTTAACACACAGGAGGGAGGTGATTGTCCGCAAGTGAATACAGGAGAGATGTGAGTAGGGGCCAGAATGGACTCGAGCTAGAGGCCAGCAGCAACTCAACACTGCACAGGTCAGAGGCGCATAGAGGACACCGTTAACACACAGGAGGGAGCTGATTGTCCGCAAGTGAATACAGGAGAGATGTGAGTAGGGGCCAGAATGGACTCGAGCTAGAGGCCAGCAGCAACTCAACACTGCACAGGACAGAGGCGCATAGAGGACACCGTTAACACACAGGAGGGAGCTTATTGGCAGCAAGTGACAGACAGGACAGAGGCGCATAGAGGACACCGTTTACACACAGGAGGGAGCTGATTGTCCCCAAGTGAACACAGGAGAGATGTGAGTAGGGGCCAGAATGGACTCGAGCTAAAGGCCAGCAGCAACTCAACACTGCACAGGACAGAGGCGCATAGAGGACACCGTTAACACACAGGAGGGAGCTTATTGGCAGCAAGTGACAGACAGGACAGAGGCGCATAGAGGACACCGTTTACACACAGGAGGGAGCTTCTTGGCAGCAAGTGACACACAGGACAGAGGCGCATAGAGGACACCGTTTACACACAAGAGGGAGCTTATTGGCAGCAAGTGAATACAGGAGAGATGTGAGTAGGGGCCAGAATGGACTCGAGCTAGAGGCCAGCAGCAACTCAACACTGCACAGGTCAGAGGCGCATAGAGGACACCGTTAACACACAGGAATGAGCTGATTGTCCGCAAGTGAATACACGAGAGATGTGAGTAGGGGCCAGAATGGACTCGAGCTAGAGGCCAGCAGCAACTCAAAATTGCACAGGTCAGAGGCGCATAGAGGACACTGTTAACACACAGGAGGGAGCTGATTGTCCGCAAGTGAATACAGGAGAGATGTGAGTAGGGGCCAGAATGGACTCGAGCTAGAGGCCAGCAGCAACTCAACACTGCACAGGTCAGAGGCGCATAGAGGACACCGTTAACACACAGGAGGGAGCTGATTGTCCGCAAGTGAATACAGGAGAGATGTGAGTAGGGGCCAGAATGGACTCGAGCTAGAGGCCAGCAGCAACTCAACACTGCACAGGACAGAGGCGCATAGAGGACACCGTTAACACACAGGAGGGAGCTTATTGGCAGCAAGTGACAGACAGGACAGAGGCGCATAGAGGACACCGTTTACACACAGGAGGGAGCTGATTGTCCCCAAGTGAATACAGGAGAGATGTGAGTAGGGGCCAGAATGGACTCGAGCTAAAGGCCAGCAGCAGCTCAACACTGCACAGGACAGAGGCGCATAGAGGACACCGTTAACACACAGGAGGGAGCTGATTGTCCCCAAGTGAATACAGGAGAGATGTGAGTAGGGGCCAGAATGGACTCGAGCTAAAGGCCAGCAGCAACTCAACACTGCACAGGACAGAGGCGCATAGAGGACACCGTTTACACACAGGAGGGAGCTGATTGGGAGAAAGTGACACACAGGACAGAGGCGCATAGAGGACACAGTTTACACACAGGAGGGAGCTTATTGGCAGCAAGTGACAGACAGGACAGAGGCACATAGAGGACACCGTTTACACACAGGAGGGAGCTTATTGTCCACAATTGAATACAGGAGAGATGTGAGTAGGGGCCAGAATGGACTTGAGCTAGAGGCCAGCAGCAACTCAACACTGCACAGGACAGAGGCGCATAGAGGACACCGTTAACACACAGGAGGGAGCTTATTGGCAGCAAGTGACAGACAGGACAGAGGCGCATACAGGAAACCGTTTACAGACAGGAGGGAGCTTATTGGCAGCAAGTGACACACAGGACAGAGGCGCATAGAGGACACCATTAACACACAGGAGGGAGCTGATTGTCCGCAAGTGAATACAGGAGAGATGTGAGTAGGGGCCAGAATGGACTCGAGCTAGAGACCAGCAGCAACTCAACACTGCACAGGTCAGAGGCGCATAGAGGACACCGTTAACACACAGGAGGGAGCTGATTGGCAGAAAGTGACACACAGGACAGAGGCGCATAGAGGACACAGTTTACACACAGGAGGGAGCTTATTGGCAGCAAGTGACAGACAGGACAGAGGCGCATAGAGGACACCGTTTACACACAGGAGGGAGCTTATTGTCCGCAAGTGAATACAGGAGAGATGTGAGTAGGGGCCAGAATGGACTCGAGCTAGAGGCCAGCAGCAACTCAACACTGCACAGGACAGATGCGCATAGAGGACACCGTTAACACACAGGAGGGAGCTGATTGGCAACAAGTGACATACAGGACAGAGGCGCATAGAGGACACCGTTTACACACAGGAGGGAGCTGATTGGGAGTAAGTGACACACAGGACAGAGGCGCATAGAAGACACTGTTTACACACAGGAGGGAGCTGATTGTCTGCAAGTGAATACAGGAGAGATGTGAGTAGGGGCCAGAATGGACTCGAGCTAGAGGCCAGCAGCAACTCAACACTGCACAGGTCAGAGGCGCATAGAGGACACCATTAATACACAGGAGGGAGCTGATTGGCAGAAAGTGACACACAGGACAGAGGCGCATAGAGGACACAGTTTACACACAGGAGGGAGCTTATTGGCAGCAAGTGACAGACAGGACAGAGGCGCATAGAGGACACCGTTTACACACAGGAGGGAGCTTATTGTCCGCAAGTGAATACAGGAGAGATGTGAGTAGGGGCCAGAATGGAATCGAGCTAGAGGCCAGCAGCAACTCAACACTGTACAGGACAGAGGCGCATAGAGGAAACCGTTAACACACAGGAGGGAGCTGATTGGCAACAAGTGACATGCAGGACAGAGGCGCATAGAGGACACCGTTTACACACAGGAGGGAGCTGATTGGGAGCAAGTGACACACAGGACAGAGGCGCATAGAGGAAACCGTTAACACACAGGAGGGAGCTGATTGGCAGCAAGTGACACACAGGACAGAGGCGCATAGAGGACACCCTTTACACACAGGAGGGAGCTGATTGGCAACAAGTGACATACAGGACAGAGGCGCATAGAGGACACCGTTTACACACAGGAGGGAGCTTATTGGCAGCAAGAGACACAAAGGACAGAGGCGCATAGAGGACACCGTTAACACACAGGAGGGAGCTGATTGGCAACAAGTGACATACAGGACAGAGGCGCATAGAGGACACCGTTTACACACAGGAGGGAGCTTCTTGGCAGTGACACACAGGACAGAGGCGCATACAGGACACTGTTTACACACAGGAGGGAGCTTATTGGCAGCAAGTGACACACAGGACAGAGGCGGATAGAGGACACCGTTAACACACAGGAGGGAGCTGATTGGCAACAAGTGACATACAGGACAGAGGCGCATAGAGGACACCGTTTACACACAGGAGGGAGCTTCTTGGCAGCAAGTGACACACAGGACAGAGGCGCATAGAGGACACCGTTTACACACAGGAGGGAGCTTATTGGCAGCAAGTGACAGACAGGACAGAGGCGTATAGAGGACACCGATTTACACACAGGAGGGAGCTGATTGTCCGCAAGTGAATACAGGAGAGTTGTGAGTAGGGTTCAGAATGGACTCGAGCTAGAGGCCAGCAGCAACTCAACACTGCACAGGTCAGAGGCGCATAGAGGACACCGTTAACACACAGGAGGGAGTTGATTGTCCGCAAGTGAATACAGGAGAGATGTGAGTAGGGGCCAGAATGGACTCGAGCTAGAGGCCAGCAGCAACTCAACACTGCACAGGTCAGAGGCGCATAGAGGACACCGTTAACACACAGGAGGGAGCTGATTGTCCGCAAGTGAATACACGAGAGATGTGAGTAGGGGCCAGAATGGACTCGAGCTAGAGGCCAGCAGCAACTCAAAAATTGCACAGGTCAGAGGCGCATAGAGGACACTGTTAACACACAGGAGGGAGGTGATTGTCCGCAAGTGAATACAGGAGAGATGTGAGTAGGGGCCAGAATGGACTCGAGCTAGAGGCCAGCAGCAACTCAACACTGCACAGGTCAGAGGCGCATAGAGGACACCGTTAACACACAGGAGGGAGCTGATTGTCCGCAAGTGAATACAGGAGAGATGTGAGTAGGGGCCAGAATGGACTCGAGCTAGAGGCCAGCAGCAACTCAACACTGCACAGGACAGAGGCGCATAGAGGACACCGTTAACACACAGGAGGGAGCTTATTGGCAGCAAGTGACAGACAGGACAGAGGCGCATAGAGGACACCGTTTACACACAGGAGGGAGCTGATTGTCCCCAAGTGAACAAAGGAGAGATGTGAGTAGGGGCCAGAATGGACTCGAGCTAAAGGCCAGCAGCAACTCAACACTGCACAGGACAGAGGCGCATAGAGGACACCGTTAACACACAGGAGGGAGCTTATTGGCAGCAAGTGACAGACAGGACAGAGGCGCATAGAGGACACCGTTTACACACAGGAGGGAGCTTCTTGGCAGCAAGTGACACACAGGACAGAGGCGCATAGAGGACACCGTTTACACACAAGAGGGAGCTTATTGGCAGCAAGTGACAGACAGGACAGAGGCGCATAGAGGACACTGATTTACACACAGGAGGGAGCTGATTGTCCGCAAGTGAATACAGGAGAGTTGTGAGTAGGGTTCAGAATGGACTCGAGCTAGAGGCCAGCAGCAACTCAACACTGCACAGGTCAGAGGCGCATAGAGGACACCGTTAACACACAGGAGGGAGTTGATTGTCCGCAAGTGAATACAGGAGAGATGTGAGTAGGGGCCAGAATGGACTCGAGCTAGAGGCCAGCAGCAACTCAACACTGCACAGGTCAGAGGCGCATAGAGGACACCGTTAACACACAGGAGGGAGCTGATTGTCCGCAAGTGAATACACGAGAGATGTGAGTAGGGGCCAGAATGGACTCGAGCTAGAGGCCAGCAGCAACTCAAAATTGCACAGGTCAGAGGCGCATAGAGGACACTGTTAACACACAGGAGGGAGCTGATTGTCCGCAAGTGAATACAGGAGAGATGTGAGTAGGGGCCAGAATGGACTCGAGCTAGAGGCCAGCAGCAACTCAACACTGCACAGGTCAGAGGCGCATAGAGGACACCGTTAACACACAGGAGGGAGCTGATTGTCCGCAAGTGAATACAGGAGAGATGTGAGTAGGGGCCAGAATGGACTCGAGCTAGAGGCCAGCAGCAACTCAACACTGCACAGGACAGAGGCGCATAGAGGACACCGTTATCACACAGGAGGGAGCTTATTGGCAGCAAGTGACAGACAGGACAGAGGCGCATAGAGGACACCGTTTACACACAGGAGGGAGCTGATTGTCCCCAAGTGAATACAGGAGAGATGTGAGTAGGGGCCAGAATGGACTCGAGCTAAAGGCCAGCAGCAACTCAACACTGCACAGGACAGAGGCGCATAGAGGACACCGTTAACACACAGGAGGGAGCTTATTGGCAGCAAGTGACAGACAGGACAGAGGCGCATAGAGGACACCGTTTACACACAGGAGGGAGCTGATTGTCCGCAAGTGAATACAGGAGAGATGTGAGTAGGGGCCAGAGTGGACTCGAGCTAGAGGCCAGCAGCAACTCAACACTGCACAGGACAGAGGCGCATAGAGGACACCGTTAACACACAGGAGGGAGCTGATTGGTTGCAAGTGAATACAGGAGAGATGTGAGTAGGGGCCAGAATGGACTCGAGCTAGAGGCCAGAAGCAACTCAACACTGCACAGGTCAGAGGCGCATAGAGGACACCGTTAACACACAGGAGGGAGCTGATTGTCCGCAAGTGAATACAGGAGAGATGTGAGTAGGGGCCAGAATGGACTCGAGCTAGAGGCCAGCAGCAACTCAACACTGCACAGGTCAGAGGCGCATAGAGGACACCGTTAACACACAGGAGGGAGCTGATTGTCTGCAAGTGAATACAGGAGAGATGTGAGTAGGGGCCAGAATGGACTCGAGCTAGAGGCCAGCAGCAACTCAACACTGCACAGGTCAGAGGCGCATAGAGGACACTGTTAACACACAGGAGGGAGCTGATTGTCCGCAAGTGAATACAGGAGAGATGTGAGTAGGGGCCAGAATGGACTCGAGCTAGAGGCCAGCAGCAACTCAACACTGCACAGGTCAGAGGCGCATAGAGGACACCGTTAACACACAGGAGGGAGCTGATTGTCCGCAAGTGAATACAGGAGAGATGTGAATAGGGGCCAGAATGGACTCGAGCTAGAGGCCAGCAGCAACTCAACACTGCACAGGACAGAGGCGCATAGAGGACACCGTTAACACACAGGAGGGAGCTTATTGGCAGCAAGTGACAGACAGGACAGAGGCGCATAGAGGACACCGTTTACACACAGGAGGGAGCTGATTTTCCGCAAGTGAATACAGGAGAGATGTGAGTAGGGGCCAGAATGGACTCGAGCTAGAGGCCAGCAGCAACTCAACACTGCACAGGACAGAGGCGCATAGAGGACACCGTTAACACACAGGAGGGAGCTGATTGGTAGCAAGTGAATACAGGAGAGATGTGAGTAGGGGCCAGAATGGACTCCAGCTAGAGGCCAGAAGCAACTCAACACTGCACAGGTCAGAGGCGCATAGAGGACACCGTTAACACACAGGAGGGAGCTGATTGTCCGCAAGTGAATACAGGATAGATGTGAGTAGGGGCCAGAATGGACTCGAGCTAGATGCCAGCAGCAACTCAACACTGCACAGGTCAGAGGCGCATAGAGGACACCGTTAACACACAGGAGGGAGCTGATTGTCCGCAAGTGAATACAGGAGAGATGTGAGTAGGGGCCTGAATGGACTCGAGCTAGAGGCCAGCAGCAACTCAACACTGCACAGGACAGAGGCGCATAGAGGACACCGATAACACACAGGAGGGAGCTTATTGGCAGCAAGTGACAGACAGGACAGAGGCGCATAGAGGACACCGTTTACACACAGGAGGGAGCTGATTGTCCGCAAGTGAATACAGGAGAGATGTGAGTAGGGGCCAGAATGGACTCGAGCTAGAGGCCAGCAGCAACTCAACACTGCAAAGGTCAGAGGCGCATAGAGGACACCTTTAACACACAGGAGGGAGCTGATTGTCCGCAAGTGAATACAGGAGAGATGTGAGTAGGGGCCAGAATGGACTCGAGCTAGAGGCCAGCAGCATCTCAACACTGCACAGGACAGAGGCGCATAGAGGACACCGTTAACACACAGAAGGGAGCTTTTTGGCAGCAAGTGACAGACAGGACAGAGGCGCATAGAGGACACTGTTTACACACAGGAGGGAGCTGATTGTCCGCAAGTGAATGCAGGAGAGATGTGAGTAGGGGCCAGAATGGACTCGAGCTAGAGGCCAGCAGCAACTCAACACTGCACAGGACAGAGGCGCATAGAGGACACCATTAACACACAGGAGGGAGCTGATTGGTAGCAAGTGAATACAGGAGAGATGTGAGTAGGGGCCAGAATGGACTCGAGCTAGAGGCCAGAAGCAACTCAACACTGCACAGGTCAGAGGCGCATAGAGGACACCGTTAACACACAGGAGGGAGCTGATTGTCCGCAAGTGAATACAGGATAGATGTGAGTAGGGGCCAGAATGGACTCGAGCTAGATGCCAGCAGCAACTCAAGACTGCACAGGTCAGAGGCGCATAGAGGACACCGTTAACACACAGGAGGGAGCTGATTGTCCGCAAGTGAATACAGGAGAGATGTGAGTAGGGGCCTGAATGGACTCGAGCTAGAGGCCAGCAGCAACTCAACACTGCACAGGACAGAGGCGCATAGAGGACACCGATAACACACATGAGGGAGCTTATTGGCAGCAAGTGACAGACAGGACAGAGGCGCATAGAGGACACCGTTTACACACAGGAGGGAGCTGATTGTCTGCAAGTGAATACAGGAGAGATGTGAGTAGGGGCCAGAATGGACTCGAGCTAGAGGCCAGCAGCAACTCAACACTGCACAGGTCAGAGGCGCATAGAGGACACCGTTAACACACAGGAGGGAGCTGATTGTCCGCAAGTGAATACAGGAGAGATGTGAGTAGGGGCCAGAATGGACTCGAGCTAGAGGCCAGCAGCATCTCAACACTGCACAGGACAGAGGCGCATAGAGGACACCGTTAACACACAGAAGGGAGCTTTTTGGCAGCAAGTGACAGACAGGACAGAGGCGCATAGAGGACACTGTTTACACACAGGAGGGAGCTGATTGTCCGCAAGTGAATGCAGGAGAGATGTGAGTAGGGGCCAGAATGGACTCGAGCTAGAGGCCAGCAGCAACTCAACACTGCACAGGACAGAGGCGCATAGAGGACACCATTAACACACAGGAGGGAGCTGATTGGTAGCAAGTGAATACAGGAGAGATGTGAGTAGGGGCCAGAATGGACTCGAGCTAGAGGCCAGCAGCAACTCAACACTGCACAGGTCAGAGGCGCATAGAGGACACCGTTAACACACAGGAGGGAGCTGATTGTCCGCAAGTGAATACAGGAGAGATGTGAGTAGGGGCCAGAATGGACTCGAGCTAGAGGCCAGCAGCAACTCAACACTGCACAGGACAGAGGCGCATAGAGGGCACCGTTAACACACAGGAGGGAGCTTATTGGCAGCAAGTTACAGACAGGACAGAGGCGCATAGAGGACACCGTTTACACACAGGAGGGAGCTTATTGTCCGCAAGTGACACACAGGACAGGGGCGCATAGAGGACACCGTTTACACACAGGAGGGAGCTTATTGGCAGCAAGTGACACACAGGACAGAGGCGCATAGAGGACACCATTAACACACAGGAGGGAGCTGATTGGCAACAAGTGACACACAGGACAGAGGCGCATAGAGGACACCGTTTACACACAGGAGGGAGCTGATTGGGAGCAAGTGACACACAGGACAGAGGCTCATAGAGGACAACGTTTACACACAGGAGGGAGCTGATTGGCAGCAAGTGACACACAGGACAGAGGCACATAGAGGACACCGTTTACACACAGGAGGGAGCTTATTGGCAGCAAGTGACACACAGGACAAAGGCGCATAGAGGACACCATTAACACCCAGGAGGGAGCTGATTGGCAACAAGTGACACACAGGACAGAGGCGCATAGAGGACACCGTTTACACACAGGAGGGAGCTGATTGGGAGCAAGTGACACATAGGACAGAGGCTCATAGAGGACAACGTTTACACACAGGAGGGAGCTGATTGGCAACAAGTGACATACAGGACAGAGGCGCATAGAGGACACTGTTTACACACAGGAGGGAGCTTATTGGCAGCAAGTGACACACAGGACAGAGGCGCATAGAGGACACTGTTAACACACAGGAGGGAGCTGATTGGCAACAAGTGACATACAGGACAGAGGCGCATAGAGGACACCGTTTACACACAGGAGGGAGCTTCTTGGCAGCAAGTGACACAAAGGACAGAGGCGCATAGAGGACACTGTTTACACACAGGAGGGAGCTTATTGGCAGCAATTGACACACAGGACGGAGGCGCATAGAGGACACCGTTAACACACAGGAGGGAGCTGATTGGCAACAAGTGACATACAGGACAGAGGCTCATAGAGGACACCGTTTGCACACAGGAGGGAGCTTATTGGCAGCAAGTGACACACAGGACAGAGGCGCATAGAGGACACCGTTAACACACAGGAGGGAGCTGATTGGCAGAAAGTGACACACAGGACAGAGGCACATAGAAGACACTGTTTACACACAGGAGGGAGCTGATTGTCCGCAAGTGAATACAGGAGAGATGTGAGTAGGGGCCAGAATGGACTCGAGCTAGAGGCCAGCAGCAACTCAACACTGCACAGGTCAGAGGCGCATAGAGGACACCATTAACACACAGGAGGGAGCTGATTTGCAGAAAGTGACACACAGGACAGAGGCGCATAGAGGACACAGTTTACACACAGGAGGGAGCTTATTGGCAGCAAGTGACAGACAGGACAGAGGCGCATAGAGGACACGGTTTACACACAGGAGGGAGCTTATTGTCCGCAAGTGAATACAGGAGAGATGTGAGTAGGGGCCAGAATGGACTCGAGCTAGAGGCCAGCAGCAACTCAACACTGCACAGGTCAGAGGCGCATAGAGGACACCGTTAACACACAGGAGGGAGCTGATTTGCAGAAAGTGACACACAGGACAGAGGCGCATAGAGGACACAGTTTACACACAGGAGGGAGCTTATTGGCAGCAAGTGACAGACAGGACAGAGGCGCATAGAGGACACGGTTTACACACAGGAGGGAGCTTATTGTCCGCAAGTGAATACAGGAGAGATGTGAGTAGGGGCCAGAATGGACTCGAGCTAGAGGCCAGCAGCAACTCAACACTGCACAGGTCAGAGGAGCATAGAGGACACCGTTAACACACAGGAGGGAGCTGATTGGCAGCAAGTGACATAAAGGACAGAGGCGCATAGAGGACACTGTTTACACACAGGAGGGAGCTTATTGGCAACAAGTGACATACAGGACAGAGGCGCATAGAGGACACTGTTTACACACAGGAGGGAGCTTCTTGGCAGCAAGTGACACAAAGGACAGAGGCGCATAGAGGACACCGTTTACACACAGGAGGGAGCTTATTGGCAGCAAGTGACACACAGGACGGAGGCGCATAGAGGACACCGTTAACACACAGGAGGGAGCTGATTGGCAACAAGTAACATACAGGACAGAGGCTCATAGAGGACACCGTTTGCACACAGGAGGGACCTTTTTGGCAGCAAGTGACACACAGGACAGAGGCGCATAGAGGACACCGTTTACACACAGGAGGGAGCTGATTGTCCCCAAGTGAATACAGGAGAGATGTGAGTAGGGGCCAGAATGGACTCGAGCTAGAGGCCAGCAGCAACTCAACACTGCACAGGTCAGAGGCGCATAGAGGACACCGTTAACACACAGGAGGGAGCTGATTGGCAGAAAGTGACACACAGGACAGAGGCGCATAGAGGACACAGTTTACACACAGGAGGGAGCTTATTGGCAGCAAGTGACAGACAGGACAGAGGCGCATAGAGGACACCGTTTACACACAGGAGGGAGCTTATTGTCCGCAAGTGAATACAGGAGAGATGTGAGTAGGGGCCAGAATGGACTCGAGCTACAGGCCAGCAGCAACTCAACACTGCACAGGACAGATGCGCATAGAGGACACCGTTAACACACAGGAGGGAGCTGATTGGCAACAAGTGACATACAGGACAGAGGCGCATAGAGGACACCGTTTACACACACGAGGGAGCTGATTGGGAGCAAGTGACACACAGGACAGAGGCTCATAGAAGACACTGTTTACACACAGGAGGGAGCTGATTGTCTGCAAGTGAATACAGGAGAGATGTGAGTAGGGGCCAGAATGGACTCGAGCTAGAGGCCAGCAGCAACTCAACACTGCACAGGTCAGAGGCGCATAGAGGACACCGTTAACACACAGGAGGGAGCTGATTGGCAGAAAGTGACACACAGGACAGAGGCGCATAGAGGACACAGTTTACACACAGGAGGGAGCTTATTGGCAGCAAGTGACAGACAGGACAGAGGCGCATAGAGGACACCGTTTACACACAGGAGGGAGCTTATTGTCCGCAAGTGAATACAGGAGAGATGTGAGTAGGGGCCAGAATGGACTCGAGCTAGAGGCCAGCAGCAACTCAACACTGTACAGGACAGAGGCGCATAGAGGAAACCGTTAACACACAGGAGGGAGCTGATTGGCAACAAGTGACATACAGGATAGAGGCGCATAGAGGACACCGTTTACACACAGGAGGGAGCTGATTGGGAGCAAGTGACACACAGGACAGAGGCTCATAGAGGACAACGTTTACACACAGGAGGGAGCTGATTGGCAGCAAGTGACACACAGGACAGAGGCGCATAGAGGACACCCTTTACACACAGGAGGGAGCTGATTGGCAACAAGTGACATACAGGACAGAGGCGCATAGAGGACACCGTTTACACACAGGAGGGATCTTATTGGCAGCAAGTGACACACAGGACAGAGGCGCATAGAGGACACCGTTAACACACAGGAGGGAGCTGATTGGCAACAAGTGACATACAGGACAGAGGCGCATAGAGGACACCGTTTACACACAGGAGGGAGCTTCTTGGCAGTAAGTGACACACAGGACAGAGGCGCATACAGGACACCGTTTACACACAGGAGGGAGCTTATTGGCAGCAAGTGACACACAGGACAGAGGCGCATAGAGGACACCGTTAACACACAGGAGGGAGCTGATTGGCAACAAGTGACATACAGGACAGAGGCGCATAGAGGACACCGTTTACACACAGGAGGGAGCTTCTTGGCAGCAAGTGACACACAGGACAGAGGCGCATAGAGGACACCGTTTACACACAGGAGGGAGCTTATTAGCAGCAAGTGACACACAGGACAGAGGCGCATAGAGGACACCGTTTACACACAGGAGGGAGCTTATTGGCAGCAAGTGACACACAGGACAGAGGCGCATAGAGGACACCGTTAACACACAGGAGGGAGCTGATTGTCCGCAAGTGAATACAGGAGAGATGTGAGTAGGGGCCAGAATGGACTCGAGCTAGAGGCCAGCAGCAACTCAACACTGCACAGGTCAGAGGCGCATAGAGGACACCGTTAACACACAGGAGGGAGCTGATTGGCAGAAAGTGACACACAGGACAGAGGCGCATAGAGGACACAGTTTACACATAGGAGGGAGCTTATTGGCAGCAAGTGACAGACAGGACAGAGGCGCATAGAGGACACCGTTTACACACAGGAGGGAGCTTATTGTCCGCAAGTGAATACAGGAGAGATGTGAGTAGGGGCCAGAATGGACTCGAGCTACAGGCCAGCAGCAACTCAACACTGCACAGGACAGATGCGCATAGAGGACACCGTTAACACACAGGAGGGAGCTGATTGGCAACAAGTGACATACAGGACAGCGGCGCATAGAGGACACCGTTTACACACAGGAGGGAGCTGATTGGGAGCAAGTGACACACAGGACAGAGGCTCATAGAAGACACTGTTTACACACAGGAGGGAGCTGATTGTCTGCAAGTGAATACAGGAGAGATGTGAGTAGGGGCCAGAATGGACTCGAGCTAGAGGCCAGCAGCAACTCAACACTGCACAGGTCAGAGGCGCATAGAGGACACCCTTAACACACAGGAGGGAGCTGATTGGCAGAAAGTGACACACAGGACAGAGGCGCATAGAGGACACAGTTTACACACAGGAGGGAGCTTATTGGCAGCAAGTGACAGACAGGACAGAGGCGCATAGAGGACACCGTTTACACACAGGAGGGAGCTTATTGTCCGCAAGTGAATACAGGAGAGATGTGAGTAGGGGCCAGAATGGACTCGAGCTAGAGGCCAGCAGCAACTCAACACTGTACAGGACAGAGGCGCATAGAGGAAACCGTTAACACACAGGAGGGAGCTGATTGGCAACAAGTGACATACAGGATAGAGGCGCATAGAGGACACCGTTTACACACAGGAGGGAGCTGATTGGGAGCAAGTGACACACAGGACAGAGGCTCATAGAGGACAACGTTTACACACAGGAGGGAGCTGATTGGCAGCAAGTGACACACAGGACAGAGGCGCATAGAGGACACCCTTTACACACAGGAGGGAGCTGATTGGCAACAAGTGACATACAGGACAGAGGCGCATAGAGGACACCGTTTACACACAGGAGGGAGCTTATTGGCAGCAAGTGACACACAGGACAGAGGCGCATAGAGGACACCGTTAACACACAGGAGGGAGCTGATTGGCAACAAGTGACATACAGGACAGAGGCGCATAGAGGACACCGTTTACACACAGGAGGGAGCTTCTTGGCAGTAAGTGACACACAGGACAGAGGCGCATACAGGACACCGTTTACACACAGGAGGGAGCTTATTGGCAGCAAGTGACACACAGGACAGAGGCGCATAGAGGACACCGTTAACACACAGGAGGGAGCTGATTGGCAACAAGTGACATACAGGACAGAGGCGCATAGAGGACACCGTTTACACACAGGAGGGAGCTTCTTGGCAGCAAGTGACACACAGGACAGAGGCGCATAGAGGACACCGTTTACACACAGGAGGGAGCTTATTGGCAGCAAGTGACAGACAGGACAGAGGCGCATAGAGGACACCGATTTACACACAGGAGGGAGCTGATTGTCCGCAAGTGAATACAGGAGAGTTGTGAGTAGGGTTCAGAATGGACTCGAGCTAGAGGCCAGCAGCAACTCAACACTGCACAGGTCAGAGGCGCATAGAGGTCACCGTTAACACACAGGAGGGAGTTGATTGTCCGCAAGTGAATACAGGAGAGATGTGAGTAGGGGCCAGAATGGACTCGAGCTAGAGGCCAGCAGCAACTCAACACTGCACAGGTCAGAGGCGCATAGAGGACACCGTTACACACAGGAGGGAGCTGATTGTCCGCAAGTGAATACAGGAGAGATGTGAGTAGGGGCCAGAATGGACTCGAGCTAGAGGCCAGCAGCAACTCAACACTGCACAGGACAGAGGCGCATAGAGGACACCGTTAACACACAGGAGGTAGCTTATTGGCAGCAAGTGACAGACAGGACAGAGGCGCATAGAGGACACCGTTTACACACAGGAGGGAGCTTATTGTCCGCAAGTGACACACAGGACAGAGGCGCATAGAGGACACCGTTTACACACAGGAGGGAGCTTATTGGCAGCAAGTGACACACAGGACAGAGGCACATAGAGGACACCGTTAACACACAGGAGGGAGCTGATTGGCAGCAAGTGACATACAGGACAGAGGCGCATAGAGGACACCGTTTACACACAGGATGGAGCTGATTGGGAGCAAGTGACACACAGGACAGAGGCTCATAGAGGACAACGTTTACACACAGGAGGGAGCTGATTGGCAGCAAGTGACACCCAGGACAGAGGCGCATAGAGGACACCGTTTACACACAGGAGGGAGCTGATTGGCAACAAGTGACACACAGGACAGAGGCGCATAGAGGACACCGTTTACACACAGGAGGGAGCTTATAGGCAGCAAGTGACACACAGGACAGAGGCGCATAGAGGACACAGTTAACACACAGGAGGGAGCTGATTGGCAACAAGTGACACACAGGACAGAGGCGCATAGAGGACACCGTTTACACACAGGAGGGAGCTTCTTGGCAGCAAGTGACACACAGGACAGAGGCGCATAGAGGACACCGTTTGCACACAGGAGGGAGCTTATTGGCAGCAAGTGACACACAGGACAGAGGCGCTTAGAGGACACCGTTAACACACAGGAGGGAGCTGATTGGCAGAAAGTGACACACAGGACAGAGGCACATAGAAGACACTGTTTACACACAGGAGGGCGCTGATTGTCCGCAAGTGAATACAGTAGAGATGCGAGTAGGGGCCAGAATGGACTCGAGCTAGAGGCCAGCAGCAACTCAACACTGCACAGGTCAGAGGCGCATAGAGGACACCGTTAACACACAGGAGGGAGCTGATTGGCAGAAAGTGACACACAGGACAGAGGCGCATAGAGGACACAGTTTACACACAGGAGGGAGCTTATTGGCAGCAAGTGACAGACAGGACAGAGGCACATAGAGGACACCGTTTACACACAGGAGGGAGCTTATTGTCCACAAGTGAATACAGGAGAGATGTGAGTAGGGGCCAGAATGGAATTGAGCTAGAGGCCAGCAGCAACTCAACACTGCACAGGACAGAGGCGCATAGAGGACACCGTTAACACACAGGAGGGAGCTTATTGGCAGCAAGTGACAAACAGGACAGAGGCGCATACAGGACACCGTTTACACACAGGAGGGAGCTTATTGGCAGCAAGTGACACACAGGACAGAGGCGCATAGAGGACACTGTTAACACACAGGAGGGAGCTGATTGGCAGAAAGTGACACACAGGACAGAGGCACATAGAAGACACTGTTTACACACAGGAGGGAGCTGATTGTCCGCAAGTGAATACAGGAGAGATGTGAGTAGGGGCCAGAATGGACTCGAGCTAGAGGCCAGCAGCAACTCAACACTGCACAGGTCAGAGGCGCATAGAGGACACCGTTAACACACAGGAGGGAGCTGATTGGCAGAAAGTGACACACAGGACAGAGGCGCATAGAGGACACCGTTTACACACAGGAGGGAGCTTATTGTCCGCAAGTGAATACAGGAGAGATGTGAGTAGGGGCCAGAATGGACTCGAGCTGAAGGCCAGCAGCAACTCAACACTGCACAGGACAGAGGCGCATAGAGGACACCGTTAACACACAAGAGGGAGCTGATTGGCAACAAGTGACATACAGGACAGAGGCGCATAGAGGACACCGTTTACACACAGGAGGGAGCTTATTAGCAGCAAGTGACACACAGGACAGAGGCGCATAGAGGACACCGTTTACACACAGGAGGGAGCTTATTGGCAGCAAGTGACACACAGGACAGAGGCGCATAGAGGACACCGTTAACACACAGGAGGGAGCTGATTGTCCGCAAGTGAATACAGGAGAGATGTGAGTAGGGGCCAGAATGGACTCGAGCTAGAGGCCAGCAGCAACTCAACACTGCACAGGTCAGAGGCGCATAGAGGACACCGTTAACACATAGGAGGGAGCTGATTGGCAGAAAGTGACACACAGGACAGAGGCGCATAGAGGACACAGTTTACACACAGGAGGGAGCTTATTGGCAGCAAGTGACAGACAGGACAGAGGCGCATAGAGGACACCGTTTACACACAGGAGGGAGCTTATTGTCCGCAAGTGAATACAGGAGAGATGTGAGTAGGGGCCAGAATGGACTCGAGCTACAGGCCAGCAGCAACTCAACACTGCACAGGACAGATGCGCATAGAGGACACCGTTAACACACAGGAGGGAGCTGATTGGCAACAAGTGACATACAGGACAGAGGCGCATAGAGGACACCGTTTACACACACGAGGGAGCTGATTGGGAGCAAGTGACACACAGGACAGAGGCTCATAGAAGACACTGTTTACACACAGGAGGGAGCTGATTGTCTGCAAGTGAATACAGGAGAGATGTGAGTAGGGGCCAGAATGGACTCGAGCTAGAGGCCAGCAGCAACTCAACACTGCACAGGTCAGAGGCGCATAGAGGACACCGTTAACACACAGGAGGGAGCTGATTGGCAGAAAGTGACACACAGGACAGAGGCGCATAGAGGACACAGTTTACACACAGGAGGGAGCTTATTGGCAGCAAGTGACAGACAGGACAGAGGCGCATAGAGGACACCGTTTACACACAGGAGGGAGCTTATTGTCCGCAAGTGAATACAGGAGAGATGTGAGTAGGGGCCAGAATGGACTCGAGCTAGAGGCCAGCAGCAACTCAACACTCTACAGGACAGAGGCGCATAGAGGAAACCGTTAACACACAGGAGGGAGCTGATTGGCAACAAGTGACATACAGGATAGAGGCGCATAGAGGACACCGTTTACACACAGGAGGGAGCTGATTGGGAGCAAGTGACACACATGACAGAGGCTCATAGAGGACAACGTTTACACACAGGAGGGAGCTGATTGGCAGCAAGTGACACACAGGACAGAGGCGCATAGAGGACACCCTTTACACACAGGAGGGAGCTGATTGGCAACAAGTGACATACAGGACAGAGGCGCATAGAGGACACCGTTTACACACAGGAGGGAGCTTATTGGCAGCAAGTGACACACAGGACAGAGGCGCATAGAGGACACCGTTAACACACAGGAGGGAGCTGATTGGCAACAAGTGACATACAGGACAGAGGCGCATAGAGGACACCGTTTACACACAGGAGGGAGCTTCTTGGCAGTAAGTGACACACAGGACAGAGGCGCATACAGGACACCGTTTACACACAGGAGGGAGCTTATTGGCAGCAAGTGACACACAGGACAGAGGCGCATAGAGGACACCGTTAACACACAGGAGGGAGCTGATTGGCAACAAGTGACATACAGGACAGAGGCGCATAGAGGACACCGTTTACACACAGGAGGGAGCTTCTTGGCAGCAAGTGACACACAGGACAGAGGCGCATAGAGGACACCGTTTACACACAGGAGGGAGCTTATTAGCAGCAAGTGACACACAGGACAGAGGCGCATAGAGGACACCGTTTACACACAGGAGGGAGCTTATTGGCAGCAAGTGACACACAGGACAGAGGCGCATAGAGGACACCGTTAACACACAGGAGGGAGCTGATTGTCCGCAAGTGAATACAGGAGAGATGTGAGTAGGGGCCAGAATGGACTCGAGCTAGAGGCCAGCAGCAACTCAACACTGCACAGGTCAGAGGCGCATAGAGGACACCGTTAACACACAGGAGGGAGCTGATTGGCAGAAAGTGACACACAGGACAGAGGCGCATAGAGGACACAGTTTACACACAGGAGGGAGCTTATTGGCAGCAAGTGACAGACAGGACAGAGGCGCATAGAGGACACCGTTTACACACAGGAGGGAGCTTATTGTCCGCAAGTGAATACAGGAGAGATGTGAGTAGGGGTCAGAATGGACTCGAGCTACAGGCCAGCAGCAACTCAACACTGCACAGGACAGATGCGCATAGAGGACACCGTTAACACACAGGAGGGAGCTGATTGGCAACAAGTGACATACAGGACAGAGGCGCATAGAGGACACCGTTTACACACAGGAGGGAGCTGATTGGGAGCAAGTGACACACAGGACAGAGGCTCATAGAAGACACTGTTTACACACAGGAGGGAGCTGATTGTCTGCAAGTGAATACAGGAGAGATGTGAGTAGGGGCCAGAATGGACTCGAGCTAGAGGCCAGCAGCAACTCAACACTGCACAGGTCAGAGGCGCATAGAGGACACCGTTAACACACAGGAGGGAGATGATTGGCAGAAAGTGACACACAGGACAGAGGCGCATAGAGGACACAGTTTACACACAGGAGGGAGCTTATTGGCAGCAAGTGACAGACAGGACAGAGGCGCATAGAGGACACCGTTTACACACAGGAGGGAGCTTATTGTCCGCAAGTGAATACAGGAGAGATGTGAGTAGGGGCCAGAATGGACTCGAGCTAGAGGCCAGCAGCAACTCAACACTGTACAGGACAGAGGCGCATAGAGGAAACCGTTAACACACAGGAGGGAGCTGATTGGCAACAAGTGACATACAGGATAGAGGCGCATAGAGGACACCGTTTACACACAGGAGGGAGCTGATTGGGAGCAAGTGACACACAGGACAGAGGCTCATAGAGGACAACGTTTACACACAGGAGGGAGCTGATTGGCAGCAAGTGACACACAGGACAGAGGCGCATAGAGGACACCCTTTACACACAGGAGGGAGCTGATTGGCAACAAGTGACATACAGGACAGAGGCGCATAGAGGACACCGTTTACACACAGGAGGGAGCTTATTGGCAGCAAGTGACACACAGGACAGAGGCGCATAGAGGACACCGTTAACACACAGGAGGGAGCTGATTGGCAACAAGTGACATACAGGACAGAGGCGCATAGAGGACACCGTTTACACACAGGAGGGAGCTTCTTGGCAGTAAGTGACACACAGGACAGAGGCGCATACAGGACACCGTTTACACACAGGAGGGAGCTTATTGGCAGCAAGTGACACACAGGACAGAGGCGCATAGAGGACACTGTTAACACACAGGAGGGAGCTGATTGGCAACAAGTGACATACAGGACAGAGGCGCATAGAGGACACCGTTTACACACAGGAGGGAGCTTCTTGGCAGCAAGTGACACACAGGACAGAGGCGCATAGAGGACACCGTTTACACACAGGAGGGAGCTTATTGGCAGCAAGTGACAGACAGGACAGAGGCGCATAGAGGACACCGATTTACACACAGGAGGGAGGTGATTGTCCGCAAGTGAATACAGGAGAGTTGTGAGTAGGGTTCAGAATGGACTGGAGCTAGAGGCCAGCAGCAACTCAACACTGCACAGGTCAGAGGCGCATAGAGGACACCGTTAACACACAGGAGGGAGTTGATTGTCCGCAAGTGAATACAGGACAGATGTGAGTAGGGGCCAGAATGGACTCGAGCTAGAGGCCAGCAGCAACTCAACACTGCACAGGTCAGAGGCACATAGAGGACACCGTTAACACACAGGAGGGAGCTGATTGGCAACAAGTGACATACAGGACAGAGGCGCATAGAGGACACCGTTTACACACACGAGGGAGCTGATTGGGAGCAAGTGACACACAGGACAGAGGCTCATAGAAGACACTGTTTACACACAGGAGGGAGCTGATTGTCTGCAAGTGAATACAGGAGAGATGTGAGTAGGGGCCAGAATGGACTCGAGCTAGAGGCCAGCAGCAACTCAACACTGCACAGGTCAGAGGCGCATAGAGGACACCGTTAACACACAGGAGGGAGCTGATTGGCAGAAAGTGACACACAGGACAGAGGCGCATAGAGGACACAGTTTACACACAGGAGGGAGCTTATTGGCAGCAAGTGACAGACAGGACAGAGGCGCATAGAGGACACCGTTTACACACAGGAGGGAGCTTATTGTCCGCAAGTGAATACAGGAGAGATGTGAGTAGGGGCCAGAATGGACTCGAGCTAGAGGCCAGCAGCAACTCAACACTGTACAGGACAGAGGCGCATAGAGGAAACCGTTAACACACAGGAGGGAGCTGATTGGCAACAAGTGACATACAGGATAGAGGCGCATAGAGGACACCGTTTACACACAGGAGGGAGCTGATTGGGAGCAAGTGACACACATGACAGAGGCTCATAGAGGACAACGTTTACACACAGGAGGGAGCTGATTGGCAGCAAGTGACACACAGGACAGAGGCGCATAGAGGACACCCTTTACACACAGGAGGGAGCTGATTGGCAACAAGTGACATACAGGACAGAGGCGCATAGAGGACACCGTTTACACACAGGAGGGAGCTTATTGGCAGCAAGTGACACACAGGACAGAGGCGCATAGAGGACACCCTTTACACACAGGAGGGAGCTGATTGGCAACAAGTGACATACAGGACAGAGGCGCATAGAGGACACCGTTTACACACAGGAGGGAGCTTATTGGCAGCAAGTGACACACAGGACAGAGGCGCATAGAGGACACCGTTAACACACAGGAGGGAGCTGATTGGCAACAAGTGACATACAGGACAGAGGCGCATAGAGGACACCGTTTACACACAGGAGGGAGCTTCTTGGCAGTAAGTGACACACAGGACAGAGGCGCATACAGGACACCGTTTACACACAGGAGGGAGCTTATTGGCAGCAAGTGACACACAGGACAGAGGCGCATAGAGGACACCGTTAACACACAGGAGGGAGCTGATTGGCAACAAGTGACATACAGGACAGAGGCGCATAGAGGACACCGTTTACACACAGGAGGGAGCTTCTTGGCAGCAAGTGACACACAGGACAGAGGCGCATAGAGGACACCGTTTACACACAGGAGGGAGCTTATTAGCAGCAAGTGACACACAGGACAGAGGCGCATAGAGGACACCGTTTACACACAGGAGGGAGCTTATTGGCAGCAAGTGACACACAGGACAGAGGCGCATAGAGGACACCGTTAACACACAGGAGGGAGCTGATTGTCCGCAAGTGAATACAGGAGAGATGTGAGTAGGGGCCAGAATGGACTCGAGCTAGAGGCCAGCAGCAACTCAACACTGCACAGGTCAGAGGCGCATAGAGGACACCGTTAACACACAGGAGGGAGCTGATTGGCAGAAAGTGACACACAGGACAGAGGCGCATAGAGGACACAGTTTACACACAGGAGGGAGCTTATTGGCAGCAAGTGACAGACAGGACAGAGGCGCATAGAGGACACCGTTTACACACAGGAGGGAGCTTATTGTCCGCAAGTGAATACAGGAGAGATGTGAGTAGGGGTCAGAATGGACTCGAGCTACAGGCCAGCAGCAACTCAACACTGCACAGGACAGATGCGCATAGAGGACACCGTTAACACACAGGAGGGAGCTGATTGGCAACAAGTGACATACAGGACAGAGGCGCATAGAGGACACCGTTTACACACAGGAGGGAGCTGATTGGGAGCAAGTGACACACAGGACAGAGGCTCATAGAAGACACTGTTTACACACAGGAGGGAGCTGATTGTCTGCAAGTGAATACAGGAGAGATGTGAGTAGGGGCCAGAATGGACTCGAGCTAGAGGCCAGCAGCAACTCAACACTGCACAGGTCAGAGGCGCATAGAGGACACCGTTAACACACAGGAGGGAGATGATTGGCAGAAAGTGACACACAGGACAGAGGCGCATAGAGGACACAGTTTACACACAGGAGGGAGCTTATTGGCAGCAAGTGACAGACAGGACAGAGGCGCATAGAGGACACCGTTTACACACAGGAGGGAGCTTATTGTCCGCAAGTGAATACAGGAGAGATGTGAGTAGGGGCCAGAATGGACTCGAGCTAGAGGCCAGCAGCAACTCAACACTGTACAGGACAGAGGCGCATAGAGGAAACCGTTAACACACAGGAGGGAGCTGATTGGCAACAAGTGACATACAGGATAGAGGCGCATAGAGGACACCGTTTACACACAGGAGGGAGCTGATTGGGAGCAAGTGACACACAGGACAGAGGCTCATAGAGGACAACGTTTACACACAGGAGGGAGCTGATTGGCAGCAAGTGACACACAGGACAGAGGCGCATAGAGGACACCCTTTACACACAGGAGGGAGCTGATTGGCAACAAGTGACATACAGGACAGAGGCGCATAGAGGACACCGTTTACACACAGGAGGGAGCTTATTGGCAGCAAGTGACACACAGGACAGAGGCGCATAGAGGACACCGTTAACACACAGGAGGGAGCTGATTGGCAACAAGTGACATACAGGACAGAGGCGCATAGAGGACACCGTTTACACACAGGAGGGAGCTTCTTGGCAGTAAGTGACACACAGGACAGAGGCGCATACAGGACACCGTTTACACACAGGAGGGAGCTTATTGGCAGCAAGTGACACACAGGACAGAGGCGCATAGAGGACACTGTTAACACACAGGAGGGAGCTGATTGGCAACAAGTGACATACAGGACAGAGGCGCATAGAGGACACCGTTTACACACAGGAGGGAGCTTCTTGGCAGCAAGTGACACACAGGACAGAGGCGCATAGAGGACACCGTTTACACACAGGAGGGAGCTTATTGGCAGCAAGTGACAGACAGGACAGAGGCGCATAGAGGACACCGATTTACACACAGGAGGGAGGTGATTGTCCGCAAGTGAATACAGGAGAGTTGTGAGTAGGGTTCAGAATGGACTCGAGCTAGAGGCCAGCAGCAACTCAACACTGCACAGGTCAGAGGCGCATAGAGGACACCGTTAACACACAGGAGGGAGTTGATTGTCCGCAAGTGAATACAGGACAGATGTGAGTAGGGGCCAGAATGGACTCGAGCTAGAGGCCAGCAGCAACTCAACACTGCACAGGTCAGAGGCACATAGAGGACACCGTTAACACACAGGAGGGAGCTGATTGTCCGCAAGTGAATACACGAGAGATGTGAGTAGGGGCCAGAATGGACTCGAGCTAGAGGCCAGCAGCAACTCAAAATTGCACAGGTCAGAGGCGCATAGAGGACACTGTTAACACACAGGAGGGAGCTGATTGTCCGCAAGTGAATACAGGAGAGATGTGAGTAGGGGCCAAAATGGACTCGAGCTAGAGGCCAGCAGCAACTCAACACTGCACAGGACAGAGGCGCATAGAGGACACCGTTAACACACAGGAGGGAGCTGATTGGTAGCAAGTGAATACAGAAGAGATGTGAGTAGGGGCCAGAATGGACTCGAGCTAGAGGCCAGCAGCAACTCAACACTGCACAGGTCAGAGGCGCATAGAGGACACCGTTAACACACAGGAGGGAGCTGATTGTCCGCAAGTGAATACAGGAGAGATGTGAGTAGCGGCCAGAATGGACTCGAGCTAGAGGCCAGCAGCAACTCAACACTGCACAGGTCAGAGGCGCATAGAGGACACCGTTAACACACAGGAGGGAGCTGATTGGCAGAAAGTGACACACAGGACAGAGGCGCATAGAGGACACAGTTTACACACAGGAGGGAGCTTATTGGCAGCAAGTGACAGACAGGACAGAGGCGCATAGAGGACACCGTTTACACACAGGAGGGAGCTTATTGTCCGCAAGTGAATACAGGAGAGATGTGAGTAGGGGCCAGAATGGACTCGAGCTAGAGGCCAGCAGCAACTCAACACTGCACAGGACAGATGCGCATAGAGGACACCGTTAACACACAGGAGGGAGCTGATTGGCAACAAGTGACATACAGGACAGAGGCGCATAGAGGACACCGTTTACACACAGGAGGGAGCTGATTGGGAGCAAGTGACACACAGGACAGAGGCTCATAGAAGACACCGTTTACACACAGGAGGGAGCTTATTGTCCGCAAGTGAATACAGGAGAGATGTGAGTAGGGGCCAGAATGGACTCGAGCTAGAGGCCAGCAGCAACTCAACACTGCACAGGTCAGAGGCGCATAGAGGACACCGTTAATACACAGGCGGGAGCTGATTGGCAGAAAGTGACACACAGGACAGAGGCGCATAGAGGACACAGTTTACACACAGGAGGGAGCTTATTGGCAGCAAGTGACACACAGGACAGAGGCGCATAGAGGACACCGTTTACACACAGGAGGGAGCTTATTGTCCGCAAGTGACACACAGGACAGAGGCGCATAGAGGACACCGTTTACACACAGGAGGGAGCTTATTGGCAGCAAGTGACACACAGGACAGAGGCACATAGAGGACACCGTTAACACACAGGAGGGAGCTGATTGGCAGCAAGTGACATACAGGACAGAGGCGCATAGAGGACACCGTTTACACACAGGATGGAGCTGATTGGGAGCAAGTGACACACAGGACAGAGGTTCATAGAGGACAACGTTTACACACAGGAGGGAGCTGATTGGCAGCAAGTGACACCCAGGACAGAGGCGCATAGAGGACACCGTTAACACACAGGAGGGAGCTGATTGGCAGAAAGTGACACACAGGACAGAGGCGCATAGAGGACACCGTTTACACACAGGAGGGAGCTTATTGTCCGCAAGTGAATACAGGAGAGATGTGAGTAGGGGCCAGAATGGACTCGAGCTAAAGGCCAGCAGCAACTCAACACTGCACAGGACAGAGGCGCATAGAGGACACCGTTAACACACAGGAGGGAGCTGATTGGCAACAAGTGACATACAGGACAGAGGCGCATAGAGGACACCGTTTACACACAGGAGGGAGCTTATTAGCAGCAAGTGACACACAGGACAGAGGCGCATAGAGGACACCGTTTACACACAGGAGGGAGCTTATTGGCAGCAAGTGACACACAGGACAGAGGCGCATAGAGGACACCGTTAACACACAGGAGGGAGCTGATTGTCCGCAAGTGAATACAGGAGAGATGTGAGTAGGGGCCAGAATGGACTCGAGCTAGAGGCCAGCAGCAACTCAACACTGCACAGGTCAGAGGCGCATAGAGGACACCGTTAACACACAGGAGGGAGCTGATTGGCAACAAGTGACATACAGGACAGAGGCGCATAGAGGACACCGTTTACACACAGGAGGGAGCTTCTTGGCAGCAAGTGACACACAGGACAGAGGCGCATAGAGGACACCGTTTACACACAGGAGGGAGCTTATTGTCCGCAAGTGAATACAGGAGAGATGTGAGTAGGGGCCAGAATGGACTCGAGCTACAGGCCAGCAGCAACTCAACACTGCACAGGACAGATGCGCATAGAGGACACCGTTAACACACAGGAGGGAGCTGATTGGCAACAAGTGACATACAGGACAGAGGCGCATAGAGGACACCGTTTAAACACAGGAGGGAGCTGATTGGGAGCAAGTGACACACAGGACAGAGGCTCATAGAAGACACTGTTTACACACAGGAGGGAGCTGATTGTCTGCAAGTGAGTACAGGAGAGATGTGAGTAGGGGCCAGAATGGACTCGAGCTAGAGGCCAGCAGCAACTCAACACTGCACAGGTCAGAGGCGCATAGAGGACACCGTTAACACACAGGAGGGAGCTGATTGGCAGAAAGTGACACACAGGACAGAGGCGCATAGAGGACACAGTTTACACACAGGAGGGAGCTTATTGGCAGCAAGTGACAGACAGGACAGAGGCGCATAGAGGACACCGTTTACACACAGGAGGGAGCTTATTGTCCGCAAGTGAATACAGGAGAGATGTGAGTAGAGGCCAGAATGGACTCGAGCTAGAGGCCAGCAGCAACTCAACACTGTACAGGACAGAGGCGCATAGAGGAAACCGTTAACACACAGGAGGGAGCTGATTGGCAACAAGTGACATACAGGATAGAGGCGCATAGAGGACACCGTTTACACACAGGAGGGAGCTGATTGGGAGCAAGTGACACACAGGACAGAGGCTCATAGAGGACAACGTTTACACACAGGAGGGAGCTGATTGGCAGCAAGTGACACACAGGACAGAGGCGCATAGAGGACACCCTTTACACACAGGAGGGAGCTGATTGGCAACAAGTGACATACAGGACAGAGGCGCATAGAGGACACCGTTTACACACAGGAGGGAGCTTATTGGCAGCAAGTGACACACAGGACAGAGGCGCATAGAGGACACCGTTAACACACAGGAGGGAGCTGATTGGCAACAAGTGACATACAGGACAGAGGCGCATAGAGGACACCGTTTACACACAGGAGGGAGCTTCTTGGCAGTAAGTGACACACAGGACAGAGGCGCATACAGGACACCGTTTACACACAGGAGGGAGCTTATTGGCAGCAAGTGACACACAGGACAGAGGCGCATAGAGGACACCGTTAACACACAGGAGGGAGCTGATTGGCAACAAGTGACATACAGGACAGAGGCGCATAGAGGACACCGTTTACACACAGGAGGGAGCTTCTTGGCAGCAAGTGACACACAGGACAGAGGCGCATAGAGGACACCGTTTACACACAGGAGGGAGCTTATTGGCAGCAAGTGACAGACAGGACAGAGGCGCATAGAGGACACCGATTTACACACAGGAGGGAGCTGATTGTCCGCAAGTGAATACAGGAGAGTTGTGAGTAGGGTTCAGAATGGACTCGAGCTAGAGGCCAGCAGCAACTCAACACTGCACAGGTCAGAGGCGCATAGAGGTCACCGTTAACACACAGGAGGGAGTTGATTGTCCGCAAGTGAATACAGGAGAGATGTGAGTAGGGGCCAGAATGGACTCGAGCTAGAGGCCAGCAGCAACTCAACACTGCACAGGTCAGAGGCGCATAGAGGACACCGTTAACACACAGGAGGGAGCTGATTGTCCGCAAGTGAATACAGGAGAGATGTGAGTAGGGGCCAGAATGGACTCGAGCTAGAGGCCAGCAGCAACTCAAAATTGCACAGGTCAGAGGCGCATAGAGGACACTGTTAACACACAGGAGGGAGCTGATTGTCCGCAAGTGAATACAGGAGAGATGTGAGTAGGGGCCAGAATGGACTCGAGCTAGAGGCCAGCAGCAACTCAACACTGCACAGGACAGAGGCGCATAGAGGACACCGTTAACACACAGGAGGGAGCTTATTGGCAGCAAGTGACAGACAGGACAGAGGCGCATAGAGGACACCGTTTACACACAGGAGGGAGCTTATTGTCCGCAAGTGACACACAGGACAGGGGCGCATAGAGGACACCGTTTACACACAGGAGGGAGCTTATTGGCAGCAAGTGACACACAGGACAGAGGCACATAGAAGACACCGTTAACACACAGGAGGGAGCTGATTGGCAGCAAGTGACATACAGGACAGAGGCGCATAGAGGACACCGTTTACACACAGGATGGAGCTGATTGGGAGCAAGTGACACACAGGACAGAGGCTCATAGAGGACAACGTTAACACACAGGAGGGAGCTGATTGGCAACAAGTGACATACAGGACAGAGGCGCATAGAGGACACCGTTTACACACAGGAGGGAGCTTATTAGCAGCAAGTGACACACAGGACAGAGGCGCATAGAGGACACCGTTTACACACAGGAGGGAGCTGATTGGCAGCAAGTGACACCCAGGACAGAGGCGCATAGAGGACACAGTTAACACACAGGAGGGAGCTGATTGGCAACAAGTGACACACAGGACAGAGGCGCATAGAGGACACCGTTTACACACAGGAGGGAGCTTCTTGGCAGCAAGTGACACACAGGACAGAGGCGCATAGAGGACACCGTTTACACACAGGAGGGAGCTTATTGGCAGCAAGTGACACACAGGACAGAGGCGCATAGAGGACACCGTTAACACACAGGAGGGAGCTGATTGGCAACAAGTGACATACAGGACAGAGGCGCATAGAGGACACCGTTTGCACACAGGAGGGAGCTTATTGGCAGCAAGTGACACACAGGACAGAGGCGCATAGAGGACACCGTTAACACACAGGAGGGAGCTGATTGGCAGAAAGTGACACACAGGACAGAGGCACATAGAAGACACTGTTTACACACAGGAGGGCGCTGATTGTCCGCAAGTGAATACAGTAGAGATGTGAGTAGGGGCCAGAATGGACTCGAGCTAGAGGCCAGCAGCAACTCAACACTGCACAGGTCAGAGGCGCATAGAGGACACCGTTAACACACAGGAGGGAGCTGATTGGCAGAAAGTGACACACAGGACAGAGGCGCATAGAGGACACAGTTTACACACAGGAGGGAGCTTATTGGCAGCAAGTGACAGACAGGACATAGGCACATAGAGGACACCGTTAACACACAGGAGGGAGCTGATTGGCAGCAAGTGACATACAGGACAGAGGCGCATAGAGGACACCGTTTACACACAGGATGGAGCTGATTGGGAGCAAGTGACACACAGGACAGAGGCTCATAGAGGACAACGTTAACACACAGGAGGGAGCTGATTGGCAACAAGTGACATACAGGACAGAGGCGCATAGAGGACACCGTTTACACACAGGAGGGAGCTTATTAGCAGCAAGTGACACACAGGACACAGGCGCATAGAGGACACCGTTTACACACAGGAGGGAGCTGATTGGCAGCAAGTGACACCCCGGACAGAGGCGCATAGAGGACACCGTTTACACACAGGAGGGAGCTGATTGGCAACAAGTGACACACAGGACAGAGGCGCATAGAGGACACCGTTTACACACAGGAGGGAGCTTATTGGCAGCAAGTGACACACAGGACAGAGGCGCATAGAGGACACAGTTAACACACATCAGGGAGCTGATTGGCAACAAGTGACACACAGGACAGAGGCGCATAGAGGACACCGTTTACACACAGGAGGGAGCTTCTTGGCAGCAAGTGACACACAGGACAGAGGCGCATAGAGGACACCGTTTACACACAGGAGGGAGCTTATTGGCAGCAAGTGACACACAGGACAGAGGCGCATAGAGGACACCGTTAACACACAGGAGGGAGCTGATTGGCAACAAGTGACATACAGGACAGAGGCGCATAGAGGACACCGTTTGCACACAGGAGGGAGCTTATTGGCAGCAAGTGACACACAGGACAGAGGCGCATAGAGGACACCGTTAACACACAGGAGGGAGCTGATTGGCAGAAAGTGACACACAGGACAGAGGCACATAGAAGACACTGTTTACACACAGGAGGGCGCTGATTGTCCGCAAGTGAATACAGTAGAGATGTGAGTAGGGGCCAGAATGGACTCGAGCTAGACGCCAGCAGCAACTCAACACTGCACAGGTCAGAGGCGCATAGAGGACACCGTTAACACACAGGAGGGAGCTGATTGGCAGAAAGTGACACACAGGACAGAGGCGCATAGAGGACACAGTTTACACACAGGAGGGAGCTGATTGGCAACAAGTGACACACAGGACAGAGGCGCATAGAGGACACCGTTTACACACAGGAGGGAGCTTCTTGGCAGCAAGTGACACACAGGACAGAGGCGCATAGAGGACACCGTTTACACACAGGAGGGAGCTTATTGGCAGCAAGTGACACACAGGACAGAGGCGCATAGAGGACACCGTTAACACACAGGAGGGAGCTGATTGGCAACAAGTGACATACAGGACAGAGGCGCATAGAGGACACCGTTTGCACACAGGAGGGAGCTTATTGGCAGCAAGTGACACACAGGACAGAGGCGCATAGAGGACACCGTTAACACACAGGAGGGAGCTGATTGGCAGAAAGTGACACACAGGACAGAGGCACATAGAAGACACTGTTTACACACAGGAGGGCGCTGATTGTCCGCAAGTGAATACAGTAGAGATGTGAGTAGGGGCCAGAATGGACTCGAGCTAGAGGCCAGCAGCAACTCAACACTGCACAGGTCAGAGGCGCATAGAGGACACCGTTAACACACAGGAGGGAGCTGATTGGCAGAAAGTGACACACAGGACAGAGGCGCATAGAGGACACAGTTTACACACAGGAGGGAGCTTATTGGCAGCAAGTGACAGACAGGACATAGGCACATAGAGGACACCGTTAACACACAGGAGGGAGCTGATTGGCAGCAAGTGACATACAGGACAGAGGCGCATAGAGGACACCGTTTACACACAGGATGGAGCTGATTGGGAGCAAGTGACACACAGGACAGAGGCTCATAGAGGACAACGTTAACACACAGGAGGGAGCTGATTGGCAACAAGTGACATACAGGACAGAGGCGCATAGAGGACACCGTTTACACACAGGAGGGAGCTTATTAGCAGCAAGTGACACACAGGACAGAGGCGCATAGAGGACACCGTTTACACACAGGAGGGAGCTGATTGGCAGCAAGTGACACCCCGGACAGAGGCGCATAGAGGACACCGTTTACACACAGGAGGGAGCTGATTGGCAACAAGTGACACACAGGACAGAGGCGCATAGAGGACACAGTTAACACACATCAGGGAGCTGATTGGCAACAAGTGACACACAGGACAGAGGCGCATAGAGGACACCGTTTACACACAGGAGGGAGCTTCTTGGCAGCAAGTGACACACAGGACAGAGGCGCAGAGAGGACACCGTTTACACACAGGAGGGAGCTTATTGGCAGCAAGTGACACACAGGACAGAGGCGCATAGAGGACACCGTTAACACACAGGAGGGAGCTGATTGGCAACAAGTGACATACAGGACAGAGGCGCATAGAGGACACCGTTTGCACACAGGAGGGAGCTTATTGGCAGCAAGTGACACACAGGACAGAGGCGCATAGAGGACACCGTTAACACACAGGAGGGAGCTGATTGGCAGAAAGTGACACACAGGACAGAGGCACATAGAAGACACTGTTTACACACAGGAGGGCGCTGATTGTCCGCAAGTGAATACAGTAGAGATGTGAGTAGGGGCCAGAATGGACTCGAGCTAGACGCCAGCAGCAACTCAACACTGCACAGGTCAGAGGCGCATAGAGGACACCGTTAACACACAGGAGGGAGCTGATTGGCAGAAAGTGACACACAGGACAGAGGCGCATAGAGGACACAGTTTACACACAGGAGGGAGCTTATTGGCAGCAAGTGACAGACAGGACAGAGGCACATAGAGGACACCGTTTACACACAGGAGGGAGCTTATTGTCCACAAGTGAATACAGGAGAGATGTGAGTAGGGGCCAGAATGGACTTGAGCTAGAGGCCAGCAGCAACTCAACACTGCACAGGACAGAGGCGCATAGAGGACACCGTTTACACACAGGAGGGAGCTTATTGGCAGCAAGTGACACACAGGATAGAGGCGCATAGAGGACACCGTTAACACACAGGAGGGAGCTGATTGTCCGCAAGTGAATACAGGAGAGATGTGAGTAGGGGCCAGAATGGACTCGAGCTAGAGGCCAGCAGCAACTCAACACTGCACAGGTCAGAGGCGCATAGAGGACACCGTTAACACACAGGAGGGAGCTGATTGGCAGAAAGTGACACACAGGACAGAGGCGCATAGAGGACACAGTTTACACACAGGAGGGAGCTTATTGGCAGCAAGTGACAGACAGGACAGAGGCGCATAGAGGACACCGTTTACACACAGGAGGGAGCTTATTGTCCGCAAGTGAATACAGGAGAGATGTGAGTAGGGGCCAGAATGGACTCGAGCTAGAGGCCAGCAGCAACTGAACTCTGCACAGGACAGATGCGCATAGAGGACACCGTTAACACACAGGAGGGAGCTGATTGGCAACAAGTGACATACAGGACAGAGGCGCATAGAGGACACCGTTTACACACAGGAGGGAGCTTATTAGCAGCAAGTGACACACAGGACAGAGGCGCATAGAGGACACAGTTTACACACAGGAGGGAGCTTATTGGCAGCAAGTGACAGACAGGACAGAGGCGCATAGAGGACACCGTTTACACACAGGAGGGAGCTTATTGTCCGCAAGTGAATACAGGAGAGATGTGAGTAGGGGCCAGAATGGACTCGAGCTAGAGGCCAGCAGCAACTCAACACTGCACAGGACAGAGGCGCATAGAGGACACCGTTAACACACAGGAGGGAGCTGATTGGCAACAAGTGACATACAGGACAGAGGCGCATAGAGGACACCGTTTACACACAGGAGGGAGCTGATTGGGAGCAAGTGACACACAGGACAGAGGCTCATAGAGCACAACGTTTACACACAGGAGGGAGCTGATTGGCAGCAAGTGACACACAGGACAGAGGCGCATAGAGGACACCGTTTACACACAGGAGGGAGCTGATTGGCAACAAGTGACATACAGGACAGAGGTGCATAGAGGACACCGTTTACACACAGGAGGGAGCTTATTGGCAGCAAGTCACACACAGGACAGAGGCGCATAGAGGACACCGTTAACACACAGGAGGGAGCTGATTGGCAACAAGTGACATACAGGACAGAGGCGCATAGAGGACACCGTTTACACACAGGAGGGAGCTTCTTGGCAGCAAGTGACACACCGGACAGAGGCGCATACAGGACACCGTTTACACACAGGAGGGAGCTTATTGGCAGCAAGTGACACACAGGACAGAGGCGCATAGAGGACACAGTTAACACACAGGAGGGAGCTGATTGGCAACAAGTGACATACAGGACAGAGGCGCATAGAGGAAACCGTTTACACACAGGAGGGAGCTTCTTGGCAGCAAGTGACACACAGGACAGAGGCGCATAGAGGACACCGTTTACACACAGGAGGGAGCTTATTGGCAGCAAGTGACAGACAGGACAGAGGCGCATAGAGGACACCGATTTACACACAGGAGGGAGCTGATTGTCCGCAAGTGAATACATGAGAGATGTGAGTAGGGGCCAGAATGGACTCGAGCTAGAGGCCAGCAGCAACTCAACACTGCACAGGTCAGAGGCGCATAGAGGACACTGTTAACACACAGGAGGGAGCTGATTGTCCGCAAGTGAATACAGGAGAGATGTGAGTAGGGGCCAGAATGGACTCGAGCTAGAGGCCAGCAGCAACTCAACACTGCACAGGTCAGAGGCGCATAGAGGACACCGTTAACACACAGGAGGGAGCTGATTGTCCGCAAGTGAATACAGGAGGGATGTGAGTAGGGGCCAGAATGGACTCGAGCTAGAGGCCAGCAGCAACTCAACACTGCACAGGACAGAGGCGCATAGAGGACACCGTTAACACACAGGAGGGAGCTTATTGGCAGCAAGTGACAGACAGGACAGAGGCGCATAGAGGACACCGTTTACACACAGGAGGGAGCTGATTGTCCGCAAGTGAATACAGGAGAAATGTGAGTAGGGGCCAGAATGGACTCGAGCTAGAGGCCAGCAGCAACTCAACCCTGCACAGGACAGAGGCGCATAGAGGACACCGTTAACACACAGGAGGGAGCTGATTGGTAGCAAGTGAATACAGGAGAGATGTGAGTAGGGGACAGAATGGACTCGAGCTAGAGGCCAGCAGCAACTCAACACTGCACAGGTCAGAGGCGCATAGAGGACACCGTTAACACACAGGAGGGAGCTGATTGTCCGCAAGTGAATACAGGAGAGATGTGAGTAGGGGCCAGAATGGACTCGAGCTAGAGGCCAGCAGCAACTCAACACTGCACAGGACAGAGGCGCATAGAGGACACCGTTAACACACAGGAGGGAGCTTATTGGCAGCAAGTGACAGACAGGACAGAGGCGCATAGAGGACACCGTTTACACACAGGAGGGAGCTTATTGTCCGCAAGTGACACACAGGACAGAGGCACATAGAGGACACCGTTAACACACAGGAGGGAGCTGATTGGCAGCAAGTGACATACAGGACAGAGGCGCATAGAGGACACCGTTTACACACAGGATGGAGCTGATTGGGAGCAAGTGACACACAGGACAGAGGCTCATAGAGGACAACGTTTACACACAGGAGGGAGCTGATTGGCAGCAAGTGACACCCAGGACAGAGGCGCATAGAGGACACCGTTTACACACAGGAGGGAGCTGATTGGCAACAAGTGACACACAGGACAGAGGCGCATAGAGGACACCGTTTACACACAGGAGGGAGCTTATTGGCAGCAAGTGACACACAAGACAGAGGCGCATAGAGGACACAGTTAACACACAGGAGGGAGCTGATTGGCAACAAGTGACACACAGGACAGAGGCGCATAGAGGACACCGTTTACACACAGGAGGGAGCTTCTTGGCAGCAAGTGACACACAGGACAGAGGCGTATAGAGGACACCGTTTGCACACAGGAGGGAGCTTATTGGCAGCAAGTGACACACAGGACAGAGGCGCATAGAGGACACCGTTAACACACAGGAGGGAGCTGATTGGCAGAAAGTGACACACAGGACAGAGGCACATAGAAGACACTGTTTACACACAGGAGGGCGCTGATTGTCCGCAAGTGAATACAGTAGAGATGCGAGTAGGGGCCAGAATGGACTCGAGCTAGAGGCCAGCAGCAACTCAACACTGCACAGGTCAGAGGCGCATAGAGGACACCGTTAACACACAGGAGGGAGCTGATTGGCAGAAAGTGACACACAGGACAGAGGCGCATAGAGGACACAGTTTACACACAGGAGGGAGCTTATTGGCAGCAAGTGACAGACAGGACAGAGGCACATAGAGGACACCGTTTACACACAGGAGGGAGCTTATTGTCTACAAGTGAATACAGGAGAGATGTGAGTAGGGGCCAGAATGGACTTGAGCTAGAGGCCAGCAGCAACTCAACACTGCACAGGACAGAGGCGCATAGAGGACACCGTTAACACACAGGAGGGAGCTTATTGGCAGCAAGTGACAAACAGGACAGAGGCGCATACAGGACACCGTTAACACACAGGAGGGAGCTTATTGGCAGCAAGTGACACACAGGACAGAGGCGCATAGAGGACACTGTTAACACACAGGAGGGATCTGATTGGCAGAAAGTGACACACAGGACAGAGGCACATAGAAGACACTGTTTACACACAGGAGGGAGCTGATTGTCCGCAAGTGAATACAGGAGAGATGTGAGTAGGGGCCAGAATGGACTTGAGCTAGAGGCCAGCAGCAACTCAACACTGCACAGGACAGAGGCGCATAGAGGACACCGTTAACACACAGGAGGGAGCTGATTGGCAGAAAGTGACACACAGGACAGAGGCGCATAGAGGACACAGTTTACACACAGGAGGGAGCTTATTGGCAGCAAGTGACAGACAGGACATAGGCACATAGAGGACACCGTTAACACACAGGAGGGAGCTGATTGGCAGCAAGTGACATACAGGACAGAGGCGCATAGAGGACACCGTTTACACACAGGATGGAGCTGATTGGGAGCAAGTGACACACAGGACAGAGGCTCATAGAGGACAACGTTAACACACAGGAGGGAGCTGATTGGCAACAAGTGACATACAGGACAGAGGCGCATAGAGGACACCGTTTACACACAGGAGGGAGCTTATTAGCAGCAAGTGACACACAGGACAGAGGCGCATAGAGGACACCGTTTACACACAGGAGGGAGCTGATTGGCAGCAAGTGACACCCCGGACAGAGGCGCATAGAGGACACCGTTTACACACAGGAGGGAGCTGATTGGCAACAAGTGACACACAGGACAGAGGCGCATAGAGGACACCGTTTACACACAGGAGGGAGCTTATTGGCAGCAAGTGACACACAGGACAGAGGCGCATAGAGGACACAGTTAACACACATCAGGGAGCTGATTGGCAACAAGTGACACACAGGACAGAGGCGCATAGAGGACACCGTTTACACACAGGAGGGAGCTTCTTGGCAGCAAGTGACACACAGGACAGAGGCGCATAGAGGACACCGTTTACACACAGGAGGGAGCTTATTGGCAGCAAGTGACACACAGGACAGAGGCGCATAGAGGACACCGTTAACACACAGGAGGGAGCTGATTGGCAACAAGTGACATACAGGACAGAGGCGCATAGAGGACACCGTTTGCACACAGGAGGGAGCTTATTGGCAGCAAGTGACACACAGGACAGAGGCGCATAGAGGACACCGTTAACACACAGGAGGGAGCTGATTGGCAGAAAGTGACACACAGGACAGAGGCACATAGAAGACACTGTTTACACACAGGAGGGCGCTGATTGTCCGCAAGTGAATACAGTAGAGATGTGAGTAGGGGCCAGAATGGACTCGAGCTAGAGGCCAGCAGCAACTCAACACTGCACAGGTCAGAGGCGCATAGAGGACACCGTTAACACACAGGAGGGAGCTGATTGGCAGAAAGTGACACACAGGACAGAGGCGCATAGAGGACACAGTTTACACACAGGAGGGAGCTTATTGGCAGCAAGTGACAGACAGGACAGAGGCACATAGAGGACACCGTTTACACACAGGAGGGAGCTTATTGTCCACAAGTGAATACAGGAGAGATGTGAGTAGGGGCCAGAATGGACTTGAGCTAGAGGCCAGCAGCAACTCAACACTGCACAGGACAGAGGCGCATAGAGGACACCGTTTACACACAGGAGGGAGCTTATTGGCAGCAAGTGACACACAGGATAGAGGCGCATAGAGGACACCGTTAACACACAGGAGGGAGCTGATTGTCCGCAAGTGAATACAGGAGAGATGTGAGTAGGGGCCAGAATGGACTCGAGCTAGAGGCCAGCAGCAACTCAACACTGCACAGGTCAGAGGCGCATAGAGGACACCGTTAACACACAGGAGGGAGCTGATTGGCAGAAAGTGACACACAGGACAGAGGCGCATAGAGGACACAGTTTACACACAGGAGGGAGCTTATTGGCAGCAAGTGACAGACAGGACAGAGGCGCATAGAGGACACCGTTTACACACAGGAGGGAGCTTATTGTCCGCAAGTGAATACAGGAGAGATGTGAGTAGGGGCCAGAATGGACTCGAGCTAGAGGCCAGCAGCAACTGAACTCTGCACAGGACAGATGCGCATAGAGGACACCGTTAACACACAGGAGGGAGCTGATTGGCAACAAGTGACATACAGGACAGAGGCGCATAGAGGACACCGTTTACACACAGGAGGGAGCTTATTAGCAGCAAGTGACACACAGGACAGAGGCGCATAGAGGACACAGTTTACACACAGGAGGGAGCTTATTGGCAGCAAGTGACAGACAGGACAGAGGCGCATAGAGGACACCGTTTACACACAGGAGGGAGCTTATTGTCCGCAAGTGAATACAGGAGAGATGTGAGTAGGGGCCAGAATGGACTCGAGCTAGAGGCCAGCAGCAACTCAACACTGCACAGGACAGAGGCGCATAGAGGACACCGTTAACACACAGGAGGGAGCTGATTGGCAACAAGTGACATACAGGACAGAGGCGCATAGAGGACACCGTTTACACACAGGAGGGAGCTGATTGGGAGCAAGTGACAGACAGGACAGAGGCTCATAGAGCACAACGTTTACACACAGGAGGGAGCTGATTGGCAGCAAGTGACACACAGGACAGAGGCGCATAGAGGACACCGTTTACACACAGGAGGGAGCTGATTGGCAACAAGTGACATACAGGACAGAGGTGCATAGAGGACACCGTTTACACACAGGAGGGAGCTTATTGGCAGCAAGTCACACACAGGACAGAGGCGCATAGAGGACACCGTTAACACACAGGAGGGAGCTGATTGGCAACAAGTGACATACAGGACAGAGGCGCATAGAGGACACCGTTTACACACAGGAGGGAGCTTCTTGGCAGCAAGTGACACACAGGACAGAGGCGCATACAGGACACCGTTTACACACAGGAGGGAGCTTATTGGCAGCAAGTGACACACAGGACAGAGGCGCATAGAGGACACAGTTAACACACAGGAGGGAGCTGATTGGCAACAAGTGACATACAGGACAGAGGCGCATAGAGGAAACCGTTTACACACAGGAGGGAGCTTCTTGGCAGCAAGTGACACACAGGACAGAGGCGCATAGAGGACACCGTTTACACACAGGAGGGAGCTTATTGGCAGCAAGTGACAGACAGGACAGAGGCGCATAGAGGACACCGATTTACACACAGGAGGGAGCTGATTGTCCGCAAGTGAATACATGAGAGATGTGAGTAGGGGCCAGAATGGACTCGAGCTAGAGGCCAGCAGCAACTCAACACTGCACAGGTCAGAGGCGCATAGAGGACACTGTTAACACACAGGAGGGAGCTGATTGTCCGCAAGTGAATACAGGAGAGATGTGAGTAGGGGCCAGAATGGACTCGAGCTAGAGGCCAGCAGCAACTCAACACTGCACAGGTCAGAGGCGCATAGAGGACACCGTTAACACACAGGAGGGAGCTGATTGTCCGCAAGTGAATACAGGAGGGATGTGAGTAGGGGCCAGAATGGACTCGAGCTAGAGGCCAGCAGCAACTCAACACTGCACAGGACAGAGGCGCATAGAGGACACCGTTAACACACAGGAGGGAGCTTATTGGCAGCAAGTGACAGACAGGACAGAGGCGCATAGAGGACACCGTTTACACACAGGAGGGAGCTGATTGTCCGCAAGTGAATACAGGAGAAATGTGAGTAGGGGCCAGAATGGACTCGAGCTAGAGGCCAGCAGCAACTCAACCCTGCACAGGACAGAGGCGCATAGAGGACACCGTTAACACACAGGAGGGAGCTGATTGGTAGCAAGTGAATACAGGAGAGATGTGAGTAGGGGACAGAATGGACTCGAGCTAGAGGCCAGCAGCAACTCAACACTGCACAGGTCAGAGGCGCATAGAGGACACCGTTAACACACAGGAGGGAGCTTATTGGCAGCAAGTGACAGACAGGACAGAGGCGCATAGAGGACACCGTTTACACACAGGAGGGAGCTTATTGTCCGCAAGTGACACACAGGACAGAGGCACATAGAGGACACCGTTAACACACAGGAGGGAGCTGATTGGCAGCAAGTGACATACAGGACAGAGGCGCATAGAGGACACCGTTTACACACAGGATGGAGCTGATTGGGAGCAAGTGACACACAGGACAGAGGCTCATAGAGGACAACGTTTACACACAGGAGGGAGCTGATTGGCAGCAAGTGACACCCAGGACAGAGGCGCATAGAGGACACCGTTTACACACAGGAGGGAGCTGATTGGCAACAAGTGACACACAGGACAGAGGCGCATAGAGGACACCGTTTACACACAGGAGGGAGCTTATTGGCAGCAAGTGACACACAAGACAGAGGCGCATAGAGGACACAGTTAACACACAGGAGGGAGCTGATTGGCAACAAGTGACACACAGGACAGAGGCGCATAGAGGACACCGTTTACACACAGGAGGGAGCTTCTTGGCAGCAAGTGACACACAGGACAGAGGCGTATAGAGGACACCGTTTGCACACAGGAGGGAGCTTATTGGCAGCAAGTGACACACAGGACAGAGGCGCATAGAGGACACCGTTAACACACAGGAGGGAGCTGATTGGCAGAAAGTGACACACAGGACAGAGGCACATAGAAGACACTGTTTACACACAGGAGGGCGCTGATTGTCCGCAAGTGAATACAGTAGAGATGCGAGTAGGGGCCAGAATGGACTCGAGCTAGAGGCCAGCAGCAACTCAACACTGCACAGGTCAGAGGCGCATAGAGGACACCGTTAACACACAGGAGGGAGCTGATTGGCAGAAAGTGACACACAGGACAGAGGCGCATAGAGGACACAGTTTACACACAGGAGGGAGCTTATTGGCAGCAAGTGACAGACAGGACAGAGGCACATAGAGGACACCGTTTACACACAGGAGGGAGCTTATTGTCTACAAGTGAATACAGGAGAGATGTGAGTAGGGGCCAGAATGGACTTGAGCTAGAGGCCAGCAGCAACTCAACACTGCACAGGACAGAGGTGCATAGAGGACACCGTTAACACACAGGAGGGAGCTTATTGGCAGCAAGTGACAAACAGGACAGAGGCGCATACAGGACACCGTTAACACACAGGAGGGAGCTTATTGGCAGCAAGTGACACACAGGACAGAGGCGCATAGAGGACACTGTTAACACACAGGAGGGATCTGATTGGCAGAAAGTGACACACAGGACAGAGGCACATAGAAGACACTGTTTACACACAGGAGGGAGCTGATTGTCCGCAAGTGAATACAGGAGAGATGTGAGTAGGGGCCAGAATGGACTCGAGCTAGAGGCCATCAGCAACTCAACACTGCACAGGTCAGAGGCGCATAGAGGACACCGTTAACACACAGGAGGGAGCTGATTGGTAACAAGTGACATACAGGACAGAGGCGCATAGAGGACACCGTTTACACACAGGAGGGAGCTTATTAGCAGCAAGTGACACACAGGACAGAGGCGCATAGAGGACACCGTTTACACAAAGGAGGGAGCTTATTGGCAGCAAGTGACACACAGGACAGAGGCGCATAGAGGACACCGTTAACACACAGGAGGGAGCTGATTTTCCGCAAGTGAATACAGGAGAGATGTGAGTAGGGGCCAGAATGGGCTCGAGCTAGAGGCCAGCAGACACTCAACACTGCACAGGTCAGAGGCGCATAGAGGACACCGTTAACACACAGGAGGGAGCTGATTGGCAGAAAGTGACACACAGGACAGAGGCGCATAGAGGACACAGTTTACACACAGGAGGGAGCTTATTGGCAGCAAGTGACAGACAGGACAGAGGCGCATAGAGGACACCGTTTACACACAGGAGGGAGCTTATTGTCCGCAAGTGAATACAGGAGAGATGTGAGTAGGGGCCAGAATGGACCTGAGCTACAGGCCAGCAGCAACTCAACACTGCACAGGTCAGAGGCGCATAGAGGACACTGTTAACACACAGGAGGGAGCTGATTGTCCGCAAGTGAATACAGGAGAGATGTGAGTAGGGGCCAGAATGGACTCGAGCTAGAGGCCAGCAGCAACTCAACACTGCACAGGTCAGAGGCGCATAGAGGACACCGTTAACACACAGGAGGGAGCTGATTGTCCGCAAGTGAATACAGGAGGGATGTGAGTAGGGGCCAGAATGGACTCGAGCTAGAGGCCAGCAGCAACTCAACACTGCACAGGACAGAGGCGCATAGAGGACACCGTTAACACACAGGAGGGAGCTTTTTGCAGCAAGTGACAGACAGGACAGAGGCGCATAGAGGACACCGTTTACACACAGGAGGGAGCTGATTGTCCGCAAGTGAATACAGGAGAAATGTGAGTAGGGGCCAGAATGGACTCGAGCTAGAGGCCAGCAGCAACTCAACCCTGCACAGGACAGAGGCGCATAGAGGACACCGTTAACACACAGGAGGGAGCTGATTGGTAGCAAGTGAATACAGGAGAGATGTGAGTAGGGGCCAGAATGGACTCGAGCTAGAGGCCAGCAGCAACTCAACACTGCACAGGTCAGAGGCGCATAGAGGACACAGTTTACACACAGGAGGGAGCTTATTGGCAGCAAGTGACAGACAGGACAGAGGCGCATAGAGGACACCGTTTACACACAGGAGGGAGCTGATTGGGAGCAAGTGACACACAGGACAGAGGCTCATAGAAGACACTGTTTACACACAGGAGGGAGCTAATTGTCTGCAAGTGAATACAGGAGAGATGTGAGTAGGGGCCAGAATGGACTCGAGCTAGAGGCCAGCAGCAACTCAACACTGCACAGGTCAGAGGCGCATAGAGGACACCGTTAACACACAGGAGGGAGCTGATTGGCAGAAAGTGACACACAGGACAGAGGCGCATAGAGGACACCGTTTACACACAGGAGGGAGCTGATTGGGAGCAAGTGACACACAGGACAGAGGCTCATAGAAGACACTGTTTACACACAGGAGGGAGCTGATTGTCTGCAAGTGAATACAGGAGAGATGTGAGTTGGGGCCAGAATGGACTCGAGCTAGAGGCCAGCAGCAACTCAACACTGCACAGGTCAGAGGCGCATAGAGGACACCGTTATCACACAGGAGGGAGCTGATTGGCAGAAAGTGACACACAGGACAGAGGCGCATAGAGGACACCGTTTACACACAGGAGGGAGCTTATTGTCCGCAAGTGAATACAGGAGAGATGTGAGTAGGGGCCAGAATGGACTCGAGCTAGAGGCCAGCAGCAACTCAACACTGTACAGGACAGAGGCGCATAGAGGAAACCGTTAACACACAGGAGGGAGCTGATTGGCAACAAGTGACATACAGGATAGAGGCGCATAGAGGACACCGTTTACACACAGGAGGGAGCTGATTGGGAGCAAGTGACACACAGGACAGAGGCTCATAGAGGACAACGTTTACACACAGGAGGGAGCTGATTGGCAGCAAGTGACACACAGGACAGAGGTGCATAGAGGACACCCTTTACACACAGGAGGGAGCTGATTGGCAACAAGTGACATACAGGACAGAGGCGCATAGAGGACACCGTTTACACACAGGAGGGAGCTGATTGGCAGCAAGTGACACACAGGACAGAGGTGCATAGAGGACACCCTTTACACACAGGAGGGAGCTGATTGGCAACAAGTGACATACAGGACAGAGGCGCATAGAGGACACCGTTTGCACACAGGAGGGAGCTTATTGGCAGCAAGTGACACACAGGACAGAGGCGCATAGAGGACACCGTTAACACACAGGAGGGAGCTGATTGGCAGAAAGTGACACACAGGACAGAGGCACATAGAAGACACTGTTTACACACAGGAGGGCGCTGATTGTCCGCAAGTGAATACAGTAGAGATGCGAGTAGGGGCCAGAATGGACTCGAGCTAGAGGCCAGCAGCAACTCAACACTGCACAGGTCAGAGGCGCATAGAGGACACCGTTAACACACAGGAGGGAGCTGATTGGCAGAAAGTGACACACAGGACAGAGGCGCATAGAGGACACAGTTTACACACAGGAGGGAGCTTATTGGCAGCAAGTGACAGACAGGACAGAGGCACATAGAGGACACCGTTTACACACAGGAGGGAGCTTATTGTCCACAAGTGAATACAGGAGAGATGTGAGTAGGGGCCAGAATGGACTTGAGCTAGAGGCCAGCAGCAACTCAACACTGCACAGGACAGAGGCGCATAGAGGACACCGTTAACACACAGGAGGGAGCTTATTGGCAGCAAGTGACAAACAGGACAGAGGCGCATACAGGACACCGTTTACACACAGGAGGGAGCTTATTGGGAGCAAGTGACACACAGGACAGAGGCCCATAGAGGACAACGTTTACACACAGGAGGGAGCTGATTGGCAGCAAGTGACACACAGGACAGAGGTGCATAGAGGACACCCTTTACACACAGGAGGGAGCTGATTGGCAACAAGTGACATACAGGACAGAGGCGCATAGAGGACACCGTTTACACACAGGAGGGAGTTGATTGGCAGCAAGTGACACACAGGACAGAGGTGCATAGAGGACACCCTTTACACACAGGAGGGAGCTGATTGGCAACAAGTGACATACAGGACAGAGGCGCATAGAGGACACCGTTTGCACACAGGAGGGAGCTTATTGGCAGCAAGTGACACACAGGACAGAGGCGCATAGAGGACACCGTTAACACACAGGAGGGAGCTGATTGGCAGAAAGTGACACACAGGACAGAGGCACATAGAAGACACTGTTTACACACAGGAGGGCGCTGATTGTCCGCAAGTGAATACAGTAGAGATGCGAGTAGGGGCCAGAATGGACTCGAGCTAGAGGCCAGCAGCAACTCAACACTGCACAGGTCAGAGGCGCATAGAGGACACCGTTAACACACAGGAGGGAGCTGATTGGCAGAAAGTGACACACAGGACAGAGGCGCATAGAGGACACAGTTTACACACAGGAGGGAGCTTATTGGCAGCAAGTGACAGACAGGACAGAGGCACATAGAGGACACCGTTTACACACAGGAGGGAGCTTATTGTCCACAAGTGAATACAGGAGAGATGTGAGTAGGGGCCAGAATGGACTTGAGCTAGAGGCCAGCAGCAACTCAACACTGCACAGGACAGAGGCGCATAGAGGACACCGTTAACACACAGGAGGGAGCTTATTGGCAGCAAGTGACAAACAGGACAGAGGCGCATACAGGACACCGTTTACACACAGGAGGGAGCTTATTGGCAGCAAGTGACACACAGGACAGATGCGCATAGAGGACACTGTTAACACACAGGAGGGAGCTGATTGGCAGAAAGTGACACACAGGACAGAGGCACATAGAAGACACTGTTTACACACAGGAGGGAGCTGATTGTCCGCAAGTGAATACAGGAGAGATGTGAGTAGGGGCCAGAATGGACTCGAGCTAGAGGCCAGCAGCAACTCAACACTGCACAGGTCAGAGGCGCATAGAGGACACCGTTAACACACAGGAGGGAGCTGATTGGCAGAAAGTGACACACAGGACAGAGGCGCATAGAGGACACCGTTTACACACAGGAGGGAGCTTATTGTCCGCAAGTGAATACAGGAGAGATGTGAGTACGGCCAGAATGGACTCGAGCTGAAGGCCAGCAGCAACTCAACACTGCACAGGACAGAGGCGCATAGAGGACACCGTTAACACACAGGAGGGAGCTGATTGGCAACAAGAGACATACAGGACAGAGGCGCATAGAGGACACCGTTTACACACAGGAGGGAGCTTATTAGCAGCAAGTGACACACAGGACAGAGGCGCATAGAGGACACCGTTTACACACAGGAGGGAGCTTATTGGCAGCAAGTGACACACAGGACAGAGGCGCATAGAGGACACCGTTAACACACAGGAGGGAGCTGATTGTCCGCAAGTGAATACAGGAGAGATGTGAGTAGGGGCCAGAATGGACTCGAGCTAGAGGCCAGCAGCAAATCAACACTGCACAGGTCAGAGGCGCATAGAGGACACCGTTAACACACAGGAGGGAGCTGATTGGCAGAAAGTGACACACAGGACAGAGGCGCATAGAGGACACAGTTTACACACAGGAGTGAGCTTATTGGCAGCAAGTGACAGACAGGACAGAGGCGCATAGAGGACACCGTTTACACACAGGAGGGAGCTTATTGTCCGCAAGTGAATGCAGGAGAGATGTGAGTAGGGGCCAGAATGGACTCGAGCTACAGGCCAGCAGCAACTCAACACTGCACAGGACAGATGCGCATAGAGGACACCGTTAACACACAGGAGGGAGCTGATTGGCAACAAGTGACATACAGGACAGAGGCGCATAGAGGACACCGTTTACACACAGGAGGGAGCTGATTGGGAGCAAGTGACACACAGGACAGAGGCTCATAGAAGACACTGTTTACACACAGGAGGGAGCTGATTGTCTGCAAGTGAATACAGGAGAGATGTGAGTAGGGGCCAGAATGGACTCGAGCTAGAGGCCAGCAGCAACTCAACACTGCACAGGTCAGAGGCGCATAGAGGACACCGTTAACACACAGGAGGGAGCTGATTGGCAGAAAGTGACACACAGGACAGAGGCGCATAGAGGACACAGTTTACACACAGGAGGGAGCTTATTGGCAGCAAGTGACAGACAGGAGAGAGGCGCATAGAGGACACCGTTTACACACAGGAGGGAGCTGATTGGGAGCAAGTGACACACAGGACAGAGGCTCATAGAAGACACTGTTTACACACAGGAGGGAGCTGATTGTCTGCAAGTGAATACAGGAGAGATGTGAGTAGGGGCCAGAATGGACTCGAGCTAGAGGCCAGCAGCAACTCAACACTGCACAGGTCAGAGGCGCATAGAGGACACCGTTAACACACAGGAGGGAGCTGATTGGCAGAAAGTGACACACAGGACAGAGGCGCATAGAGGACACCGTTTACACACAGGAGGGAGCTGATTGGGAGCAAGTGACACACAGGACAGAGGCTCATAGAAGACACTGTTTACACACAGGAGGGAGCTGATTGTCTGCAAGTGAATACAGGAGAGATGTGAGTAGGGGCCAGAATGGACTCGAGCTAGAGGCCAGCAGCAACTCAACACTGCACAGGTCAGAGGCGCATAGAGGACACCGTTATCACACAGGAGGGAGCTGATTGGCAGAAAGTGACACACAGGAGAGAGGCGCATAGAGGACACCGTTTACACACAGGAGGGAGCTTATTGTCCGCAAGTGAATACAGGAGAGATGTGAGTAGGGGCCAGAATGGACTCGAGCTAGAGGCCAGCAGCAACTCAACACTGTACAGGACAGAGGCGCATAGAGGAAACCGTTAACACACAGGAGGGAGCTGATTGGCAACAAGTGACATACAGGATAGAGGCGCATAGAGGACACCGTTTACACACAGGAGGGAGCTGATTGGGAGCAAGTGACACACAGGACAGAGGCTCATAGAGGACAACGTTTACACACAGGAGGGAGCTGATTGGCAGCAAGTGACACACAGGACAGAGGTGCATAGAGGACACCCTTTACACACAGGAGGGAGCTGATTGGCAACAAGTGACATACAGGACAGAGGCGCATAGAGGACACCGTTTACACACAGGAGGGAGCTTATTGGCAGCAAGTGACACACAGGACAGAGGCGCATAGAGGACACCGTTAACACACAGGAGGGAGCTGATTGGCAACAAGTGACATACAGGACATAGGTGCATAGAGGACACCGTTTACACACAGGAGGGAGCTTCTTGGCAGTAAGTGACACACAGGACAGAGGCGCATACAGGACACCGTTTACACACAGGAGGGAGCTTATTGGCAGCAAGTGACACACAGGACAGAGGCGCATAGAGGACACCGTTAACACACAGGAGGGAGCTGATTGGCAACAAGTGACATACAGGACAGAGGCGCATAGAGGACACCGTTTACACACAGGAGGGAGCTTCTTGGCAGCAAGTGACACACAGGACAGAGGCGCATAGAGGACACCGTTTACACACAGGAGGGAGCTTATTGGCAGCAAGTGACAGACAGGACAGAGGCGCATAGAGGACACCGATTTACACACAGGAGGGAGCTGATTGTCCGCAAGTGAATACAGGAGAGTTGTGAGTAGGGTTCAGAATGGACTCGAGCTAGAGGCCAGCAGCAACTCAACACTGCACAGGTCAGAGGCGCATAGAGGACACCGTTAACACACAGGAGGGAGCTGATTTGCAGAAAGTGACACACAGGACAGAGGCACATAGAAGACACTGTTTACACACAGGAGGGAGCTGATTGTCCGCAAGTGAATACAGGAGACTCAACACTGTGAACAAGGAGGGAAAGAAAGTGACACACAGGACAGAGGCACATAGAGGACACCGTTAACACACAGGAGGGAGCTGATTGTCCACAAGTGAATACAGGAGAGATGTGAGTAGGGGCCAGAATGGACTCGGGCTAGAGGCCAGCAGCAACTCAACACTGTACAGGTCAGAGGCGCATAGAGGACACCGTTAATACACAGGAGGGAGCTGATTGTCCGCAAGTGAATACAGGAGAGATGTGAGTAGGGGCCAGAATGGACTCGAGCTAGAGGCCAGCAGCAACTCAACACTGCACAGGTCAGAGGCGCATAGAGGACACTGTTAACACACAGGAGGGAGCTGATTGTCCGCAAGTGAATACAGGAGAGATGTGAGTAGGGGCCAGAATGGACTCGAGCTAGAGGCCAGCAGCAACTCAACACTGCACAGGTCAGAGGCGCATAGAGGACACCGTTAACACACAGGAGGGAGCTGATAGGCAGCAAGTGACAGACAGGACAGAGGTGCATAGAGGACACCGTTTACACACAGGAGGGAGCTTATTGGCAGCAAGTGACACACAGGACAGAGGCGCATAGAGGACACCGTTAACACACAGGAGGGAGCTGATTGGCAGAAAGTGACACACAGGACAAAGGCACATAGAAGACACTGTTTACACACACGAGGGAGCTGATTGTCCGCAAGTGAATACAGGAGAGATGTGAGTAGGGGCCAGAATGGACTCGAGCTAGAGGCCAGCAGCAACTCAACACTGCACAGGTCAGAGGCGCATAGAGGACACCGTTAACACACAGGAGGGAGCTGATTGGCAGAAAGTGACACACAGGACAGAGGCGCATAGAGGACACAGTTTACACACAGGAGGGAGCTTATTGGCAGCAAGTGACAGACAGGACAGAGGCGCATAGAGGACACCGTTTACACACAGGAGGGAGCTTATTGTCCGCAAGTGAATACAGGAGAGATGTGAGTAGGGGCCAGAATGGACTCGAGCTAGAGGCCAGCAGCAACTCAACACTGCACAGGACAGAGGCGCATAGAGGACACCGTTAACACACAGGAGGGAGCTGATTGGCAACAAGTGACATACAGGACAGAGGCGCATAGAGGACACCGTTTACACACAGGAGGGAGCTGATTGGGAGCAAGTGACATACAGGACAGAGGCGCATAGAGGACACCGTTTACACACAGGAGGGAGCTTATTGGCAGCAAGTCACACACAGGACAGAGGCGCATAGAGGACACCGTTAACACACAGGAGGGAGCTGATTGGCAACAAGTGACATACAGGACAGAGGCGCATAGAGGACACCGTTTACACACAGGAGGGAGCTTCTTGGCAGCAAGTGACACACAGGACAGAGGCGCATACAGGACACCGTTTACACACAGGAGGGAGCTTATTGGCAGCAAGTGACACACAGGACAGAGGCGCATAGAGGACACAGTTAACACACAGGAGGGAGCTGATTGGCAACAAGTGACATACAGGACAGAGGCGCATAGAGGAAACCGTTTACACACAGGAGGGAGCTTCTTGGCAGCAAGTGACACACAGGACAGAGGCGCATAGAGGACACCGTTTACACACAGGAGGGAGCTTATTGGCAGCAAGTGACAGACAGGACAGAGGCGCATAGAGGACACCGATTTACACACAGGAGGGAGCTGATTGTCCGCAAGTGAATACAGGAGAGATGTGAGTAGGGGCCAGAATGGACTCGAGCTAGAGGCCAGCAGCAACTCAACACTGCACAGGTCAGAGGCGCATAGAGGACACTGTTAACACACAGGAGGGAGCTGATTGTCCGCAAGTGAATACAGGAGAGATGTGAGTAGGGGCCAGAATGGACTCGAGCTAGAGGCCAGCAGCAACTCAACACTGCACAGGTCAGAGGCGCATAGAGGACACCGTTAACACACAGGAGGGAGCTGATTGTCCGCAAGTGAATACAGGAGGGATGTGAGTAGGGGCCAGAATGGACTCGAGCTAGAGGCCAGCAGCAACTCAACACTGCACAGGACAGAGGCGCATAGAGGACACCGTTAACACACAGGAGAGAGCTTATTGGTAGCAAGTGACAGACAGGACAGAGGCGCATAGAGGACACCGTTTACACACAGGAGGGAGCTGATTGTCCGCAAGTGAATACAGGAGAAATGTGAGTAGGGGCCAGAATGGACTCGAGCTAGAGGCCAGCAGCAACTCAACCCTGCACAGGACAGAGGCGCATAGAGGACACCGTTAACACACAGGAGGGAGCTGATTGGTAGCAAGTGAATACAGGAGAGATGTGAGTAGGGGCCAGAATGGACTCGAGCTAGAGGCCAGCAGCAACTCAACACTGCACAGGTCAGAGGCGCATAGAGGACACCGTTAACACACAGGAGGGAGCTGATTGTCCGCAAGTGAATACAGGAGAGATGTGAGTAGGGGCCAGAATGGACTCGAGCTAGAGGCCAGCAGCAACTCAACACTGCACAGGACAGAGGCGCATAGAGGACACCGTTAACACACAGGAGGGAGCTTATTGGCAGCAAGTGACAGACAGGACAGAGGCGCATAGAGGACACCGTTTACACACAGGAGGGAGCTTATTGTCCGCAAGTGACACACAGGACAGAGGCGCATAGAGGACACCGTTTACACACAGGAGGGAGCTTATTGGCAGCAAGTGACACACAGGACAGAGGCACATAGAGGACACCGTTAACACACAGGAGGGAGCTGATTGGCAGCAAGTGACATACAGGACAGAGGCGCATAGAGGACACCGTTTACACACAGGATGGAGCTGATTGGGAGCAAGTGACACACAGGACAGAGGCTCATAGAGGACAACGTTTACACACAGGAGGGAGCTGATTGGCAGCAAGTGACACCCAGGACAGAGGCGCATAGAGGACACCGTTTACACACAGGAGGGAGCTGATTGGCAACAAGTGACACACAGGACAGAGGCGCATAGAGGACACCATTTACACACAGGAGGGAGCTTATAGGCAGCAAGTGACACACAGGACAGAGGCGCATAGAGGACACAGTTAACACACAGGAGGGAGCTGATTGGCAACAAGTGACACACAGGACAGAGGCGCATAGAGGACACCGTTTACACACAGGAGGGAGCTTCTTGGCAGCAAGTGACACACAGGACAGAGGCGCATAGAGGACACCGTTTGCACACAGGAGGGAGCTTATTGGCAGCAAGTGACACACAGGACAGAGGCGCTTAGAGGACACCGTTAACACACAGGAGGGAGCTGATTGGCAGAAAGTGACACACAGGACAGAGGCACATAGAAGACACTGTTTACACACAGGAGGGCGCTGATTGTCCGCAAGTGAATACAGTAGAGATGCGAGTAGGGGCCAGAATGGACTCGAGCTAGAGGCCAGCAGCAACTCAACACTGCACAGGTCAGAGGCGCATAGAGGACACCGTTAACACACAGGAGGGAGCTGATTGGCAGAAAGTGACACACAGGACAGAGGCGCATAGAGGACACAGTTTACACACAGGAGGGAGCTTATTGGCAGCAAGTGACAGACAGGACAGAGGCACATAGAGGACACCGTTTACACACAGGAGGGAGCTTATTGTCCACAAGTGAATACAGGAGAGATGTGAGTAGGGGCCAGAATGGACTTGAGCTAGAGGCCAGCAGCAACTCAACACTGCACAGGACAGAGGCACATAGAGGACACCGTTAACACACAGGAGGGAGCTTATTGGCAGCAAGTGACAAACAGGACAGAGGCGCATACAGGACACCGTTTACACACAGGAGGGAGCTTATTGGCAGCAAGTGACACACAGGACAGAGGCGCATAGAGGACACTGTTAACACACAGGAGGGAGCTGATTGGCAGAAAGTGACACACAGGACAGAGGCACATAGAAGACACTGTTTACACACAGGAGGGAGCTGATTGTCCGCAAGTGAATACAGGAGAGATGTGAGTAGGGGCCAGAATGGACTCGAGCTAGAGGCCAGCAGCAATTCAACACTGCACAGGTCAGAGGCGCATAGAGGACACCGTTAACACACAGGAGGGAGCTGATTGGCAGAAAGTGACACACAGGACAGAGGCGCATAGAGGACACCGTTTACACACAGGAGGGAGCTTATTGTCCGCAAGTGAATACAGGAGAGATGTGAGTAGGGGCCAGAATGGACTCGAGCTGAAGGCCAGCAGCAACTCAACACTGCACAGGACAGAGGCGCATAGAGGACACCGTTAACACACAAGAGGGAGCTGATTGGCAACAAGTGACATACAGGACAGAGGCGCATAGAGGACACCGTTTACACACAGGAGGGAGCTTATTAGCAGCAAGTGACACACAGGACAGAGGCGCATAGAGGACACCGTTTACACACAGGAGGGAGCTTATTGGCAGCAAGTGACACACAGGACAGAGGCGCATAGAGGACACCGTTAACACACAGGAGGGAGCTGATTGTCCGCAAGTGAATACAGGAGAGATGTGAGTAGGGGCCAGAATGGACTCGAGCTAGAGGCCAGCAGCAACTCAACACTGCACAGGTCAGAGGCGCATAGAGGACACCGTTAACACACAAGAGGGAGCTGATTGGCAACAAGTGACATACAGGACAGAGGCGCATAGAGGACACCGTTTACACACAGGAGGGAGCTTCTTGGCAGCAAGTGACACACAGGACAGAGGCGCATAGAGGACACCGTTTACACACAGGAGGGAGCTTATTGGCAGCAAGTGACAGACAGGACAGAGGCGCATAGAGGACACCGATTTACACACAGGAGGGAGCTGATTGTCCGCAAGTGAATACAGGAGAGTTGTGAGTAGGGTTCAGAATGGACTCGAGCTAGAGGCCAGCAGCAACTCAACACTGCACAGGTCAGAGGCGCATAGAGGACACCGTTAACACACAGGAGGGAGCTGATTTGCAGAAAGTGACACACAGGACAGAGGCACATAGAAGACACTGTTTACACACAGGAGGGAGCTGATTGTCCGCAAGTGAATACAGGAGACTCAACACTGTGAACAAGGAGGGAAAGAAAGTGACACACAGGACAGAGGCACATAGAGGACACCGTTAACACACAGGAGGGAGCTGATTGTCCACAAGTGAATACAGGAGAGATGTGAGTAGGGGCCAGAATGGACTCGGGCTAGAGGCCAGCAGCAACTCAACACTGTACAGGTCAGAGGCGCATAGAGGACACCGTTAATACACAGGAGGGAGCTGATTGTCCGCAAGTGAATACAGGAGAGATGTGAGTAGGGGCCAGAATGGACTCGAGCTAGAGGCCAGCAGCAACTCAACACTGCACAGGTCAGAGGCGCATAGAGGACACTGTTAACACACAGGAGGGAGCTGATTGTCCGCAAGTGAATACAGGAGAGATGTGAGTAGGGGCCAGAATGGACTCGAGCTAGAGGCCAGCAGCAACTCAACACTGCACAGGTCAGAGGCGCATAGAGGACACCGTTAACACACAGGAGGGAGCTGATAGGCAGCAAGTGACAGACAGGACAGAGGTGCATAGAGGACACCGTTTACACACAGGAGGGAGCTTATTGGCAGCAAGTGACACACAGGACAGAGGCGCATAGAGGACACCGTTAACACACAGGAGGGAGCTGATTGGCAGAAAGTGACACACAGGACAAAGGCACATAGAAGACACTGTTTACACACAGGAGGGAGCTGATTGTCCGCAAGTGAATACAGGAGAGATGTGAGTAGGGGCCAGAATGGACTCGAGCTAGAGGCCAGCAGCAACTCAACACTGCACAGGTCAGAGGCGCATAGAGGACACCGTTAACACACAGGAGGGAGCCGATTGGCAGAAAGTGACACACAGGACAGAGGCGCATAGAGGACACAGTTTACACACAGGAGGGAGCTTATTGGCAGCAAGTGACAGACAGGACAGAGGCGCATAGAGGACACCGTTTACACACAGGAGGGAGCTTATTGTCCGCAAGTGAATACAGGAGAGATGTGAGTAGGGGCCAGAATGGACTCGAGCTAGAGGCCAGCAGCAACTCAACACTGCACAGGACAGAGGCGCATAGAGGACACCGTTAACACACAGGAGGGAGCTGATTGGCAACAAGTGACATACAGGACAGAGGCGCATAGAGGACACCGTTTACACACAGGAGGGAGCTGATTGGGTGCAAGTGACATACAGGACAGAGGCGCATAGAGGACACCGTTTACACACAGGAGGGAGCTTATTGGCAGCAAGTCACACACAGGACAGAGGCGCATAGAGGACACCGTTAACACACAGGAGGGAGCTGATTGGCAACAAGTGACATACAGGACAGAGGCGCATAGAGGACACCGTTTACACACAGGAGGGAGCTTCTTGGCAGCAAGTGACACACAGGACAGAGGCGCATACAGGACACCGTTTACACACAGGAGGGAGCTTATTGGCAGCAAGTGACACACAGGACAGAGGCGCATAGAGGACACAGTTAACACACAGGAGGGAGCTGATTGGCAACAAGTGACATACAGGACAGAGGCGCATAGAGGAAACCGTTTACACACAGGAGGGAGCTTCTTGGCAGCAAGTGACACACAGGACAGAGGCGCATAGAGGACACCGTTTACACACAGGAGGGAGCTTATTGGCAGCAAGTGACAGACAGGACAGAGGCGCATAGAGGACACCGATTTACACACAGGAGGGAGCTGATTGTCCGCAAGTGAATACAGGAGAGATGTGAGTAGGGGCCAGAATGGACTCGAGCTAGAGGCCAGCAGCAACTCAACACTGCACAGGTCAGAGGCGCATAGAGGACACTGTTAACACACAGGAGGGAGCTGATTGTCCGCAAGTGAATACAGGAGAGATGTGAGTAGGGGCCAGAATGGACTCGAGCTAGAGGCCAGCAGCAACTCAACACTGCACAGGTCAGAGGCGCATAGAGGACACCGTTAACACACAGGAGGGAGCTGATTGTCCGCAAGTGAATACAGGAGGGATGTGAGTAGGGGCCAGAATGGACTCGAGCTAGAGGCCAGCAGCAACTCAACACTGCACAGGACAGAGGCGCATAGAGGACACCGTTAACACACAGGAGAGAGCTTATTGGTAGCAAGTGACAGACAGGACAGAGGCGCATAGAGGACACCGTTTACACACAGGAGGGAGCTGATTGTCCGCAAGTGAATACAGGAGAAATGTGAGTAGGGGCCAGAATGGACTCGAGCTAGAGGCCAGCAGCAACTCAACCCTGCACAGGACAGAGGCGCATAGAGGACACCGTTAACACACAGGAGGGAGCTGATTGGTAGCAAGTGAATACAGGAGAGATGTGAGTAGGGGCCAGAATGGACTCGAGCTAGAGGCCAGCAGCAACTCAACACTGCACAGGTCAGAGGCGCATAGAGGACACCGTTAACACACAGGAGGGAGCTGATTGTCCGCAAGTGAATACAGGAGAGATGTGAGTAGGGGCCAGAATGGACTCGAGCTAGAGGCCAGCAGCAACTCAACACTGCACAGGACAGAGGCGCATAGAGGACACCGTTAACACACAGGAGGGAGCTTATTGGCAGCAAGTGACAGACAGGACAGAGGCGCATAGAGGACACCGTTTACACACAGGAGGGAGCTTATTGTCCGCAAGTGACACACAGGACAGAGGCGCATAGAGGACACCGTTTACACACAGGAGGGAGCTTATTGGCAGCAAGTGACACACAGGACAGAGGCACATAGAGGACACCGTTAACACACAGGAGGGAGCTGATTGGCAGCAAGTGACATACAGGACAGAGGCGCATAGAGGACACCGTTTACACACAGGATGGAGCTGATTGGGAGCAAGTGACACACAGGACAGAGGCTCATAGAGGACAACGTTTACACACAGGAGGGAGCTGATTGGCAGCAAGTGACACCCAGGACAGAGGCGCATAGAGGACACCGTTTACACACAGGAGGGAGCTGATTGGCAACAAGTGACACACAGGACAGAGGCGCATAGAGGACACCATTTACACACAGGAGGGAGCTTATAGGCAGCAAGTGACACACAGGACAGAGGCGCATAGAGGACACAGTTAACACACAGGAGGGAGCTGATTGGCAACAAGTGACACACAGGACAGAGGCGCATAGAGGACACCGTTTACACACAGGAGGGAGCTTCTTGGCAGCAAGTGACACACAGGACAGAGGCGCATAGAGGACACCGTTTGCACACAGGAGGGAGCTTATTGGCAGCAAGTGACACACAGGACAGAGGCGCTTAGAGGACACCGTTAACACACAGGAGGGAGCTGATTGGCAGAAAGTGACACACAGGACAGAGGCACATAGAAGACACTGTTTACACACAGGAGGGCGCTGATTGTCCGCAAGTGAATACAGTAGAGATGCGAGTAGGGGCCAGAATGGACTCGAGCTAGAGGCCAGCAGCAACTCAACACTGCACAGGTCAGAGGCGCATAGAGGACACCGTTAACACACAGGAGGGAGCTGATTGGCAGAAAGTGACACACAGGACAGAGGCGCATAGAGGACACAGTTTACACACAGGAGGGAGCTTATTGGCAGCAAGTGACAGACAGGACAGAGGCACATAGAGGACACCGTTTACACACAGGAGGGAGCTTATTGTCCACAAGTGAATACAGGAGAGATGTGAGTAGGGGCCAGAATGGACTTGAGCTAGAGGCCAGCAGCAACTCAACACTGCACAGGACAGAGGCACATAGAGGACACCGTTAACACACAGGAGGGAGCTTATTGGCAGCAAGTGACAAACAGGACAGAGGCGCATACAGGACACCGTTTACACACAGGAGGGAGCTTATTGGCAGCAAGTGACACACAGGACAGAGGCGCATAGAGGACACTGTTAACACACAGGAGGGAGCTGATTGGCAGAAAGTGACACACAGGACAGAGGCACATAGAAGACACTGTTTACACACAGGAGGGAGCTGATTGTCCGCAAGTGAATACAGGAGAGATGTGAGTAGGGGCCAGAATGGACTCGAGCTAGAGGCCAGCAGCAATTCAACACTGCACAGGTCAGAGGCGCATAGAGGACACCGTTAACACACAGGAGGGAGCTGATTGGCAGAAAGTGACACACAGGACAGAGGCGCATAGAGGACACCGTTTACACACAGGAGGGAGCTTATTGTCCGCAAGTGAATACAGGAGAGATGTGAGTAGGGGCCAGAATGGACTCGAGCTGAAGGCCAGCAGCAACTCAACACTGCACAGGACAGAGGCGCATAGAGGACACCGTTAACACACAAGAGGGAGCTGATTGGCAACAAGTGACATACAGGACAGAGGCGCATAGAGGACACCGTTTACACACAGGAGGGAGCTTATTAGCAGCAAGTGACACACAGGACAGAGGCGCATAGAGGACACCGTTTACACACAGGAGGGAGCTTATTGGCAGCAAGTGACACACAGGACAGAGGCGCATAGAGGACACCGTTAACACACAGGAGGGAGCTGATTGTCCGCAAGTGAATACAGGAGAGATGTGAGTAGGGGCCAGAATGGACTCGAGCTAGAGGCCAGCAGCAACTCAACACTGCACAGGTCAGAGGCGCATAGAGGACACCGTTAACACACAGGAGGGAGCTGATTGGCAGAAAGTGACACACAGGACAGAGGCGCATAGAGGACACAGTTTACACACAGGAGGGAGCTTATTGGCAGCAAGTGACAGACAGGACAGAGGCGCATAGAGGACACCGTTTACACACAGGAGGGAGCTTATTGTCCGCAAGTGAATACAGGAGAGATGTGAGTAGGGGCCAGAATGGACTCGAGCTACAGGCCAGCAGCAACTCAACACTGCACAGGACAGATGCGCATAGAGGACACCGTTAACGCACAGGAGGGAGCTGATTGGCAACAAGTGACATACAGGACAGAGGCGCATAGAGGACACCGTTTACACACACGAGGGAGCTGATTGGGAGCAAGTGACACACAGGACAGAGGCTCATAGAAGACACTGTTTACACACAGGAGGGAGCTGATTGTCTGCAAGTGAATACAGGAGAGATGTGAGTAGGGGCCAGAATGGACTCGAGCTAGAGGCCAGCAGCAACTCAACACTGCACAGGTCAGAGGCGCATAGAGGACACCGTTAACACACAGGAGGGAGCTGATTGGCAGAAAGTGACACACAGGACAGAGGCGCATAGAGGACACAGTTTACACACAGGAGGGAGCTTATTGGCAGCAAGTGACAGACAGGACAGAGGCGCATAGAGGACACCGTTTACACACAGGAGGGAGCTTATTGTCCGCAAGTGAATACAGGAGAGATGTGAGTAGGGGCCAGAATGGACTCGAGCTAGAGGCCAGCAGCAACTCAACACTGTACAGGACAGAGGCGCATAGAGGAAACCGTTAACACACAGGAGGGAGCTGATTGGCAACAAGTGACATACAGGATAGAGGCGCATAGAGGACACCGTTTACACACAGGAGGGAGCTGATTGGGAGCAAGTGACACACAGGACAGAGGCTCATAGAGGACAACGTTTACACACAGGAGGGAGCTGATTGGCAGCAAGTGACACACAGGACAGAGGCGCATAGAGGACACCCTTTACACACAGGAGGGAGCTGATTGGCAACAAGTGACATACAGGACAGAGGCGCATAGAGGACACCGTTTACACACAGGAGGGAGCTTATTGGCAGCAAGTGACACACAGGACAGAGGCGCATAGAGGACACCGTTAACACACAGGAGGGAGCTGATTGGCAACAAGTGACATACAGGACAGAGGCGCATAGAGGACACCGTTTACACACAGGAGGGAGCTTCTTGGCAGTAAGTGACACACAGGACAGAGGCGCATACAGGACACCGTTTACACACAGGAGGGAGCTTATTGGCAGCAAGTGACACACAGGACAGAGGCGCATAGAGGACACCGTTAACACACAGGAGGGAGCTGATTGGCAACAAGTGACATACAGGACAGAGGCGCATAGAGGACACCGTTTACACACAGGAGGGAGCTTCTTGGCAGCAAGTGACACACAGGACAGAGGCGCATAGAGGACACCGTTTACACACAGGAGGGAGCTTATTAGCAGCAAGTGACACACAGGACAGAGGCGCATAGAGGACACCGTTTACACACAGGAGGGAGCTTATTGGCAGCAAGTGACACACAGGACAGAGGCGCATAGAGGACACCGTTAACACACAGGAGGGAGCTGATTGTCCGCAAGTGAATACAGGAGAGATGTGAGTAGGGGCCAGAATGGACTCGAGCTAGAGGCCAGCAGCAACTCAACACTGCACAGGTCAGAGGCGCATAGAGGACACCGTTAACACACAGGAGGGAGCTGATTGGCAGAAAGTGACACACAGGACAGAGGCGCATAGAGGACACAGTTTACACACAGGAGGGAGCTTATTGGCAGCAAGTGACAGACAGGACAGAGGCGCATAGAGGACACCGTTTACACACAGGAGGGAGCTTATTGTCCGCAAGTGAATACAGGAGAGATGTGAGTAGGGGCCAGAATGGACTCGAGCTACAGGCCAGCAGCAACTCAACACTGCACAGGACAGATGCGCATAGAGGACACCGTTAACACACAGGAGGGAGCTGATTGGCAACAAGTGACATACAGGACAGAGGCGCATAGAGGACACCGTTTACACACAGGAGGGAGCTGATTGGGAGCAAGTGACACACAGGACAGAGGCTCATAGAAGACACTGTTTACACACAGGAGGGAGCTGATTGTCTGCAAGTGAATACAGGAGAGATGTGAGTAGGGGCCAGAATGGACTCGAGCTAGAGGCCAGCAGCAACTCAACACTGCACAGGTCAGAGGCGCATAGAGGACACCGTTAACACACAGGAGGGAGCTGATTGGCAGAAAGTGACACACAGGACAGAGGCGCATAGAGGACACAGTTTACACACAGGAGGGAGCTTATTGGCAGCAAGTGACAGACAGGACAGAGGCGCATAGAGGACACCGTTTACACACAGGAGGGAGCTTATTGTCCGCAAGTGAATACAGGAGAGATGTGAGCATGGGCCAGAATGGACTCGAGCTAGAGGCCAGCAGCAACTCAACACTGTACAGGACAGAGGCGCATAGAGGAAACCGTTAACACACAGGAGGGAGCTGATTGGCAACAAGTGACATACAGGATAGAGGCGCATAGAGGACACCGTTTACACACAGGAGGGAGCTGATTGGGAGCAAGTGACACACAGGACAGAGGCTCATAGAGGACAACGTTTACACACAGGAGGGAGCTGATTGGCAGCAAGTGACACACAGGACAGAGGCGCATAGAGGACACCCTTTACACACAGGAGGGAGCTGATTGGCAACAAGTGACATACAGGACAGAGGCGCATAGAGGACACCGTTTACACACAGGAGGGAGCTTATTGGCAGCAAGTGACACACAGGACAGAGGCGCATAGAGGACACCGTTAACACACAGGAGGGAGCTGATTGGCAACAAGTGACATACAGGACAGAGGCGCATAGAGGACACCGTTTACACACAGGAGGGAGCTTCTTGGCAGTAAGTGACACACAGGACAGAGGCGCATACAGGACACCGTTTACACACAGGAGGGAGCTTATTGGCAGCAAGTGACACACAGGACAGAGGCGCATAGAGGACACCGTTAACACACAGGAGGGAGCTGATTGGCAACAAGTGACATACAGGACAGAGGCGCATAGAGGACACCGTTTACACACAGGAGGGAGCTTCTTGGCAGCAAGTGACACACAGGACAGAGGCGCATAGAGGACACCGTTTACACACAGGAGGGAGCTTATTGGCAGCAAGTGACAGACAGGACAGAGGCGCATAGAGGACACCGATTTACACACAGGAGGGAGCTGATTGTCCGCAAGTGAATACAGGAGAGTTGTGAGTAGGGTTCAGAATGGACTCGAGCTAGAGGCCAGCAGCAACTCAACACTGCACAGGTCAGAGGCGCATAGAGGACACCGTTAACACACAGGAGGGAGTTGATTGTCCGCAAGTGAATACAGGACAGATGTGAGTAGGGGCCAGAATGGACTCGAGCTAGAGGCCAGCAGCAACTCAACACTGCACAGGTCAGAGGCGCATAGAGGACACCGTTAACACACAGGAGGGAGCTGATTGTCCGCAAGTGAATACACGAGAGATGTGAGTAGGGGCCAGAATGGACTCGAGCTAGAGGCCAGCAGCAACTCAAAATTGCACAGGTCAGAGGCGCATAGAGGACACCGTTAACACACAGGAGGGAGCTGATTGGTAGCAAGTGAATACAGAAGAGATGTGAGTAGGGGCCAGAATGGACTCGAGCTAGAGGCCAGCAGCAACTCAACACTGCACAGGTCAGAGGCGCATAGAGGACACCGTTAACACACAGGAGGGAGCTGATTGTCCGCAAGTGAATACAGGAGAGATGTGAGTAGGGGCCAGAATGGACTCGAGCTAGAGGCCAGCAGCAACTCAACACTGCACAGGTCAGAGGCGCATAGAGGACACCGTTAACACACAGGAGGGAGCTGATTGGCAGAAAGTGACACACAGGACAGAGGCGCATAGAGGACACCGTTTACACACAGGAGGGAGCTTATTGTCCGCAAGTGAATACAGGAGAGATGTGAGTAGGGGCCAGAATGGACTTGAGCTAGAGGCCAGCAGCAACTCAACACTGCACAGGACAGATGCGCATAGAGGACACCGTTAACACACAGGAGGGAGCTGATTGGCAACAAGTGACATACAGGACAGAGGCGCATAGAGGACACCGTTTACACACAGGAGGGAGCTGATTGGGAGCAAGTGACACACAGGACAGAGGCTCATAGAAGACACCGTTTACACACAGGAGGGAGCTTATTGTCCGCAAGTGAATACAGGAGAGATGTGAGTAGGGGCCAGAATGGACTCGAGCTAGAGGCCAGCAGCAACTCAACACTGCACAGGTCAGAGGCGCATAGAGGACACCGTTAATACACAGGCGGGAGCTGATTGGCAGAAAGTGACACACAGGACAGAGGCGCATAGAGGACACAGTTTACACACAGGAGGGAGCTTATTGGCAGCAAGTGACAGACAGGACAGAGGCACATAGAGGACACCGTTTACACACAGGAGGGAGCTTATTGTCCACAAGTGAATACAGGAGAGATGTGAGTAGGGGCCAGAATGGACTTGAGCTAGAGGCCAGCAGCAACTCAACACTGCACAGGACAGAGGCGCGTAGAGGACACCGTTAACACACAGGAGGGAGCTTATTGGCAGCAAGTGACAAACAGGACAGAGGCGCATACAGGACACCGTTTACACACAGGAGGGAGCTTATTGGCAGCAAGTGACACACAGGACAGATGCGCATAGAGGACACTGTTAACACACAGGAGGGAGCTGATTGGCAGAAAGTGACACACAGGACAGAGGCACATAGAAGACACTGTTTACACACAGGAGGGAGCTGATTGTCCGCAAGTGAATACAGGAGAGATGTGAGTAGGGGCCAGAATGGACTCGAGCTAGAGGCCAGCAGCAACTCAACACTGCACAGGTCAGAGGCGCATAGAGGACACCGTTAACACACAGGAGGGAGCTGATTGGCAGAAAGTGACACACAGGACAGAGGCGCATAGAGGACACCGTTTACACACAGGAGGGAGCTTATTGTCCGCAAGTGAATACAGGAGAGATGTGAGTACGGCCAGAATGGACTCGAGCTGAAGGCCAGCAGCAACTCAACACTGCACAGGACAGAGGCGCATAGAGGACACCGTTAACACACAGGAGGGAGCTGATTGGCAACAAGTGACATACAGGACAGAGGCGCATAGAGGACACCGTTTACACACAGGAGGGAGCTTATTAGCAGCAAGTGACACACAGGACAGAGGCGCATAGAGGACACCGTTTACACACAGGAGGGAGCTTATTGGCAGCAAGTGACACACAGGACAGAGGCGCATAGAGGACACCGTTAACACACAGGAGGGAGCTGATTGTCCGCAAGTGAATACAGGAGAGATGTGAGTAGGGGCCAGAATGGACTCGAGCTAGAGGCCAGCAGCAAATCAACACTGCACAGGTCAGAGGCGCATAGAGGACACCGTTAACACACAGGAGGGAGCTGATTGGCAGAAAGTGACACACAGGACAGAGGCGCATAGAGGACACAGTTTACACACAGGAGTGAGCTTATTGGCAGCAAGTGACAGACAGGACAGAGGCGCATAGAGGACACCGTTTACACACAGGAGGGAGCTTATTGTCCGCAAGTGAATGCAGGAGAGATGTGAGTAGGGGCCAGAATGGACTCGAGCTACAGGCCAGCAGCAACTCAACACTGCACAGGACAGATGCGCATAGAGGACACCGTTAACACACAGGAGGGAGCTGATTGGCAACAAGTGACATACAGGACAGAGGCGCATAGAGGACACCGTTTACACACAGGAGGGAGCTGATTGGGAGCAAGTGACACACAGGACAGAGGCTCATAGAAGACACTGTTTACACACAGGAGGGAGCTGATTGTCTGCAAGTGAATACAGGAGAGATGTGAGTAGGGGCCAGAATGGACTCGAGCTAGAGGCCAGCAGCAACTCAACACTGCACAGGTCAGAGGCGCATAGAGGACACCGTTAACACACAGGAGGGAGCTGATTGGCAGAAAGTGACACACAGGACAGAGGCGCATAGAGGACACAGTTTACACACAGGAGGGAGCTTATTGGCAGCAAGTGACAGACAGGAGAGAGGCGCATAGAGGACACCGTTTACACACAGGAGGGAGCTGATTGGGAGCAAGTGACACACAGGACAGAGGCTCATAGAAGACACTGTTTACACACAGGAGGGAGCTGATTGTCTGCAAGTGAATACAGGAGAGATGTGAGTAGGGGCCAGAATGGACTCGAGCTAGAGGCCAGCAGCAACTCAACACTGCACAGGTCAGAGGCGCATAGAGGACACCGTTAACACACAGGAGGGAGCTGATTGGCAGAAAGTGACACACAGGACAGAGGCGCATAGAGGACACCGTTTACACACAGGAGGGAGCTGATTGGGAGCAAGTGACACACAGGACAGAGGCTCATAGAAGACACTGTTTACACACAGGAGGGAGCTGATTGTCTGCAAGTGAATACAGGAGAGATGTGAGTAGGGGCCAGAATGGACTCGAGCTAGAGGCCAGCAGCAACTCAACACTGCACAGGTCAGAGGCGCATAGAGGACACCGTTATCACACAGGAGGGAGCTGATTGGCAGAAAGTGACACACAGGAGAGAGGCGCATAGAGGACACCGTTTACACACAGGAGGGAGCTTATTGTCCGCAAGTGAATACAGGAGAGATGTGAGTAGGGGCCAGAATGGACTCGAGCTAGAGGCCAGCAGCAACTCAACACTGTACAGGACAGAGGCGCATAGAGGAAACCGTTAACACACAGGAGGGAGCTGATTGGCAACAAGTGACATACAGGATAGAGGCGCATAGAGGACACCGTTTACACACAGGAGGGAGCTGATTGGGAGCAAGTGACACACAGGACAGAGGCTCATAGAGGACAACGTTTACACACAGGAGGGAGCTGATTGGCAGCAAGTGACACACAGGACAGAGGTGCATAGAGGACACCCTTTACACACAGGAGGGAGCTGATTGGCAACAAGTGACATACAGGACAGAGGCGCATAGAGGACACCGTTTACACACAGGAGGGAGCTTATTGGCAGCAAGTGACACACAGGACAGAGGCGCATAGAGGACACCGTTAACACACAGGAGGGAGCTGATTGGCAACAAGTGACATACAGGACATAGGTGCATAGAGGACACCGTTTACACACAGGAGGGAGCTTCTTGGCAGTAAGTGACACACAGGACAGAGGCGCATACAGGACACCGTTTACACACAGGAGGGAGCTTATTGGCAGCAAGTGACACACAGGACAGAGGCGCATAGAGGACACCGTTAACACACAGGAGGGAGCTGATTGGCAACAAGTGACATACAGGACAGAGGCGCATAGAGGACACCGTTTACACACAGGAGGGAGCTTCTTGGCAGCAAGTGACACACAGGACAGAGGCGCATAGAGGACACCGTTTACACACAGGAGGGAGCTTATTGGCAGCAAGTGACAGACAGGACAGAGGCGCATAGAGGACACCGATTTACACACAGGAGGGAGCTGATTGTCCGCAAGTGAATACAGGAGAGTTGTGAGTAGGGTTCAGAATGGACTCGAGCTAGAGGCCAGCAGCAACTCAACACTGCACAGGTCAGAGGCGCATAGAGGACACCGTTAACACACAGGAGGGACCTGATTTGCAGAAAGTGACACACAGGACAGAGGCACATAGAAGACACTGTTTACACACAGGAGGGAGCTGATTGTCCGCAAGTGAATACAGGAGACTCAACACTGTGAACAAGGAGGGAAAGAAAGTGACACACAGGACAGAGGCACATAGAGGACACCGTTAACACACAGGAGGGAGCTGATTGTCCACAAGTGAATACAGGAGAGATGTGAGTAGGGGCCAGAATGGACTCGGGCTAGAGGCCAGCAGCAACTCAACACTGTACAGGTCAGAGGCGCATAGAGGACACCGTTAATACACAGGAGGGAGCTGATTGTCCGCAAGTGAATACAGGAGAGATGTGAGTAGGGGCCAGAATGGACTCGAGCTAGAGGCCAGCAGCAACTCAACACTGCACAGGTCAGAGGCGCATAGAGGACACTGTTAACACACAGGAGGGAGCTGATTGTCCGCAAGTGAATACAGGAGAGATGTGAGTAGGGGCCAGAATGGACTCGAGCTAGAGGCCAGCAGCAACTCAACACTGCACAGGTCAGAGGCGCATAGAGGACACCGTTAACACACAGGAGGGAGCTGATAGGCAGCAAGTGACAGACAGGACAGAGGTGCATAGAGGACACCGTTTACACACAGGAGGGAGCTTATTGGCAGCAAGTGACACACAGGACAGAGGCGCATAGAGGACACCGTTAACACACAGGAGGGAGCTGATTGGCAGAAAGTGACACACAGGACAAAGGCACATAGAAGACACTGTTTACACACAGGAGGGAGCTGATTGTCCGCAAGTGAATACAGGAGAGATGTGAGTAGGGGCCAGAATGGACTCGAGCTAGAGGCCAGCAGCAACTCAACACTGCACAGGTCAGAGGCGCATAGAGGACACCGTTAACACACAGGAGGGAGCTGATTGGCAGAAAGTGACACACAGGACAGAGGCGCATAGAGGACACAGTTTACACACAGGAGGGAGCTTATTGGCAGCAAGTGACAGACAGGACAGAGGCGCATAGAGGACACCGTTTACACACAGGAGGGAGCTTATTGTCCGCAAGTGAATACAGGAGAGATGTGAGTAGGGGCCAGAATGGACTCGAGCTAGAGGCCAGCAGCAACTCAACACTGCACAGGACAGAGGCGCATAGAGGACACCGTTAACACACAGGAGGGAGCTGATTGGCAACAAGTGACATACAGGACAGAGGCGCATAGAGGACACCGTTTACACACAGGAGGGAGCTGATTGGGAGCAAGTGACATACAGGACAGAGGCGCATAGAGGACACCGTTTACACACAGGAGGGAGCTTATTGGCAGCAAGTCACACACAGGACAGAGGCGCATAGAGGACACCGTTAACACACAGGAGGGAGCTGATTGGCAACAAGTGACATACAGGACAGAGGCGCATAGAGGACACCGTTTACACACAGGAGGGAGCTTCTTGGCAGCAAGTGACACACAGGACAGAGGCGCATACAGGACACCGTTTACACACAGGAGGGAGCTTATTGGCAGCAAGTGACACACAGGACAGAGGCGCATAGAGGACACAGTTAACACACAGGAGGGAGCTGATTGGCAACAAGTGACATACAGGACAGAGGCGCATAGAGGAAACCGTTTACACACAGGAGGGAGCTTCTTGGCAGCAAGTGACACACAGGACAGAGGCGCATAGAGGACACCGTTTACACACAGGAGGGAGCTTATTGGCAGCAAGTGACAGACAGGACAGAGGCGCATAGAGGACACCGATTTACACACAGGAGGGAGCTGATTGTCCGCAAGTGAATACAGGAGAGATGTGAGTAGGGGCCAGAATGGACTCGAGCTAGAGGCCAGCAGCAACTCAACACTGCACAGGTCAGAGGCGCATAGAGGACACTGTTAACACACAGGAGGGAGCTGATTGTCCGCAAGTGAATACAGGAGAGATGTGAGTAGGGGCCAGAATGGACTCGAGCTAGAGGCCAGCAGCAACTCAACACTGCACAGGTCAGAGGCGCATAGAGGACACCGTTAACACACAGGAGGGAGCTGATTGTCCGCAAGTGAATACAGGAGGGATGTGAGTAGGGGCCAGAATGGACTCGAGCTAGAGGCCAGCAGCAACTCAACACTGCACAGGACAGAGGCGCATAGAGGACACCGTTAACACACAGGAGAGAGCTTATTGGTAGCAAGTGACAGACAGGACAGAGGCGCATAGAGGACACCGTTTACACACAGGAGGGAGCTGATTGTCCGCAAGTGAATACAGGAGAAATGTGAGTAGGGGCCAGAATGGACTCGAGCTAGAGGCCAGCAGCAACTCAACCCTGCACAGGACAGAGGCGCATAGAGGACACCGTTAACACACAGGAGGGAGCTGATTGGTAGCAAGTGAATACAGGAGAGATGTGAGTAGGGGCCAGAATGGACTCGAGCTAGAGGCCAGCAGCAACTCAACACTGCACAGGTCAGAGGCGCATAGAGGACACCGTTAACACACAGGAGGGAGCTGATTGTCCGCAAGTGAATACAGGAGAGATGTGAGTAGGGGCCAGAATGGACTCGAGCTAGAGGCCAGCAGCAACTCAACACTGCACAGGACAGAGGCGCATAGAGGACACCGTTAACACACAGGAGGGAGCTTATTGGCAGCAAGTGACAGACAGGACAGAGGCGCATAGAGGACACCGTTTACACACAGGAGGGAGCTTATTGTCCGCAAGTGACACACAGGACAGAGGCGCATAGAGGACACCGTTTACACACAGGAGGGAGCTTATTGGCAGCAAGTGACACACAGGACAGAGGCACATAGAGGACACCGTTAACACACAGGAGGGAGCTGATTGGCAGCAAGTGACATACAGGACAGAGGCGCATAGAGGACACCGTTTACACACAGGATGGAGCTGATTGGGAGCAAGTGACACACAGGACAGAGGCTCATAGAGGACAACGTTTACACACAGGAGGGAGCTGATTGGCAGCAAGTGACACCCAGGACAGAGGCGCATAGAGGACACCGTTTACACACAGGAGGGAGCTGATTGGCAACAAGTGACACACAGGACAGAGGCGCATAGAGGACACCGTTTACACACAGGAGGGAGCTTATAGGCAGCAAGTGACACACAGGACAGAGGCGCATAGAGGACACAGTTAACACACAGGAGGGAGCTGATTGGCAACAAGTGACACACAGGACAGAGGCGCATAGAGGACACCGTTTACACACAGGAGGGAGCTTCTTGGCAGCAAGTGACACACAGGACAGAGGCGCATAGAGGACACCGTTTGCACACAGGAGGGAGCTTATTGGCAGCAAGTGACACACAGGACAGAGGCGCTTAGAGGACACCGTTAACACACAGGAGGGAGCTGATTGGCAGAAAGTGACACACAGGACAGAGGCACATAGAAGACACTGTTTACACACAGGAGGGCGCTGATTGTCCGCAAGTGAATACAGTAGAGATGCGAGTAGGGGCCAGAATGGACTCGAGCTAGAGGCCAGCAGCAACTCAACACTGCACAGGTCAGAGGCGCATAGAGGACACCGTTAACACACAGGAGGGAGCTGATTGGCAGAAAGTGACACACAGGACAGAGGCGCATAGAGGACACAGTTTACACACAGGAGGGAGCTTATTGGCAGCAAGTGACAGACAGGACAGAGGCACATAGAGGACACCGTTTACACACAGGAGGGAGCTTATTGTCCACAAGTGAATACAGGATAGATGTGAGTAGGGGCCAGAATGGACTTGAGCTAGAGGCCAGCAGCAACTCAACACTGCACAGGACAGAGGCACATAGAGGACACCGTTAACACACAGGAGGGAGCTTATTGGCAGCAAGTGACAAACAGGACAGAGGCGCATACAGGACACCGTTTACACACAGGAGGGAGCTTATTGGCAGCAAGTGACACACAGGACAGAGGCGCATAGAGGACACTGTTAACACACAGGAGGGAGCTGATTGGCAGAAAGTGACACACAGGACAGAGGCACATAGAAGACACTGTTTACACACAGGAGGGAGCTGATTGTCCGCAAGTGAATACAGGAGAGATGTGAGTAGGGGCCAGAATGGACTCGAGCTAGAGGCCAGCAGCAACTCAACACTGCACAGGTCAGAGGCGCATAGAGGACACCGTTAACACACAGGAGGGAGCTGATTGGCAGAAAGTGACACACAGGACAGAGGCGCATAGAGGACACCGTTTACACACAGGAGGGAGCTTATTGTCCGCAAGTGAATACAGGAGAGATGTGAGTAGGGGCCAGAATGGACTCGAGCTGAAGGCCAGCAGCAACTCAACACTGCACAGGACAGAGGCGCATAGAGGACACCGTTAACACACAAGAGGGAGCTGATTGGCAACAAGTGACATACAGGACAGAGGCGCATAGAGGACACCGTTTACACACAGGAGGGAGCTTATTAGCAGCAAGTGACACACAGGACAGAGGCGCATAGAGGACACCGTTTACACACAGGAGGGAGCTTATTGGCAGCAAGTGACACACAGGACAGAGGCGCATAGAGGACACCGTTAACACACAGGAGGGAGCTGATTGTCCGCAAGTGAATACAGGAGAGATGTGAGTAGGGGCCAGAATGGACTCGAGCTAGAGGCCAGCAGCAACTCAACACTGCACAGGTCAGAGGCGCATAGAGGACACCGTTAACACACAGGAGGGAGCTGATTGGCAGAAAGTGACACACAGGACAGAGGCGCATAGAGGACACAGTTTACACACAGGAGGGAGCTTATTGGCAGCAAGTGACAGACAGGACAGAGGCGCATAGAGGACACCGTTTACACACAGGAGGGAGCTTATTGTCCGCAAGTGAATACAGGAGAGATGTGAGTAGGGGCCAGAATGGACTCGAGCTACAGGCCAGCAGCAACTCAACACTGCACAGGACAGATGCGCATAGAGGACACCGTTAACACACAGGAGGGAGCTGATTGGCAACAAGTGACATACAGGACAGAGGCGCATAGAGGACACCGTTTACACACACGAGGGAGCTGATTGGGAGCAAGTGACACACAGGACAGAGGCTCATAGAAGACACTGTTTACACACAGGAGGGAGCTGATTGTCTGCAAGTGAATACAGGAGAGATGTGAGTAGGGGCCAGAATGGACTCGAGCTAGAGGCCAGCAGCAACTCAACACTGCACAGGTCAGAGGCGCATAGAGGACACCGTTAACACACAGGAGGGAGCTGATTGGCAGAAAGTGACACACAGGACAGAGGCGCATAGAGGACACAGTTTACACACAGGAGGGAGCTTATTGGCAGCAAGTGACAGACAGGACAGAGGCGCATAGAGGACACCGTTTACACACAGGAGGGAGCTTATTGTCCGCAAGTGAATACAGGAGAGATGTGAGTAGGGGCCAGAATGGACTCGAGCTAGAGGCCAGCAGCAACTCAACACTGTACAGGACAGAGGCGCATAGAGGAAACCGTTAACACACAGGAGGGAGCTGATTGGCAACAAGTGACATACAGGATAGAGGCGCATAGAGGACACCGTTTACACACAGGAGGGAGCTGATTGGGAGCAAGTGACACACAGGACAGAGGCTCATAGAGGACAACGTTTACACACAGGAGGGAGCTGATTGGCAGCAAGTGACACACAGGACAGAGGCGCATAGAGGACACCCTTTACACACAGGAGGGAGCTGATTGGCAACAAGTGACATACAGGACAGAGGCGCATAGAGGACACCGTTTACACACAGGAGGGAGCTTATTGGCAGCAAGTGACACACAGGACAGAGGCGCATAGAGGACACCGTTAACACACAGGAGGGAGCTGATTGGCAACAAGTGACATACAGGACAGAGGCGCATAGAGGACACCGTTTACACACAGGAGGGAGCTTCTTGGCAGTAAGTGACACACAGGACAGAGGCGCATACAGGACACCGTTTACACACAGGAGGGAGCTTATTGGCAGCAAGTGACACACAGGACAGAGGCGCATAGAGGACACCGTTAACACACAGGAGGGAGCTGATTGGCAACAAGTGACATACAGGACAGAGGCGCATAGAGGACACCGTTTACACACAGGAGGGAGCTTCTTGGCAGCAAGTGACACACAGGACAGAGGCGCATAGAGGACACCGTTTACACACAGGAGGGAGCTTATTAGCAGCAAGTGACACACAGGACAGAGGCGCATAGAGGACACCGTTTACACACAGGAGGGAGCTTATTGGCAGCAAGTGACACACAGGACAGAGGCGCATAGAGGACACCGTTAACACACAGGAGGGAGCTGATTGTCCGCAAGTGAATACAGGAGAGATGTGAGTAGGGGCCAGAATGGACTCGAGCTAGAGGCCAGCAGCAACTCAACACTGCACAGGTCAGAGGCGCATAGAGGACACCGTTAACACACAGGAGGGAGCTGATTGGCAGAAAGTGACACACAGGACAGAGGCGCATAGAGGACACAGTTTACACACAGGAGGGAGCTTATTGGCAGCAAGTGACAGACAGGACAGAGGCGCATAGAGGACACCGTTTACACACAGGAGGGAGCTTATTGTCCGCAAGTGAATACAGGAGAGATGTGAGTAGGGGCCAGAATGGACTCGAGCTACAGGCCAGCAGCAACTCAACACTGCACAGGACAGATGCGCATAGAGGACACCGTTAACACACAGGAGGGAGCTGATTGGCAACAAGTGACATACAGGACAGAGGCGCATAGAGGACACCGTTTACACACCGGAGGGAGCTGATTGGGAGCAAGTGACACACAGGACAGAGGCTCATAGAAGACACTGTTTACACACAGGAGGGAGCTGATTGTCTGCAAGTGAATACAGGAGAGATGTGAGTAGGGGCCAGAATGGACTCGAGCTAGAGGCCAGCAGCAACTCAACACTGCACAGGTCAGAGGCGCATAGAGGACACCGTTAACACACAGGAGGGAGCTGATTGGCAGAAAGTGACACACAGGACAGAGGCGCATAGAGGACACAGTTTACACACAGGAGGGAGCTTATTGGCAGCAAGTGACAGACAGGACAGAGGCGCATAGAGGACACCGTTTACACACAGGAGGGAGCTTATTGTCCGCAAGTGAATACAGGAGAGATGTGAGCATGGGCCAGAATGGACTCGAGCTAGAGGCCAGCAGCAACTCAACACTGTACAGGACAGAGGCGCATAGAGGAAACCGTTAACACACAGGAGGGAGCTGATTGGCAACAAGTGACATACAGGATAGAGGCGCATAGAGGACACCGTTTACACACAGGAGGGAGCTGATTGGGAGCAAGTGACACACAGGACAGAGGCTCATAGAGGACAACGTTTACACACAGGAGGGAGCTGATTGGCAGCAAGTGACACACAGGACAGAGGCGCATAGAGGACACCCTTTACACACAGGAGGGAGCTGATTGGCAACAAGTGACATACAGGACAGAGGCGCATAGAGGACACCGTTTACACACAGGAGGGAGCTTATTGGCAGCAAGTGACACACAGGACAGAGGCGCATAGAGGACACCGTTAACACACAGGAGGGAGCTGATTGGCAACAAGTGACATACAGGACAGAGGCGCATAGAGGACACCGTTTACACACAGGAGGGAGCTTCTTGGCAGTAAGTGACACACAGGACAGAGGCGCATACAGGACACCGTTTACACACAGGAGGGAGCTTATTGGCAGCAAGTGACACACAGGACAGAGGCGCATAGAGGACACCGTTAACACACAGGAGGGAGCTGATTGGCAACAAGTGACATACAGGACAGAGGCGCATAGAGGACACCGTTTACACACAGGAGGGAGCTTCTTGGCAGCAAGTGACACACAGGACAGAGGCGCATAGAGGACACCGTTTACACACAGGAGGGAGCTTATTGGCAGCAAGTGACAGACAGGACAGAGGCGCATAGAGGACACCGATTTACACACAGGAGGGAGCTGATTGTCCGCAAGTGAATACAGGAGAGTTGTGAGTAGGGTTCAGAATGGACTCGAGCTAGAGGCCAGCAGCAACTCAACACTGCACAGGTCAGAGGCGCATAGAGGACACCGTTAACACACAGGAGGGAGTTGATTGTCCGCAAGTGAATACAGGACAGATGTGAGTAGGGGCCAGAATGGACTCGAGCTAGAGGCCAGCAGCAACTCAACACTGCACAGGTCAGAGGCGCATAGAGGACACCGTTAACACACAGGAGGGAGCTGATTGTCCGCAAGTGAATACACGAGAGATGTGAGTAGGGGCCAGAATGGACTCGAGCTAGAGGCCAGCAGCAACTCAAAATTGCACAGGTCAGAGGCGCATAGAGGACACCGTTAACACACAGGAGGGAGCTGATTGGTAGCAAGTGAATACAGAAGAGATGTGAGTAGGGGCCAGAATGGACTCGAGCTAGAGGCCAGCAGCAACTCAACACTGCACAGGTCAGAGGCGCATAGAGGACACCGTTAACACACAGGAGGGAGCTGATTGTCCGCAAGTGAATACAGGAGAGATGTGAGTAGGGGCCAGAATGGACTCGAGCTAGAGGCCAGCAGCAACTCAACACTGCACAGGTCAGAGGCGCATAGAGGACACCGTTAACACACAGGAGGGAGCTGATTGGCAGAAAGTGACACACAGGACAGAGGCGCATAGAGGACACAGTTTACACACAGGAGGGAGCTTATTGGCAGCAAGTGACAGACAGGACAGAGGCGCATAGAGGACACCGTTTACACACAGGAGGGAGCTTATTGTCCGCAAGTGAATACAGGAGAGATGTGAGTAGGGGCCAGAATGGACTTGAGCTAGAGGCCAGCAGCAACTCAACACTGCACAGGACAGATGCGCATAGAGGACACCGTTAACACACAGGAGGGAGCTGATTGGCAACAAGTGACATACAGGACAGAGGCGCATAGAGGACACCGTTTACACACAGGAGGGAGCTGATTGGGAGCAAGTGACACACAGGACAGAGGCTCATAGAAGACACCGTTTACACACAGGAGGGAGCTTATTGTCCGCAAGTGAATACAGGAGAGATGTGAGTAGGGGCCAGAATGGACTCGAGCTAGAGGCCAGCAGCAACTCAACACTGCACAGGTCAGAGGCGCATAGAGGACACCGTTAATACACAGGCGGGAGCTGATTGGCAGAAAGTGACACACAGGACAGAGGCGCATAGAGGACACAGTTTACACACAGGAGGGAGCTTATTGGCAGCAAGTGACACACAGGACAGAGGCGCATAGAGGACACCGTTTACACACAGGAGGGAGCTTATTGTCCGCAAGTGACACACAGGACAGAGGCGCATAGAGGACACCGTTTACACACAGGAGGGAGCTTATTGGCAGCAAGTGACACACAGGACAGAGGCACATAGAGGACACCGTTAACACACAGGAGGGAGCTGATTGGCAGCAAGTGACATACAGGACAGAGGCGCATAGAGGACACCGTTTACACACAGGATGGAGCTGATTGGGAGCAAGTGACACACAGGACAGAGGTTCATAGAGGACAACGTTTACACACAGGAGGGAGCTGATTGGCAGCAAGTGACACCCAGGACAGAGGCGCATAGAGGACACCGTTAACACACAGGAGGGAGCTGATTGGCAGAAAGTGACACACAGGACAGAGGCGCATAGAGGACACCGTTTACACACAGGAGGGAGCTTATTGTCCGCAAGTGAATACAGGAGAGATGTGAGTAGGGGCCAGAATGGACTCGAGCTAAAGGCCAGCAGCAACTCAACACTGCACAGGACAGAGGCGCATAGAGGACACCGTTAACACACAGGAGGGAGCTGATTGGCAACAAGTGACATACAGGACAGAGGCGCATAGAGGACACCGTTTACACACAGGAGGGAGCTTATTAGCAGCAAGTGACACACAGGACAGAGGCGCATAGAGGACACCGTTTACACACAGGAGGGAGCTTATTGGCAGCAAGTGACACACAGGACAGAGGCGCATAGAGGACACCGTTAACACACAGGAGGGAGCTGATTGTCCGCAAGTGAATACAGGAGAGATGTGAGTAGGGGCCAGAATGGACTCGAGCTAGAGGCCAGCAGCAACTCAACACTGCACAGGTCAGAGGCGCATAGAGGACACCGTTAACACACAGGAGGGAGCTGATTTCAACAAGTGACATACAGGACAGAGGCGCATAGAGGACACCGTTTACACACAGGAGGGAGCTTCTTGGCAGCAAGTGACACACAGGACAGAGGCGCATAGAGGACACCGTTTACACACAGGAGGGAGCTTATTGTCCGCAAGTGAATACAGGAGAGATGTGAGTAGGGGCCAGAATGGACTCGAGCTACAGGCCAGCAGCAACTCAACACTGCACAGGACAGATGCGCATAGAGGACACCGTTAACACACAGGAGGGAGCTGATTGGCAACAAGTGACATACAGGACAGAGGCGCATAGAGGACACCGTTTACACACAGGAGGGAGCTGATTGGGAGCAAGTGACACACAGGACAGAGGCTCATAGAAGACACTGTTTACACACAGGAGGGAGCTGATTGTCTGCAAGTGAGTACAGGAGAGATGTGAGTAGGGGCCAGAATGGACTCGAGCTAGAGGCCAGCAGCAACTCAACACTGCACAGGTCAGAGGCGCATAGAGGACACCGTTAACACACAGGAGGGAGCTGATTGGCAGAAAGTGACACACAGGACAGAGGCGCATAGAGGACACAGTTTACACACAGGAGGGAGCTTATTGGCAGCAAGTGACAGACAGGACAGAGGCGCATAGAGGACACCGTTTACACACAGGAGGGAGCTTATTGTCCGCAAGTGAATACAGGAGAGATGTGAGTAGAGGCCAGAATGGACTCGAGCTAGAGGCCAGCAGCAACTCAACACTGTACAGGACAGAGGCGCATAGAGGAAACAGTTAACACACAGGAGGGAGCTGATTGGCAACAAGTGACATACAGGATAGAGGCGCATAGAGGACACCGTTTACACACAGGAGGGAGCTGATTGGGAGCAAGTGACACACAGGACAGAGGCTCATAGAGGACAACGTTTACACACAGGAGGGAGCTGATTGGCAGCAAGTGACACACAGGACAGAGGCGCATAGAGGACACCCTTTACACACAGGAGGGAGCTGATTGGCAACAAGTGACATACAGGACAGAGGCGCATAGAGGACACCGTTTACACACAGGAGGGAGCTTATTGGCAGCAAGTGACACACAGGACAGAGGCGCATAGAGGACACCGTTAACACACAGGAGGGAGCTGATTGGCAACAAGTGACATACAGGACAGAGGCGCATAGAGGACACCGTTTACACACAGGAGGGAGCTTCTTGGCAGTAAGTGACACACAGGACAGAGGCGCATACAGGACACCGTTTACACACAGGAGGGAGCTTATTGGCAGCAAGTGACACACAGGACAGAGGCGCATAGAGGACACCGTTAACACACAGGAGGGAGCTGATTGGCAACAAGTGACATACAGGACAGAGGCGCATAGAGGACACCGTTTACACACAGGAGGGAGCTTCTTGGCAGCAAGTGACACACAGGACAGAGGCGCATAGAGGACACCGTTTACACACAGGAGGGAGCTTATTGGCAGCAAGTGACAGACAGGACAGAGGCGCATAGAGGACACCGATTTACACACAGGAGGGAGCTGATTGTCCGCAAGTGAATACAGGAGAGTTGTGAGTAGGGTTCAGAATGGACTCGAGCTTGAGGCCAGCAGCAACTCAACACTGCACAGGTCAGAGGCGCATAGAGGTCACCGTTAACACACAGGAGGGAGTTGATTGTCCGCAAGTGAATACAGGAGAGATGTGAGTAGGGGCCAGAATGGACTCGAGCTAGAGGCCAGCAGCAACTCAACACTGCACAGGTCAGAGGCGCATAGAGGACACCGTTAACACACAGGAGGGAGCTGATTGTCCGCAAGTGAATACAGGAGAGATGTGAGTAGGGGCCAGAATGGACTCGAGCTAGAGGCCAGCAGCAACTCAAAATTGCACAGGTCAGAGGCGCATAGAGGACACTGTTAACACACAGGAGGGAGCTGATTGTCCGCAAGTGAATACAGGAGAGATGTGAGTAGGGGCCAGAATGGACTCGAGCTAGAGGCCAGCAGCAACTCAACACTGCACAGGACAGAGGCGCATAGAGGACACCGTTAACACACAGGAGGGAGCTTATTGGCAGCAAGTGACAGACAGGACAGAGGCGCATAGAGGACACCGTTTACACACAGGAGGGAGCTTATTGTCCGCAAGTGACACACAGGACAGGGGCGCATAGAGGACACCGTTTACACACAGGAGGGAGCTTATTGGCAGCAAGTGACACACAGGACAGAGGCACATAGAAGACACCGTTAACACACAGGAGGGAGCTGATTGGCAGCAAGTGACATACAGGACAGAGGCGCATAGAGGACACCGTTTACACACAGGATGGAGCTGATTGGGAGCAAGTGACACACAGGACAGAGGCTCATAGAGGACAACGTTAACACACAGGAGGGAGCTGATTGGCAACAAGTGACATACAGGACAGAGGCGCATAGAGGACACCGTTTACACACAGGAGGGAGCTTATTAGCAGCAAGTGACACACAGGACAGAGGCGCATAGAGGACACCGTTTACACACAGGAGGGAGCTGATTTGCAGCAAGTGACACCCAGGACAGAGGCGCATAGAGGACACAGTTAACACACAGGAGGGAGCTGATTGGCAACAAGTGACACACAGGACAGAGGCGCATAGAGGACACCGTTTACACACAGGAGGGAGCTTCTTGGCAGCAAGTGACACACAGGACAGAGGCGCATAGAGGACACCGTTTACACACAGGAGGGAGCTTATTGGCAGCAAGTGACACACAGGACAGAGGCGCATAGAGGACACCGTTAACACACAGGAGGGAGCTGATTGGCAACAAGTGACATACAGGACAGAGGCGCATAGAGGACACCGTTTGCACACAGGAGGGAGCTTATTGGCAGCAAGTGACACACAGGACAGAGGCGCATAGAGGACACCGTTAACACACAGGAGGGAGCTGATTGGCAGAAAGTGACACACAGGACAGAGGCACATAGAAGACACTGTTTACACACAGGAGGGCGCTGATTGTCTGCAAGTGAATACAGTAGAGATGTGAGTAGGGGCCAGAATGGACTCGAGCTAGAGGCCAGCAGCAACTCAACACTGCACAGGTCAGAGGCGCATAGAGGACACCGTTAACACACAGGAGGGAGCTGATTGGCAGAAAGTGACACACAGGACAGAGGCGCATAGAGGACACAGTTTACACACAGGAGGGAGCTTATTGGCAGCAAGTGACAGACAGGACATAGGCACATAGAGGACACCGTTAACACACAGGAGGGAGCTGATTGGCAGCAAGTGACATACAGGACAGAGGCGCATAGAGGACACCGTTTACACACAGGATGGAGCTGATTGGGAGCAAGTGACACACAGGACAGAGGCTCATAGAGGACAACGTTAACACACAGGAGGGAGCTGATTGGCAACAAGTGACATACAGGACAGAGGCGCATAGAGGACACCGTTTACACACAGGAGGGAGCTTATTAGCAGCAAGTGACACACAGGACAGAGGCGCATAGAGGACACCGTTTACACACAGGAGGGAGCTGATTGGCAGCAAGTGACACCCAGGACAGAGGCGCATAGAGGACACCGTTTACACACAGGAGGGATCTGATTGGCAACAAGTGACACACAGGACAGAGGCGCATAGAGGACACCGTTTACACACAGGAGGGAGCTTATTGGCAGCAAGTGACACACAGGACAGAGGCGCATAGAGGACACAGTTAACACACATCAGGGAGCTGATTGGCAACAAGTGACACACAGGACAGAGGCGCATAGAGGACACCGTTTACACACAGGAGGGAGCTTCTTGGCAGCAAGTGACACACAGGACAGAGGCGCATAGAGGACACCGTTTACACACAGGAGGGAGCTTATTGGCAGCAAGTGACACACAGGACAGAGGCGCATAGAGGACACCGTTAACACACAGGAGGGAGCTGATTGGCAACAAGTGACATACAGGACAGAGGCGCATAGAGGACACCGTTTGCACACAGGAGGGAGCTTATTGGCAGCAAGTGACACACAGGACAGAGGCGCATAGAGGACACCGTTAACACACAGGAGGGAGCTGATTGGCAGAAAGTGACACACAGGACAGAGGCACATAGAAGACACTGTTTACACACAGGAGGGCGCTGATTGTCCGCAAGTGAATACAGTAGAGATGTGAGTAGGGGCCAGAATGGACTCGAGCTAGAGGCCAGCAGCAACTCAACACTGCACAGGTCAGAGGCGCATAGAGGACACCGTTAACACACAGGAGGGAGCTGATTGGCAGAAAGTGACACACAGGACAGAGGCACATAGAGGACACAGTTTACACACAGGAGGGAGCTTATTGGCAGCAAGTGACAGACAGGACAGAGGCACATAGAGGACACCGTTTACACACAGGAGGGAGCTTATTGTCCACAAGTGAATACAGGAGAGATGTGAGTAGGGGCCAGAATGGACTTGAGCTAGAGGCCAGCAGCAACTCAACACTGCACAGGACAGAGGCGCATAGAGGACACCGTTTACACACAGGAGGGAGTTTATTGGCAGCAAGTGACACACAGGATAGAGGCGCATAGAGGACACCGTTAACACACAGGAGGGAGCTGATTGTCCGCAAGTGAATACAGGAGAGATGTGAGTAGGGGCCAGAATGGACTCGAGCTAGAGGCCAGCAGCAACTCAACACTGCACAGGTCAGAGGCGCATAGAGGACACCGTTAACACACAGGAGGGAGCTGATTGGCAGAAAGTGACACACAGGACAGAGGCGCATAGAGGACACAGTTTACACACAGGAGGGAGCTTATTGGCAGCAAGTGACAGACAGGACAGAGGCGCATAGAGGACACCGTTTACACACAGGAGGGAGCTTATTGTCCGCAAGTGAATACAGGAGAGATGTGAGTAGGGGCCAGAATGGACTCGAGCTAGAGGCCAGCAGCAACTCAACTCTGCACAGGACAGATGCGCATAGAGGACACCGTTAACACACAGGAGGGAGCTGATTGGCAACAAGTGACATACAGGACAGAGGCGCATAGAGGACACCGTTTACACACAGGAGGGAGCTTATTAGCAGCAAGTGACACACAGGACAGAGGCGCATAGAGGACACAGTTTACACACAGGAGGGAGCTTATTGGCAGCAAGTGACAGACAGGACAGAGGCGCATAGAGGACACCGTTTACACACAGGAGGGAGCTTATTGTCCGCAAGTGAATACAGGAGAGATGTGAGTAGGGGCCAGAATGGACTCGAGCTAGAGGCCAGCAGCAACTCAACACTGCACAGGACAGAGGCGCATAGAGGACACCATTAACACACAGGAGGGAGCTGATTGGCAACAAGTGACATACAGGACAGAGGCGCATAGAGGACACCGTTTACACACAGGAGGGAGCTGATTGGGAGCAAGTGACACACAGGACAGAGGCTCATAGAGCACAACGTTTACACACAGGAGGGAGCTGATTGGCAGCAAGTGACACACAGGACAGAGGCGCATAGAGGACACCGTTTACACACAGGAGGGAGCTGATTGGCAACAAGTGACATACAGGACAGAGGTGCATAGAGGACACCGTTTACACACAGGAGGGAGCTTATTGGCAGCAAGTCACACACAGGACAGAGGCGCATAGAGGACACCGTTAACACACAGGAGGGAGCTGATTGGCAACAAGTGACATACAGGACAGAGGCGCATAGAGGACACCGTTTACACACAGGAGGGAGCTTCTTGGCAGCAAGTGACACACAGGACAGAGGCGCATACAGGACACCGTTTACACACAGGAGGGAGCTTATTGGCAGCAAGTGACACACAGGACAGAGGCGCATAGAGGACACAGTTAACACACAGGAGGGAGCTGATTGGCAACAAGTGACATACAGGACAGAGGCGCATAGAGGAAACCGTTTACACACAGGAGGGAGCTTCTTGGCAGCAAGTGACACACAGGACAGAGGCGCATAGAGGACACCGTTTACACACAGGAGGGAGCTTATTGGCAGCAAGTGACAGACAGGACAGAGGCGCATAGAGGACACCGATTTACACACAGGAGGGAGCTGATTGTCCGCAAGTGAATACATGAGAGATGTGAGTAGGGGCCAGAATGGACTCGAGCTAGAGGCCAGCAGCAACTCAACACTGCACAGGTCAGAGGCGCATAGAGGACACTGTTAACACACAGGAGGGAGCTGATTGTCCGCAAGTGAATACAGGAGAGATGTGAGTAGGGGCCAGAATGAACTCGAGCTAGAGGCCAGCAGCAACTCAACACTGCACAGGTCAGAGGCGCATAGAGGACACCGTTAACACACAGGAGGGAGCTGATTGTCCGCAAGTGAATACAGGAGGGATGTGAGTAGGGGCCAGAATGGACTCGAGCTAGAGGCCAGCAGCAACTCAACACTGCACAGGACAGAGGCGCATAGAGGACACCGTTAACACACAGGAGGGAGCTTATTGGCAGCAAGTGACAGACAGGACAGAGGCGCATAGAGGACACCGTTTACACACAGGAGGGAGCTGATTGTCCGCAAGTGAATACAGGAGAAATGTGAGTAGGGGCCAGAATGGACTCGAGCTAGAGGCCAGCAGCAACTCAACAATGCACAGGACAGAGGCGCATAGAGGACACCGTTAACACACAGGAGGGAGCTGATTGGTAGCAAGTGAATACAGGAGAGATGTGAGTAGGGGACAGAATGGACTCGAGCTAGAGGCCAGCAGCAACTCAACACTGCACAGGTCAGAGGCGCATAGAGGACACCGTTAACACACAGGAGGGAGCTGATTGTCCGCAAGTGAATACAGGAGAGATGTGAGTAGGGGCCAGAATGGACTCGAGCTAGAGGCCAGCAGCAACTCAACACTGCACAGGACAGAGGCGCATAGAGGACACCGTTAACACACAGGAGGGAGCTTATTGGCAGCAAGTGACAGACAGGACAGAGGCGCATAGAGGACACCGTTTACACACAGGAGGGAGCTTATTGTCCGCAAGTGACACACAGGACAGAGGCACATAGAGGACACCGTTAACACACAGGAGGGAGCTGATTGGCAGCAAGTGACATACAGGACAGAGGCGCATAGAGGACACCGTTTACACACAGGATGGAGCTGATTGGGAGCAAGTGACACACAGGACAGAGGCTCATAGAGGACAACGTTTACACACAGGAGGGAGCTGATTGGCAGCAAGTGACACCCAGGACAGAGGCGCATAGAGGACACCGTTTACACACAGGAGGGAGCTGATTGGCAACAAGTGACACACAGGACAGAGGCGCATAGAGGACACCGTTTACACACAGGAGGGAGCTTATTGGCAGCAAGTGACACACAAGACAGAGGCGCATAGAGGACACAGTTAACACACAGGAGGGAGCTGATTGGCAACAAGTGACACACAGGACAGAGGCGCATAGAGGACACCGTTTACACACAGGAGGGAGCTTCTTGGCAGCAAGTGACACACAGGACAGAGGCGTATAGAGGACACCGTTTGCACACAGGAGGGAGCTTATTGGCAGCAAGTGACACACAGGACAGAGGCGCATAGAGGACACCGTTAACACACAGGAGGGAGCTGATTGGCAGAAAGTGACACACAGGACAGAGGCACATAGAAGACACTGTTTACACACAGGAGGGCGCTGATTGTCCGCAAGTGAATACAGTAGAGATGCGAGTAGGGGCCAGAATGGACTCGAGCTAGAGGCCAGCAGCAACTCAACACTGCACAGGTCAGAGGCGCATAGAGGACACCGTTAACACACAGGAGGGAGCTGATTGGCAGAAAGTGACACACAGGACAGAGGCGCATAGAGGACACCGTTTACACACAGGAGGGAGCTTATTGGCAGCAAGTGACAGACAGGACAGAGGCACATAGAGGACACCGTTTACACACAGGAGGGAGCTTATTGTCTACAAGTGAATACAGGAGAGATGTGAGTAGGGGCCAGAATGGACTTGAGCTAGAGGCCAGCAGCAACTCAACACTGCACAGGACAGAGGCGCATAGAGGACACCGTTAACACACAGGAGGGAGCTTATTGGCAGCAAGTGACAAACAGGACAGAGGCGCATACAGGACACCGTTAACACACAGGAGGGAGCTTATTGGCAGCAAGTGACACACAGGACAGAGGCGCATAGAGGACACTGTTAACACACAGGAGGGATCTGATTGGCAGAAAGTGACACACAGGACAGAGGCACATAGAAGACACTGTTTACACACAGGAGGGAGCTGATTGTCCGCAAGTGAATACAGGAGAGATGTGAGTAGGGGCCAGAATGGACTCGAGCTAGAGGCCATCAGCAACTCAACACTGCACAGGTCAGAGGCGCATAGAGGACACCGTTAACACACAGGAGGGAGCTGATTGGCAGAAAGTGACACACAGGACAGAGGCGCATAGAGGACACCGTTTACACACAGGAGGGAGCTTATTGTCAGCAAGTGAATACAGGAGAGATGTGAGTAGGGGCCAGAATGGACTCGAGCTAAAGGCCAGCAGCAACTCAACACTGCACAGGACAGAGGCGCATAGAGGACACTGTTAACACACAGGAGGGAGCTGATTGGTAACAAGTGACATACAGGACAGAGGCGCATAGAGGACACCGTTTACACACAGGAGGGAGCTGATTGGCAACAAGTGACATACAGGACAGAGGCGCATAGAGGACACCGTTTACACACAGGAGGGAGCTGATTGGGAGCAAGTGACACACAGGACAGAGGCTCATAGAAGACACTGTTTACACACAGGAGGGAGCTGATTTTCCGCAAGTGAATACAGGAGAGATGTGAGTAGGGGCCAGAATGGGCTCGAGCTAGAGGCCAGCAGCAACTCAACACTGCACAGGTCAGAGGCGCATAGAGGACACCGTTAACACACAGGAGGGAGCTGATTGGCAGAAAGTGACACACAGGACAGAGGCGCATAGAGGACACAGTTTACACACAGGAGGGAGCTTATTGGCAGCAAGTGACAGACAGGACAGAGGCGCATAGAGGACACCTTTTACACACAGGAGGGAGCTTATTGTCCGCAAGTGAATACAGGAGAGATGTGAGTAGGGGCCAGAATGGACCTGAGCTACAGGCCAGCAGCAACTCAACACTGCACAGGTCAGAGGCGCATAGAGGACACTGTTAACACACAGGAGGGAGCTGATTGTCCGCAAGTGAATACAGGAGAGATGTGAGTAGGGGCCAGAATGGACTCGAGCTAGAGGCCAGCAGCAACTCAACACTGCACAGGTCAGAGGCGCATAGAGGACACCGTTAACACACAGGAGGGAGCTGATTGTCCGCAAGTGAATACAGGAGGGATGTGAGTAGGGGCCAGAATGGACTCGAGCTAGAGGCCAGCAGCAACTCAACACTGCACAGGACAGAGGCGCATAGAGGACACCGTTAACACACAGGAGGGAGCTTTTTGCAGCAAGTGACAGACAGGACAGAGGCGCATAGAGGACACCGTTTACACACAGGAGGGAGCTGATTGTCCGCAAGTGAATACAGGAGAAATGTGAGTAGGGGCCAGAATGGACTCGAGCTAGAGGCCAGCAGCAACTCAACCCTGCACAGGACAGAGGCGCATAGAGGACACCGTTAACACACAGGAGGGAGCTGATTGGTAGCAAGTGAATACAGGAGAGATGTGAGTAGGGGCCAGAATGGACTCGAGCTAGAGGCCAGCAGCAACTCAACACTGCACAGGTCAGAGGCGCATAGAGGACACCGTTAACACACAGGAGGGAGCTGATTGGCAGAAAGTGACACACAGGACAGAGGCGCATAGAGGACACAGTTTACACACAGGAGTGAGCTTATTGGCAGCAAGTGACAGACAGGACAGAGGCGCATAGAGGACACCGTTTACACACAGGAGGGAGCTTATTGTCCGCAAGTGAATGCAGGAGAGATGTGAGTAGGGGCCAGAATGGACCTGAGCTACAGGCCAGCAGCAACTCAACACTGCACAGGTCAGAGGCGCATAGAGGACACTGTTAACACACAGGAGGGAGCTGATTGTCCGCAAGTGAATACAGGAGAGATGTGAGTAGGGGCCAGAATGGACTCGAGCTAGAGGCCAGCAGCAACTCAACACTGCACAGGTCAGAGGCGCATAGAGGACACCGTTAACACACAGGAGGGAGCTGATTGTCCGCAAGTGAATACAGGAGGGATGTGAGTAGGGGCCAGAATGGACTCGAGCTAGAGGCCAGCAGCAACTCAACACTGCACAGGACAGAGGCGCATAGAGGACACCGTTAACACACAGGAGGGAGCTTTTTGCAGCAAGTGACAGACAGGACAGAGGCGCATAGAGGACACCGTTTACACACAGGAGGGAGCTGATTGTCCGCAAGTGAATACAGGAGAAATGTGAGGAGGGGCCAGAATGGACTCGAGCTAGAGGCCAGCAGCAACTCAACCCTGCACAGGACAGAGGCGCATAGAGGACACCGTTAACACACAGGAGGGAGCTGATTGGTAGCAAGTGAATACAGGAGAGATGTGAGTAGGGGCCAGAATGGACTCGAGCTAGAGGCCAGCAGCAACTCAACACTGCACAGGTCAGAGGCGCATAGAGGACACCGTTAACACACAGGAGGGAGCTGATTGGCAGAAAGTGACACACAGGACAGAGGCGCATAGAGGACACAGTTTACACACAGGAGTGAGCTTATTGGCAGCAAGTGACAGACAGGACAGAGGCGCATAGAGGACACCGTTTACACACAGGAGGGAGCTTATTGTCCGCAAGTGAATGCAGGAGAGATGTGAGTAGGGGCCAGAATGGACTCGAGCTACAGGCCAGCAGCAACTCAACACTGCACAGGACAGATGCGCATAGAGGACACCGTTAACACACAGGAGGGAGCTGATTGGCAACAAGTGACATACAGGACAGAGGCGCATAGAGGACACCGTTTACACACAGGAGGGAGCTGATTGGGAGCAAGTGACACACAGGACAGAGGCTCATAGAAGACACTGTTTACACACAGGAGGGAGCTGATTGTCTGCAAGTGAATACAGGAGAGATGTGAGTAGGGGCCAGAATGGACTCGAGCTAGAGGCCAGCAGCAACTCAACACTGCACAGGTCAGAGGCGCATAGAGGACACCGTTAACACACAGGAGGGAGCTGATTGGCAGAAAGTGACACACAGGACAGAGGCGCATAGAGGACACAGTTTACACACAGGAGGGAGCTTATTGGCAGCAAGTGACAGACAGGACAGAGGCGCATAGAGGACACCGTTTACACACAGGAGGGAGCTGATTGGGAGCAAGTGACACACAGGACAGAGGCTCATAGAAGACACTGTTTACACACAGGAGGGAGCTGATTGTCTGCAAGTGAATACAGGAGAGATGTGAGTAGGGGCCAGAATGGACTCGAGCTAGAGGCCAGCAGCAACTCAACACTGCACAGGTCAGAGGCGCATAGAGGACACCGTTAACACACAGGAGGGAGCTGATTGGCAGAAAGTGACACACAGGACAGAGGCGCATAGAGGACACCGTTTACACACAGGAGGGAGCTGATTGGGAGCAAGTGACACACAGGACAGAGGCTCATAGAAGACACTGTTTACACACAGGAGGGAGCTGATTGTCTGCAAGTGAATACAGGAGAGATGTGAGTTGGGGCCAGAATGGACTCGAGCTAGAGGCCAGCAGCAACTCAACACTGCACAGGTCAGAGGCGCATAGAGGACACCGTTATCACACAGGAGGGAGCTGATTGGCAGAAAGTGACACACAGGACAGAGGCGCATAGAGGACACCGTTTACACACAGGAGGGAGCTTATTGTCCGCAAGTGAATACAGGAGAGATGTGAGTAGGGGCCAGAATGGACTCGAGCTAGAGGCCAGCAGCAACTCAACACTGTACAGGACAGAGGCGCATAGAGGAAACCGTTAACACACAGGAGGGAGCTGATTGGCAACAAGTGACATACAGGATAGAGGCGCATAGAGGACACCGTTTACACACAGGAGGGAGCTGATTGGGAGCAAGTGACACACAGGACAGAGGCTCATAGAGGACAACGTTTACACACAGGAGGGAGCTGATTGGCAGCAAGTGACACACAGGACAGAGGTGCATAGAGGACACCCTTTACACACAGGAGGGAGCTGATTGGCAACAAGTGACATACAGGACAGAGGCGCATAGAGGACACCGTTTACACACAGGAGGGAGCTGATTGGCAGCAAGTGACACACAGGACAGAGGTGCATAGAGGACACCCTTTACACACAGGAGGGAGCTGATTGGCAACAAGTGACATACAGGACAGAGGCGCATAGAGGACACCGTTTGCACACAGGAGGGAGCTTATTGGCAGCAAGTGACACACAGGACAGAGGCGCATAGAGGACACCGTTAACACACAGGAGGGAGCTGATTGGCAGAAAGTGACACACAGGACAGAGGCGCATAGAGGACACCGTTTACACACAGGAGGGAGCTTATTGTCAGCAAGTGAATACAGGAGAGATGTGAGTAGGGGCCAGAATGGACTCGAGCTAAAGGCCAGCAGCAACTCAACACTGCACAGGACAGAGGCGCATAGAGGACACTGTTAACACACAGGAGGGAGCTGATTGGTAACAAGTGACATACAGGACAGAGGCGCATAGAGGACACCGTTTACACACAGGAGGGAGCTGATTGGCAACAAGTGACATACAGGACAGAGGTGCATAGAGGACACCGTTTACACACAGGAGGGAGCTGATTGGGAGCAAGTGACACACAGGACAGAGGCTCATAGAAGACACTGTTTACACACAGGAGGGAGCTGATTTTCCGCAAGTGAATACAGGAGAGATGTGAGTAGGGGCCAGAATGGGCTCGAGCTAGAGGCCAGCAGCAACTCAACACTGCACAGGTCAGAGGCGCATAGAGGACACCGTTAACACACAGGAGGGAGCTGATTGGCAGAAAGTGACACACAGGACAGAGGCGCATAGAGGACACAGTTTACACACAGGAGGGAGCTTATTGGCAGCAAGTGACAGACAGGACAGAGGCGCATAGAGGACACCTTTTACACACAGGAGGGAGCTTATTGTCCGCAAGTGAATACAGGAGAGATGTGAGTAGGGGCAAGAATGGACCTGACCTACAGGCCAGCAGCAACTCAACACTGCACAGGTCAGAGGCGCATAGAGGACACTGTTAACACACAGGAGGGAGCTGATTGTCCGCAAGTGAATACAGGAGAGATGTGAGTAGGGGCCAGAATGGACTCGAGCTAGAGGCCAGCAGCAACTCAACACTGCACAGGTCAGAGGCGCATAGAGGACACCGTTAACACACAGGAGGGAGCTGATTGTCCGCAAGTGAATACAGGAGGGATGTGAGTAGGGGCCAGAATGGACTCGAGCTAGAGGCCAGCAGCAACTCAACACTGCACAGGACAGAGGCGCATAGAGGACACCGTTAACACACAGGAGGGAGCTTTTTGCAGCAAGTGACAGACAGGACAGAGGCGCATAGAGGACACCGTTAACACACAGGAGGGAGCTGATTGGCAACAAGTGACATACAGGACAGAGGCGCATAGAGGACACCGTTTACACACAGGAGGGAGCTTATTAGCAGCAAGTGACACACAGGACAGAGGCGCATAGAGGACACAGTTTACACACAGGAGGGAGCTTATTGGCAGCAAGTGACAGACAGGACAGAGGCGCATAGAGGACACCGTTTACACACAGGAGGGAGCTTATTGTCCGCAAGTGAATACAGGAGAGATGTGAGTAGGGGCCAGAATGGACTCGAGCTAGAGGCCAGCAGCAACTCAACACTGCACAGGACAGAGGCGCATAGAGGACACCATTAACACACAGGAGGGAGCTGATTGGCAACAAGTGACATACAGGACAGAGGCGCATAGAGGACACCGTTTACACACAGGAGGGAGCTGATTGGGAGCAAGTGACACACAGGACAGAGGCTCATAGAGCACAACGTTTACACACAGGAGGGAGCTGATTGGCAGCAAGTGACACACAGGACAGAGGCGCATAGAGGACACCGTTTACACACAGGAGGGAGCTGATTGGCAACAAGTGACATACAGGACAGAGGTGCATAGAGGACACCGTTTACACACAGGAGGGAGCTTATTGGCAGCAAGTCACACACAGGACAGAGGCGCATAGAGGACACCGTTAACACACAGGAGGGAGCTGATTGGCAACAAGTGACATACAGGACAGAGGCGCATAGAGGACACCGTTTACACACAGGAGGGAGCTTCTTGGCAGCAAGTGACACACAGGACAGAGGCGCATACAGGACACCGTTTACACACAGGAGGGAGCTTATTGGCAGCAAGTGACACACAGGACAGAGGCGCATAGAGGAAACCGTTTACACACAGGAGGGAGCTTCTTGGCAGCAAGTGACACACAGGACAGAGGCGCATAGAGGACACCGTTTACACACAGGAGGGAGCTTATTGGCAGCAAGTGACAGACAGGACAGAGGCGCATAGAGGACACCGATTTACACACAGGAGGGAGCTGATTGTCCGCAAGTGAATACATGAGAGATGTGAGTAGGGGCCAGAATGGACTCGAGCTAGAGGCCAGCAGCAACTCAACACTGCACAGGTCAGAGGCGCATAGAGGACACTGTTAACACACAGGAGGGAGCTGATTGTCCGCAAGTGAATACAGGAGAGATGTGAGTAGGGGCCAGAATGAACTCGAGCTAGAGGCCAGCAGCAACTCAACACTGCACAGGTCAGAGGCGCATAGAGGACACCGTTAACACACAGGAGGGAGCTGATTGTCCGCAAGTGAATACAGGAGGGATGTGAGTAGGGGCCAGAATGGACTCGAGCTAGAGGCCAGCAGCAACTCAACACTGCACAGGACAGAGGCGCATAGAGGACACCGTTAACACACAGGAGGGAGCTTATTGGCAGCAAGTGACAGACAGGACAGAGGCGCATAGAGGACACCGTTTACACACAGGAGGGAGCTGATTGTCCGCAAGTGAATACAGGAGAAATGTGAGTAGGGGCCAGAATGGACTCGAGCTAGAGGCCAGCAGCAACTCAACAATGCACAGGACAGAGGCGCATAGAGGACACCGTTAACACACAGGAGGGAGCTGATTGGTAGCAAGTGAATACAGGAGAGATGTGAGTAGGGGACAGAATGGACTCGAGCTAGAGGCCAGCAGCAACTCAACACTGCACAGGTCAGAGGCGCATAGAGGACACCGTTAACACACAGGAGGGAGCTGATTGTCCGCAAGTGAATACAGGAGAGATGTGAGTAGGGGCCAGAATGGACTCGAGCTAGAGGCCAGCAGCAACTCAACACTGCACAGGACAGAGGCGCATAGAGGACACCGTTAACACACAGGAGGGAGCTTATTGGCAGCAAGTGACAGACAGGACAGAGGCGCATAGAGGACACCGTTTACACACAGGAGGGAGCTTATTGTCCGCAAGTGACACACAGGACAGAGGCACATAGAGGACACCGTTAACACACAGGAGGGAGCTGATTGGCAGCAAGTGACATACAGGACAGAGGCGCATAGAGGACACCGTTTACACACAGGATGGAGCTGATTGGGAGCAAGTGACACACAGGACAGAGGCTCATAGAGGACAACGTTTACACACAGGAGGGAGCTGATTGGCAGCAAGTGACACCCAGGACAGAGGCGCATAGAGGACACCGTTTACACACAGGAGGGAGCTGATTGGCAACAAGTGACACACAGGACAGAGGCGCATAGAGGACACCGTTTACACACAGGAGGGAGCTTATTGGCAGCAAGTGACACACAAGACAGAGGCGCATAGAGGACACAGTTAACACACAGGAGGGAGCTGATTGGCAACAAGTGACACACAGGACAGAGGCGCATAGAGGACACCGTTTACACACAGGAGGGAGCTTCTTGGCAGCAAGTGACACACAGGACAGAGGCGTATAGAGGACACCGTTTGCACACAGGAGGGAGCTTATTGGCAGCAAGTGACACACAGGACAGAGGCGCATAGAGGACACCGTTAACACACAGGAGGGAGCTGATTGGCAGAAAGTGACACACAGGACAGAGGCACATAGAAGACACTGTTTACACACAGGAGGGCGCTGATTGTCCGCAAGTGAATACAGTAGAGATGCGAGTAGGGGCCAGAATGGACTCGAGCTAGAGGCCAGCAGCAACTCAACACTGCACAGGTCAGAGGCGCATAGAGGACACCGTTAACACACAGGAGGGAGCTGATTGGCAGAAAGTGACACACAGGACAGAGGCGCATAGAGGACACCGTTTACACACAGGAGGGAGCTTATTGGCAGCAAGTGACAGACAGGACAGAGGCACATAGAGGACACCGTTTACACACAGGAGGGAGCTTATTGTCTACAAGTGAATACAGGAGAGATGTGAGTAGGGGCCAGAATGGACTTGAGCTAGAGGCCAGCAGCAACTCAACACTGCACAGGACAGAGGCGCATAGAGGACACCGTTAACACACAGGAGGGAGCTTATTGGCAGCAAGTGACAAACAGGACAGAGGCGCATACAGGACACCGTTAACACACAGGAGGGAGCTTATTGGCAGCAAGTGACACACAGGACAGAGGCGCATAGAGGACACTGTTAACACACAGGAGGGATCTGATTGGCAGAAAGTGACACACAGGACAGAGGCACATAGAAGACACTGTTTACACACAGGAGGGAGCTGATTGTCCGCAAGTGAATACAGGAGAGATGTGAGTAGGGGCCAGAATGGACTCGAGCTAGAGGCCATCAGCAACTCAACACTGCACAGGTCAGAGGCGCATAGAGGACACCGTTAACACACAGGAGGGAGCTGATTGGCAGAAAGTGACACACAGGACAGAGGCGCATAGAGGACACCGTTTACACACAGGAGGGAGCTTATTGTCAGCAAGTGAATACAGGAGAGATGTGAGTAGGGGCCAGAATGGACTCGAGCTAAAGGCCAGCAGCAACTCAACACTGCACAGGACAGAGGCGCATAGAGGACACTGTTAACACACAGGAGGGAGCTGATTGGTAACAAGTGACATACAGGACAGAGGCGCATAGAGGACACCGTTTACACACAGGAGGGAGCTGATTGGCAACAAGTGACATACAGGACAGAGGCGCATAGAGGACACCGTTTACACACAGGAGGGAGCTGATTGGGAGCAAGTGACACACAGGACAGAGGCTCATAGAAGACACTGTTTACACACAGGAGGGAGCTGATTTTCCGCAAGTGAATACAGGAGAGATGTGAGTAGGGGCCAGAATGGGCTCGAGCTAGAGGCCAGCAGCAACTCAACACTGCACAGGTCAGAGGCGCATAGAGGACACCGTTAACACACAGGAGGGAGCTGATTGGCAGAAAGTGACACACAGGACAGAGGCGCATAGAGGACACAGTTTACACACAGGAGGGAGCTTATTGGCAGCAAGTGACAGACAGGACAGAGGCGCATAGAGGACACCTTTTACACACAGGAGGGAGCTTATTGTCCGCAAGTGAATACAGGAGAGATGTGAGTAGGGGCCAGAATGGACCTGAGCTACAGGCCAGCAGCAACTCAACACTGCACAGGTCAGAGGCGCATAGAGGACACTGTTAACACACAGGAGGGAGCTGATTGTCCGCAAGTGAATACAGGAGAGATGTGAGTAGGGGCCAGAATGGACTCGAGCTAGAGGCCAGCAGCAACTCAACACTGCACAGGTCAGAGGCGCATAGAGGACACCGTTAACACACAGGAGGGAGCTGATTGTCCGCAAGTGAATACAGGAGGGATGTGAGTAGGGGCCAGAATGGACTCGAGCTAGAGGCCAGCAGCAACTCAACACTGCACAGGACAGAGGCGCATAGAGGACACCGTTAACACACAGGAGGGAGCTTTTTGCAGCAAGTGACAGACAGGACAGAGGCGCATAGAGGACACCGTTTACACACAGGAGGGAGCTGATTGTCCGCAAGTGAATACAGGAGAAATGTGAGTAGGGGCCAGAATGGACTCGAGCTAGAGGCCAGCAGCAACTCAACCCTGCACAGGACAGAGGCGCATAGAGGACACCGTTAACACACAGGAGGGAGCTGATTGGTAGCAAGTGAATACAGGAGAGATGTGAGTAGGGGCCAGAATGGACTCGAGCTAGAGGCCAGCAGCAACTCAACACTGCACAGGTCAGAGGCGCATAGAGGACACCGTTAACACACAGGAGGGAGCTGATTGGCAGAAAGTGACACACAGGACAGAGGCGCATAGAGGACACAGTTTACACACAGGAGTGAGCTTATTGGCAGCAAGTGACAGACAGGACAGAGGCGCATAGAGGACACCGTTTACACACAGGAGGGAGCTTATTGTCCGCAAGTGAATGCAGGAGAGATGTGAGTAGGGGCCAGAATGGACCTGAGCTACAGGCCAGCAGCAACTCAACACTGCACAGGTCAGAGGCGCATAGAGGACACTGTTAACACACAGGAGGGAGCTGATTGTCCGCAAGTGAATACAGGAGAGATGTGAGTAGGGGCCAGAATGGACTCGAGCTAGAGGCCAGCAGCAACTCAACACTGCACAGGTCAGAGGCGCATAGAGGACACCGTTAACACACAGGAGGGAGCTGATTGTCCGCAAGTGAATACAGGAGGGATGTGAGTAGGGGCCAGAATGGACTCGAGCTAGAGGCCAGCAGCAACTCAACACTGCACAGGACAGAGGCGCATAGAGGACACCGTTAACACACAGGAGGGAGCTTTTTGCAGCAAGTGACAGACAGGACAGAGGCGCATAGAGGACACCGTTTACACACAGGAGGGAGCTGATTGTCCGCAAGTGAATACAGGAGAAATGTGAGGAGGGGCCAGAATGGACTCGAGCTAGAGGCCAGCAGCAACTCAACCCTGCACAGGACAGAGGCGCATAGAGGACACCGTTAACACACAGGAGGGAGCTGATTGGTAGCAAGTGAATACAGGAGAGATGTGAGTAGGGGCCAGAATGGACTCGAGCTAGAGGCCAGCAGCAACTCAACACTGCACAGGTCAGAGGCGCATAGAGGACACCGTTAACACACAGGAGGGAGCTGATTGGCAGAAAGTGACACACAGGACAGAGGCGCATAGAGGACACAGTTTACACACAGGAGTGAGCTTATTGGCAGCAAGTGACAGACAGGACAGAGGCGCATAGAGGACACCGTTTACACACAGGAGGGAGCTTATTGTCCGCAAGTGAATGCAGGAGAGATGTGAGTAGGGGCCAGAATGGACTCGAGCTACAGGCCAGCAGCAACTCAACACTGCACAGGACAGATGCGCATAGAGGACACCGTTAACACACAGGAGGGAGCTGATTGGCAACAAGTGACATACAGGACAGAGGCGCATAGAGGACACCGTTTACACACAGGAGGGAGCTGATTGGGAGCAAGTGACACACAGGACAGAGGCTCATAGAAGACACTGTTTACACACAGGAGGGAGCTGATTGTCTGCAAGTGAATACAGGAGAGATGTGAGTAGGGGCCAGAATGGACTCGAGCTAGAGGCCAGCAGCAACTCAACACTGCACAGGTCAGAGGCGCATAGAGGACACCGTTAACACACAGGAGGGAGCTGATTGGCAGAAAGTGACACACAGGACAGAGGCGCATAGAGGACACAGTTTACACACAGGAGGGAGCTTATTGGCAGCAAGTGACAGACAGGACAGAGGCGCATAGAGGACACCGTTTACACACAGGAGGGAGCTGATTGGGAGCAAGTGACACACAGGACAGAGGCTCATAGAAGACACTGTTTACACACAGGAGGGAGCTGATTGTCTGCAAGTGAATACAGGAGAGATGTGAGTAGGGGCCAGAATGGACTCGAGCTAGAGGCCAGCAGCAACTCAACACTGCACAGGTCAGAGGCGCATAGAGGACACCGTTAACACACAGGAGGGAGCTGATTGGCAGAAAGTGACACACAGGACAGAGGCGCATAGAGGACACCGTTTACACACAGGAGGGAGCTGATTGGGAGCAAGTGACACACAGGACAGAGGCTCATAGAAGACACTGTTTACACACAGGAGGGAGCTGATTGTCTGCAAGTGAATACAGGAGAGATGTGAGTTGGGGCCAGAATGGACTCGAGCTAGAGGCCAGCAGCAACTCAACACTGCACAGGTCAGAGGCGCATAGAGGACACCGTTATCACACAGGAGGGAGCTGATTGGCAGAAAGTGACACACAGGACAGAGGCGCATAGAGGACACCGTTTACACACAGGAGGGAGCTTATTGTCCGCAAGTGAATACAGGAGAGATGTGAGTAGGGGCCAGAATGGACTCGAGCTAGAGGCCAGCAGCAACTCAACACTGTACAGGACAGAGGCGCATAGAGGAAACCGTTAACACACAGGAGGGAGCTGATTGGCAACAAGTGACATACAGGATAGAGGCGCATAGAGGACACCGTTTACACACAGGAGGGAGCTGATTGGGAGCAAGTGACACACAGGACAGAGGCTCATAGAGGACAACGTTTACACACAGGAGGGAGCTGATTGGCAGCAAGTGACACACAGGACAGAGGTGCATAGAGGACACCCTTTACACACAGGAGGGAGCTGATTGGCAACAAGTGACATACAGGACAGAGGCGCATAGAGGACACCGTTTACACACAGGAGGGAGCTGATTGGCAGCAAGTGACACACAGGACAGAGGTGCATAGAGGACACCCTTTACACACAGGAGGGAGCTGATTGGCAACAAGTGACATACAGGACAGAGGCGCATAGAGGACACCGTTTGCACACAGGAGGGAGCTTATTGGCAGCAAGTGACACACAGGACAGAGGCGCATAGAGGACACCGTTAACACACAGGAGGGAGCTGATTGGCAGAAAGTGACACACAGGACAGAGGCGCATAGAGGACACCGTTTACACACAGGAGGGAGCTTATTGTCAGCAAGTGAATACAGGAGAGATGTGAGTAGGGGCCAGAATGGACTCGAGCTAAAGGCCAGCAGCAACTCAACACTGCACAGGACAGAGGCGCATAGAGGACACTGTTAACACACAGGAGGGAGCTGATTGGTAACAAGTGACATACAGGACAGAGGCGCATAGAGGACACCGTTTACACACAGGAGGGAGCTGATTGGCAACAAGTGACATACAGGACAGAGGTGCATAGAGGACACCGTTTACACACAGGAGGGAGCTGATTGGGAGCAAGTGACACACAGGACAGAGGCTCATAGAAGACACTGTTTACACACAGGAGGGAGCTGATTTTCCGCAAGTGAATACAGGAGAGATGTGAGTAGGGGCCAGAATGGGCTCGAGCTAGAGGCCAGCAGCAACTCAACACTGCACAGGTCAGAGGCGCATAGAGGACACCGTTAACACACAGGAGGGAGCTGATTGGCAGAAAGTGACACACAGGACAGAGGCGCATAGAGGACACAGTTTACACACAGGAGGGAGCTTATTGGCAGCAAGTGACAGACAGGACAGAGGCGCATAGAGGACACCTTTTACACACAGGAGGGAGCTTATTGTCCGCAAGTGAATACAGGAGAGATGTGAGTAGGGGCAAGAATGGACCTGACCTACAGGCCAGCAGCAACTCAACACTGCACAGGTCAGAGGCGCATAGAGGACACTGTTAACACACAGGAGGGAGCTGATTGTCCGCAAGTGAATACAGGAGAGATGTGAGTAGGGGCCAGAATGGACTCGAGCTAGAGGCCAGCAGCAACTCAACACTGCACAGGTCAGAGGCGCATAGAGGACACCGTTAACACACAGGAGGGAGCTGATTGTCCGCAAGTGAATACAGGAGGGATGTGAGTAGGGGCCAGAATGGACTCGAGCTAGAGGCCAGCAGCAACTCAACACTGCACAGGACAGAGGCGCATAGAGGACACCGTTAACACACAGGAGGGAGCTTTTTGCAGCAAGTGACAGACAGGACAGAGGCGCATAGAGGACACCGTTTACACACAGGAGGGAGCTGATTGTCCGCAAGTGAATACAGGAGAAATGTGAGTAGGGGCCAGAATGGACTCGAGCTAGAGGCCAGCAGCAACTCAACCCTGCACAGGACAGAGGCGCATAGAGGACACCGTTAACACACAGGAGGGAGCTGATTGGTAGCAAGTGAATACAGGAGAGATGTGAGTAGGGGCCAGAATGGACTCGAGCTAGAGGCCAGCAGCAACTCAACACTGCACAGGTCAGAGGCGCATAGAGGACACCGTTAACACACAGGAGGGAGCTGATTGGCAGAAAGTGACACACAGGACAGAGGCGCATAGAGGACACAGTTTACACACAGGAGTGAGCTTATTGGCAGCAAGTGACAGACAGGACAGAGGCGCATAGAGGACACCGTTTACACACAGGAGGGAGCTTATTGTCCGCAAGTGAATGCAGGAGAGATGTGAGTAGGGGCCAGAATGGACCTGAGCTACAGGCCAGCAGCAACTCAACACTGCACAGGTCAGAGGCGCATAGAGGACACTGTTAACACACAGGAGGGAGCTGATTGTCCGCAAGTGAATACAGGAGAGATGTGAGTAGGGGCCAGAATGGACTCGAGCTAGAGGCCAGCAGCAACTCAACACTGCACAGGTCAGAGGCGCATAGAGGACACCGTTAACACACAGGAGGGAGCTGATTGTCCGCAAGTGAATACAGGAGGGATGTGAGTAGGGGCCAGAATGGACTCGAGCTAGAGGCCAGCAGCAACTCAACACTGCACAGGACAGAGGCGCATAGAGGACACCGTTAACACACAGGAGGGAGCTTTTTGCAGCAAGTGACAGACAGGACAGAGGCGCATAGAGGACACCGTTTACACACAGGAGGGAGCTGATTGTCCGCAAGTGAATACAGGAGAAATGTGAGGAGGGGCCAGAATGGACTCGAGCTAGAGGCCAGCAGCAACTCAACCCTGCACAGGACAGAGGCGCATAGAGGACACCGTTAACACACAGGAGGGAGCTGATTGGTAGCAAGTGAATACAGGAGAGATGTGAGTAGGGGCCAGAATGGACTCGAGCTAGAGGCCAGCAGCAACTCAACACTGCACAGGTCAGAGGCGCATAGAGGACACCGTTAACACACAGGAGGGAGCTGATTGGCAGAAAGTGACACACAGGACAGAGGCGCATAGAGGACACCGTTAACACACAGGAGGGAGCTGATTGGCAGAAAGTGACACACAGGACAGAGGCGCATAGAGGACACCGTTTACACACAGGAGGGAGCTTATTGTCAGCAAGTGAATACAGGAGAGATGTGAGTAGGGGCCAGAATGGACTCGAGCTAAAGGCCAGCAGCAACTCAACACTGCACAGGACAGAGGCGCATAGAGGACACTGTTAACACACAGGAGGGAGCTGATTGGTAACAAGTGACATACAGGACAGAGGCGCATAGAGGACACCGTTTACACACAGGAGGGAGCTGATTGGCAACAAGTGACATACAGGACAGAGGCGCATAGAGGACACCGTTTACACACAGGAGGGAGCTGATTGGGAGCAAGTGACACACAGGACAGAGGCTCATAGAAGACACTGTTTACACACAGGAGGGAGCTGATTTTCCGCAAGTGAATACAGGAGAGATGTGAGTAGGGGCCAGAATGGGCTCGAGCTAGAGGCCAGCAGCAACTCAACACTGCACAGGTCAGAGGCGCATAGAGGACACCGTTAACACACAGGAGGGAGCTGATTGGCAGAAAGTGACACACAGGACAGAGGCGCATAGAGGACACAGTTTACACACAGGAGGGAGCTTATTGGCAGCAAGTGACAGACAGGACAGAGGCGCATAGAGGACACCTTTTACACACAGGAGGGAGCTTATTGTCCGCAAGTGAATACAGGAGAGATGTGAGTAGGGGCCAGAATGGACCTGAGCTACAGGCCAGCAGCAACTCAACACTGCACAGGTCAGAGGCGCATAGAGGACACTGTTAACACACAGGAGGGAGCTGATTGTCCGCAAGTGAATACAGGAGAGATGTGAGTAGGGGCCAGAATGGACTCGAGCTAGAGGCCAGCAGCAACTCAACACTGCACAGGTCAGAGGCGCATAGAGGACACCGTTAACACACAGGAGGGAGCTGATTGTCCGCAAGTGAATACAGGAGGGATGTGAGTAGGGGCCAGAATGGACTCGAGCTAGAGGCCAGCAGCAACTCAACACTGCACAGGACAGAGGCGCATAGAGGACACCGTTAACACACAGGAGGGAGCTTTTTGCAGCAAGTGACAGACAGGACAGAGGCGCATAGAGGACACCGTTTACACACAGGAGGGAGCTGATTGTCCGCAAGTGAATACAGGAGAAATGTGAGTAGGGGCCAGAATGGACTCGAGCTAGAGGCCAGCAGCAACTCAACCCTGCACAGGACAGAGGCGCATAGAGGACACCGTTAACACACAGGAGGGAGCTGATTGGTAGCAAGTGAATACAGGAGAGATGTGAGTAGGGGCCAGAATGGACTCGAGCTAGAGGCCAGCAGCAACTCAACACTGCACAGGTCAGAGGCGCATAGAGGACACCGTTAACACACAGGAGGGAGCTGATTGGCAGAAAGTGACACACAGGACAGAGGCGCATAGAGGACACAGTTTACACACAGGAGTGAGCTTATTGGCAGCAAGTGACAGACAGGACAGAGGCGCATAGAGGACACCGTTTACACACAGGAGGGAGCTTATTGTCCGCAAGTGAATGCAGGAGAGATGTGAGTAGGGGCCAGAATGGACCTGAGCTACAGGCCAGCAGCAACTCAACACTGCACAGGTCAGAGGCGCATAGAGGACACTGTTAACACACAGGAGGGAGCTGATTGTCCGCAAGTGAATACAGGAGAGATGTGAGTAGGGGCCAGAATGGACTCGAGCTAGAGGCCAGCAGCAACTCAACACTGCACAGGTCAGAGGCGCATAGAGGACACCGTTAACACACAGGAGGGAGCTGATTGTCCGCAAGTGAATACAGGAGGGATGTGAGTAGGGGCCAGAATGGACTCGAGCTAGAGGCCAGCAGCAACTCAACACTGCACAGGACAGAGGCGCATAGAGGACACCGTTAACACACAGGAGGGAGCTTTTTGCAGCAAGTGACAGACAGGACAGAGGCGCATAGAGGACACCGTTTACACACAGGAGGGAGCTGATTGTCCGCAAGTGAATACAGGAGAAATGTGAGGAGGGGCCAGAATGGACTCGAGCTAGAGGCCAGCAGCAACTCAACCCTGCACAGGACAGAGGCGCATAGAGGACACCGTTAACACACAGGAGGGAGCTGATTGGTAGCAAGTGAATACAGGAGAGATGTGAGTAGGGGCCAGAATGGACTCGAGCTAGAGGCCAGCAGCAACTCAACACTGCACAGGTCAGAGGCGCATAGAGGACACCGTTAACACACAGGAGGGAGCTGATTGGCAGAAAGTGACACACAGGACAGAGGCGCATAGAGGACACAGTTTACACACAGGAGTGAGCTTATTGGCAGCAAGTGACAGACAGGACAGAGGCGCATAGAGGACACCGTTTACACACAGGAGGGAGCTTATTGTCCGCAAGTGAATGCAGGAGAGATGTGAGTAGGGGCCAGAATGGACTCGAGCTACAGGCCAGCAGCAACTCAACACTGCACAGGACAGATGCGCATAGAGGACACCGTTAACACACAGGAGGGAGCTGATTGGCAACAAGTGACATACAGGACAGAGGCGCATAGAGGACACCGTTTACACACAGGAGGGAGCTGATTGGGAGCAAGTGACACACAGGACAGAGGCTCATAGAAGACACTGTTTACACACAGGAGGGAGCTGATTGTCTGCAAGTGAATACAGGAGAGATGTGAGTAGGGGCCAGAATGGACTCGAGCTAGAGGCCAGCAGCAACTCAACACTGCACAGGTCAGAGGCGCATAGAGGACACCGTTAACACACAGGAGGGAGCTGATTGGCAGAAAGTGACACACAGGACAGAGGCGCATAGAGGACACAGTTTACACACAGGAGGGAGCTTATTGGCAGCAAGTGACAGACAGGACAGAGGCGCATAGAGGACACCGTTTACACACAGGAGGGAGCTGATTGGGAGCAAGTGACACACAGGACAGAGGCTCATAGAAGACACTGTTTACACACAGGAGGGAGCTGATTGTCTGCAAGTGAATACAGGAGAGATGTGAGTAGGGGCCAGAATGGACTCGAGCTAGAGGCCAGCAGCAACTCAACACTGCACAGGTCAGAGGCGCATAGAGGACACCGTTAACACACAGGAGGGAGCTGATTGGCAGAAAGTGACACACAGGACAGAGGCGCATAGAGGACACCGTTTACACACAGGAGGGAGCTGATTGGGAGCAAGTGACACACAGGACAGAGGCTCATAGAAGACACTGTTTACACACAGGAGGGAGCTGATTGTCTGCAAGTGAATACAGGAGAGATGTGAGTTGGGGCCAGAATGGACTCGAGCTAGAGGCCAGCAGCAACTCAACACTGCACAGGTCAGAGGCGCATAGAGGACACCGTTATCACACAGGAGGGAGCTGATTGGCAGAAAGTGACACACAGGACAGAGGCGCATAGAGGACACCGTTTACACACAGGAGGGAGCTTATTGTCCGCAAGTGAATACAGGAGAGATGTGAGTAGGGGCCAGAATGGACTCGAGCTAGAGGCCAGCAGCAACTCAACACTGTACAGGACAGAGGCGCATAGAGGAAACCGTTAACACACAGGAGGGAGCTGATTGGCAACAAGTGACATACAGGATAGAGGCGCATAGAGGACACCGTTTACACACAGGAGGGAGCTGATTGGGAGCAAGTGACACACAGGACAGAGGCTCATAGAGGACAACGTTTACACACAGGAGGGAGCTGATTGGCAGCAAGTGACACACAGGACAGAGGTGCATAGAGGACACCCTTTACACACAGGAGGGAGCTGATTGGCAACAAGTGACATACAGGACAGAGGCGCATAGAGGACACCGTTTACACACAGGAGGGAGCTGATTGGCAGCAAGTGACACACAGGACAGAGGTGCATAGAGGACACCCTTTACACACAGGAGGGAGCTGATTGGCAACAAGTGACATACAGGACAGAGGCGCATAGAGGACACCGTTTGCACACAGGAGGGAGCTTATTGGCAGCAAGTGACACACAGGACAGAGGCGCATAGAGGACACCGTTAACACACAGGAGGGAGCTGATTGGCAGAAAGTGACACACAGGACAGAGGCACATAGAAGACACTGTTTACACACAGGAGGGCGCTGATTGTCCGCAAGTGAATACAGTAGAGATGCGAGTAGGGGCCAGAATGGACTCGAGCTAGAGGCCAGCAGCAACTCAACACTGCACAGGTCAGAGGCGCATAGAGGACACCGTTAACACACAGGAGGGAGCTGATTGGCAGAAAGTGACACACAGGACAGAGGCGCATAGAGGACACAGTTTACACACAGGAGGGAGCTTATTGGCAGCAAGTGACAGACAGGACAGAGGCACATAGAGGACACCGTTTACACACAGGAGGGAGCTTATTGTCCACAAGTGAATACAGGAGAGATGTGAGTAGGGGCCAGAATGGACTTGAGCTAGAGGCCAGCAGCAACTCAACACTGCACAGGACAGAGGCGCATAGAGGACACCGTTAACACACAGGAGGGAGCTTATTGGCAGCAAGTGACAAACAGGACAGAGGCGCATACAGGACACCGTTTACACACAGGAGGGAGCTTATTGGGAGCAAGTGACACACAGGACAGAGGCTCATAGAGGACAACGTTTACACACAGGAGGGAGCTGATTGGCAGCAAGTGACACACAGGACAGAGGTGCATAGAGGACACCCTTTACACACAGGAGGGAGCTGATTGGCAACAAGTGACATACAGGACAGAGGCGCATAGAGGACACCGTTTACACACAGGAGGGAGCTGATTGGCAGCAAGTGACACACAGGACAGAGGTGCATAGAGGACACCCTTTACACACAGGAGGGAGCTGATTGGCAACAAGTGACATACAGGACAGAGGCGCATAGAGGACACCGTTTGCACACAGGAGGGAGCTTATTGGCAGCAAGTGACACACAGGACAGAGGCGCATAGAGGACACCGTTAACACACAGGAGGGAGCTGATTGGCAGAAAGTGACACACAGGACAGAGGCACATAGAAGACACTGTTTACACACAGGAGGGCGCTGATTGTCCGCAAGTGAATACAGTAGAGATGCGAGTAGGGGCCAGAATGGACTCGAGCTAGAGGCCAGCAGCAACTCAACACTGCACAGGTCAGAGGCGCATAGAGGACACCGTTAACACACAGGAGGGAGCTGATTGGCAGAAAGTGACACACAGGACAGAGGCGCATAGAGGACACAGTTTACACACAGGAGGGAGCTTATTGGCAGCAAGTGACAGACAGGACAGAGGCACATAGAGGACACCGTTTACACACAGGAGGGAGCTTATTGTCCACAAGTGAATACAGGAGAGATGTGAGTAGGGGCCAGAATGGACTTGAGCTAGAGGCCAGCAGCAACTCAACACTGCACAGGACAGAGGCGCATAGAGGACACCGTTAACACACAGGAGGGAGCTTATTGGCAGCAAGTGACAAACAGGACAGAGGCGCATACAGGACACCGTTTACACACAGGAGGGAGCTTATTGGCAGCAAGTGACACACAGGACAGATGCGCATAGAGGACACTGTTAACACACAGGAGGGAGCTGATTGGCAGAAAGTGACACACAGGACAGAGGCACATAGAAGACACTGTTTACACACAGGAGGGAGCTGATTGTCCGCAAGTGAATACAGGAGAGATGTGAGTAGGGGCCAGAATGGACTCGAGCTAGAGGCCAGCAGCAACTCAACACTGCACAGGTCAGAGGCGCATAGAGGACACCGTTAACACACAGGAGGGAGCTGATTGGCAGAAAGTGACACACAGGACAGAGGCGCATAGAGGACACCGTTTACACACAGGAGGGAGCTTATTGTCCGCAAGTGAATACAGGAGAGATGTGAGTAGGGGCCAGAATGGACTCGAGCTGAAGGCCAGCAGCAACTCAACACTGCACAGGACAGAGGCGCATAGAGGACACCGTTAACACACAGGAGGGAGCTGATTGGCAACAAGTGACATACAGGACAGAGGCGCATAGAGGACACCGTTTACACACAGGAGGGAGCTTATTAGCAGCAAGTGACACACAGGACAGAGGCGCATAGAGGACACCGTTTACACACAGGAGGGAGCTTATTGGCAGCAAGTGACACACAGGACAGAGGCGCATAGAGGACACCGTTAACACACAGGAGGGAGCTGATTGTCCGCAAGTGAATACAGGAGAGATGTGAGTAGGGGCCAGAATGGACTCGAGCTAGAGGCCAGCAGCAACTCAACACTGCACAGGTCAGAGGCGCATAGAGGACACCGTTAACACACAGGAGGGAGCTGATTGGCAGAAAGTGACACACAGGACATAGGCGCATAGAGGACACAGTTTACACACAGGAGTGAGCTTATTGGCAGCAAGTGACAGACAGGACAGAGGCGCATAGAGGACACCGTTTACACACAGGAGGGAGCTTATTGTCCGCAAGTGAATGCAGGAGAGATGTGAGTAGGGGCCAGAATGGACTCGAGCTACAGGCCAGCAGCAACTCAACACTGCACAGGACAGATGCGCATAGAGGACACCGTTAACACACAGGAGGGAGCTGATTGGCAACAAGTGACATACAGGACAGAGGCGCATAGAGGACACCGTTTACACTCAGGAGGGAGCTGATTGGGAGCAAGTGACACACAGGACAGAGGCTCATAGAAGACACTGTTTACACACAGGAGGGAGCTGATTGTCTGCAAGTGAATACAGGAGAGATGTGAGTAGGGGCCAGAATGGACTCGAGCTAGAGGCCAGCAGCAACTCAACACTGCACAGGTCAGAGGCGCATAGAGGACACCGTTAACACACAGGAGGGAGCTGATTGGCAGAAGGTGACACACAGGACAGAGGCGCATAGAGGACACAGTTTACACACAGGAGGGAGCTTATTGGCAGCAAGTGACAGACAGGACAGAGGCGCATAGAGGACACCGTTTACACACAGGAGGGAGCTGATTGGGAGCAAGTGACACACAGGACAGAGGCTCATAGAAGACACTGTTTACACACAGGAGGGAGCTGATTGTCTGCAAGTGAATACAGGATAGATGTGAGTAGGGGCCAGAATGGACTCGAGCTAGAGGCCAGCAGCAACTCAACACTGCACAGGTCAGAGGCGCATAGAGGACACCGTTAACACACAGGAGGGAGCTGATTGGCAGAAAGTGACACACAGGACAGAGGCGCATAGAGGACACCGTTTACACACAGGAGGGAGCTGATTGGGAGCAAGTGACACACAGGACAGAGGCTCATAGAAGACACTGTTTACACACAGGAGGGAGCTGATTGTCTGCAAGTGAATACAGGAGAGATGTGAGTAGGGGCCAGAATGGACTCGAGCTAGAGGCCAGCAGCAACTCAACACTGCACAGGTCAGAGGCGCATAGAGGACACCGTTATCACACAGGAGGGAGCTGATTGGCAGAAAGTGACACACAGGAGAGAGGCGCATAGAGGACACCGTTTACACACAGGAGGGAGCTTATTGTCCGCAAGTGAATACAGGAGAGATGTGAGTAGGGGCCAGAATGGACTCGAGCTAGAGGCCAGCAGCAACTCAACACTGTACAGGACAGAGGCGCATAGAGGAAACCGTTAACACACAGGAGGGAGCTGATTGGCAACAAGTGACATACAGGATAGAGGCGCATAGAGGACACCGTTTACACACAGGAGGGAGCTGATTGGGAGCAAGTGACACACAGGACAGAGGCTCATAGAGGACAACGTTTACACACAGGAGGGAGCTGATTGGCAGCAAGTGACACACAGGACAGAGGTGCATAGAGGACACCCTTTACACACAGGAGGGAGCTGATTGGCAACAAGTGACATACAGGACAGAGGCGCATAGAGGACACCGTTTACACACAGGAGGGAGCTTATTGGCAGCAAGTGACACACAGGACAGAGGCGCATAGAGGACACCGTTAACACACAGGAGGGAGCTGATTGGCAACAAGTGACATACAGGACAGAGGCGCATAGAGGACACCGTTTACACACAGGAGGGAGCTTCTTGGCAGTAAGTGACACACAGGACAGAGGCGCATACAGGACACCGTTTACACACAGGAGGGAGCTTATTGGCAGCAAGTGACACACAGGACAGAGGCGCATAGAGGACACCGTTAACACACAGGAGGGAGCTGATTGGCAACAAGTGACATACAGGACAGAGGCGCATAGAGGACACCGTTTGCACACAGGAGGGAGCTTCTTGGCAGCAAGTGACACACAGGACAGAGGCGCATAGAGGACACCGTTTACACACAGGAGGGAGCTTATTGGCAGCAAGTGACAGACAGGACAGAGGCGCATAGAGGACACCGATTTACACACAGGAGGGAGCTGATTGTCCGCAAGTGAATACAGGAGAGTTGTGAGTAGGGTTCAGAATGGACTCGAGCTAGAGGCCAGCAGCAACTCAACACTGCACAGGTCAGAGGCGCATAGAGGACACTGTTAACACACAGGAGGGAGTTGATTGTCCGCAAGTGAATACAGGAGAGATGTGAGTAGGGGCCAGAATGGACTCGAGCTAGAGGCCTGCAGCAACTCAACACTGCACAGGTCAGAGGCGCATAGAGGACACCGTTAACACACAGGAGGGAGCTGATTGTCCGCAAGTGAATACACGAGAGATGTGAGTAGGGGCCAGAATGGACTCGAGCTAGAGGCCAGCAGCAACTCAAAATTGCACAGGTCAGAGGCGCATAGAGGACACTGTTAACACACGGGAGGGAGCTGATTGTCCGCAAGTGAATACAGGAGAGATGTGAGTAGGGGCCAGAATGGACTCGAGCTAGAGGCCAGCAGCAACTCAACACTGCACAGGACAGAGGCGCATAGAGGACACCGTTAACACACAGGAGGGAGCTGATTGGTAGCAAGTGAATACAGGAGAGATGTGAGTAGGGGCCAGAATGGACTCGAGCTAGAGGCCAGCAGCAACTCAACACTTCACAGGTCAGAGGCGCATAGAGGACACCGTTAACACACAGGAGGGAGCTGATTGTCCGCAAGTGAATACAGGAGAGATGTGAGTAGGGGCCAGAATGGACTCGAGCTAGAGGCCAGCAGCAACTCAACACTGCACAGGACAGAGGCGCATAGAGGACACCGTTAACACACAGGAGGGAGCTTATTGGCAGCAAGTGACAGACAGGACAGAGGCGCATAGAGGACACCGTTTACACACAGGAGGGAGCTTATTGTCCGCAAGTGACACACAGGACAGAGGCGCATAGAGGACACCGTTTACACACAGGAGGGAGCTTATTGGCAGCAAGTGACACACAGGACAGAGGCACATAGAGGACACCGTTAACACACAGGAGGGAGCTGATTGGCAGCAAGTGACATACAGGACAGAGGCGCATAGAGGACACCGTTTACACACAGGATGGAGCTGATTGGGAGCAAGTGACACACAGGACAGAGGTTCATAGAGGACAATGTTTACACACAGGAGGGAGCTGATTGGCAGCAAGTGACACCCAGGACAGAGGCGCATAGAGGACACCGTTAAAACACAGGAGGGAGCTGATTGGCAGAAAGTGACACACAGGACAGAGGCCCATAGAGGACACCGTTTACACACAGGAGGGAGCTTATTGTCCGCAAGTGAATACAGGAGAGATGTGAGTAGGGGCCAGAATGGACTCGAGCTAAAGGCCAGCAGCAACTCAACACTGCACAGGACAGAGGCGCATAGAGGACACCGTTAACACACAGGAGGGAGCTGATTGGCAACAAGTGACATACAGGACAGAGGCGCATAGAGGACACCGTTTACACACAGGAGGGAGCTTATTAGCAGCAAGTGACACACAGGACAGAGGCGCATAGAGGACACCGTTTACACACAGGAGGGAGCTTATTGGCAGCAAGTGACACACAGGACAGAGGCGCATAGAGGACACCGTTAACACACAGGAGGGAGCTGATTGTCCGCAAGTGAATACAGGAGAGATGTGAGTAGGGGCCAGAATGGACTCGAGCTAGAGGCCAGCAGCAACTCAACACTGCACAGGTCAGAGGCGCATAGAGGACACCGTTAACACACAGGAGGGAGCTGATTGGCAACAAGTGACATACAGGACAGAGGCGCATAGAGGACACCGTTTACACACAGGAGGGAGCTTCTTGGCAGCAAGTGACACACAGGACAGAGGCGCATAGAAGACACCGTTTACACACAGGAGGGAGCTTATTGTCCGCAAGTGAATACAGGAGAGATGTGAGTAGGGGCCAGAATGGACTCGAGCTACAGGCCAGCAGCAACTCAACACTGCACAGGACAGATGCGCATAGAGGACACCGTTAACACACAGGAGGGAGCTGATTGGCAACAAGTGACATACAAGACAGAGGCGCATAGAGGACACCGTTTACACACAGGAGGGAGCTGATTGGGAGCAAGTGACACACAGGACAGAGGCTCATAGAAGACACTGTTTACACACAGGAGGGAGCTGATTGTCTGCAAGTGAATACAGGAGAGATGTGAGTAGGGGCCAGAATGGACTCGAGCTAGAGGCCAGCAGCAACTCAACACTGCACAGGTCAGAGGCGCATAGAGGACACCGTTAACACACAGGAGGGAGCTGATTGGCAGAAAGTGACACACAGGACAGAGGCGCATAGAGGACACAGTTTACACACAGGAGGGAGCTTATTGGCAGCAAGTGACAGACAGGACAGAGGCGCATAGAGGACACCGTTTACACACAGGAGGGAGCTTATTGCCCGCAAGTGAATACAGGAGAGATGTGAGTAGGGGCCAGAATGGACTCGAGCTAGAGGCCAGCAGCAACTCAACACTGTACAGGACAGAGGCGCATAGAGGAAACCGTTAACACACAGGAGGGAGCTGATTGGCAACAAGTGACATACAGGATAGAGGCGCATAGAGGACACCGTTTACACACAGGACGGAGCTGATTGGGAGCAAGTGACACACAGGACAGAGGCTCATAGAGGACAACGTTTACACACAGGAGGGAGCTGATTGGCAGCAAGTGACACACAGGACAGAGGCGCATAGAGGACACCCTTTACACACAGGAGGGAGCTGATTGGCAACAAGTGACATACAGGACAGAGGCGCATAGAGGACACCGTTTACACATAGGAGGGAGCTTATTGGCAGCAAGTGACACACAGGACAGAGGCGCATAGAGGACGCCGTTAACACACAGGAGGGAGCTGATTGGCAATAAGTGACATACAGGACAGAGGCGCATAGAGGACACCGTTTACACACAGGAGGGAGATTCTTGGCAGTAAGTGACACCAGGACAGAGGCGCATACAGGACACGGTTTACACACAGGAGGGAGCTTATTGGCAGCAAGTGACACACAGGACAGAGGCGCATAGAGGACACCGTTAACACACAGGAGGGAGCTGATTGGCAACAAGTGACATATAGGACAGAGGCGCATAGAGGACACCGTTTACACACAGGAGGGAGCTTCTTGGCAGCAAGTGACACACAGGACAGAGGCACATAGAGGACACCGTTTACACACAGGAGGGAGCTTATTGGCAGCAAGTGACAGACAGGACAGAGGCGCATAGAGGACACCGATTTACACACAGGAGGGAGCTGATTGTCCGCAAGTGAATACAGGAGAGTTGTGAGTAGGGTTCAGAATGGACTCGAGCTAGAGGCCAGCAGCAACTCAACACTGCACAGGTCAGAGGCGCATAGAGGACACCGTTAACACACAGGAGGGAGTTGATTGTCCGCAAGTGAATACAGGAGAGATGTGAGTAGGGGCCAGAATGGACTCGAGCTAGAGGCCAGCAGCAACTCAACACTGCACAGGTCAGAGGCGCATAGAGGACACCGTTAACACACAGGAGGGAGCTGATTGTCCGCAAGTGAATACAGGAGAGATGTGAGTTGGGGCCAGAATGGACTCGAGCTAGAGGCCAGCAGCAACTCAACACTACACAGGACAGAGGCGCATAGAGGACACCGTTAACACACAGGAGGGAGCTTATTGGCAGCAAGTGACAGACAGGACAGAGGCGCATAGAGGACACCGTTTACACACAGGAGGGAGCTTATTGTCCGCAAGTGACACACAGGACAGAGGCGCATAGAGGACACCGTTTACACACAGGAGGGAGCTTATTGGCAGCAAGTGACACACAGGACAGAGGCACATAGAGGACACCGTTAACACACAGGAGGGAGCTGATTGGCAGCAAGTGACATACAGGACAGAGGCGCATAGAGGACACCGTTTACACACAGGATGGAGCTGATTGGGAGCAAGTGACACACAGGACAGAGGCTCATAGAGGACAACGTTAACACACAGGAGGGAGCTGATTGGCAACAAGTGACATACAGGACAGAGGCGCATAGACGACACCGTTTACACACAGGAGGGAGCTTATTAGCAGCAAGTGACACACAGGACAGAGGCGCATAGAGGACACCGTTTACACACAGGAGGGAGCTGATTGGCAGCAAGTGACACCCAGGACAGAGGCGCATAGAGGACACCGTTTACACACAGGAGGGAGCTGATTGGCAACAAGTGACACACAGGACAGAGGTGCATAGAGGACACCGTTTACACACAGGAGGGAGCTTATTGGCAGCAAGTGACACACAGGACAGAGGCGCATAGAGGACACAGTTAACACACAGGAGGGAGCTGATTGGCAACAAGTGACACACAGGACAGAGGCGCATAGAGGACACCGTTTACACACAGGAGGGAGCTTCTTGGCAGCAAGTGACACACAGGACAGAGGCGCATAGAGGACACCGTTTACACACAGGAGGGAGCTTATTGGCAGCAAGTGACACACAGGACAGAGGCGCATAGAGGACACGGTTAACACACAGGAGGGAGCTGATTGGCAACAAGTGACATACAGGACAGAGGCGCATAGAGGACACCGTTAACACACAGGAGGGAGCTTTTTGCAGCAAGTGACAGACAGGACAGAGGCGCATAGAGGACACCGTTTACACACAGGAGGGAGCTGATTGTCCGCAAGTGAATACAGGAGAAATGTGAGTAGGGGCCAGAATGGACTCGAGCTAGAGGCCAGCAGCAACTCAACCCTGCACAGGACAGAGGCGCATAGAGGACACCGTTAACACACACGAGGGAGCTGATTGGTAGCAAGTGAATACAGGAGAGATGTGAGTAGGGGCCAGAATGGACTCGAGCTAGAGGCCAGCAGCAACTCAACACTGCACAGGTCAGAGGCGCATAGAGGACACCGTTAACACACAGGAGGGAGCTGATTGGCAGAAAGTGACACACAGGACAGAGGCGCATAGAGGACACAGTTTACACACAGGAGTGAGCTTTTTGGCAGCAAGTGACAGACAGGACAGAGGCGCATAGAGGACACCGTTTACACACAGGAGGGAGCTGATTGGGAGCAAGTGACACACAGGACAGAGGCGCATAGAAGACACTGTTTACACACAGGAGGGAGCTGATTGTCTGCAAGTGAATACAGGAGAGATGTGAGTAGGGGCCAGAATGGACTCGAGCTAGAGGCCAGCAGCAACTCAACACTGCACAGGTCAGAGGCGCATAGAGGACACCGTTAACACACAGGAGGGAGCTGATTGGCAGAAAGTGACACACAGGACAGAGGCGCATAGAGGACACCGTTTACACACAGGAGGGAGCTGATTGGGAGCAAGTGACACACAGGACAGAGGCTCATAGAAGACACTGTTTACACACAGGAGGGAGCTGATTGTCTGCAAGTGAATACAGGAGAGATGTGAGTTGGGGCCAGAATGGACTCGAGCTAGAGGCCAGCAGCAACTCAACACTGCACAGGTCAGAGGCGCATAGAGGACACCGTTATCACACAGGAGGGAGCTGATTGGCAGAAAGTGACACACAGGACAGAGGCGCATAGAGGACACCGTTTACACACAGGAGGGAGCTTATTGTCCGCAAGTGAATACAGGAGAGATGTGAGTAGGGGCCAGAATGGACTCGAGCTAGAGGCCAGCAGCAACTCAACACTGTACAGGACAGAGGCGCATAGAGGAAACCGTTAACACACAGGAGGGAGCTGATTGGCAACAAGTGACATACAGGATAGAGGCGCATAGAGGACACCGTTTACACACAGGAGGGAGCTGATTGGGAGCAAGTGACACACAGGACAGAGGCTCATAGAGGACAACGTTTACACACAGGAGGGAGCTGATTGGCAGCAAGTGACACACAGGACCGAGGTGCATAGAGGACACCCTTTACACACAGGAGGGAGCTGATTGGCAACAAGTGACATACAGGACAGAGGCGCATAGAGGACACCGTTTACACACAGGAGGGAGCTGATTGGCAGCAAGTGACACACAGGACAGAGGTGCATAGAGGACACCCTTTACACACAGGAGGGAGCTGATTGGCAACAAGTGACATACAGGACAGAGGCGCATAGAGGACACCGTTTGCACACAGGAGGGAGCTTATTGGCAGCAAGTGACACACAGGACAGAGGCGCATAGAGGACACCGTTAACACACAGGAGGGAGCTGATTGGCAGAAAGTGACACACAGGACAGAGGCACATAGAAGACACTGTTTACACACAGGAGGGCGCTGATTGTCCGCAAGTGAATACAGTAGAGATGCGAGTAGGGGCCAGAATGGACTCGAGCTAGAGGCCAGCAGCAACTCAACACTGCACAGGTCAGAGGCGCATAGAGGACACCGTTAACACACAGGAGGGAGCTGATTGGCAGAAAGTGACACACAGGACAGAGGCGCATAGAGGACACAGTTTACACACAGGAGGGAGCTTATTGGCAGCAAGTGACAGACAGGACAGAGGCACATAGAGGACACCGTTTACACACAGGAGGGAGCTTATTGTCCACAAGTGAATACAGGAGAGATGTGAGTAGGGGCCAGAATGGACTTGAGCTAGAGGCCAGCAGCAACTCAACACTGCACAGGACAGAGGCGCATAGAGGACACCGTTAACACACAGGAGGGAGCTTATTGGCAGCAAGTGACAAACAGGACAGAGGCGCATACAGGACACCGTTTACACACAGGAGGGAGCTTATTGGGAGCAAGTGACACACAGGACAGAGGCTCATAGAGGACAACGTTTACACACAGGAGGGAGCTGATTGGCAGCAAGTGACACACAGGACAGAGGTGCATAGAGGACACCCTTTACACACAGGAGGGAGCTGATTGGCAACAAGTGACATACAGGACAGAGGCGCATAGAGGACACCGTTTACACACAGGAGGGAGCTGATTGGCAGCAAGTGACACACAGGACAGAGGTGCATAGAGGACACCCTTTACACACAGGAGGGAGCTGATTGGCAACAAGTGACATACAGGACAGAGGCGCATAGAGGACACCGTTTGCACACAGGAGGGAGCTTATTGGCAGCAAGTGACACACAGGACAGAGGCGCATAGAGGACACCGTTAACACACAGGAGGGAGCTGATTGGCAGAAAGTGACACACAGGACAGAGGCACATAGAAGACACTGTTTACACACAGGAGGGCGCTGATTGTCCGCAAGTGAATACAGTAGAGATGTGAGTAGGGGCCAGAATGGACTCGAGCTAGAGGCCAGCAGCAACTCAACACTGCACAGGTCAGAGGCGCATAGAGGACACCGTTAACACACAGGAGGGAGCTGATTGGCAGAAAGTGACACACAGGACAGAGGCGCATAGAGGACACAGTTTACACACAGGAGGGAGCTTATTGGCAGCAAGTGACAGACAGGACAGAGGCACATAGAGGACACCGTTTACACACAGGAGGGAGCTTATTGTCCACAAGTGAATACAGGAGAGATGTGAGTAGGGGCCAGAATGGACTTGAGCTAGAGGCCAGCAGCAACTCAACACTGCACAGGACAGAGGCGCATAGAGGACACCGTTAACACACAGGAGGGAGCTTATTGGCAGCAAGTGACAAACAGGACAGAGGCGCATACAGGACACCGTTTACACACAGGAGGGAGCTTATTGGCAGCAAGTGACACACAGGACAGATGCGCATAGAGGACACTGTTAACACACAGGAGGGAGCTGATTGGCAGAAAGTGACACACAGGACAGAGGCACATAGAAGACACTGTTTACACACAGGAGGGAGCTGATTGTCCGCAAGTGAATACAGGAGAGATGTGAGTAGGGGCCAGAATGGACTCGAGCTAGAGGCCAGCAGCAACTCAACACTGCACAGGTCAGAGGCGCATAGAGGACACCGTTAACACACAGGAGGGAGCTGATTGGCAGAAAGTGACACACAGGACAGAGGCGCATAGAGGACACCGTTTACACACAGGAGGGAGCTTATTGTCCGCAAGTGAATACAGGAGAGATGTGAGTAGGGGCCAGAATGGACTCGAGCTGAAGGCCAGCAGCAACTCAACACTGCACAGGACAGAGGCGCATAGAGGACACCGTTAACACACAGGAGGGAGCTGATTGGCAACAAGTGACATACAGGACAGAGGCGCATAGAGGACACCGTTTACACACAGGAGGGAGCTTATTAGCAGCAAGTGACACACAGGAAAGAGGCGCATAGAGGACACCGTTTACACACAGGAGGGAGCTTATTGGCAGCAAGTGACACACAGGACAGAGGCGCATAGAGGACACCGTTAACACACAGGAGGGAGCTGATTGTCCGCAAGTGAATACAGGAGAGATGTGAGTAGGGGCCAGAATGGACTCGAGCTAGAGGCCAGCAGCAACTCAACACTGCACAGGTCAGAGGCGCATAGAGGACACCGTTAACACACAGGAGGGAGCTGATTGGCAGAAAGTGACACACAGGACAGAGGCGCATAGAGGACACAGTTTACACACAGGAGTGAGCTTATTGGCAGCAAGTGACAGACAGGACAGAGGCGCATAGAGGACACCGTTTACACACAGGAGGGAGCTTATTGTCCGCAAGTGAATGCAGGAGAGATGTGAGTAGGGGCCAGAATGGACTCGAGCTACAGGCCAGCAGCAACTCAACACTGCACAGGACAGATGCGCATAGAGGACACCGTTAACACACAGGAGGGAGCTGATTGGCAACAAGTGACATACAGGACAGAGGCGCATATAGGACACCGTTTACACTCAGGAGGGAGCTGATTGGGAGCAAGTGACACACAGGACAGAGGCTCATAGAAGACACTGTTTACACACAGGAGGGAGCTGATTGTCTGCAAGTGAATACAGGAGAGATGTGAGTAGGGGCCAGAATGGACTCGAGCTAGAGGCCAGCAGCAACTCAACACTGCACAGGTCAGAGGCGCATAGAGGACACCGTTAACACACAGGAGGGAGCTGATTGGCAGAAAGTGACACACAGGACAGAGGCGCATAGAGGACACAGTTTACACACAGGAGGGAGCTTATTGGCAGCAAGTGACAGACAGGACAGAGGCGCATAGAGGACACCGTTTACACACAGGAGGGAGCTGATTGGGAGCAAGTGACACACAGGACAGAGGCTCATAGAAGACACTGTTTACACACAGGAGGGAGCTGATTGTCTGCAAGTGAATACAGGAGAGATGTGAGTAGGGGCCAGAATGGACTCGAGCTAGAGGCCAGCAGCAACTCAACACTGCACAGGTCAGAGGCGCATAGAGGACACCGTTAACACACAGGAGGGAGCTGATTGGCAGAAAGTGACACACAGGACAGAGGCGCATAGAGGACACCGTTTACACACAGGAGGGAGCTGATTGGGAGCAAGTGACACACAGGACAGAGGCTCATAGAAGACACTGTTTACACACAGGAGGGAGCTGATTGTCTGCAAGTGAATACAGGAGAGATGTGAGTAGGGGCCAGAATGGACTCGAGCTAGAGGCCAGCAGCAACTCAACACTGCACAGGTCAGAGGCGCATAGAGGACACCGTTATCACACAGGAGGGAGCTGATTGGCAGAAAGTGACACACAGGAGAGAGGCGCATAGAGGACACCGTTTACACACAGGAGGGAGCTTATTGTCCGCAAGTGAATACAGGAGAGATGTGAGTAGGGGCCAGAATGGACTCGAGCTAGAGGCCAGCAGCAACTCAACACTGTACAGGACAGAGGCGCATAGAGGAAACCGTTAACACACAGGAGGGAGCTGATTGGCAACAAGTGACATACAGGATAGAGGCGCATAGAGGACACCGTTTACACACAGGAGGGAGCTGATTGGGAGCAAGTGACACACAGGACAGAGGCTCATAGAGGACAACGTTTACACACAGGACGGAGCTGATTGGCAGCAAGTGACACACAGGACAGAGGTGCATAGAGGACACCCTTTACACACAGGAGGGAGCTGATTGGCAACAAGTGACATACAGGACAGAGGCGCATAGAGGACACCGTTTACACACAGGAGGGAGCTTATTGGCAGCAAGTGACACACAGGACAGAGGCGCATAGAGGACACCGTTAACACACAGGAGGGAGCTGATTGGCAACAAGTGACATACAGGACAGAGGCGCATAGAGGACACCGTTTACACACAGGAGGGAGCTTCTTGGCAGTAAGTGACACACAGGACAGAGGCGCATACAGGACACCGTTTACACACAGGAGGGAGCTTATTGGCAGCAAGTGACACACAGGACAGAGGCGCATAGAGGACACCGTTAACACACAGGAGGGAGCTGATTGGCAACAAGTGACATACAGGACAGAGGCGCATAGAGGACACCGTTTACACACAGGAGGGAGCTTCTTGGCAGCAAGAGACACACAGGACAGAGGCGCATAGAGGACACCGTTTACACACAGGAGGGAGCTTATTGGCAGCAAGTGACAGACAGGACAGAGGCGCATAGAGGACACCGATTTACACACAGGAGGGAGCTGATTGTCCGCAAGTGAATACAGGAGAGTTGTGAGTAGGGTTCAGAATGGACTCGAGCTAGAGGCCAGCAGCAACTCAACACTGCACAGGTCAGAGGCGCATAGAGGACACCGTTAACACACAGGAGGGAGTTGATTGTCCGCAAGTGAATACAGGAGAGATGTGAGTAGGGGCCAGAATGGACTCGAGCTAGAGGCCTGCAGCAACTCAACACTGCACAGGTCAGAGGCGCATAGAGGACACCGTTAACACACAGGAGGGAGCTGATTGTCCGCAAGTGAATACACGAGAGATGTGAGTAGGGGCCAGAATGGACTCGAGCTAGAGGCCAGCAGCAACTCAAAATTGCACAGGTCAGAGGCGCATAGAGGACACTGTTAACACACGGGAGGGAGCTGATTGTCCGCAAGTGAATACAGGAGAGATGTGAGTAGGGGCCAGAATGGACTCGAGCTAGAGGCCAGCAGCAACTCAACACTGCACAGGACAGAGGCGCATAGAGGACACCGTTAACACACAGGAGGGAGCTGATTGGTAGCAAGTGAATACAGGAGAGATGTGAGTAGGGGCCAGAATGGACTCGAGCTAGAGGCCAGCAGCAACTCAACACTGCACAGGTCAGAGGCGCATAGAGGACACCGTTAACACACAGGAGGGAGCTGATTGTCCGCAAGTGAATACAGGAGAGATGTGAGTAGGGGCCAGAATGGACTCGAGCTAGAGGCCAGCAGCAACTCAACACTGCACAGGACAGAGGCGCATAGAGGACACCGTTAACACACAGGAGGGAGCTTATTGGCAGCAAGTGACAGACAGGACAGAGGCGCATAGAGGACACCGTTTACACACAGGAGGGAGCTTATTGTCCGCAAGTGACACACAGGACAGAGGCGCATAGAGGACACCGTTTACACACAGGAGGGAGCTTATTGGCAGCAAGTGACACACAGGACAGAGGCACATAGAGGACACCGTTAACACACAGGAGGGAGCTGATTGGCAGCAAGTGACATACAGGACAGAGGCGCATCGAGGACACCGTTTACACACAGGATGGAGCTGATTGGGAGCAAGTGACACACAGGACAGAGGTTCATAGAGGACAACGTTTACACACAGGAGGGAGCTGATTGGCAGCAAGTGACACCCAGGACAGAGGCGCATAGAGGACACCGTTAAAACACAGGAGGGAGCTGATTGGCAGAAAGTGACACACAGGACAGAGGCGCATAGAGGACACCGTTTACACACAGGAGGGAGCTTATTGTCCGCAAGTGAATACAGGAGAGATGTGAGTAGGGGCCAGAATGGACTCGAGCTAAAGGCCAGCAGCAACTCAACACTGCACAGGACAGAGGCGCATAGAGGACACCGTTAACACACAGGAGGGAGCTGATTGGCAACAAGTGACATACAGGACAGAGGCGCATAGAGGACACCGTTTACACACAGGAGGGAGCTTATTAGCAGCAAGTGACACACAGGACAGAGGCGCATAGAGGACACCGTTTACACACAGGAGGGAGCTTATTGGCAGCAAGTGACACACAGGACAGAGGCGCATAGAGGACACCGTTAACACACAGGAGGGAGCTGATTGTCCGCAAGTGAATACAGGAGAGATGTGAGTAGGGGCCAGAATGGACTCGAGCTAGAGGCCAGCAGCAACTCAACACTGCACAGGTCAGAGGCGCATAGAGGACACCGTTAACACACAGGAGGGAGCTGATTGGCAACAAGTGACATACAGGACAGAGGCGCATAGAGGACACCGTTTGCACACAGGAGGGAGCTTATTGGCAGCAAGTGACACACAGGACAGAGGCGCATAGAGGACACCGTTAACACACAGGAGGGAGCTGATTGGCAGAAAGTGACACACAGGACAGAGGCACATAGAAGACACTGTTTACACACAGGAGGGCGCTGATTGTCCGCAAGTGAATACAGTAGAGATGCGAGTAGGGGCCAGAATGGACTCGAGCTAGAGGCCAGCAGCAACTCAACACTGCACAGGTCAGAGGCGCATAGAGGACACCGTTAACACACAGGAGGGAGCTGATTGGCAGAAAGTGACACACAGGACAGAGGCGCATAGAGGACACAGTTTACACACAGGAGGGAGCTTATTGGCAGCAAGTGACAGACAGGACAGAGGCACATAGAGGACACCGTTTACACACAGGAGGGAGCTTATTGTCCACAAGTGAATACAGGAGAGATGTGAGTAGGGGCCAGAATGGACTTGAGCTAGAGGCCAGCAGCAACTCAACACTGCACAGGACAGAGGCGCATAGAGGACACCGTTAACACACAGGAGGGAGCTTATTGGCAGCAAGTGACAAACAGGACAGAGGCGCATACAGGACACCGTTTGCACACAGGAGGGAGCTTATTGGCAGCAAGTGACACACAGGACAGATGCGCATAGAGGACACTGTTAACACACAGGAGGGAGCTGATTGGCAGAAAGTGACACACAGGACAGAGGCACATAGAAGACACTGTTTACACACAGGAGGGAGCTGATTGTCCGCAAGTGAATACAGGAGAGATGTGAGTAGGGGCCAGAATGGACTCGAGCTAGAGGCCAGCAGCAACTCAACACTGCACAGGTCAGAGGCGCATAGAGGACACCGTTAACACACAGGAGGGAGCTGATTGGCAGAAAGTGACACACAGGACAGAGGCGCATAGAGGACACCGTTTACACACAGGAGGGAGCTTATTGTCCGCAAGTGAATACAGGAGAGATGTGAGTAGGGGCCAGAATGGACTCGAGCTGAAGGCCAGCAGCAACTCAACACTGCACAGGACAGAGGCGCATAGAGGACACCGTTAACACACAGGAGGGAGCTGATTGGCAACAAGTGACATACAGGACAGAGGCGCATAGAGGACACCGTTTACACACAGGAGGGAGCTAATTAGCAGCAAGTGACACACAGGACAGAGGCGCATAGAGGACACCGTTTACACACAGGAGGGAGCTTATTGGCAGCAAGTGACACACAGGACAGAGGCGCATAGAGGACACCGTTAACACACAGGAGGGAGCTGATTGTCCGCAAGTGAATACAGGAGAGATGTGAGTAGGGGCCAGAATGGACTCGAGCTAGAGGCCAGCAGCAACTCAACACTGCACAGGTCAGAGGCGCATAGAGGACACCGTTAACACACAGGAGGGAGCTGATTGGCAGAAAGTGACACACAGGACAGAGGCGCATAGAGGACACAGTTTACACACAGGAGTGAGCTTATTGGCAGCAAGTGACAGACAGGACAGAGGCGCATAGAGGACACCGTTTACACACAGGAGGGAGCTTATTGTCCGCAAGTGAATGCAGGAGAGATGTGAGTAGGGGCCAGAATGGACTCGAGCTACAGGCCAGCAGCAACTCAACACTGCACAGGACAGATGCGCATAGAGGACACCGTTAACACACAGGAGGGAGCTGATTGGCAACAAGTGACATACAGGACAGAGGCGCATAGAGGACACCGTTTACACTCAGGAGGGAGCTGATTGGGAGCAAGTGACACACAGGACAGAGGCTCATAGAAGACACTGTTTACACACAGGAGGGAGCTGATTGTCTGCAAGTGAATACAGGAGAGATGTGAGTAGGGGCCAGAATGGACTCGAGCTAGAGGCCAGCAGCAACTCAACACTGCACAGGTCAGAGGCGCATAGAGGACACCGTTAACACACAGGAGGGAGCTGATTGGCAGAAAGTGACACACAGGACAGAGGCGCATAGAGGACACAGTTTACACACAGGAGGGAGCTTATTGGCAGCAAGTGACAGACAGGACAGAGGCGCATAGAGGACACCGTTTACACACAGGAGGGAGCTGATTGGGAGCAAGTGACACACAGGACAGAGGCTCATAGAAGACACTGTTTACACACAGGAGGGAGCTGATTGTCTGCAAGTGAATACAGGAGAGATGTGAGTAGGGGCCAGAATGGACTCGAGCTAGAGGCCAGCAGCAACTCAACACTGCACAGGTCAGAGGCGCATAGAGGACACCGTTAACACACAGGAGGGAGCTGATTGGCAGAAAGTGACACACAGGACAGAGGCGCATAGAGGACACCGTTTACACACAGGAGGGAGCTGATTGGGAGCAAGTGACACACAGGACAGAGGCTCATAGAAGACACTGTTTACACACAGGAGGGAGCTGATTGTCTGCAAGTGAATACAGTAGAGATGTGAGTAGGGGCCAGAATGGACTCGAGCTAGAGGCCAGCAGCAACTCAACACTGCACAGGTCAGAGGCGCATAGAGGACACCGTTATCACACAGGAGGGAGCTGATTGGCAGAAAGTGACACACAGGAGAGAGGCGCATAGAGGACACCGTTTACACACAGGAGGGAGCTTATTGTCCGCAAGTGAATACAGGAGAGATGTGAGTAGGGGCCAGAATGGACTCGAGCTAGAGGCCAGCAGCAACTCAACACTGTACAGGACAGAGGCGCATAGAGGAAACCGTTAACACACAGGAGGGAGCTGATTGGCAACAAGTGACATACAGGATAGAGGCGCATAGAGGACACCGTTTACACACAGGAGGGAGCTGATTGGGAGCAAGTGACACACAGGACAGAGGCTCATAGAGGACAACGTTTACACACAGGACGGAGCTGATTGGCAGCAAGTGACACACAGGACAGAGGTGCATAGAGGACACCCTTTACACACAGGAGGGAGCTGATTGGTAACAAGTGACATACAGGACAGAGGCGCATAGAGGACACCGTTTACACACAGGAGGGAGCTTATTGGCAGCAAGTGACACACAGGACAGAGGCGCATAGAGGACACCGTTAACACACAGGAGGGAGCTGATTGGCAACAAGTGACATACAGGACAGAGGCGCATAGAGGACACCGTTTACACACAGGAGGGAGCTTCTTGGCAGTAAGTGACACACAGGACAGAGGCGCATACAGGACACCGTTTACACACAGGAGGGAGCTTATTGGCAGCAAGTGACACACAGGACAGAGGCGCATAGAGGACACCGTTAACACACAGGAGGGAGCTGATTGGCAACAAGTGACATACAGGACAGAGGCGCATAGAGGACACCGTTTACACACAGGAGGGAGCTTCTTGGCAGCAAGTGACACACAGGACAGAGGCGCATAGAGGACACCGTTTACACACAGGAGGGAGCTTATTGGCAGCAAGTGACAGACAGGACAGAGGCGCATAGAGGACACCGATTTACACACAGGAGGGAGCTGATTGTCCGCAAGTGAATACAGGAGAGTTGTGAGTAGGGTTCAGAATGGACTCGAGCTAGAGGCCAGCAGCAACTCAACACTGCACAGGTCAGAGGCGCATAGAGGACACCGTTAACACACAGGAGGGAGTTGATTGTCCGCAAGTGAATACAGGAGAGATGTGAGTAGGGGCCAGAATGGACTCGAGCTAGAGGCCTGCAGCAACTCAACACTGCACAGGTCAGAGGCGCATAGAGGACACCGTTAACACACAGGAGGGAGCTGATTGTCCGCAAGTGAATACACGAGAGATGTGAGTAGGGGCCAGAATGGACTCGAGCTAGAGGCCAGCAGCAACTCAAAATTGCACAGGTCAGAGGCGCATAGAGGACACTGTTAACACACGGGAGGGAGCTGATTGTCCGCAAGTGAATACAGGAGAGATGTGAGTAGGGGCCAGAATGGACTCGAGCTAGAGGCCAGCAGCAACTCAACACTGCACAGGACAGAGGCGCATAGAGGACACCGTTAACACACAGGAGGGAGCTGATTGGTAGCAAGTGAATACAGGAGAGATGTGAGTAGGGGCCAGAATGGACTCGAGCTAGAGGCCAGCAGCAACTCAACACTGCACAGGTCAGAGGCGCATAGAGGACACCGTTAACACACAGGAGGGAGCTGATTGTCCGCAAGTGAATACAGGAGAGATGTGAGTAGGGGCCAGAATGGACTCGAGCTAGAGGCCAGCAGCAACTCAACACTGCACAGGACAGAGGCGCATAGAGGACACCGTTAACACACAGGAGGGAGCTTATTGGCAGCAAGTGACAGACAGGACAGAGGCGCATAGAGGACACCGTTTACACACAGGAGGGAGCTTATTGTCCGCAAGTGACACACAGGACAGAGGCGCATAGAGGACACCGTTTACACACAGGAGGGAGCTTATTGGCAGCAAGTGACACACAGGACAGAGGCACATAGAGGACACCGTTAACACACAGGAGGGAGCTGATTGGCAGCAAGTGACATACAGGACAGAGGCGCATAGAGGACACCGTTTACACACAGGATGGAGCTGATTGGGAGCAAGTGACACACAGGACAGAGGTTCATAGAGGACAACGTTTACACACAGGAGGGAGCTGATTGGCAGCAAGTGACACCCAGGACAGAGGCGCATAGAGGACACCGTTAAAACACAGGAGGGAGCTGATTGGCAGAAAGTGACACACAGGACAGAGGCGCATAGAGGACACCGTTTACACACAGGAGGGAGCTTATTGTCCGCAAGTGAATACAGGAGAGATGTGAGTAGGGGCCAGAATGGACTCGAGCTAAAGGCCAGCAGCAACTCAACACTGCACAGGACAGAGGCGCATAGAGGACACCGTTAACACACAGGAGGGAGCTGATTGGCAACAAGTGACATACAGGACAGAGGCGCATAGAGGACACCGTTTACACACAGGAGGGAGCTTATTAGCAGCAAGTGACACACAGGACAGAGGCGCATAGAGGACACCGTTTACACACAGGAGGGAGCTTATTGGCAGCAAGTGACACACAGGACAGAGGCGCATAGAGGACACCGTTAACACACAGGAGGGAGCTGATTGTCCGCAAGTGAATACAGGAGAGATGTGAGTAGGGGCCAGAATGGACTCGAGCTAGAGGCCAGCAGCAACTCAACACTGCACAGGTCAGAGGCGCATAGAGGACACCGTTAACACACAGGAGGGAGCTGATTGGCAACAAGTGACATACAGGACAGAGGCGCATAGAGGACACCGTTTACACACAGGAGGGAGCTTCTTGGCAGCAAGTGACACACAGGACAGAGGCGCATAGAAGACACCGTTTACACACAGGAGGGAGCTTATTGTCCACAAGTGAATACAGGAGAGATGTGAGTAGGGGCCAGAATGGACTCGAGCTACAGGCCAGCAGCAACTCAACACTGCACAGGACAGATGCGCATAGAGGACACCGTTAACACACAGGAGGGAGCTGATTGGCAACAAGTGACATACAAGACAGAGGCGCATAGAGGACACCGTTTACACACAGGAGGGAGCTGATTGGGAGCAAGTGACACACAGGACAGAGGCTCATAGAAGACACTGTTTACACAGAGGAGGGAGCTGATTGTCTGCAAGTGAATACAGGAGAGATGTGAGTAGGGGCCAGAATGGACTCGAGCTAGAGGCCAGCAGCAACTCAACACTGCACAGGTCAGAGGCGCATAGAGGACACCGTTAACACACAGGAGGGAGCTGATTGGCAGAAAGTGACACACAGGACAGAGGCGCATAGAGGACACAGTTTACACACAGGAGGGAGCTTATTGGCAGCAAGTGACAGACAGGACAGAGGCGCATAGAGGACACCGTTTACACACAGGAGGGAGCTTATTGCCCGCAAGTGAATACAGGAGAGATGTGAGTAGGGGCCAGAATGGACTCGAGCTAGAGGCCAGCAGCAACTCAACACTGTACAGGACAGAGGCGCATAGAGGAAACCGTTAACACACAGGAGGGAGCTGATTGGCAACAAGTGACATACAGGATAGAGGCGCATAGAGGACACCGTTTACACACAGGAGGGAGCTGATTGGGAGCAAGTGACACACAGGACAGAGGCTCATAGAGGACAACGTTTACACACAGGAGGGAGCTGATTGGCAGCAAGTGACACACAGGACAGAGGCGCATAGAGGACACCCTTTACACACAGGAGGGAGCTGATTGGCAACAAGTGACATACAGGACAGAGGCGCATAGAGGACACCGTTTACACATAGGAGGGAGCTTATTGGCAGCAAGTGACACACAGGACAGAGGTGCATAGAGGACGCCGTTAACACACAGGAGGGAGCTGATTGGCAACAAGTGACATACAGGACAGAGGCGCATAGAGGACACCGTTTACACACAGGAGGGAGATTCTTGGCAGTAAGTGACACCAGGACAGAGGCGCATACAGGACACGGTTTACACACAGGAGGGAGCTTATTGGCAGCAAGTGACACACAGGACAGAGGCGCATAGAGGACACCGTTAACACACAGGAGGGAGCTGATTGGCAACAAGTGACATACAGGACAGAGGCGCATAGAGGACACCGTTTACACACAGGAGGGAGCTTCTTGGCAGCAAGTGACACACAGGACAGAGGCGCATAGAGGACACCGTTTACACACAGGAGGGAGCTTATTGGCAGCAAGTGACAGACAGGACAGAGGCGCATAGAGGACACCGATTTACACACAGGAGGGAGCTGATTGTCCGCAAGTGAATACAGGAGAGTTGTGAGTAGGGTTCAGAATGGACTCGAGCTAGAGGCCAGCAGCAACTCAACACTGCACAGGTCAGAGGCGCATAGAGGACACCGTTAACACACAGGAGGGAGTTGATTGTCCGCAAGTGAATACAGGAGAGATGTGAGTAGGGGCCAGAATGGACTCGAGCTAGAGGCCAGCAGCAACTCAACACTGCACAGGTCAGAGGCGCATAGAGGACACCGTTAACACAGAGGAGGGAGCTGATTGTCCGCAAGTAAATACACGAGAGATGTGAGTAGGGGCCAGAATGGACTCGAGCTAGAGGCCAGCAGCAACTCAAAATTGCACAGGTCAGAGGCGCATAGAGGACACTGTTAACACACAGGAGGGAGCTGATTGGCCGCAAGTGAATACAGGAGAGATGTGAGTAGGGGCCAGAATGGACTCGAGCTAGAGGCCAGCAGCAACTCAACACTGCACAGGACAGAGGCGCATAGAGGACACCGTTAACACACAGGAGGGAGCTGATTGGTAGCAAGTGAATACAGGAGAGATGTGAGTAGGGGCCAGAATGGACTCGAGCTAGAGGCCAGCAGCAACTCAACACTGCACAGGTCAGAGGCGCATAGAGGACACCGTTAACACACAGGAGGGAGCTGATTGTCCGCAAGTGAATACAGGAGAGATGTGAGTAGGGGCCAGAATGGACTCGAGCTAGAGGCCAGCAGCAACTCAACACTACACAGGACAGAGGCGCATAGAGGACACCGTTAACACACAGGAGGGAGCTTATTGGCAGCAAGTGACAGACAGGACAGAGGCGCATAGAGGACACCGTTTACACACAGGAGGGAGCTTATTGTCCGCAAGTGACACACAGGACAGAGGCGCATAGAGGACACCGTTTACACACAGGAGGGAGCTTATTGGCAGCAAGTGACACACAGGACAGAGGCACATAGAGGACACCGTTAACACACAGGAGGGAGCTGATTGGCAGCAAGTGACATACAGGACAGAGGCGCATAGAGGACACCGTTTACACACAGGATGGAGCTGATTGGGAGCAAGTGACACACAGGACAGAGGCTCATAGAGGACAACGTTAACACACAGGAGGGAGCTGATTGGCAACAAGTAACATACAGGACAGAGGCGCATAGACGACACCGTTTACACACAGGAGGGAGCTTATTAGCAGCAAGTGACACACAGGACAGAGGCGCATAGAGGACACCGTTTACACACAGGAGGGAGCTGATTGGCAGCAAGTGACACCCAGGACAGAGGCGCATAGAGGACACCGTTTACACACAGGAGGGAGCTGATTGGCAACAAGTGACACACAGGACAGAGGTGCATAGAGGACACCGTTTACACACAGGAGGGAGCTTATTGGCAGCAAGTGACACACAGGACAGAGGCGCATAGAGGACACAGTTAACACACAGGAGGGAGCTGATTGGCAACAAGTGACACACAGGACAGAGGCGCATAGAGGACACCGTTTACACACAGGAGGGAGCTTCTTGGCAGCAAGTGACACACAGGACAGAGGCGCATAGAGGACACCGTTTACACACAGGAGGGAGCTTATTGGCAGCAAGTGACACACAGGACAGAGGCGCATAGAGGACACGGTTAACACACAGGAGGGAGCTGATTGGCAACAAGTGACATACAGGACAGAGGCGCATAGAGGACACCGTTTGCACACAGGAGGGAGCTTATTGGCAGCAAGTGACACACAGGACAGAGGCGCATAGAGGACACCGTTAACACACAGGAGGGAGCTGATTGGCAGAAAGTGACACACAGGACAGAGGCACATAGAAGACACTGTTTACACACAGGAGGGCGCTGATTGTCCGCAAGTGAATACAGTAGAGATGTGAGTAGGGGCCAGAATGGACTCGAGCTAGAGGCCAGCAGCAACTCAACACTGCACAGGTCAGAGGCGCATAGAGGACACCGTTAACACACAGGAGGGAGCTGATTGGCAGAAAGTGACACACAGGACAGAGGCGCATAGAGGACACAGTTTACACACAGGAGGGAGCTTATTGGCAGCAAGTGACAGACAGGACAGAGGCACATAGAGGACACCGTTTACACACAGGAGGGAGCTTATTGTCCACAAGTTAATACAGGAGAGATGTGAGTAGGGGCCAGAATGGACTTGAGCTAGAGGCCAGCAGCAACTCAACACTGCACAGGACAGAGGCGCATAGAGGACACCGTTAACACACAGGAGGGAGCTTATTGGCAGCAAGTGACAGACAGGACAGAGGCGCATACAGGACACCGTTTACACACAGGAGGGAGCTTATTGGCAGCAAGTGACACACAGGACAGAGGCGCATAGAGGACACCGTTAACACACAGGAGGGAGCTGATTGTCCGCAAGTGAATACAGGAGAGATGTGAGTAGGGGCCAGAATGGACTCGAGCTAGAGGCCAGCAGCAACTCAACACTGCACAGGTCAGAGGCGCATAGAGGACACCGTTAACACACAGGAGGGAGCTGATTGGCAGAAAGTGACACACAGGACAGAGGCGCATAGAGGACACAGTTTACACACAGGAGGGAGCTTATTGGCAGCAAGTGACAGACAGGACAGAGGCGCATAGAGGACACCGTTTACACACAGGAGTGAGCTTATTGTCCGCAAGTGAATACAGGAGAGATGTGAGTAGGGGCCAGAATGGACTCGAGCTAGAGGCCAGCAGCAACTCAACTCTGCACAGGACAGATGCGCATAGAGGACACCGTTAACACACAGGAGGGAGCTGATTGGCAACAAGTGACATACAGGACAGAGGCGCATAGAGGACACCGTTTACACACAGGAGGGAGCTTATTAGCAGCAAGTGACACACAGGACAGAGGCGCATAGAGGACACAGTTTACACACAGGAGGGAGCTTATTGGCAGCAAGTGACAGACAGGACAGAGGCGCATAGAGGACACCGTTTACACACAGGAGGGAGCTTATTGTCCGCAAGTGAATACAGGAGAGATGTGAGTAGGGGCCAGAATGGACTCGAGCTAGAGGCCAGCAGTAACTCAACACTGCACAGGACAGAGGCGCATAGAGGACACCGTTAAGACACAGGAGGGAGCTGATTGGCAACAAGTGACATACAGGACAGAGGCGCATAGAGGACACCGTTTACACACAGGAGGGAGCTGATTGGGAGCAAGTGACACACAGGACAGAGGCTCATAGAGGACAACGTTTACACACAGGAGGGAGCTGATTGGCAGCAAGTGACACACAGGACAGAGGCGCATAGAGGACACCGTTTACACACAGGAGGGAGCTGATTGGCAACAAGTCACATACAGGACAGAGGTGCATAGAGGACACCGTTTACACACAGGAGGGAGCTTATTGGCAGCAAGTCACACACAGGACAGAGGCGCATAGAGGACACCGTTAACACACAGGAGTCAGCTGATTGGCAACAAGTGACATACAGGACAGAGGCGCATAGAGGACACCGTTTACACACAGGAGGGAGCTTCTTGGCAGCAAGTGACACACAGGACAGAGGCGCATACAGGACACCGTTTACACACAGGAGGGAGCTTATTGGCAGCAAGTGACACACAGGACAGAGGCGCATAGAGGACACAGTTAACACACAGGAGGGAGCTGATTGGCAACAAGTGACATACAGGACAGAGGCGCATAGAGGAAACCGTTTACACACAGGAGGGAGCTTCTTGGCAGCAAGTGACACACAGGACAGAGGCGCATAGAGGACACCGTTTACACACAGGAGGGAGCTTATTGGCAGCAAGTGACAGACAGGACAGAGGCGCATAGAGGACACCGATTTACACACAGGAGGGAGCTGATTGTCCGCAAGTGAATACAGGAGAGATGTGAGTAGGGGCCAGAATGGACTCGAGCTAGAGGCCAGCAGCAACTCAACACTGCACAGGTCAGAGGCGCATAGAGGACACTGTTAACACACAGGAGGGAAATGATTGTCCGCAAGTGAATACAGGAGAGATGTGAGTAGGGGCCAGAATGGACTCGAGCTAGAGGCCAGCAGCAACTCAACACTGCACAGGTCAGAGGCGCATAGAGGACACCGTTAACACACAGGAGGGAGCTGATTGTCCGCAAGTGAATACAGGAGGGATGTGAGTAGGGGCCAGAATGGACTCGAGCTAGAGGCCAGCAGCAACTCAACGCTGCACAGGACAGAGGCGCATAGAGGACACCGTTAACACACAGGAGGGAGCTTATTGGCAGCAAGTGACAGACAGGACAGAGGCGCATAGAGGACACCGTTTACACACAGGAGGGAGCTGATTGTCCGCAAGTGAATACAGGAGAAATGTGAGTAGGGGCCAGAATGGACTCGAGCTAGAGGCCAGCAGCAACTCAACCCTGCACAGGACAGAGGCGCATAGAGGACACCGTTAACACACAGGAGGGAGCTGATTGGTAGCAAGTGAATACAGGAGAGATGTGAGTAGGGGCCAGAATGGACTCGAGCTAGAGGCCAGCAGCAACTCAACACTGCACAGGTCAGAGGCGCATAGAGGACACCGTTAACACACAGGAGGGAGCTGATTGTCCGCAAGTGAATACAGGAGAGATGTGAGTAGGGGCCAGAATGGACTCGAGCTAGAGGCCAGCAGCAACTCAACACTGCACAGGACAGAGGCGCATAGAGGACACCGTTAACACACAGGAGGGAGCTTATTGGCAGCAAGTGACAGACAGGACAGAGGCGCATAGAGGACACCGTTTACACACAGGAGGGAGCTTATTGTCCGCAAGTGACACACAGGACAGAGGCACATAGAGGACACCGTTAACACACAGGAGGGAGCTGATTGGCAGCAAGTGACATACAGGACAGAGGCGCATAGAGGACACCGTTTACACACAGGATGGAGCTGATTGGGAGCAAGTGACACACAGGACAGAGGCTCATAGAGGACAACGTTTACACACAGGAGGGAGCTGATTGGCAGCAAGTGACACCCAGGACAGAGGCGCATAGAGGACACCGTTTACACACAGGAGGGAGCTGATTGGCAACAAGTGACACACAGGACAGAGGCGCATAGAGGACACCGTTTACACACAGGAGGGACCTTATTGGCAGCAAGTGACACACAGGACAGAGGCGCATAGATGACACAGTTAACACACAGGAGGGAGCTGATTGGCAACAAGTGACACACAGGACAGAGGCGCATAGAGGACACCGTTTACACACAGGAGGGAGCTTCTTGGCAGCAAGTGACACACAGGACAGAGGCGCATAGAGGACACCGTTTGCACACAGGAGGGAGCTTATTGGCAGCAAGTGACACACAGGACAGAGGCGCATACAGGACACCGTTTACACACAGGAGGGAGCTTATTGGCAGCAAGTGACACACAGGACAGAGGCGCATAGAGGACACAGTTAACACACAGGAGGGAGCTGATTGGCAACAAGTGACATACAGGACAGAGGCGCATAGAGGAAACCGTTTACACACAGGAGGGAGCTTCTTGGCAGCAAGTGACACACAGGACAGAGGCGCATAGAGGACACCGTTTACACACAGGAGGGAGCTTATTGGCAGCAAGTGACAGACAGGACAGAGGCGCATAGAGGACACCGATTTACACACAGGAGGGAGCTGATTGTCCGCAAGTGAATACAGGAGAGATGTGAGTAGGGGCCAGAATGGACTCGAGCTAGAGGCCAGCAGCAACTCAACACTGCACAGGTCAGAGGCGCATAGAGGACACTGTTAACACACAGGAGGGAGCTGATTGTCCGCAAGTGAATACAGGAGAGATGTGAGTAGGGGCCAGAATGGACTCGAGCTAGAGGCCAGCAGCAACTCAACACTGCACAGGTCAGAGGCGCATAGAGGACACCATTAACACACAGGAGGGAGCTGATTGTCCGCAAGTGAATACAGGAGGGATGTGAGTAGGGGCCAGAATGGACTCGAGCTAGAGGCCAGCAGCAACTCAACACTGCACAGGACAGAGGCGCATAGAGGACACCGTTAACACACAGGAGGGAGCTTATTGGCAGCAAGTGACAGACAGGACAGAGGCGCATAGAGGACACCGTTTACACACAGGAGGGAGCTGATTGTCCGCAAGTGAATACAGGAGAAATGTGAGTAGGGGCCAGAATGGACTCGAGCTAGAGGCCAGCAGCAACTCAACCCTGCACAGGACAGAGGCGCATAGAGGACACCGTTAACACACAGGAGGGAGCTGATTGGTAGCAAGTGAATACAGGAGAGATGTGAGTAGGGGCCAGAATGGACTCGAGCTAGAGGCCAGCAGCAACTCAACACTGCACAGGTCAGAGGCGCATAGAGGACACCGTTAACACACAGGAGGGAGCTGATTGTCCGCAAGTGAATACAGGAGAGATGTGAGTAGGGGCCAGAATGGACTCGAGCTAGAGGCCAGCAGCAACTCAACACTGCACAGGACAGAGGCGCATAGAGGACACCGTTAACACACAGGAGGGAGCTTATTGGCAGCAAGTGACAGACAGGACAGAGGCGCATAGAGGACACCGTTTACACACAGGAGGGAGCTTATTGTCCGCAAGTGACACACAGGACAGAGGCACATAGAGGACACCGTTAACACACAGGAGGGAGCTGATTGGCAGCAAGTGACATACAGGACAGAGGCGCATAGAGGACACCGTTTACACACAGGATGGAGCTGATTGGGAGCAAGTGACACACAGGACAGAGGCTCATAGAGGACAACGTTTACACACAGGAGGGAGCTGATGGGCAGCAGTGACACCCAGGACAGAGGCGCATAGAGGACACCGTTTACACACAGGAGGGAGCTGATTGGCAACAAGTGACACACAGGACAGAGGCGCATAGAGGACACCGTTTACACACAGGAGGGAGCTTATTGGCAGCAAGTGACACACAGGACAGAGGCGCATAGAGGACACAGTTAACACACAGGAGGGAGCTGATTGGCAACAAGTGACACACAGGACAGAGGCGCATAGAGGACACCGTTTACACACAGGAGGGAGCTTCTTGGCAGCAAGTGACACACAGGACAGAGGCGCATAGAAGACACCGTTTGCACACAGGAGGGAGCTTATTGGCAGCAAGTGACACACAGGACAGAGGCGCATAGAGGACACCGTTAACACACAGGAGGGAGCTGATTGGCAGAAAGTGACACACAGGACAGAGGCACATAGAAGACACTGTTTACACACAGGAGGGCGCTGATTGTCCGCAAGTGAATACAGTAGAGATGCGAGTAGGGGCCAGAATGGACTCGAGCTAGAGGCCAGCAGCAACTCAACACTGCACAGGTCAGAGGCGCATAGAGGACACCGTTAACACACAGGAGGGAGCTGATTGGCAGAAAGTGACACACAGGACAGAGGCGCATAGAGGACACAGTTTACACACAGGAGGGAGCTTATTGGCAGCAAGTGACAGACAGGACAGAGGCACATAGAGGACACCGTTTACACACAGGAGGGAGCTGATTGGCAACAAGTGACATACAGGACAGAGGCGCATAGAGGACACCGTTAACACACAGGAGGGAGTTGATTGTCCGCAAGTGAATACAGGAGAGATGTGAGTAGGGGCCAGAATGGACTCGAGCTAGAGGCCAGCAGCAACTCAACACTGCACAGGTCAGAGGCGCATAGAGGACACCGTTAACACACAGGAGGGAGCTGATTGTCCGCAAGTGAATACACGAGAGATGTGAGTAGGGGCCAGAATGGACTCGAGCTAGAGTCCAGCAGCAACTCAAAATTGCACAGGTCAGAGGCGCATAGAGGACACTGTTAACACACAGGAGGGAGCTGATTGGCCGCAAGTGAATACAGAAGAGATGTGAGTAGGGGCCAGAATGGACTCGAGCTAGAGGCCAGCAGCAACTCAACACTGCACAGGACAGAGGCGCATAGAGGACACCGTTAACACACAGGAGGGAGCTGATTGGTAGCAAGTGAATGCAGGAGAGATGTGAGTAGGGGCCAGAATGGACTCGAGCTAGAGGCCAGCAGCAACTCAACACTGCACAGGTCAGAGGCGCATAGAGGACACCGTTAACACACAGGAGGGAGCTGATTGTCCGCAAGTGAATACAGGAGAGATGTGAGTAGGGGCCAGAATGGACTCGAGCTAGAGGCCAGCAGCAACTCAACACTACACAGGACAGAGGCGCATAGAGGACACCGTTAACACACAGGAGGGAGCTTATTGGCAGCAAGTGACAGACAGGACAGAGGCGCATAGAGGACACCGTTTACACACAGGAGGGAGCTTATTGTCCGCAAGTGACACACAGGACAGAGGCGCATAGAGGACACCGTTTACACACAGGAGGGAGCTTATTGGCAGCAAGTGACACACAGGACAGAGGCACATAGAGGACACCGTTAACACACAGGAGGGAGCTGATTGGCAGCAAGTGACATACAGGACAGAGGCGCATAGAGGACACCGTTTACACACAGGATGGAGCTGATTGGGAGCAAGTGACACACAGGACAGAGGCTCATAGAGGACAACGTTAACACACAGGAGGGAGCTGATTGGCAACAAGTGACATACAGGACAGAGGCGCATAGACGACACCGTTTACACACAGGAGGGAGCTTATTAGCAGCAAGTGACACACAGGACAGAGGCGCATAGAGGACACCGTTTACACACAGGAGGGAGCTGATTGGCAGCAAGTGACACCCAGGACAGAGGCGCATAGAGGACACCGTTTACACACAGGAGGGAGCTGATTGGCAACAAGTGACACACAGGACAGAGGTGCATAGAGGACACCGTTTACACAGAGGAGGGAGCTTATTGGCAGCAAGTGACACACAGGACAGAGGCGCATAGAGGACACAGTTAACACACAGGAGGGAGCTGATTGGCAACAAGTGACACACAGGACAGAGGCGCATAGAGGACACCGTTTGCACACAGGAGGGAGCTTATTGGCAGCAAGTGACACACAGGACAGAGGCGCATACAGGACACCGTTTACACACAGGAGGGAGCTTATTGGCAGCAAGTGACACACAGGACAGAGGCGCATAGAGGACACAGTTAACACACAGGAGGGAGCTGATTGGCAACAAGTGACATACAGGACAGAGGCGCATAGAGGAAACCGTTTACACACAGGAGGGAGCTTCTTGGCAGCAAGTGACACACAGGACAGAGGCGCATAGAGGACACCGTTTACACACAGGAGGGAGCTTATTGGCAGCAAGTGACAGACAGGACAGAGGCGCATAGAGGACACCGATTTACACACAGGAGGGAGCTGATTGTCCGCAAGTGAATACAGGAGAGATGTGAGTAGGGGCCAGAATGGACTCGAGCTAGAGGCCAGCAGCAACTCAACACTGCACAGGTCAGAGGCGCATAGAGGACACTGTTAACACACAGGAGGGAGCTGATTGTCCGCAAGTGAATACAGGAGAGATGTGAGTAGGGGCCAGAATGGACTCGAGCTAGAGGCCAGCAGCAACTCAACACTGCACAGGTCAGAGGCGCATAGAGGACACCATTAACACACAGGAGGGAGCTGATTGTCCGCAAGTGAATACAGGAGGGATGTGAGTAGGGGCCAGAATGGACTCGAGCTAGAGGCCAGCAGCAACTCAACACTGCACAGGACAGAGGCGCATAGAGGACACCGTTAACACACAGGAGGGAGCTTATTGGCAGCAAGTGACAGACAGGACAGAGGCGCATAGAGGACACCGTTTACACACAGGAGGGAGCTGATTGTCCGCAAGTGAATACAGGAGAAATGTGAGTAGGGGCCAGAATGGACTCGAGCTAGAGGCCAGCAGCAACTCAACCCTGCACAGGACAGAGGCGCATAGAGGACACCGTTAACACACAGGAGGGAGCTGATTGGTAGCAAGTGAATACAGGAGAGATGTGAGTAGGGGCCAGAATGGACTCGAGCTAGAGGCCAGCAGCAACTCAACACTGCACAGGTCAGAGGCGCATAGAGGACACCGTTAACACACAGGAGGGAGCTGATTGTCCGCAAGTGAATACAGGAGAGATGTGAGTAGGGGCCAGAATGGACTCGAGCTAGAGGCCAGCAGCAACTCAACACTGCACAGGACAGAGGCGCATAGAGGACACCGTTAACACACAGGAGGGAGCTTATTGGCAGCAAGTGACAGACAGGACAGAGGCGCATAGAGGACACCGTTTACACACAGGAGGGAGCTTATTGTCCGCAAGTGACACACAGGACAGAGGCACATAGAGGACACCGTTAACACACAGGAGGGAGCTGATTGGCAGCAAGTGACATACAGGACAGAGGCGCATAGAGGACACCGTTTACACACAGGATGGAGCTGATTGGGAGCAAGTGACACACAGGACAGAGGCTCATAGAGGACAACGTTTACACACAGGAGGGAGCTGATGGGCAGCAGTGACACCCAGGACAGAGGCGCATAGAGGACACCGTTTACACACAGGAGGGAGCTGATTGGCAACAAGTGACACACAGGACAGAGGCGCATAGAGGACACCGTTTACACACAGGAGGGAGCTTATTGGCAGCAAGTGACACACAGGACAGAGGCGCATAGAGGACACAGTTAACACACAGGAGGGAGCTGATTGGCAACAAGTGACACACAGGACAGAGGCGCATAGAGGACACCGTTTACACACAGGAGGGAGCTTCTTGGCAGCAAGTGACACACAGGACAGAGGCGCATAGAAGACACCGTTTGCACACAGGAGGGAGCTTATTGGCAGCAAGTGACACACAGGACAGAGGCGCATAGAGGACACCGTTAACACACAGGAGGGAGCTGATTGGCAGAAAGTGACACACAGGACAGAGGCACATAGAAGACACTGTTTACACACAGGAGGGCGCTGATTGTCCGCAAGTGAATACAGTAGAGATGCGAGTAGGGGCCAGAATGGACTCGAGCTAGAGGCCAGCAGCAACTCAACACTGCACAGGTCAGAGGCGCATAGAGGACACCGTTAACACACAGGAGGGAGCTGATTGGCAGAAAGTGACACACAGGACAGAGGCGCATAGAGGACACAGTTTACACACAGGAGGGAGCTTATTGGCAGCAAGTGACAGACAGGACAGAGGCACATAGAGGACACCGTTTACACACAGGAGGGAGCTGATTGGCAACAAGTGACATACAGGACAGAGGCGCATAGAGGACACCGTTAACACACAGGAGGGAGTTGATTGTCCGCAAGTGAATACAGGAGAGATGTGAGTAGGGGCCAGAATGGACTCGAGCTAGAGGCCAGCAGCAACTCAACACTGCACAGGTCAGAGGCGCATAGAGGACACCGTTAACACACAGGAGGGAGCTGATTGTCCGCAAGTGAATACACGAGAGATGTGAGTAGGGGCCAGAATGGACTCGAGCTAGAGTCCAGCAGCAACTCAAAATTGCACAGGTCAGAGGCGCATAGAGGACACTGTTAACACACAGGAGGGAGCTGATTGGCCGCAAGTGAATACAGGAGAGATGTGAGTAGGGGCCAGAATGGACTCGAGCTAGAGGCCAGCAGCAACTCAACACTGCACAGGACAGAGGCGCATAGAGGACACCGTTAACACACAGGAGGGAGCTGATTGGTAGCAAGTGAATGCAGGAGAGATGTGAGTAGGGGCCAGAATGGACTCGAGCTAGAGGCCAGCAGCAACTCAACACTGCACAGGTCAGAGGCGCATAGAGGACACCGTTAACACACAGGAGGGAGCTGATTGTCCGCAAGTGAATACAGGAGAGATGTGAGTAGGGGCCAGAATGGACTCGAGCTAGAGGCCAGCAGCAACTCAACACTACACAGGACAGAGGCGCATAGAGGACACCGTTAACACACAGGAGGGAGCTTATTGGCAGCAAGTGACAGACAGGACAGAGGCGCATAGAGGACACCGTTTACACACAGGAGGGAGCTTATTGTCCGCAAGTGACACACAGGACAGAGGCGCATAGAGGACACCGTTTACACACAGGAGGGAGCTTATTGGCAGCAAGTGACACACAGGACAGAGGCACATAGAGGACACCGTTAACACACAGGAGGGAGCTGATTGGCAGCAAGTGACATACAGGACAGAGGCGCATAGAGGACACCGTTTACACACAGGATGGAGCTGATTGGGAGCAAGTGACACACAGGACAGAGGCTCATAGAGGACAACGTTAACACACAGGAGGGAGCTGATTGGCAACAAGTGACATACAGGACAGAGGCGCATAGACGACACCGTTTACACACAGGAGGGAGCTTATTAGCAGCAAGTGACACACAGGACAGAGGCGCATAGAGGACACCGTTTACACACAGGAGGGAGCTGATTGGCAGCAAGTGACACCCAGGACAGAGGCGCATAGAGGACACCGTTTACACACAGGAGGGAGCTGATTGGCAACAAGTGACACACAGGACAGAGGTGCATAGAGGACACCGTTTACACAGAGGAGGGAGCTTATTGGCAGCAAGTGACACACAGGACAGAGGCGCATAGAGGACACAGTTAACACACAGGAGGGAGCTGATTGGCAACAAGTGACACACAGGACAGAGGCGCATAGAGGACACCGTTTACACACAGGAGGGAGCTTCTTGGCAGCAAGTGACACACAGGACAGAGGCGCATAGAGGACACCGTTTACACACAGGAGGGAGCTTATTGGCAGCAAGTGACACACAGGACAGAGGCGCATAGAGGACACGGTTAACACACAGGAGGGAGCTGATTGGCAACAAGTGACATACAGGACAGAGGCGCATAGAGGACACCGTTTGCACACAGGAGGGAGCTTATTGGCAGCAAGTGACACACAGGACAGAGGCGCATAGAGGACACCGTTAACACACAGGAGGGAGCTGATTGGCAGAAAGTGACACACAGGACAGAGGCACATAGAAGACACTGTTTACACACAGGAGGGCGCTGATTGTCCGCAAGTGAATACAGTAGAGATGTGAGTAGGGGCCAGAATGGACTCGAGCTAGAGGCCAGCAGCAACTCAACACTGCACAGGTCAGAGGCGCATAGAGGACACCGTTAACACACAGGAGGGAGCTGATTGGCAGAAAGTGACACACAGGACAGAGGCGCATAGAGGACACAGTTTACACACAGGAGGGAGCTTATTGGCAGCAAGTGACAGACAGGACAGAGGCACATAGAGGACACCGTTTACACACAGGAGGGAGCTTATTGTCCACAAGTGAATACAGGAGAGATGTGAGTAGGGGCCAGAATGGACTTGAGCTAGAGGCCAGCAGCAACTCAACACTGCACAGGACAGAGGCGCATAGAGGACACCGTTAACACACAGGAGGGAGCTTATTGGCAGCAAGTGACAGACAGGACAGAGGCGCATACAGGACACCGTTTACACACAGGAGGGAGCTTATTGGCAGCAAGTGACACACAGGACAGAGGCGCATAGAGGACACCGTTAACACACAGGAGGGAGCTGATTGTCCGCAAGTGAATACAGGAGAGATGTGAGTAGGGGCCAGAATGGACTCGAGCTAGAGGCCAGCAGCAACTTAACACTGCACAGGTCAGAGGCGCATAGAGGACACCGTTAACACACAGGAGGGAGCTGATTGGCAGAAAGTGACACACAGGACAGAGGCGCATAGAGGACACAGTTTACACACAGGAGGGAGCTTATTGGCAGCAAGTGACAGACAGGACAGAGGCGCATAGAGGACACCGTTTACACACAGGAGGGAGCTTATTGTCCGCAAGTGAATACAGGAGAGATATGAGTAGGGGCCAGAATGGACTCGAGCTAGAGGCCAGCAGCAACTCAACTCTGCACAGGACAGATGCGCATAGAGGACACCGTTAACACACAGGAGGGAGCTGATTGGCAACAAGTGACATACAGGACAGAGGCGCATAGAGGACACCGTTTACACACAGGAGGGAGCTTATTAGCAGCAAGTGACACACAGGACAGAGGCGCATAGAGGACACAGTTTACACACAGGAGGGAGCTTATTGGCAGCAAGTGACAGACAGGACAGAGGCGCATAGAGGACACCGTTTACACACAGGAGGGAGCTTATTGTCCGCAAGTGAATACAGGAGAGATGTGAGTAGGGGCCAGAATGGACTCGAGCTAGAGGCCAGCAGTAACTCAACACTGCACAGGACAGAGGCGCATAGAGGACACCGTTAAGACACAGGAGGGAGCTGATTGGCAACAAGTGACATACAGGACAGAGGCGCATAGAGGACACCGTTTACACACAGGAGGGAGCTGATTCGGAGCAAGTGACACACAGGACAGAGGCTCATAGAGGACAACGTTTACACACAGGAGGGAGCTGATTGGCAGCAAGTGACACACAGGACAGAGGCGCATAGAGGACACCGTTTACACACAGGAGGGAGCTGATTGGCAACAAGTCACATACAGGACAGAGGTGCATAGAGGACACCGTTTACACACAGGAGGGAGCTTATTGGCAGCAAGTCACACACAGGACAGAGGCGCATAGAGGACACCGTTAACACACAGGAGTCAGCTGATTGGCAACAAGTGACATACAGGACAGAGGCGCATAGAGGAAACCGTTTACACACAGGAGGGAGCTTATTGGCAGCAAGTGACACACAGGACAGAGGCGCATAGAGGACACAGTTAACACACAGGAGGGAGCTGATTGGCAACAAGTGACATACAGGACAGAGGCGCATAGAGGAAACCGTTTACACACAGGAGGGAGCTTCTTGGCAGCAAGTGACACACAGGACAGAGGCGCATAGAGGACACCGTTTACACACAGGAGGGAGCTTATTGGCAGCAAGTGACAGACAGGACAGAGGCGCATAGAGGACACCGATTTACACACAGGAGGGAGCTGATTGTCCGCAAGTGAATACAGGAGAGATGTGAGTTGGGGCCAGAATGGACTCGAGCTAGAGGCCAGCAGCAACTCAACACTGCACAGGTCAGAGGCGCATAGAGGACACTGTTAACACACAGGAGGGAAATGATTGTCCGCAAGTGAATACAGGAGAGATGTGAGTAGGGGCCAGAATGGACTCGAGCTAGAGGCCAGCAGCAACTCAACACTGCACAGGTCAGAGGCGCATAGAGGACACCGTTAACACACAGGAGGGAGCTGATTGTCCGCAAGTGAATACAGGAGGGATGTGAGTAGGGGCCAGAATGGACTCGAGCTAGAGGCCAGCAGCAACTCAACGCTGCACAGGACAGAGGCGCATAGAGGACACCATTAACACACAGGAGGGAGCTTATTGGCAGCAAGTGACAGACAGGACAGAGGCGCATAGAGGACACCGTTTACACACAGGAGGGAGCTGATTGTCCGCAAGTGAATACAGGAGAAATGTGAGTAGGGGCCAGAATGGACTCGAGCTAGAGGCCAGCAGCAACTCAACCCTGCACAGGACAGAGGCGCATAGATGACACCGTTAACACACAGGAGGGAGCTGATTGGTAGCAAGTGAATACAGGAGAGATGTGAGTAGGGGCCAGAATGGACTCGAGCTAGAGGCCAGCAGCAACTCAACACTGCACAGGTCAGAGGCGCATAGAGGACACCGTTAACACACAGGAGGGAGCTGATTGTCCGCAAGTGAATACAGGAGAGATGTGAGTAGGGGCCAGAATGGACTCGAGCTAGAGGCCAGCAGCAACTCAACACTGCACAGGACAGAGGCGCATAGAGGACACCGTTAACACACAGGAGGGAGCTTATTGGCAGCAAGTGACAGACAGGACAGAGGCGCATAGAGGACACCGTTTACACACAGGAGGGAGCTTATTGTCCGCAAGTGACATACAGGACAGAGGCGCATAGAGGACACCGTTTACACACAGGATGGAGCTGATTGGGAGCAAGTGACACACAGGACAGAGGCTCATAGAGGACAACGTTAACACACAGGAGGGAGCTGATTGGCAGCAAGTGACATACAGGACAGAGGCGCATAGAGGACACCGTTTACACACAGGATGGAGCTGATTGGGAGCAAGTGACACACAGGACAGAGGCTCATAGAGGACAACGTTTACACACAGGAGGGAGCTGATTGGCAGCAAGTGACACCCAGGACAGAGGCGCATAGAGGACACCGTTTACACACAGGAGGGAGCTGATTGGCAACAAGTGACACACAGGACAGAGGCGCATAGAGGACACCGTTTACACACAGGAGGGACCTTATTGGCAGCAAGTGACACACAGGACAGAGGCGCATAGAGGACACAGTTAACACACAGGAGGGAGCTGATTGGCAACAAGTGACACACAGGACAGAGGCGCATAGAGGACACCGTTTACACACAGGAGGGAGCTTCTTGGCAGCAAGTGACACACAGGACAGAGGCGCATAGAGGACACCGTTTGCACACAGGAGGGAGCTTATTGGCAGCAAGTGACACACAGGACAGAGGCGCATACAGGACACCGTTTACACACAGGAGGGAGCTTATTGGCAGCAAGTGACACACAGGACAGAGGCGCATAGAGGACACAGTTAACACACAGGAGGGAGCTGATTGGCAACAAGTGACATACAGGACAGAGGCGCATAGAGGAAACCGTTTACACACAGGAGGGAGCTTCTTGCCAGCAAGTGACACACAGGACAGAGGCGCATAGAGGACACCGTTTACACACAGGAGGGAGCTTATTGGCAGCAAGTGACAGACAGGACAGAAGCGCATAGAGGACACCGATTTACACACAGGAGGGAGCTGATTGTCCGCAAGTGAATACAGGAGAGATGTGAGTAGGGGCCAGAATGGACTCGAGCTAGAGGCCAGCAGCAACTCAACACTGCACAGGTCAGAGGCGCATAGAGGACACTGTTAACACACAGGAGGGAGCTGATTGTCCGCAAGTGAATACAGGAGAGATGTGAGTAGGGGCCAGAATGGACTCGAGCTAGAGGCCAGCAGCAACTCAACACTGCACAGGTCAGAGGCGCATAGAGGACACCGTTAACACACAGGAGGGAGCTGATTGTCCGCAAGTGAATACAGGAGGGATGTGAGTAGGGGCCAGAATGGACTCGAGCTAGAGGCCAGCAGCAACTCAACACTGCACAGGACAGAGGCGCATAGAGGACACCGTTAACACACAGGAGGGAGCTTATTGGCAGCAAGTGACAGACAGGACAGAGGCGCATAGAGGACACCGTTTACACACAGGAGGGAGCTGATTGTCCGCAAGTGAATACAGGAGAAATGTGAGTAGGGGCCAGAATGGACTCGAGCTAGAGGCCAGCAGCAACTCAACCCTGCACAGGACAGAGGCGCATAGAGGACACCGTTAACACACAGGAGGGAGCTGATTGGTAGCAAGTGAATACAGGAGAGATGTGAGTAGGGGCCAGAATGGACTCGAGCTAGAGGCCAGCAGCAACTCAACACTGCACAGGTCAGAGGCGCATAGAGGACACCGTTAACACACAGGAGGGAGCTGATTGTCCGCAAGTGAATACAGGAGAGATGTGAGTAGGGGCCAGAATGGACTCGAGCTAGAGGCCAGCAGCAACTCAACACTGCACAGGACAGAGGCGCATAGAGGACACCGTTAACACACAGGAGGGAGCTTATTGGCAGCAAGTGACAGACAGGACAGAGGCGCATAGAGGACACCGTTTACACACAGGAGGGAGCTTATTGTCCGCAAGTGACACACAGGACAGAGGCACATAGAGGACACCGTTAACACACAGGAGGGAGCTGATTGGCAGCAAGTGACATACAGGACAGAGGCGCATAGAGGACACCGTTTACACACAGGATGGAGCTGATTGGGAGCAAGTGACACACAGGACAGAGGCTCATAGAGGACAACGTTTACACACAGGAGGGAGCTGATGGGCAGCAAGTGACACCCAGGACAGAGGCGCATAGAGGACACCGTTTACACACAGGAGGGAGCTGATTGGCAACAAGTGACACACAGGACAGAGGCGCATAGAGGACACCGTTTACACACAGGAGGGAGCTTATTGGCAGCAAGTGACACACAGGACAGAGGCGCATAGAGGACACAGTTAACACACAGGAGGGAGCTGATTGGCAACAAGTGACACACAGGACAGAGGCGCATAGAGGACACCGTTTACACACAGGAGGGAGCTTCTTGGCAGCAAGTGACACACAGGACAGAGGCGCATAGAGGACACCGTTTGCACACAGGAGGGAGCTTATTGGCAGCAAGTGACACACAGGACAGAGGCGCATAGAGGACACCGTTAACACACAGGAGGGAGCTGATTGGCAGAAAGTGACACACAGGACAGAGGCACATAGAAGACACTGTTTACACACAGGAGGGCGCTGATTGTCCGCAAGTGAATACTGTAGAGATGCGAGTAGGGGCCAGAATGGACTCGAGCTAGAGGCCAGCAGCAACTCAACACTGCACAGGTCAGAGGCGCATAGAGGACACCGTTAACACACAGGAGGGAGCTGATTGGCAGAAAGTGACACACAGGACAGAGGCGCATAGAGGACACAGTTTACACACAGGAGGGAGCTTATTGGCAGCAAGTGACAGACAGGACAGAGGCACATAGAGGACACCGTTTACACACAGGAGGGAGCTTATTGTCCACAAGTGAATACAGGAGAGATGTGAGTAGGGGACAGAATGGACTTGAGCTAGAGGCCAGCAGCAACTCAACACTGCACAGGACAGAGGCGCATAGAGGACACCGTTAACACACAGGAGGGAGCTTATTGGCAGCAAGTGACAAACAGGACAGAGGCGCATACAGGACACCGTTTACACACAGGAGGGAGCTTATTGGCAGCAAGTGACACACAGGACAGAGGCGCATAGAGGACACTGTTAACACACAGGAGGGAGCTGATTGGCAGAAAGTGACACACAGGACAGAGGCACATAGAAGACACTGTTTACACACAGGAGGGAGCTGATTGTCCGCAAGTGAATACAGGAGAGATGTGAGTAGGGGCCAGAATGGACTCGAGCTAGAGGCCAGCAGCAACTCAACACTGCACAGGTCAGAGGCGCATAGAGGACACCGTTAACACACAGGAGGGAGCTGATTGGCAGAAAGTGACACACAGGACAGAGGCGCATAGAGGACACCGTTTACACACAGGAGGGAGCTTATTGTCCGCAAGTGAATACAGGAGAGATGTGAGTAGGGGCCAGAATGGACTCGAGCTAAAGGCCAGCAGCAACTCAACACTGCACAGGACAGAGGCGCATAGAGGACACCGTTAACACACAGGAGGGAGCTGATTGGCAACAAGTGACATACAGGACAGAGGCGCATAGAGGACACCGTTTACACACAGGAGGGAGCTTATTAGCAGCAAGTGACACACAGGAGAGAGGCGCATAGAGGACACCGTTTACACACAGGAGGGAGCTTATTGGCAGCAAGTGACACACAGGACAGAGGCGCATAGAGGACACCGTTAACACACAGGAGGGAGCTGATTGTCCGCAAGTGAATACAGGAGAGATGTGAGTAGGGGCCAGAATGGACTCGAGCTAGAGGCCAGCAGCAACTCAACACTGCACAGGTCAGAGGCGCATAGAGGACACCGTTAACACACAGGAGGGAGCTGATTGGCAGAAAGTGACACACAGGACAGAGGCGCATAGAGGACACAGTTTACACACAGGAGGGAGCTTATTGGCAGCAAGTGACAGACAGGACAGAGGCGCATAGAGGACACCGTTTACACACAGGAGGGAGCTTATTGTCCGCAAGTGAATACAGGAGAGATGTGAGTAGGGGCCAGAATGGACTCGAGCTACAGGCCAGCAGCAACTCAACACTGCACAAGACAGATGCGCATAGAGGACACCGTTAACACACAGGAGGGAGCTGATTGGCAACAAGTGACATACAGGACAGAGGCGCATAGAGGACACCGTTTACACACAGGAGGGAGCTGATTGGGAGCAAGTGACACACAGGACAGAGGCTCATAGAAGACACTGTTTACACACAGGAGGGAGCTGATTGTCTGCAAGTGAATACAGGAGAGATGTGAGTAGGGGCCAGAATGGACTCGAGCTAGAGGCCAGCAGCAACTCAACACTGCACAGGTCAGAGGCGCATAGAGGACACCGTTAACACACAGGAGGGAGCTGATTGGCAGAAAGTGACACACAGGACAGAGGCGCATAGAGGACACAGTTTACACACAGGAGGGAGCTTATTGGCAGCAAGTGACAGACAGGACAGAGGCGCATAGAGGACACCGTTTACACACAGGAGGGAGCTGATTGGGAGCAAGTGACACACAGGACAGAGGCTCATAGAGGACAACGTTTACACACAGGAGGGAGCTGATTGGCAGCAAGTGACATACAGGACAGAGGCGCATAGAGGACACCGTTTACACACAGGAGGGAGCTTATTGGCAGCAAGTGACACACAGGACAGAGGCGCATAGAGGACACCGTTAACACACAGGAGGGAGCTGATTGGCAACAAGTGACATACAGGACAGAGGCGCATAGAGGACACCGTTTACACACAGGAGGGAGCTTCTTGGCAGTAAGTGACACACAGGACAGAGGCGCATACAGGACACCGTTTACACACAGGAGGGAGCTTATTGGCAGCAAGTGACACACAGGACAGAGGCGCATAGAGGACACCGTTAACACACAGGAGGGAGCTGATTGGCAACAAATGACATACAGGACAGAGGCGCATAGAGGACACCGTTTACACACAGGAGGGAGCTTCTTGGCAGCAAGTGACACACAGGCAGAGGCGCATAGAGGACACCGTTTACACACAGGAGGGAGCTTATTGGCAGCAAGTGACAGACAGGACAGAGGCGCATAGAGGACACCGATTTACACACAGGAGGGAGCTGATTGTCTGCAAGTGAATACAGGAGAGTTGTGAGTAGGGTTCAGAATGGACTCGAGCTAGAGGCCAGCAGCAACTCAACACTGCACAGGTCAGAGGCGCATAGAGGACACCGTTAACACACAGGAGGGAGTTGATTGTCCGCAAGTGAATACAGGAGAGATGTGAGTAGGGGCCAGAATGGACTCGAGCTAGAGGCCAGCAGCAACTCAACACTGCACAGGTCAGAGGCGCATAGAGGACACCGTTAACACACAGGAGGGAGCTGATTGTCCGCAAGTGAATACACGAGAGATGTGAGTAGGGGCCAGAATGGACTCGAGCTAGAGGCCAGCAGCAACTCAAAATTGCACAGGTCAGAGGCGCATAGAGGACACTGTTAACACACAGGAGGGAGCTGATTGTCCGCAAGTGAATACAGGAGAGATGTGAGTAGGGGCCAGAATGGACTCGAGCTAGAGGCCAGCAGCAACTCAACACTGCACAGAACAGAGGCGCATAGAGGACACCGTTAACACACAGGAGGGAGCTGATTGGTAGCAAGTGAATACAGGAGAGATGTGAGTAGGGGCCAGAATGGACTCGAGCTAGAGGCCAGCAGCAACTCAACACTGCACAGGTCAGAGGCGCATAGAGGACACCGTTAACACACAGGAGGGAGCTGATTGTCCGCAAGTGAATACACGAGAGATGTGAGTAGGGGCCAGAATGGACTCGAGCTAGAGGCCAGCAGCAACTCAAAATTGCACAGGTCAGAGGCGCATAGAGGACACTGTTAACACACAGGAGGGAGCTGATTGTCCGCAAGTGAATACAGGAGAGATGTGAGTAGGGGCCAGAATGGACTCGAGCTAGAGGCCAGCAGCAACTCAACACTGCACAGAACAGAGGCGCATAGAGGACACCGTTAACACACAGGAGGGAGCTGATTGGTAGCAAGTGAATACAGGAGAGATGTGAGTAGGGGCCAGAATGGACTCGAGCTAGAGGCCAGCAGCAACTCAACACTGCACAGGTCAGAGGCGCATAGAGGACACCGTTAACACACAGGAGGGAGCTGATTGTCCGCAAGTGAATACAGGAGAGATGTGAGTAGGGGCCAGAATGGACTCGAGTTAGAGGCCAGCAGCAACTCAACACTGCACAGGACAGAGGCGCATAGAGGACACCGTTAACACACAGGAGGGAGCTTATTGGCAGCAAGTGACAGACAGGACAGAGGCGCATAGAGGACACCGTTTACACACAGGAGGGAGCTTATTGTCCGCAAGTGACACACAGGACAGAGGCACATAGAGGACACCGTTTACACACAGGAGGGAGCTTATTGGCAGCAAGTGACACACAGGACAGAGGCACATAGAGGACACCGTTAAAACATAGGAGGGAGCTGATTGGCAGCAAGTGACATACAGGACAGAGGCGCATAGAGGACACCGTTTACACACAGGATGGAGCTGATTGGGAGCAAGTGACACACAGGACAGAGGCTCATAGAGGACAACGTTAACACACAGGAGGGAGCTGATTGGCAACAAGTGACATACAGGACAGAGGCGCATAGAGGACACCGTTTACACACAGGAGGGAGCTTATTAGCAGCAAGTGACACACAGGACACAGGCGCATAGAGGACACCGTTTACACACAGGAGGGAGCTGATTGGCAGCAAGTGACACCCAGGACAGAGGCGCATAGAGGACACCGTTTACACACAGGAGGGAGCTGATTGGCAACAAGTGACACACAGGACAGAGGCGCATAGAGGACACCGTTTACACACAGGAGGGAGCTTATTGGCAGCAAGTGACACACAGGACAGAGGCGCATAGAGGACACAGTTAACACACAGGAGGGAGCTGATTGGCAACAAGTGACACACAGGACAGAGGCGCATAGAGGACACCGTTTACACACAGGAGGGAGCTTCTTGGCAGCAAGTGACACACAGGACAGAGGCGCATAGAGGACACCGTTTACACACAGGAGGGAGCTTATTGGCAGCAAGTGACACACAGGACAGAGGCACATAGAGGACACCGTTAACACACAGGAGGGAGCTGATTGGCAACAAGTGACATACAGGACAGAGGCGCATAGAGGACACCGTTTGCACACAGGAGGGAGCTTATTGGCAGCAAGTGACACACAGGACAGAGGCGCATAGAGGACACCGTTAACACACAGGAGGGAGCTGATTGGCAGAAAGTGACACACAGGACAGAGGCACATAGAAGACACTGTTTACACACAGGAGGGCGCTGATTGTCCGCAAGTGAATACAGTAGAGATGTGAGTAGGGGCCAGAATGGACTCGAGCTAGAGGCCAGCAGCAACTCAACACTGCACAGGTCAGAGGCGCATAGAGGACACCGTTAACACACAGGAGGGAGCTGATTGGCAGAAAGTGACACACAGGACAGAGGCGCATAGAGGACACAGTTTACACACAGGAGGGAGCATATTGGCAGCAAGTGACAGACAGGACAGAGGCACATAGAGGACACCGTTTACACACAGGAGGGAGCTTATTGTCCACAAGTGAATACAGGAGAGATGTGATTAGGGGCCAGAATGGACTTGAGCTAGAGGCCAGCAGCAACTCAACACTGCACAGGACAGAGGCGCATAGAGGACACCGTTAACACACAGGAGGGAGCTTATTGGCAGCAAGTGACAGACAGGACAGAGGCGCATACAGGACACCGTTTACACACAGGAGGGAGCTTATTGGCAGCAAGTGACACACAGGACAGAGGCGCATAGAGGACACCGTTAACACACAGGAGGGAGCTGATTGTCCGCAAGTGAATACAGGAGAGATGTGAGTAGGGGCCAGAATGGACTCGAGCTAGAGGCCAGCAGCAACTCAACACTGAACAGGTCAGAGGCGCATAGAGGACACCGTTAACACACAGGAGGGAGCTGATTGGCAGAAAGTGACACACAGGACAGAGGCGCATAGAGGACACAGTTTACACACAGGAGGGAGCTTATTGGCAGCAAGTGACACACAGGACAGAGGCGCATAGAGGACACCGTTTACACACAGGAGGGAGCTTATTGTCCGCAAGTGAATACAGGAGAGATGTGAGTAGGGGCCAGAATGGACTCGAGCTAGAGGCCAGCAGCAACTCAACTCTGCACAGGACAGATGCGCATAGAGGACACCGTTAACACACAGGAGGGAGCTGATTGGCAACAAGTGACATACAGGACAGAGGCGCATAGAGGACACCGTTTACACACAGGAGGGAGCTTATTAGCAGCAAGTGACACACAGGACAGAGGCGCATAGAGGACACAGTTTACACACAGGAGGGAGCTTATTGGCAGCAAGTGACAGACAGGACAGAGGCGCATAGAGGACACCGTTTACACACAGGAGGGAGCTTATTGTCCGCAAGTGAATACAGGAGAGATGTGAGTAGGGGCCAGAATGGACTCGAGCTAGAGGCCAGCAGCAACTCAACACTGCACAGGACAGAGGCGCATAGAGGACACCGTTAACACACAGGAGGGAGCTGATTGGCAACAAGTGACATACAGGACAGAGGTGCATAGAGGACACCGTTTACACACAGGAGGGAGCTGATTGGGAGCAAGTGACACACAGGACAGAGGCTCATAGAGGACAACGTTTACACACAGGAGGGAGCTGATTGGCAGCAAGTGACACACAGGACAGAGGCGCATAGAGGACACCGTTTACACACAGGAGGGAGCTGATTGGCAACAAGTGACATACAGGACAGAGGCGCATAGAGGACACCGTTTACACACAGGAGGGAGCTTATTGGCAGCAAGTCACACACAGGACAGAGGCGCATAGAGGACACCGTTAACACACAGGAGGGAGCTGATTGGCAACAAGTGACATACAGGACAGAGGCGCATAGAGGACACCGTTTACACACAGGAGGGAGCTTCTTGGCAGCAAGTGACACACAGGACAGAGGCGCATACAGGACACCGTTTACACACAGGAGGGAGCTTATTGGCAGCAAGTGACACACAGGACAGAGGCGCATAGAGGACACAGTTAACACACAGGAGGGAGCTGATTGGCAACAAGTGACATACAGGACAGAGGCGCATAGAGGAAACCGTTTACACACAGGAGGGAGCTTCTTGCCAGCAAGTGACACACAGGACAGAGGCGCATAGAGGACACCGTTTACACACAGGAGGGAGCTTATTGGCAGCAAGTGACAGACAGGACAGAAGCGCATAGAGGACACCGATTTACACACAGGAGGGAGCTGATTGTCCGCAAGTGAATACAGGAGAGATGTGAGTAGGGGCCAGAATGGACTCGAGCTAGAGGCCAGCAGCAACTCAACACTGCACAGGTCAGAGGCGCATAGAGGACACCGTTAACACACAGGAGGGAGCTGATTGTCCGCAAGTGAATACAGGAGGGATGTGAGTAGGGGCCAGAATGGACTCGAGCTAGAGGCCAGCAGCAACTCAACACTGCACAGGACAGAGACGCATAGAGGACACCGTTAACACACAGGAGGGAGCTTATTGGCAGCAAGTGACAGACAGGACAGAGGCGCATAGAGGACACCGTTTACACACAGGAGGGAGCTTATTGTCCGCAAGTGACACACAGGACAGAGGCACATAGAGGACACCGTTAACACACAGGAGGGAGCTGATTGGCAGCAAGTGACATACAGGACAGAGGCGCATAGAGGACACCGTTTACACACAGGATGGAGCTGATTGGGAGCAAGTGACACACAGGACAGAGGCTCATAGAGGACAACGTTTACACACAGGAGGGAGCTGATGGGCAGCATGTGACACCCAGGACAGAGGCGCATAGAGGACACCGTTTACACACAGGAGGGAGCTGATTGGCAACAAGTGACACACAGGACAGAGGCGCATAGAGGACACCGTTTACACACAGGAGGGAGCTTATTGGCAGCAAGTGACACACAGGACAGAGGCGCATAGAGGACACAGTTAACACACAGGAGGGAGCTGATTGGCAACAAGTGACACACAGGACAGAGGCGCATAGAGGACACCGTTTACACACAGGAGGGAGCTTCTTGGCAGCAAGTGACACACAGGACAGAGGCGCATAGAGGACACCGTTTGCACACAGGAGGGAGCTTATTGGCAGCAAGTGACACACAGGACAGAGGCGCATAGAGGACACCGTTAACACACAGGAGGGAGCTGATTGGCAGAAAGTGACACACAGGACAGAGGCACATAGAAGACACTGTTTACACACAGGAGGGCGCTGATTGTCCGCAAGTGAATACAGTAGAGATGCGAGTAGGGGCCAGAATGGACTCGAGCTAGAGGCCAGCAGCAACTCAACACTGCACAGGTCAGAGGCGCATAGAGGACACCGTTAACACACAGGAGGGAGCTGATTGGCAGAAAGTGAAACACAGGACAGAGGCGCATAGAGGACACAGTTTACACACAGGAGGGAGCTTATTGGCAGCAAGTGACAGACAGGACAGAGGCACATAGAGGACACCGTTTACACACAGGAGGGAGCTTATTGTCCACAAGTGAATACAGGAGAGATGTGAGTAGGGGACAGAATGGACTTGAGCTAGAGGCCAGCAGCAACTCAACACTGCACAGGACAGAGGCGCATAGAGGACACCGTTAACACACAGGAGGGAGCTTATTGGCAGCAAGTGACAAACAGGACAGAGGCGCATACAGGACACCGTTTACACACAGGAGGGAGCTTATTGGCAGCAAGTGACACACAGGACAGAGGCGCATAGAGGACACTGTTAACACACAGGAGGGAGCTGATTGGCAGAAAGTGACACACAGGACAGAGGCACATAGAAGACACTGTTTACACACAGGAGGGAGCTGATTGTCCGCAAGTGAATACAGGAGAGATGTGAGTAGGGGCCAGAATGGACTCGAGCTAGAGGCCAGCAGCAACTCAACACTGCACAGGTCAGAGGCGCATAGAGGACACCGTTAACACACAGGAGGGAGCTGATTGGCAGAAAGTGACACACAGGACAGAGGCGCATAGAGGACACCGTTTACACACAGGAGGGAGCTTATTGTCCGCAAGTGAATACAGGAGAGATGTGAGTAGGGGCCAGAATGGACTCGAGCTAAAGGCCAGCAGCAACTCAACACTGCACAGGACAGAGGCGCATAGAGGACACCGTTAACACACAGGAGGGAGCTGATTGGCAACAAGTGACATACAGGACAGAGGCGCATAGAGGACACCGTTTACACACAGGAGGGAGCTTATTAGCAGCAAGTGACACACAGGAGAGAGGCGCATAGAGGACACCGTTTACACACAGGAGGGAGCTTATTGGCAGCAAGTGACACACAGGACAGAGGCGCATAGAGGACACCGTTAACACACAGGAGGGAGCTGATTGTCCGCAAGTGAATACAGGAGAGATGTGAGTAGGGGCCAGAATGGACTCGAGCTAGAGGCCAGCAGCAACTCAACACTGCACAGGTCAGAGGCGCATAGAGGACACCGTTAACACACAGGAGGGAGCTGATTGGCAGAAAGTGACACACAGGACAGAGGCGCATAGAGGACACAGTTTACACACAGGAGGGAGCTTATTGGCAGCAAGTGACAGACAGGACAGAGGCGCATAGAGGACACCGTTTACACACAGGAGGGAGCTTATTGTCCGCAAGTGAATACAGGAGAGATGTGAGTAGGGGCCAGAATGGACTCGAGCTACAGGCCAGCAGCAACTCAACACTGCACAAGACAGATGCGCATAGAGGACACCGTTAACACACAGGAGGGAGCTGATTGGCAACAAGTGACATACAGGACAGAGGCGCATAGAGGACACCGTTTACACACAGGAGGGAGCTGATTGGGAGCAAGTGACACACAGGACAGAGGCTCATAGAAGACACTGTTTACACACAGGAGGGAGCTGATTGTCTGCAAGTGAATACAGGAGAGATGTGAGTAGGGGCCAGAATGGACTCGAGCTAGAGGCCAGCAGCAACTCAACACTGCACAGGTCAGAGGCGCATAGAGGACACCGTTAACACACAGGAGGGAGCTGATTGGCAGAAAGTGACACACAGGACAGAGGCGCATAGAGGACACAGTTTACACACAGGAGGGAGCTTATTGGCAGCAAGTGACAGACAGGACAGAGGCGCATAGAGGACACCGTTTACACACAGGAGGGAGCTTATTGTCCGCAAGTGAATACAGGAGAGATGTGAGTAGGGGCAAGAATGGACTCGAGCTAGAGGCCAGCAGCAACTCAACACTGTACAGGACAGAGGCGCATAGAGGAAACCGTAACACACAGGAGGGAGCTGATTGGCAACAAGTGACATACAGGATAGAGGCGCATAGAGGACACCGTTTACACACAGGAGGGAGCTGATTGGGAGCAAGTGACACACAGGACAGAGGCTCATAGAGGACAACGTTTACACACAGGAGGGAGCTGATTGGCAGCAAGTGACACACAGGACAGAGGCGCATAGAGGACACCCTTTACACACAGGAGGGAGCTGATTGGCAGCAAGTGACATACAGGACAGAGGCGCATAGAGGACACCGTTTACACACAGGAGGGAGCTTATTGGCAGCAAGTGACACACAGGACAGAGGCGCATAGAGGACACCGTTAACACACAGGAGGGAGCTGATTGGCAACAAGTGACATACAGGACAGAGGCGCATAGAGGACACCGTTTACACACAGGAGGGAGCTTCTTGGCAGTAAGTGACACACAGGACAGAGGCGCATACAGGACACCGTTTACACACAGGAGGGAGCTTATTGGCAGCAAGTGACACACAGGACAGAGGCGCATAGAGGACACCGTTAACACACAGGAGGGAGCTGATTGGCAACAAATGACATACAGGACAGAGGCGCATAGAGGACACCGTTTACACACAGGAGGGAGCTTCTTGGCAGCAAGTGACACACAGGCAGAGGCGCATAGAGGACACCGTTTACACACAGGAGGGAGCTTATTGGCAGCAAGTGACAGACAGGACAGAGGCGCATAGAGGACACCGATTTACACACAGGAGGGAGCTGATTGTCCGCAAGTGAATACAGGAGAGTTGTGAGTAGGGTTCAGAATGGACTCGAGCTAGAGGCCAGCAGCAACTCAACACTGCACAGGTCAGAGGCGCATAGAGGACACCGTTAACACACAGGAGGGAGTTGATTGTCCGCAAGTGAATACAGGAGAGATGTGAGTAGGGGCCAGAATGGACTCGAGCTAGAGGCCAGCAGCAACTCAACACTGCACAGGTCAGAGGCGCATAGAGGACACCGTTAACACACAGGAGGGAGCTGATTGTCCGCAAGTGAATACACGAGAGATGTGAGTAGGGGCCAGAATGGACTCGAGCTAGAGGCCAGCAGCAACTCAAAATTGCACAGGTCAGAGGCGCATAGAGGACACTGTTAACACACAGGAGGGAGCTGATTGTCCGCAAGTGAATACAGGAGAGATGTGAGTAGGGGCCAGAATGGACTCGAGCTAGAGGTCAGCAGCAACTCAACACTGCACAGGACAGAGGCGCATAGAGGACACCGTTAACACACAGGAGGGAGCTGATTGGTAGCAAGTGAATACAGGAGAGATGTGAGTAGGGGCCAGAATGGACTCGAGCTAGAGGCCAGCAGCAACTCAACACTGCACAGGTCAGAGGCGCATAGAGGACACCGTTAACACACAGGAGGGAGCTGATTGTCCGCAAGTGAATACAGGAGAGATGTGAGTAGGGGCCAGAATGGACTCGAGTTAGAGGCCAGCAGCAACTCAACACTGCACAGGACAGAGGCGCATAGAGGACACCGTTAACACACAGGAGGGAGCTTATTGGCAGCAAGTGACAGACAGGACAGAGGCGCATAGAGGACACCGTTTACACACAGGAGGGAGCTTATTGTCCGCAAGTGACACACAGGACAGAGGCACATAGAGGACACCGTTTACACACAGGAGGGAGCTTATTGGCAGCAAGTGACACACAGGACAGAGGCACATAGAGGACACCGTTAACACATAGGAGGGAGCTGATTGGCAGCAAGTGACATACAGGACAGAGGCGCATAGAGGACACCGTTTACACACAGGATGGAGCTGATTGGGAGCAAGTGACACACAGGACAGAGGCTCATAGAGGACAACGTTAACACACAGGAGGGAGCTGATTGGCAACAAGTGACATACAGGACAGAGGCGCATAGAGGACACCGTTTACACACAGGAGGGAGCTTATTAGCAGCAAGTGACACACAGGACACAGGCGCATAGAGGACACCGTTTACACACAGGAGGGAGCTGATTGGCAGCAAGTGACACCCAGGACAGAGGCGCATAGAGGACACCGTTTACACACAGGAGGGAGCTGATTGGCAACAAGTGACACACAGGACAGAGGCGCATAGAGGACACCGTTTACACACAGGAGGGAGCTTATTGGCAGCAAGTGACACACAGGACAGAGGCGCATAGAGGACACAGTTAACACACAGGAGGGAGCTGATTGGCAACAAGTGACACACAGGACAGAGGCGCATAGAGGACACCGTTTACACACAGGAGGGAGCTTCTTGGCAGCAAGTGACACACAGGACAGAGGCGCATAGAGGACACCGTTTACACACAGGAGGGAGCTTATTGGCAGCAAGTGACACACAGGACAGAGGCACATAGAGGACACCGTTAACACACAGGAGGGAGCTGATTGGCAACAAGTGACATACAGGACAGAGGCGCATAGAGGACACCGTTTGCACACAGGAGGGAGCTTATTGGCAGCAAGTGACACACAGGACAGAGGCGCATAGAGGACACCGTTAACACACAGGAGGGAGCTGATTGGCAGAAAGTGACACACAGGACAGAGGCACATAGAAGACACTGTTTACACACAGGAGGGCGCTGATTGTCCGCAAGTGAATACAGTAGAGATGTGAGTAGGGGCCAGAATGGACTCGAGCTAGAGGCCAGCAGCAACTCAACACTGCACAGGTCAGAGGCGCATAGAGGACACCGTTAACACACAGGAGGGAGCTGATTGGCAGAAAGTGACACACAGGACAGAGGCGCATAGAGGACACAGTTTACACACAGGAGGGAGCTTATTGGCAGCAAGTGACAGACAGGACAGAGGCACATAGAGGACACCGTTTACACACAGGAGGGAGCTTATTGTCCACAAGTGAATACAGGAGAGATGTGATTAGGGGCCAGAATGGACTTGAGCTAGAGGCCAGCAGCAACTCAACACTGCACAGGACAGAGGCGCATAGAGGACACCGTTAACACACAGGAGGGAGCTTATTGGCAGCAAGTGACAGACAGGACAGAGGCGCATACAGGACACCGTTTACACACAGGAGGGAGCTTATTGGCAGCAAGTGACACACAGGACAGAGGCGCATAGAGGACACCGTTAACACACAGGAGGGAGCTGATTGTCCGCAAGTGAATACAGGAGAGATGTGAGTAGGGGCCAGAATGGACTCGAGCTAGAGGCCAGCAGCAACTCAACACTGCACAGGTCAGAGGCGCATAGAGGACACCGTTAACACACAGGAGGGAGCTGATTGGCAGAAAGTGACACACAGGACAGAGGCGCATAGAGGACACAGTTTACACACAGGAGGGAGCTTATTGGCAGCAAGTGACAGACAGGACAGAGGCGCATAGAGGACAGCGTTTACACACAGGAGGGAGCTTATTGTCCGCAAGTGAATACAGGAGAGATGTGAGTAGGGGCCAGAATGGACTCGAGCTAGAGGCCAGCAGCAACTCAACTCTGCACAGGACAGATGCGCATAGAGGACACCGTTAACACACAGGAGGGAGCTGATTGGCAACAAGTGACATACAGGACAGAGGCGCATAGAGGACACCGTTTACACACAGGAGGGAGCTTATTAGCAGCAAGTGACACACAGGACAGAGGCGCATAGAGGACACAGTTTACACACAGGAGGGAGCTTATTGGCAGCAAGTGACAGACAGGACAGAGGCGCATAGAGGACAACGTTTACACACAGGAGGGAGCTTATTGTCCGCAAGTGAATACAGGAGAGATGTGAGTAGGGGCCAGAATGGACTCGAGCTAGAGGCCAGCAGCAACTCAACACTGCACAGGACAGAGGCGCATAGAGGACACCGTTAACACACAGGAGGGAGCTGATTGGCAACAAGTGACATACAGGACAGAGGTGCATAGAGGACACCGTTTACACACAGGAGGGAGCTGATTGGGAGCAAGTGACACACAGGACAGAGGCTCATAGAGGACAACGTTTACACACAGGAGGGAGCTGATTGGCAGCAAGTGACACACAGGACAGAGGCGCATAGAGGACACCGTTTACACACAGGAGGGAGCTGATTGGCAACAAGTGACATACAGGACAGAGGCGCATAGAGGACACCGTTTACACACAGGAGGGAGCTTATTGGCAGCAAGTCACACACAGGACAGAGGCGCATAGAGGACACCGTTAACACACAGGAGGGAGCTGATTGGCAACAAGTGACATACAGGACAGAGGCGCATAGAGGACACCGTTTACACACAGGAGGGAGCTTCTTGGCAGCAAGTGACACACAGGACAGAGGCGCATACAGGACACCGTTTACACACAGGAGGGAGCTTATTGGCAGCAAGTGACACACAGGACAGAGGCGCATAGAGGACACAGTTAACACACAGGAGGGAGCTGATTGGCAACAAGTGACATACAGGACAGAGGCGCATAGAGGAAACCGTTTACACACAGGAGGGAGCTTCTTGGCAGCAAGTGACACACAGGACAGAGGCGCATAGAGGACACCGTTTACACACAGGAGGGAGCTTATTGGCAGCAAGTGACAGACAGGACAGAGGCGCATAGAGGACACCGATTTACACACAGGAGGGAGCTGATTGTCCGCAAGTGAATACAGGAGAGATGTGAGTAGGGGCCAGAATGGACTCGAGCTAGAGGCCAGCAGCAACTCAACACTGCACAGGTCAGAGGCGCATAGAGGACACTGTTAACACACAGGAGGGAGCTGATTGTCCGCAAGTGAATACAGGAGAGATGTGAGTAGGGGCCAGAATGGACTCGAGCTAGAGGCCAGCAGCAACTCAACACTGCACAGGTCAGAGGCGCATAGAGGACACCGTTAACACACAGGAGGGAGCTGATTGTCCGCAAGTGAATACAGGAGGGATGTGAGTAGGGGCCAGAATGGACTCGAGCTAGAGGCCAGCAGCAACTCAACACTGCACAGGACAGAGGCGCATAGAGGACACCGTTAACACACAGGAGGGAGCTTATTGGCAGCAAGTGACAGACAGGACAGAGGCGCATAGAGGACACCGTTTACACACAGGAGGGAGCTGATTGTCCGCAAGTGAATACAGGAGAAATGTGAGTAGGGGCCAGAATGGACTCGAGCTAGAGGCCAGCAGCAACTCAACCCTGCACAGGACAGAGGCGCATAGAGGACACCGTTAACACACAGGAGGGAGCTGATTGGTAGCAAGTGAATACAGGAGAGATGTGAGTAGGGGCCAGAATGGACTCGAGCTAGAGGCCAGCAGCAACTCAACACTGCACAGGTCAGAGGCGCATAGAGGACACCGTTAACACATAGGAGGGAGCTGATTGTCCGCAAGTGAATACAGGAGAGATGTGAGTAGGGGCCAGAATGGACTCGAGCTAGAGGCCAGCAGCAACTCAACACTGCACAGGACAGAGGCGCATAGAGGACACCGTTAACACACAGGAGGGAGCTTATTGGCAGCAAGTGACAGACAGGACAGAGGCGCATAGAGGACACCGTTTACACACAGGAGGGAGCTTATTGTCCGCAAGTGACACACAGGACAGAGGCATATAGAGGACACCATTAACACACAGGATGGAGCTGATTGGGAGCAAGTGACACACAGGACAGAGGCTCATAGAGGACAACGTTTACACACAGGAGGGAGCTGATTGGCAGCAAGTGACACCCAGGACAGAGGCGCATAGAGGACACCGTTTACACACAGGAGGGAGCTGATTGGCAACAAGTGACACACAGGACAGAGGCGCATAGAGGACACCGTTAACACACAGGAGGGAGCTTATTGGCAGCAAGTGACAGACAGGACAGAGGCGCATAGAGGACACCGTTTACACACAGGAGGGAGCTGATTGTCCGCAAGTGAATACAGGAGAGATGTGAGTAGGGGCCAGAATGGACTCGAGCTAGAGGCCAGCAGCAACTCAACACTGCACAGGACAGAGGCGCATAGAGGACACCGTTAACACACAGGAGGGAGCTGATTGGTAGCAAGTCAATACAGGAGAGATGTGAGTAGGGGCCAGAATGGACTCGAGCTAGAGGCCAGCAGCAACTCAACACTGCACAGGTCAGAGGCGCATAGAGGACACCGTTAACACACAGGAGGGAGCTGATTGTCCGCAAGTGAATGCAGGAGAGATGTGAGTAGGGGCCAGAATGGACTCGAGCTAGAGGCCAGCAGCAACTCAACACTGCACAGGACAGAGGCGCATAGAGGACACCGTTAACACACAGGAGGGAGCTTATTGGCAGCAAGTGACAGACAGGACAGAGGCGCATAGAGGACACCGTTTACACACAGGAGGGAGCTTATTGTCCGCAAGTGACACACAGGACAGAGGCACATAGAGGACACCGTTAACACACAGGATGGAGCTGATTGGGAGCAAGTGACACACAGGACAGAGGCTCATAGAGGACAACGTTTACACACAGGAGGGAGCTGATTGGCAGCAAGTGACACCCAGGACAGAGGCGCATAGAGGACACCGTTTACACACAGGAGGGAGCTGATTGGCAACAAGTGACACACAGGACAGAGGCGCATAGAGGACACCGTTAACACACAGGAGGGAGCTTATTGGCAGCAAGTGACAGACAGGCCAGAGGCGCATAGAGGACACCGTTTACACACAGGAGGGAGCTGATTGTCCGCAAGTGAATACAGGAGAGATGTGAGTAGGGGCCAGAATGGATCGAGCTAGAGGCCAGCAGCAACTCAACACTGCACAGGACAGAGGCGCATAGAGGACACCGTTAACACACAGGAGGGAGCTGATTGGTAGCAAGTGAATACAGGAGAGATGTGAGTAGGGGCCAGAATGGACTCGAGCTAGAGGCCAGCAGCAACTCAACACTGCACAGGTCAGAGGCGCATAGAGGACACCGTTAACACACAGGAGGGAGCTGATTGTCCGCAAGTGAATACAGGAGAGATGTGAGTAGGGGCCAGAATGGACTCGAGCTAGAGGCCAGCAGCAACTCAACACTGCACAGGACAGAGGCGCATAGAGGACACCGTTAACACACAGGAGGGAGCTTATTGGCAGCAAGTGACAGACAGGACAGAGGCGCATAGAGGACACCGTTTACACACAGGAGGGAGCTGATTGTCCGCAAGTGAATACAGGAGAGATGTGAGTAGGGGCCAGAATGGACTCGAGCTAGAGGCCAGCAGCAACTCAACACTGCACAGGACAGAGGCGCATAGAGGACACCGTTAACACACAGGAGGGAGCTGATTGGTAGCAAGTGAATACAGGAGAGATGTGAGTAGGGGCCAGAATGGACTCGAGCTAGAGGCCAGCAGCAACTCAACACTGCACAGGTCAGAGGCGCATAGAGGACACCGTTAACACACAGGAGGGAGCTGATTGTCCGCAAGTGAATACAGGAGAGATGTGAGTAGGGGCCAGAATGGACTCGAGCTAGAGGCCAGCAGCAACTCAACACTGCACAGGACAGAGGCGCATAGAGGACACCGTTAACACACAGGAGGGAGCTTATTGGCAGCAAGTGACAGACAGGACAGAGGCGCATAGAGGACACCGTTTACACACAGGAGGGAGCTTATTGTCCGCAAGTGACACACAGGACAGAGGCGCATAGAGGACACCGTTTACACACAGGAGGGAGCTTATTGGCAGCAAGTGACACACAGGACAGAGGCACATAGAGGACACCGTTAACACACAGGAGGGAGCTGATTGGCAGCAAGTGACATACAGGACAGAGGCGCATAGAGGACACCGTTTACACACAGGATGGAGCTGATTGGGAGCAAGTGACACACAGGACAGAGGCTCATAGAGGACAACGTTAACACACAGGAGGGAGCTGATTGGCAACAAGTGACATACAGGACAGAGGCGCATAGAGGACACCGTTTACACACAGGAGGGAGCTTATTAGCAGCAAGTGACACACAGGACACAGGCGCATAGAGGACACCGTTTACACACAGGAGGGAGCTGATTGGCAGCAAGTGACACCCAGGACAGAGGCGCATAGAGGACACCGTTTACACACAGGAGGGAGCTGATTGGCAACAAGTGACACACAGGACAGAGGCGCATAGAGGACACCGTTTACACACAGGAGGGAGCTTATTGGCAGCAAGTGACACACAGGACAGAGGCGCATAGAGGACACAGTTAACACACAGGAGGGAGCTGATTGGCAACAAGTGACACACAGGACAGAGGCGCATAGAGGACACCGTTTACACACAGGAGGGAGCTTCTTGGCAGCAAGTGACACACAGGACAGAGGCGCATAGAGGACACCGTTTACACACAGGAGGGAGCTTATTGGCAGCAAGTGACACACAGGACAGAGGCGCATAGAGGACACCGTTAACACACAGGAGGGAGCTGATTGGCAACAAGTGACATACAGGACAGAGGCGCATAGAGGACACCGTTTGCACACAGGAGGGAGCTTATTGGCAGCAAGTGACACACAGGACAGAGGCGCATAGAGGACACCGTTAACACACAGGAGGGAGCTGATTGGCAGAAAGTGACACACAGGACAGAGGCACATAGAAGACACTGTTTACACACAGGAGGGCGCTGATTGTCCGCAAGTGAATACAGTAGAGATGTGAGTAGGGGCCAGAATGGACTCGAGCTAGAGGCCAGCAGCAACTCAACACTGCACAGGTCAGAGGCGCATAGAGGACACCGTTAACACACAGGAGGGAGCTGATTGGCAGAAAGTGACACACAGGACAGAGGCGCATAGAGGAATCAGTTTACACACAGGAGGGAGCTTATTGGCAGCAAGTGACAGACAGGACAGAGGCACATAGAGGACACCGTTTACACACAGGAGGGAGCTTATTGTCCACAAGTGAATACAGGAGAGATGTGATTAGGGGCCAGAATGGACTTGAGCTAGAGGCCAGCAGCAACTCAACACTGCACAGGACAGAGGCGCATAGAGGACACCGTTAACACACAGGAGGGAGCTTATTGGCAGCAAGTGACAGACAGGACAGAGGCGCATACAGGACACCGTTTACACACAGGAGGGAGCTTATTGGCAGCAAGTGACACACAGGACAGAGGCGCATAGAGGACACCGTTAACACACAGGAGGGAGCTGATTGTCCGCAAGTGAATACAGGAGAGATGTGAGTAGGGGCCAGAATGGACTCGAGCTAGAGGCCAGCAGCAACTCAACACTGCACAGGTCAGAGGCGCATAGAGGACACCGTTAACACACAGGAGGGAGCTGATTGGCAGAAAGTGACACACAGGACAGAGGCGCATAGAGGACACAGTTTACACACAGGAGGGAGCTTATTGGCAGCAAGTGACAGACAGGACAGAGGCGCATAGAGGACACCGTTTACACACAGGAGGGAGCTTATTGTCCGCAAGTGAATACAGGAGAGATGTGAGTAGGGGCCAGAATGGACTCGAGCTAGAGGCCAGCAGCAACTCAACTCTGCACAGGACAGATGCGCATAGAGGACACCATTAACACACAGGAGGGAGCTGATTGGCAACAAGTGACATACAGGACAGAGGCGCATAGAGGACACCGTTTACACACAGGAGGGAGCTTATTAGCAGCAAGTGACACACAGGACAGAGGCGCATAGAGGACACAGTTTACACACAGGAGGGAGCTTATTGGCAGCAAGTGACAGACAGGACAGAGGCGCATAGAGGACACCGTTTACACACAGGAGGGAGCTTATTGTCCGCAAGTGAATACAGGAGAGATGTGAGTAGGGGCCAGAATGGACTCGAGCTAGAGGCCAGCAGCAACTCAACACTGCACAGGACAGAGGCGCATAGAGGACACCGTTAACACACAGGAGGGAGCTGATTGGCAACAAGTGACATACAGGACAGAGGTGCATAGAGGACACCGTTTACACACAGGAGGGAGCTGATTGGGAGCAAGTGACACACAGGACAGAGGCTCATAGAGGACAACGTTTACACACAGGAGGGAGCTGATTGGCAGCAAGTGACACACAGGACAGAGGCGCATAGAGGACACCGTTTACACACAGGAGGGAGCTGATTGGCAACAAGTGACATACAGGACAGAGGCGCATAGAGGACACCGTTTACACACAGGAGGGAGCTTATTGGCAGCAAGTCACACACAGGACAGAGGCGCATAGAGGACACCGTTAACACACAGGAGGGAGCTGATTGGCAAAAAGTGACATACAGGACAGAGGCGCATAGAGGACACCGTTTACACACAGGAGGGAGCTTCTTGGCAGCAAGTGACACACAGGACAGAGGCGCATACAGGACACCGTTTACACACAGGAGGGAGCTTATTGGCAGCAAGTGACACACAGGACAGAGGCGCATAGAGGACACAGTTAACACACAGGAGGGAGCTGATTGGCAACAAGTGACATACAGGACAGAGGCGCATAGAGGAAACCGTTTACACACAGGAGGGAGCTTCTTGGCAGCAAGTGACACACAGGACAGAGGCGCATAGAGGACACCGTTTACACACAGGAGGGAGCTTATTGGCAGCAAGTGACAGACAGGACAGAGGCGCATAGAGGACACCGATTTACACACAGGAGGGAGCTGATTGTCCGCAAGTGAATACAGGAGAGATGTGAGTAGGGGCCAGAATGGACTCGAGCTAGAGGCCAGCAGCAACTCAACACTGCACAGGTCAGAGGCGCATAGAGGACACCGTTAACACACAGGAGGGAGCTGATTGTCCGCAAGTGAATACAGGAGAGATGTGAGTAGGGGCCAGAATGGACTCGAGCTAGAGGCCAGCAGCAACTCAACACTGCACAGGTCAGAGGCGCATAGAGGACACCGTTAACACACAGGAGGGAGCTGATTGTCCGCAAGTGAATACAGGAGGGATGTGAGTAGGGGCCAGAATGGACTCGAGCTAGAGGCCAGCAGCAACTCAACACTGCACAGGACAGAGGCGCATAGAGGACACCGTTAACACACAGGAGGGAGCTTATTGGCAGCAAGTGACAGACAGGACAGAGGCGCATAGAGGACACCGTTTACACACAGGAGGGAGCTGATTGTCCGCAAGTGAATACAGGAGAAATGTGAGTAGGGGCCAGAATGGACTCGAGCTAGAGGCCAGCAGCAACTCAACCCTGCACAGGACAGAGGCGCATAGAGGACACCGTTAACACACAGGAGGGAGCTGATTGGTAGCAAGTGAATACAGGAGAGATGTGAGTAGGGGCCAGAATGGACTCGAGCTAGAGGCCAGCAGCAACTCAACACTGCACAGGTCAGAGGCGCATAGAGGACACCGTTAACACACAGGAGGGAGCTGATTGTCCGCAAGTGAATACAGGAGAGATGTGAGTAGGGGCCAGAATGGACTCGAGCTAGAGGCCAGCAGCAACTCAACACTGCACAGGACAGAGGCGCATAGAGGACACCGTTAACACACAGGAGGGAGCTTATTGGCAGCAAGTGACAGACAGGACAGAGGCGCATAGAGGACACCGTTTACACACAGGAGGGAGCTTATTGTCCGCAAGTGACACACAGGACAGAGGCACATAGAGGACACCGTTAACACACAGGATGGAGCTGATTGGGAGCAAGTGACACACAGGACAGAGGCTCATAGAGGACAACGTTTACACACAGGAGGGAGCTGATTGGCAGCAAGTGACACCCAGGACAGAGGCGCATAGAGGACACCGTTTACACACAGGAGGGAGCTGATTGGCAACAAGTGACACACAGGACAGAGGCGCATAGAGGACACCGTTTACACACAGGAGGGAGCTTATTGGCAGCAAGTGACACACAGGACAGAGGCGCATAGAGGACACAGTTAACACACAGGAGGGAGCTGATTGGCAACAAGTGACACACAGGACAGAGGCGCATAGAGGACACCGTTTACACACAGGAGGGAGCTTCTTGGCAGCAAGTGACACACAGGACAGAGGCGCATAGAGGACACCGTTTGCACACAGGAGGGAGCTTATTGGCAGCAAGTGACACACCGCATAGAGGACACCGTTAACACACAGGAGGGAGCTGATTGGCAGAAAGTGACACACAGGACAGAGGCACATAGAAGACACTGTTTACACACAGGAGGGCGCTGATTGTCCGCAAGTGAATACAGTAGAGATGCGAGTAGGGGCCAGAATGGACTCGAGCTAGAGGCCAGCAGCAACTCAACACTGCACAGGTCAGAGGCGCATAGAGGACACCGTTAACACACAGGAGGGAGCTGAGTGGCAGAAAGTGACACACAGGACAGAGGCGCATAGAGGACACAGTTTACACACAGGAGGGAGCTTATTGGCAGCAAGTGACAGACAGGACAGAGGCACATAGAGGACACCGTTTACACACAGGAGGGAGCTTATTGTCCACAAGTGAATACAGGAGAGATGTGAGTAGGGGCCAGAATGGACTTGAGCTAGAGCCCAGCAGCAACTCAACACTGCACAGGACAGAGGCGCATAGAGGACACCGTTAACACACAGGAGGGAGCTTATTGGCAGCAAGTGACAAACAGGACAGAGGCGCATACAGGACACCGTTTACACACAGGAGGGAGCTTATTGGCAGCAAGTGACACACAGGACAGAGGCGCATAGAGGACACTGTTAACACACAGGAGGGAGCTGATTGGCAGAAAGTGACACACAGGACAGAGGCACATAGAAGACACTGTTTACACACAGGAGGGAGCTGATTGTCCGCAAGTGAATACAGGAGAGATGTGAGTAGGGGCCAGAATGGACTCGAGCTAGAGGCCAGCAGCAACTCAACACTGCACAGGTCAGAGGCGCATAGAGGACACCGTTAACACACAGGAGGGAGCTGATTGGCAGAAAGTGACACACAGGACAGAGGCGCATAGAGGACACCGTTTACACACAGGAGGGAGCTTATTGTCCGCAATTGAATACAGGAGAGATGTGAGTAGGGGCCAGAATGGACTCGAGCTAAAGGCCAGCAGCAACTCAACACTGCACAGGACAGAGGCGCATAGAGGACACCGTTAACACACAGGAGGGAGCTGATTGGCAACAAGTGACATACAGGACAGAGGCGCATAGAGGACACCGTTTACACACAGGAGGGAGCTTATTAGCAGCAAGTGACACACAGGACAGAGGCGCATAGAGGACACCGTTTACACACAGGAGGGAGCTTATTGGCAGCAAGTGACACACAGGACAGAGGCGCATAGAGGACACCGTTAACACACAGGAGGGAGCTGATTGTCCGCAAGTGAATACAGGAGAGATGTGAGTAGGGGCCAGAATGGACTCGAGCTAGAGGCCAGCAGCAACTCAACACTGCACAGGTCAGAGGCGCATAGAGGACACCGTTAACACACAGGAGGGAGCTGATTGGCAGAAAGTGACACACAGGACAGAGGCGCATAGAGGACACAGTTTACACACAGGAGGGAGCTTATTGGCAGCAAGTGACAGACAGGACAGAGGCGCATAGAGGACACCGTTTACACACAGGAGGGAGCTTATTGTCCACAAGTGAATACAGGAGAGATGTGAGTAGGGGCCAGAATGGACTCGAGCTACAGGCCAACAGCAACTCAACACTGCACAGGACAGATGCGCATAGAGGACACCGTTAACACACAGGAGGGAGCTGATTGGCAACAAGTGACATACAGGACAGAGGCGCATAGAGGACACTGTTTACACACAGGAGGGAGCTGATTGGGAGCAAGTGACACACAGTACAGAGGCTCATAGAAGACACTGTTTACACACAGGAGGGAGCTGATTGTCTGCAAGTGAATACAGGAGAGATGTGAGTAGGGGCCAGAATGGACTCGAGCTAGAGGCCAGCAGCAACTCAACACTGCACAGGTCAGAGGCGCATAGAGGACACCGTTAACACACAGGAGGGAGCTGATTGGCAGAAAGTGACACACAGGACAGAGGCGCATAGAGGACACAGTTTACACACAGGAGGGAGCTTATTGGCAGCAAGTGACAGACAGGACAGAGGCGCATAGAGGACACCGTTTACACACAGGAGGGAGCTTATTGTCCGCAAGTGAATACAGGAGAGATGTGAGTAGGGGCCAGAATGGACTCGAGCTAGAGGCCAGCAGCAACTCAACACTGTACAGGACAGAGGCGCATAGAGGAAACCGTTAACACACAGGAGGGAGCTGATTGGCAACAAGTGACATACAGGATAGAGGCGCATAGAGGACACCGTTTACACACAGGAGGGAGCTGATTGGGAGCAAGTGACACACAGGACAGAGGCTCATAGAGGACAACGTTTACACACAGGAGGGAGCTGATTGGCAGCAATTGACACACAGGACAGAGGCGCATAGAGGACACCCTTTACACACAGGAGGGAGCTGATTGGCAACAAGTGACATACAGGACAGAGGCGCATAGAGGACACCGTTTACACACAGGAGGGAGCTTATTGGCAGCAAGTGACACACAGAACAGAGGCGCATAGAGGACACCGTTAACACACAGGAGGGAGCTGATTGGCAACAAGTGACATACAGGACAGAGGCGCATAGAGGACACCGTTTACACACAGGAGGGAGCTTCTTGGCAGTAAGTGACACACAGGACAGAGGCGCATACAGGACACCGTTTACACACAGGAGGGAGCTTATTGGCAGCAAGTGACACACAGGACAGAGGCGCATAGAGGACACCGTTAACACACAGGAGGGAGCTGATTGGCAACAAGTGACATACAGGACAGAGGCGCATAGAGGACACCGTTTACACACAGGAGGGAGCTTCTTGGCAGCAAGTGACACACAGGACAGAGGCGCATAGAGGACACCGTTCACACACGAGGGAGCTTATTGGCAGCAAGTGACAGACAGGACAGAGGCGCATAGAGGACACCGATTTACACACAGGAGGGAGCTGATTGTCCGCAAGTGAATACAGGAGAGTTGTGAGTAGGGTTCAGAATGGACTCGAGCTAGAGGCCAGCAGCAACTCAACACTGCACAGGTCAGAGGCGCATAGAGGACACTGTTAACACACAGGAGGGAGCTGATTGTCCGCAAGTGAATACAGGAGAGATATGAGTAGGGGCCAGAATGGACTCGAGCTAGAGGCCAGCAGCAACTCAACACTGCACAGGACAGAGGCGCATAGAGGACACCGTTAACACACAGGAGGGAGCTGATTGGTAGCAAGTGAATACAGGAGAGATGTGAGTAGGGGCCAGAATGGACTCGAGCTAGAGGCCAGCAGCAACTCAACACTGCACAGGTCAGAGGCGCATAGAGGACACCTTTAACACACAGGAGGGAGCTGATTGTCCGCAAGTGAATACAGGAGAGATGTGAGTAGGGGCCAGAATGGACTCGAGCTAGAGGCCAGCAGCAACTCAACACTGCACAGGACAGAGGCGCATAGAGGACACCGTTAACACACAGGAGGGAGCTGATTGGCAACAAGTGACATACAGGACAGAGGCGCATAGAGGACACCGTTTACACACAGGAGGGATCTTATTAGCAGCAAGTGACACACAGGACAGAGGCGCATAGAGGACACAGTTTACACACAGGAGGGAGCTTATTGGCAGCAAGTGACAGACAGGACAGAGGCGCATAGAGGACACCGTTTACACACAGGAGGGAGCTTATTGTCCGCAAGTGAATACAGGAGAGATGTGAGTAGGGGCCAGAATGGACTCGAGCTAGAGGCCAGCAGCAACTCAACACTGCACAGGACAGAGGCGCATAGAGGACACCGTTAACACACAGGAGGGAGCTGATTGGCAACAAGTGACATACAGGACAGAGGTGCATAGAGGACACCGTTTACACACAGGAGGGAGCTGATTGGGAGCAAGTGACACACAGGACAGAGGCTCATAGAGGACAACGTTTACACACAGGAGGGAGCTGATTGGCAGCAAGTGACACACAGGACAGAGGCGCATAGAGGACACCGTTTACACACAGGAGGGAGCTGATTGGCAACAAGTGACATACAGGACAGAGGCGCATAGAGGACACCGTTTACACACAGGAGGGAGCTTATTGGGAGCAAGCCACACACAGGACAGAGGCGCATAGAGGACACCGTTAACACACAGGAGGGAGCTGATTGGCAACAAGTGACATACAGGACAGAGGCGCATAGAGGACACCGTTTACACACAGGAGGGAGCTTCTTGGCAGCAAGTGACACACAGGACAGAGGCGCATACAGGACACCGTTTACACACAGGAGGGAGCTTATTGGCAGCAAGTGACACACAGGACAGAGGCGCATAGAGGACACAGTTAACACACAGGAGGGAGCTGATTGGCAACAAGTGACATACAGGACAGAGGCGCATAGAGGAAACCGTTTACACACAGGAGGGAGCTTCTTGGCAGCAAGTGACACACAGGACAGAGGCGCATAGAGGACACCGTTTACACACAGGAGGGAGCTTATTGGCAGCAAGTGACAGACAGGACAGAGGCGCATAGAGGACACCGATTTACACACAGGAGGGAGCTGATTGTCCGCAAGTGAATACAGGAGAGATGTGAGTAGGGGCCAGAATGGACTCAAGCTAGAGGCCAGCAGCAACTCAACACTGCACAGGTCAGAGGCGCATAGAGGACACCGTTAACACACAGGAGGGAGCTGATTGTCCGCAAGTGAATACAGGAGAGATGTGAGTAGGGGCCAGAATGGACTCGAGCTAGAGGCCAGCAGCAACTCAACACTGCACAGGTCAGAGGCGCATAGAGGACACCGTTAACACACAGGAGGGAGCTGATTGTCCGCAAGTGAATACAGGAGGGATGTGAGTAGGGGCCAGAATGGACTCGAGCTAGAGGCCAGCAGCAACTCAACACTGCACAGGACAGAGGCGCATAGAGGACACCGTTAACACACAGGAGGGAGCTTATTGGCAGCAAGTGACAGACAGGACAGAGGCGCATAGAGGACACCGTTTACACACAGGAGGGAGCTGATTGTCCGCAAGTGAATACAGGAGAAATGTGAGTAGGGGCCAGAATGGACTCGAGCTAGAGGCCAGCAGCAACTCAACCCTGCACAGGACAGAGGCGCATAGAGGACACCGTTAACACACAGGAGGGAGCTGATTGGTAGCAAGTGAATACAGGAGAGATGTGAGTAGGGGCCAGAATGGACTCGAGCTAGAGGCCAGCAGCAACTCAACACTGCACAGGTCAGAGGCGCATAGAGGACACCGTTAACACACAGGAGGGAGCTGATTGTCCGCAAGTGAATACAGGAGAGATGTGAGTAGGGGCCAGAATGGACTCGAGCTAGAGGCCAGCAGCAACTCAACACTGCACAGGACAGAGGCGCATAGAGGACACCGTTAACACACAGGAGGGAGCTTATTGGCAGCAAGTGACAGACAGGACAGAGGCGCATAGAGGACACCGTTTACACACAGGAGGGAGCTTATTGTCCGCAAGTGACACACAGGACAGAGGCACATAGAGGACACCGTTAACACACAGGATGGAGCTGATTGGGAGCAAGTGACACACAGGACAGAGGCTCATAGAGGACAACGTTTACACACAGGAGGGAGCTGATTGGCAGCAAGTGACACCCAGGACAGAGGCGCATAGAGGACACCGTTTACACACAGGAGGGAGCTGATTGGCAACAAGTGACACACAGGACAGAGGCGCATAGAGGACACCGTTTACACACAGGAGGGAGCTTATTGGCAGCAAGTGACACACAGGACAGAGGCGCATAGAGGACACAGTTAACACACAGGAGGGAGCTGATTGGCAACAAGTGACACACAGGACAGAGGCGCATAGAGGACACCGTTTACACACAGGAGGGAGCTTCTTGGCAGCAAGTGACACACAGGACAGAGGCGCATAGAGGACACCGTTTGCACACAGGAGGGAGCTTATTGGCAGCAAGTGACACACCGCATAGAGGACACCGTTAACACACAGGAGGGAGCTGATTGGCAGAAAGTGACACACAGGACAGAGGCACATAGAAGACACTGTTTACACACAGGAGGGCGCTGATTGTCCGCAAGTGAATACAGTAGAGATGCGAGTAGGGGCCAGAATGGACTCGAGCTAGAGGCCAGCAGCAACTCAACACTGCACAGGTCAGAGGCGCATAGAGGACACCGTTAACACACAGGAGGGAGCTGAGTGGCAGAAAGTGACACACAGGACAGAGGCGCATAGAGGACACAGTTTACACACAGGAGGGAGCTTATTGGCAGCAAGTGACAGACAGGACAGAGGCACATAGAGGACACCGTTTACACACAGGAGGGAGCTTATTGTCCACAAGTGAATACAGGAGAGATGTGAGTAGGGGCCAGAATGGACTTGAGCTAGAGCCCAGCAGCAACTCAACACTGCACAGGACAGAGGCGCATAGAGGACACCGTTAACACACAGGAGGGAGCTTATTGGCAGCAAGTGACAAACAGGACAGAGGCGCATACAGGACACCGTTTACACACAGGAGGGAGCTTATTGGCAGCAAGTGACACACAGGACAGAGGCGCATAGAGGACACTGTTAACACACAGGAGGGAGCTGATTGGCAGAAAGTGACACACAGGACAGAGGCACATAGAAGACACTGTTTACACACAGGAGGGAGCTGATTGTCCGCAAGTGAATACAGGAGAGATGTGAGTAGGGGCCAGAATGGACTCGAGCTAGAGGCCAGCAGCAACTCAACACTGCACAGGTCAGAGGCGCATAGAGGACACCGTTAACACACAGGAGGGAGCTGATTGGCAGAAAGTGACACACAGGACAGAGGCGCATAGAGGACACCGTTTACACACAGGAGGGAGCTTATTGTCCGCAATTGAATACAGGAGAGATGTGAGTAGGGGCCAGAATGGACTCGAGCTAAAGGCCAGCAGCAACTCAACACTGCACAGGACAGAGGCGCATAGAGGACACCGTTAACACACAGGAGGGAGCTGATTGGCAACAAGTGACATACAGGACAGAGGCGCATAGAGGACACCGTTTACACACAGGAGGGAGCTTATTAGCAGCAAGTGACACACAGGACAGAGGCGCATAGAGGACACCGTTTACACACAGGAGGGAGCTTATTGGCAGCAAGTGACACACAGGACAGAGGCGCATAGAGGACACCGTTAACACACAGGAGGGAGCTGATTGTCCGCAAGTGAATACAGGAGAGATGTGAGTAGGGGCCAGAATGGACTCGAGCTAGAGGCCAGCAGCAACTCAACACTGCACAGGTCAGAGGCGCATAGAGGACACCGTTAACACACAGGAGGGAGCTGATTGGCAGAAAGTGACACACAGGACAGAGGCGCATAGAGGACACAGTTTACACACAGGAGGGAGCTTATTGGCAGCAAGTGACAGACAGGACAGAGGCGCATAGAGGACACCGTTTACACACAGGAGGGAGCTTATTGTCCACAAGTGAATACAGGAGAGATGTGAGTAGGGGCCAGAATGGACTCGAGCTACAGGCCAACAGCAACTCAACACTGCACAGGACAGATGCGCATAGAGGACACCGTTAACACACAGGAGGGAGCTGATTGGCAACAAGTGACATACAGGACAGAGGCGCATAGAGGACACTGTTTACACACAGGAGGGAGCTGATTGGGAGCAAGTGACACACAGTACAGAGGCTCATAGAAGACACTGTTTACACACAGGAGGGAGCTGATTGTCTGCAAGTGAATACAGGAGAGATGTGAGTAGGGGCCAGAATGGACTCGAGCTAGAGGCCAGCAGCAACTCAACACTGCACAGGTCAGAGGCGCATAGAGGACACCGTTAACACACAGGAGGGAGCTGATTGGCAGAAAGTGACACACAGGACAGAGGCGCATAGAGGACACAGTTTACACACAGGAGGGAGCTTATTGGCAGCAAGTGACAGACAGGACAGAGGCGCATAGAGGACACCGTTTACACACAGGAGGGAGCTTATTGTCCGCAAGTGAATACAGGAGAGATGTGAGTAGGGGCCAGAATGGACTCGAGCTAGAGGCCAGCAGCAACTCAACACTGTACAGGACAGAGGCGCATAGAGGAAACCGTTAACACACAGGAGGGAGCTGATTGGCAACAAGTGACATACAGGATAGAGGCGCATAGAGGACACCGTTTACACACAGGAGGGAGCTGATTGGGAGCAAGTGACACACAGGACAGAGGCTCATAGAGGACAACGTTTACACACAGGAGGGAGCTGATTGGCAGCAATTGACACACAGGACAGAGGCGCATAGAGGACACCCTTTACACACAGGAGGGAGCTGATTGGCAACAAGTGACATACAGGACAGAGGCGCATAGAGGACACCGTTTACACACAGGAGGGAGCTTATTGGCAGCAAGTGACACACAGAACAGAGGCGCATAGAGGACACCGTTAACACACAGGAGGGAGCTGATTGGCAACAAGTGACATACAGGACAGAGGCGCATAGAGGACACCGTTTACACACAGGAGGGAGCTTCTTGGCAGTAAGTGACACACAGGACAGAGGCGCATACAGGACACCGTTTACACACAGGAGGGAGCTTATTGGCAGCAAGTGACACACAGGACAGAGGCGCATAGAGGACACCGTTAACACACAGGAGGGAGCTGATTGGCAACAAGTGACATACAGGACAGAGGCGCATAGAGGACACCGTTTACACACAGGAGGGAGCTTCTTGGCAGCAAGTGACACACAGGACAGAGGCGCATAGAGGACACCGTTCACACACGAGGGAGCTTATTGGCAGCAAGTGACAGACAGGACAGAGGCGCATAGAGGACACAGATTTACACACAGGAGGGAGCTGATTGTCCGCAAGTGAATACAGGAGAGTTGTGAGTAGGGTTCAGAATGGACTCGAGCTAGAGGCCAGCAGCAACTCAACACTGCACAGGTCAGAGGCGCATAGAGGACACTGTTAACACACAGGAGGGAGCTGATTGTCCGCAAGTGAATACAGGAGAGATATGAGTAGGGGCCAGAATGGACTCGAGCTAGAGGCCAGCAGCAACTCAACACTGCACAGGACAGAGGCGCATAGAGGACACCGTTAACACACAGGAGGGAGCTGATTGGTAGCAAGTGAATACAGGAGAGATGTGAGTAGGGGCCAGAATGGACTCGAGCTAGAGGCCAGCAGCAACTCAACACTGCACAGGTCAGAGGCGCATAGAGGACACCTTTAACACACAGGAGGGAGCTGATTGTCCGCAAGTGAATACAGGAGAGATGTGAGTAGGGGCCAGAATGGACTCGAGCTAGAGGCCAGCAGCAACTCAACACTGCACAGGACAGAGGCGCATAGAGGACACCGTTAACACACAGGAGGGAGCTTATTGGCAGCAAGTGACAGACAGGACAGAGGCGCATAGAGGACACCGTTTACACACAGGAGGGAGCTTATTGTCCGCAAGTGACACACAGGACAGAGGCGCATAGAGGACACCGTTTACACACAGGAGGGAGCTTATTGGCAGCAAGTGACACACAGGACAGAGGCACATAGAGGACACCGTTAACACACAGGAGGGAGCTGATTGGCAGCAAGTGACATACAGGACAGAGGCGCATAGAGGACACCGTTTACACACAGGATGGAGCTGATTGGGAGCAAGTGACACACAGGACAGAGGCTCATAGAGGACAACGTTTACACACAGGAGGGAGCTGATTGGCAGCAAGTGACACCCAGGGCAGAGGCGCATAGAGGACACCGTTAACACACAGGAGGGAGCTGATTGGCAGAAAGTGACACACAGGACAGAGGCGCATAGAGGACACCGTTTACACACAGGAGGGAGCTTATTGTCCGCAAGTGAATACAGGAGAGATGTGAGTAGGGGCCAGAATGGACTCGAGCTAAAGGCCAGCAGCAACTCAACACTGCACAGGACAGAGGCGCATAGAGGACACCGTTAACACGCAGGAGGGAGCTGATTGGCAACAAGTGACATACAGGACAGAGGCGCATAGAGGACACCGTTTACACACAGGAGGGAGCTTATTAGCAGCAAGTGACACACAGGACAGAGGCGCATAGAGGACACCGTTTACACACAGGAGGGAGCTTATTGGCAGCAAGTGACACACAGGACAGAGGCGCATAGAGGACACCGTTAACACACAGGAGGGAGCTGATTGTCCGCAAGTGAATACAGGAGAGATGTGAGTAGGGGCCACAATGGACTCGAGCTAGAGGCCAGCAGCAACTCAACACTGCACAGGTCAGAGGCGCATAGAGGACACCGTTAACACACAGGAGGGAGCTGATTGGCAACAAGTGACATACAGGACAGAGGCGCATAGAGGACACCGTTTACACACAGGAGGGAGCTTCTTGGCAGCAAGTGACACACAGGACAGAGGCGCATAGAGGACACCGTTTACACACAGGAGGGAGCTTATTGTCCGCAAGTGAATACAGGAGAGATGTGAGTAGGGGCCAGAATGGACTCGAGCTACAGGCCAGCAGCAACTCAACACTGCACAGGACAGATGCGCATAGAGGACACCGTTAACACACAGGAGGGAGCTGATTGGCAACAAGTGACATACAGGACAGAGGCGCATAGAGGACACCGTTTACACACAGTAGTGAGCTGATTGGGAGCAAGTGACACACAGGACAGAGGCTCATAGAAGACACTGTTTACACACAGGAGGGAGCTGATTGTCTGCAAGTGAATACAGGAGAGATGTGAGTAGGGGCCAGAATGGACTCGAGCTAGAGGCCAGCAGCAACTCAACACTGCACAGGTCAGAGGTGCATAGAGGACACCGTTAACACACAGGAGGGAGCTGATTGGCAGAAAGTGACACACAGGTCAGAGGCGCATAGAGGACACAGTTTACACACAGGAGGGAGCTTATTGGCAGCAAGTGACAGACAGGACAGAGGCGCATAGAGGACACCGTTTACACACAGGAGGGAGCTTATTGTCCGCAAGTGAATACAGGAGAGATGTGAGTAGGGGCCAGAATGGACTCGAGCTAGAGGCCAGCAGCAACTCAACACTGTACAGGACAGAGGCGCATAGAGGAAACCGTTAACACACAGGAGGGAGCTGATTGGCAACAAGTGACATACAGGATAGAGGCGCATAGAGGACACCGTTTACACACAGGAGGGAGCTGATTGGGAGCAAGTGACACACAGGACAGAGGCTCATAGAGGACAACGTTTACACACAGGAGGGAGCTGATTGGCAGCAAGTGACACACAGGACAGAGGCGCATAGAGGACACCCTTTACACACAGGAGGGAGGTGATTGGCAACAAGTGACATACAGGACAGAGGCGCATAGAGGACACCGTTTACACACAGGAGGGAGCTTCTTGGCAGCAAGTGACACACAGGACAGAGGCGCATAGAGGACACCGTTCACACACGAGGGAGCTTATTGGCAGCAAGTGACAGACAGGACAGAGGCGCATAGAGGACACCGATTTACACACAGGAGGGAGCTGATTGTCCGCAAGTGAATACAGGAGAGTTGTGAGTAGGGTTCAGAATGGACTCGAGCTAGAGGCCAGCAGCAACTCAACACTGCACAGGTCAGAGGCGCATAGAGGACACCGTTAACACACAGGAGGGAGTTGATTGTCCGCAAGTGAATACAGGAGAGATGTGAGTAGGGGCCAGAATGGACTCGAGCTAGAGGCCAGCAGCAACTCAACACTGCACAGGTCAGAGGCGCATAGAGGACACCGTTAACACACAGGAGGGAGCTGATTGTCCGCAAGTGAATACACGAGAGATGTGAGTAGGGGCCAGAATGGACTCGAGCTAGAGGCCAGCAGCAACTCAAAATTGCACAGGTCAGAGGCGCATAGAGGACACTGTTAACACACAGGAGGGAGCTGATTGTCCGCAAGTGAATACAGGAGAGATATGAGTAGGGGCCAGAATGGACTCGAGCTAGAGGCCAGCAGCAACTCAACACTGCACAGGACAGAGGCGCATAGAGGACACCGTTAACACACAGGAGGGAGCTGATTGGTAGCAAGTGAATACAGGAGAGATGTGAGTAGGGGCCAGAATGGACTCGAGCTAGAGGCCAGCAGCAACTCAACACTGCACAGGTCAGAGGCGCATAGAGGACACCGTTAACACACAGGAGGGAGCTGATTGTCCGCAAGTGAATACAGGAGAGATGTGAGTAGGGGCCAGAATGGACTCGAGCTAGAGGCCAGCAGCAACTCAACACTGCACAGGACAGAGGCGCATAGAGGACACCGTTAACACACAGGAGGGAGCTTATTGGCAGCAAGTGACAGACAGGACAGAGGCGCATAGAGGACACCGTTTACACACAGGAGGGAGCTTATTGTCCGCAAGTGACACACAGGACAGAGGCGCATAGAGGACACCGTTTACACACAGGAGGGAGCTTATTGGCAGCAAGTGACACACAGGACAGAGGCACATAGAGGACACCGTTAACACACAGGAGGGAGCTGATTGGCAGCAAGTGACATACAGGACAGAGGCGCATAGAGGACACCGTTTACACACAGGATGGAGCTGATTGGGAGCAAGTGACACACAGGACAGAGGCTCATAGAGGACAACGTTTACACACAGGAGGGAGCTGATTGGCAGCAAGTGACACCCAGGACAGAGGCGCATAGAGGACACCGTTAACACACAGGAGGGAGCTGATTGGCAGAAAGTGACACACAGGACAGAGGCGCATAGAGGACACCGTTTACACACAGGAGGGAGCTTATTGTCCGCAAGTGAATACAGGAGAGATGTGAGTAGGGGACAGAATGGACTCGAGCTAAAGGCCAGCAGCAACTCAACACTGCACAGGACAGAGGCGCATAGAGGACACCGTTAACACACAGGAGGGAGCTGATTGGCAACAAGTGACATACAGGACAGAGGCGCATAGAGGACACCGTTTACACACAGGAGGGAGCTTATTAGCAGCAAGTGACACACAGGACAGAGGCGCATAGAGGACACCGTTTACACACAGGAGGGAGCTTATTGGCAGCAAGTGACACACAGGACAGAGGCGCATAGAGGACACCGTTAACACACAGGAGGGAGCTGATTGTCCGCAAGTGAATACAGGAGAGATGTGAGTAGGGGCCAGAATGGACTCGAGCTAGAGGCCAGCAGCAACTCAACACTGCACAGGTCAGAGGCGCATAGAGGACACCGTTAACACACAGAAGGGAGCTGATTGGCAACAAGTGACATACAGGACAGAGGCGCATAGAGGACACCGTTTACACACAGGAGGGAGCTTCTTGGCAGCAAGTGACACACAGGACAGAGGCGCATAGAGGACACCGTTTACACACAGGAGGGAGCTTATTGTCCGCAAGTGAATACAGGAGAGATGTGAGTAGGGGCCAGAATGGACTCGAGCTACAGGCCAGCAGCAACTCAACACTGCACAGGACAGATGCGCATAGAGGACACCGTTAACACACAGGAGGGAGCTGATTGGCAACAAGTGACATACAGGACAGAGGCGCATAGAGGACACCGTTTACACACAGGAGGGAGCTGATTGGGAGCAAGTGACACACAGGACAGAGGCTCATAGAAGACACTGTTTACACACAGGAGGGAGCTGATTGTCTGCAAGTGAATACAGGAGAGATGTGAGTAGGGGCCAGAATGGACTCGAGCTAGAGGCCAGCAGCAACTCAACACTGCACAGGTCAGAAGTGCATAGAGGACACCGTTAACACACAGGAGGGAGCTGATTGGCAGAAAGTGACACACAGGACAGAGGCGCATAGAGGACACAGTTTACACACAGGAGGAGGGAGCTTATTGGCAGCAAGTGACAGACAGGACAGAGGCGCATAGAGGACACCGTTTACACACAGGAGGGAGCTTATTGTCCGCAAGTGAATACAGGAGAGATGTGAGTAGGGGCCAGAATGGACTCGAGCTAGAGGCCAGCAGCAACTCAACACTGTACAGGACAGAGGCGCATAGAGGAAACCGTTAACACACAGGAGGGAGCTGATTGGCAACAAGTGACATACAGGATAGAGGCGCATAGAGGACACCGTTTACACACAGGAGGGAGCTGATTGGGATCAAGTGACACACAGGACAGAGGCTCATAGAGGACAACGTTTACACACAGGAGGGAGCTGATTGGCAGCAAGTGACACACAGGACAGAGGCGCATAGAGGACACCCTTTACACACAGGAGGGAGGTGATTGGCAACAAGTGACATACAGGACAGAGGCGCATAGAGGACACCGTTTACACACAGGAGGGAGCTTATTGGCAGCAAGTGACACACAGGACAGAAGCGCATAGAGGACACCGTTAACACACAGGAGGGAGCTGATTGGCAACAAGTGACATACAGGACAGAGGCGCATAGAGGACACCGTTTACACACAGGAGGGAGCTTCTTGGCAGTAAGTGACACACAGGACAGAGGCGCATACAGGACACCGTTTACACACAGGAGGGAGCTTATTGGCAGCAAGTGACACACAGGACAGAGGCGCATAGAGGACACCGTTAACACACAGGAGGGAGCTGATTGGCAACAAGTGACATACAGGACAGAGGCGCATAGAGGACACCGTTTACACACAGGAGGGAGCTTCTTGGCAGCAAGTGACACACAGGACAGAGGCGCATAGAGGACACCGTTTACACACAGGACGGAGCTTATTGGCAGCAAGTGACAGACAGGACAGAGGCGCATAGAGGACACCGATTTACACACAGGAGGGAGCTGATTGTCCGCAAGTGAATACAGGAGAGTTGTGAGTAGGGTTCAGAATGGACTCGAGCTAGAGGCCAGCAGTAACTCAACACTGCACAGGTCAGAGGCGCATAGAGGACACCGTTAACACACAGGAGGGAGTTGATTGTCAGCAAGTGAATACAGGAGAGATGTGAGTAGGGGCCAGAATGGACTCGAGCTAGAGGCCAGCAGAAACTCAACACTGCACAGGTCAGAGGCGCATAGAGGACACCGTTAACACACAGGAGGGAGCTGATTGTCCGCAAGTGAATACACGAGAGATGTGAGTAGGGGCCAGAATAGACTCGAACTAGAGGCCAGCAGCAACTCAAAATTGCACAGGTCAGAGGCGCATAGAGGACACTGTTAACACACAGGATGGAGCTGATTGTCCGCAAGTGAATACAGGAGAGATGTGAGTAGGGGCCAGAATGGACTCGAGCTAGAGGCCAGCAGCAACTCAACACTGCACAGGACAGAGGCGCATAGAGGACACCGTTAACACACAGGAGGGAGCTGATTGGTAGCAAGTGAATACAGGAGAGATGTGAGTAGGGGCCAGAATGGACTCGAGCTAGAGGCCAGCAGCAACTCAACACTGCACAGGTCAGAGGCGCATAGAGGACACCGTTAACACACAGGAGGGAGCTGATTGTCCGCAAGTGAATACAGGAGAGATGTGAGTAGGGGCCAGAATGGACTCGAGCTAGAGGCCAGCAGCAACTCAACACTACACAGGACAGAGGCGCATAGAGGACACCGTTAACACACAGGAGGGAGCTTATTGGCAGCAAGTGACAGTCAGGACAGAGGCGCATAGAGGACACCGTTTACACACAGGAGGGAGCTTATTGTCCGCAAGTGACACACAGGACAGAGGCGCATAGAGGACACCGTTTACACACAGGAGGGAGCTTATTGGCAGCAAGTGACACACAGGACAGAGGCACATAGAGGACACCGTTAACACACAGGAGGGAGCTGATTGGCAGCAAGTGACACACAGGACAGAGGCGCATAGAGGACACCGTTTACACACAGGATGGAGCTGATTGGGAGCAAGTGACACACAGGACAGAGGCTCATAGAGGACAACGTTAACACATAGGAGGGAGCTGATTGGCAACAAGTGACATACAGGACAGAGGCGCATAGAGGACACCGTTTACACACAGGAGGGAGCTTATTAGCAGCAAGTGACACACAGGACAGAGGCGCATAGAGGACACCGTTTACACACAGGAGGGAGCTGATTGGCAGCAAGTGACACCCAGGACAGAGGCGCATAGAGGACACCGTTTACACACAGGAGGGAGCTGATTGGCAACAAGTGACACACAGGACAGAGGCGCATAGAGGACACCGTTTACACACAGGAGGGAGCTTATTGGCAGCAAGTGACACACAGGACAGAGGCGCATAGAGGACACAGTTAACACACAGGAGGGAGCTGATTGGCAACAAGTGACACACAGGACAGAGGCGCATAGAGGACACCGTTTACACACAGGAGGGAGCTTCTTGGCAGCAGGTGACACACAGGACAGAGGCGCATAGAGGACACCGTTTACACACAGGAGGGAGCTTATTGGCAGCAAGTGACAGACAGGACAGAGGCGCATACAGGACACCGTTTACACACAGGAGGGAGCTTATTGGCAGCAAGTGACACACAGGACAGAGGCGCATAGAGGACACCGTTAACACACAGGAGGGAGCTGATTGTCCGCAAGTGAATACAGGAGAGATGTGAGTAGGGGCCAGAATGGACTCGAGCTAGAGGCCAGCAGCAACTCAACACTGCACAGGTCAGAGGCGCATAGAGGACACCGTTAACACACAGGAGGGAGCTGATTGGCAGAAAGTGACACACAGGACAGAGGCGCATAGAGGACACAGTTTACACACAGGAGGGAGCTTATTGGCAGCAAGTGACAGACAGGACAGAGGCGCATAGAGGACACCGTTTACACACAGGAGGGAGCTTATTGTCCGCAAGTGAATACAGGAGAGATGTGAGTAGGGGCCAGAATGGACTCGAGCTAGAGGCCAGCAGCAACTCAACTCTGCACAGGACAGATGCGCATAGAGGACACCGTTAACACACAGGAGGGAGCTGATTGGCAACAAGTGACATACAGGACAGAGGCGCATAGAGGACACCGTTTACACACAGGAGGGAGCTTATTAGCAGCAAGTGACACACAGGACAGAGGCGCATAGAGGACACAGTTTACACACAGGAGCGAGCTTATTGGCAGCAAGTGACAGACAGGACAGAGGCGCATAGAGGACACCATTTACACACAGGAGGGAGCTTATTGTCCGCAAGTGAATACAGGAGAGATGTGAGTAGGGGCCAGAATGGACTCGAGCTAGAGGCCAGCAGCAACTCAACACTGCACAGGACAGAGGCGCATAGAGGACACCGTTAACACACAGGAGGGAGCTGATTGGCAACAAGTGACATACAGGACAGAGGTGCATAGAGGACACCGTTTACACACAGGAGGGAGCTGATTGGGAGCAAGTGACACACAGGACAGAGGCTCATAGAGGACAACGTTTACACACAGGAGGGAGCTGATTGGCAGCAAGTGACACACAGGACAGAGGCGCATAGAGGACACCGTTTACACACAGGAGGGAGCTGATTGGCAACAAGTAACATACAGGACAGAGGCGCATAGAGGACACCGTTTACACACAGGAGGGAGCTTATTGGCAGCAAGTCACACACAGGGCAGAGGCGCATAGAGGACACCGTTAACACACAGGAGGGAGCTAATTGGCAACAAGTGACATACAGGACAGAGGCGCATAGAGGACACCGTTTACACACAGGAGGGAGCTTCTTGGCAGCAAGTGACACACAGGACAGAGGCGCATACAGGACACCGTTTACACACAGGAGGGAGCTTATTGGCAGCAAGTGACACACAGGACAGAGGCGCATAGAGGACACAGTTAACACACAGGAGGGAGCTGATTGGCAACAAGTGACATACAGGACAGAGGCGCATAGAGGAAACCGTTTACACACAGGAGGGAGCTTCTTGGCAGCAAGTGACACACAGGACAGAGGCGCATAGAGGACACCGTTTACACACAGGAGGGAGCTTATTGGCAGCAAGTGACAGACAGGACAGAGGCGCATAGAGGACACCGATTTACACACAGGAGGGAGCTGATTGTCCGCAAGTGAATACAGGAGAGATGTGAGTAGGGGCCAGAATGGACTCGAGCTAGAGGCCAGCAGCAACTCAACACTGCACAGGTCAGAGGCGCATAGAGGACACTGTTAACACACAGGAGGGAGCTGATTGTCCGCAAGTGAATACAGGAGAGATGTGAGTAGGGGCCAGAATGGACTCGAGCTAGAGGCCAGCAGCAACTCAACACTGCACAGGTCAGAGGCGCATAGAGGACACTGTTAACACACAGGAGGGAGCTGATTGTCCGCAAGTGAATACAGGAGGGATGTGAGTAGGGGCCAGAATGGACTCGAGCTAGAGGCCAGCAGCAACTCAACACTGCACAGGACAGAGGCGCATAGAGGACACCGTTAACACACAGGAGGGAGCTTATTGGCAGCAAGTGACAGACAGGACAGAGGCGCATAGAGGACACCGTTTACACACAGGAGGGAGCTGATTGTCCGCAAGTGAATACAGGAGAAATGTGAGTAGAGGCCAGAATGGACTCGAGCTAGAGGCCAGCAGCAACTCAACCCTGCACAGGACAGAGGCGCATAGAGGACACCGTTAACACACAGGAGGGAGCTGATTGGTAGCAAGTGAATACAGGAGAGATGTGAGTAGGGGCCAGAATGGACTCGAGCTAGAGGCCAGCAGCAACTCAACACTGCAGAGGTCAGAGGCGCATAGAGGACACCGTTAACACACAGGAGGGAGCTGATTGTCCGCAAGTGAATACAGGAGAGATGTGAGTAGGGGCCAGAATGGACTCGAGCTAGAGGCCAGCAGCAACTCAACACTGCACAGGACAGAGGCGCATAGAGGACACCGTTAACACACAGGAGGGAGCTTATTGGCAGCAAGTGACAGACAGGACAGAGGCGCATAGAGGACACCGTTTACACACAGGAGGGAGCTTATTGTCCGCAAGTGACACACAGGACAGAGGCACATAGAGGACACCGTTAACACACAGGATGGAGCTGATTGGGAGCAAGTGACACACAGGACAGAGGCTCATAGAGGACAACGTTTACACACAGGAGGGAGCTGATTGGCAGCAAGTGACACCCAGGACAGAGGCGCATAGAGGACACCGTTTACACACAGGAGGGAGCTGATTGGCAACAAGTGACACACAGGACAGAGGCGCATAGAGGACACCGTTTACACACAGGAGGGAGCTTATTGGCAGCAAGTGACACACAGGACAGAGGCGCATAGAGGACACAGTTAACACACAGGAGGGAGCTGATTGGCAACAAGTGACACACAGGACAGAGGCGCATAGAGGACACCGTTTACACACAGGAGGGAGCTTCTTGGCAGCAAGTGACACACAGGACAGAGGCGCATAGAGGACACCGTTTGCACACAGGAGGGAGCTTATTGGCAGCAAGTGACACACAGGACAGAGGCGCATAGAGGACACCGTTAACACACAGGAGGGAGCTGATTGGCAGAAAGTGACACACAGGACAGAGGCACATAGAAGACACTGTTTACACACAGGAGGGCGCTGATTGTCCGCACGTGAATACAGTAGAGATGCGAGTAGGGGCCAGAATGGACTCGAGCTAGAGGCCAGCAGCAACTCAACACTGCACAGGTCAGAGGCGCATAGAGGACACCGTTAACACACAGGAGGGAGCTGAGTGGCAGAAAGTGACACACAGGACAGAGGCGCATAGAGGACACAGTTTACACACAGGAGGGAGCTTATTGGCAGCAAGTGACAGACAGGACAGAGGCACATAGAGGACACCGTTTACACACAGGAGGGAGCTTATTGTCCACAAGTGAATACAGGAGAGATGTGAGTAGGGGCCAGAATGGACTTGAGCTAGAGGCCAGCAGCAACTCAACACTGCACAGGACAGAGGCGCATAGAGGACACCGTTAACACACAGGAGGGAGCTTATTGGCAGCAAGTGACAAACAGGACAGAGGCGCATACAGGACACCGTTTACACACAGGAGGGAGCTTATTGGCAGCAAGTGACACACAGGACAGAGGCGCATAGAGGACACTGTTAACACACAGGAGGGAGCTGATTGGCAGAAAGTGACACACAGGACAGAGGCACATAGAAGACACAGTTTACACACAGGAGGGAGCTGATTGTCCGCAAGTGAATACAGGAGAGATGTGAGTAGGGGCCAGAATGGACTCGAGCTAGAGGCCAGCAGCAACTCAACACTGCACAGGTCAGAGGCGCATAGAGGACACCGTTAACACACAGGAGGGAGCTGATTGGCAGAAAGTGACACACAGGACAGAGGCGCATAGAGGACACCGTTTACACACAGGAGGGAGCTTATTGTCCGCAAGTGAATACAGGAGAGATGTGAGTAGGGGCCAGAATGGACTCGAGCTAAAGGCCAGCAGCAACTCAACACTGCACAGGACAGAGGCGCATAGAGGACACCGTTAACACACAGGAGGGAGCTGATTGGCAACAAGTGACATACAGGACAGAGGCGCATAGAGGACACCGTTTACACACAGGAGGGAGCTTATTAGCAGCAAGTGACACACAGGACAGAGGCGCATAGAGGACACCGTTTACACACAGGAGGGAGCTTATTGGCAGCAAGTGACACACAGGACAGAGGCGCATAGAGGACACCGTTAACACACAGGAGGGAGCTGATTGTCCGCAAGTGAATACAGGAGAGATGTGAGTAGGGGCCAGAATGGACTCGAGCTAGAGGCCAGCAGCAACTCAACACTGCACAGGTCAGAGGCGCATAGAGGACACCGTTAACACACAGGAGGGAGCTGATTGGCAGAAAGTGACACACAGGACAGAGGCGCATAGAGGACACAGTTTACACACAGGAGGGAGCTTATTGGCAGCAAGTGACAGACAGGACAGAGGCGCATAGAGGACACCGTTTACACACAGGAGGGAGCTTATTGTCCACAAGTGAATACAGGAGAGATGTGAGTAGGGGCCAGAATGGACTCGAGCTACAGGCCAACAGCAACTCAACACTGCACAGGACAGATGCGCATAGAGGACACCGTTAACACACAGGAGGGAGCTGATTGGCAACAAGTGACATACAGGACAGAGGCGCATAGAGGACACCGTTTACACACAGGAGGGAGCTGATTGGGAGCAAGTGACACACAGGACAGAGGCTCATAGAAGACACTGTTTACACACAGGAGGGAGCTGATTGTCTGCAAGTGAATACAGGAGAGATGTGAGTAGGGGCCAGAATGGACTCGAGCTAGAGGCCAGCAGCAACTCAACACTGCACAGGTCAGAGGCGCATAGAGGACACCGTTAACACACAGGAGGGAGCTGATTGGCAGAAAGTGACACACAGGACAGAGGCGCATAGAGGACACAGTTTACACACAGGAGGGAGCTTATTGGCAGCAAGTGACAGACAGGACAGAGGCGCATAGAGGACACCGTTTACACACAGGAGGGAGCTTATTGTCCGCAAGTGAATACAGGAGAGATGTGAGTAGGGGCCAGAATGGACTCGAGCTAGAGGCCAGCAGCAACTCAACACTGTACAGGACAGAGGCGCATAGAGGAAACCGTTAACACACAGGAGGGAGCTGATTGGCAACAAGTGACATACAGGATAGAGGCGCATAGAGGACACCGTTTACACACAGGAGGGAGCTGATTGGGAGCAAGTGACACACAGGACAGAGGCTCATAGAGGACAACGTTTACACACAGGAGGGAGCTGATTGGCAGCAATTGACACACAGGACAGAGGCGCATAGAGGACACCCTTTACACACAGGAGGGAGCTGATTGGCAACAAGTGACATACAGGACAGAGGCGCATAGAGGACACCGTTTACACACAGGAGGGAGCTTATTGGCAGCAAGTGACACACAGGACAGAGGCGCATAGAGGACACCGTTAACACACAGGAGGGAGCTGATTGGCAACAAGTGACATACAGGACAGAGGCGCATAGAGGACACCGTTTACACACAGGAGGGAGCTTCTTGGCAGTAAGTGACACACAGGACAGAGGCGCATACAGGACACCGTTTACACACAGGAGGGAGCTTATTGGCAGCAAGTGACACACGGGACAGAGGCGCATAGAGGACACCGTTAACACACAGGAGGGAGCTGATTGGCAACAAGTGACATACAGGACAGAGGCGCATAGAGGACACCGTTTACACACAGGAGGGAGCTTCTTGGCAGCAAGTGACACACAGGACAGAGGCGCATAGAGGACACCGTTTACACACAGGAGGGAGCTTATTGGCAGCAAGTGACAGACAGGACAGAGGCGCATAGAGGACACCGATTTACACACAGGAGGGAGCTGATTGTCCGCAAGTGAATACAGGAGAGTTGTGAGTAGGGTTCAGAATGGACTCGAGCTAGAGGCCAGCAGCAACTCAACACTGCACAGGTCAGAGGCGCATAGAGGACACCGTTAACACACAGGAGGGAGTTGATTGTCCGCAAGTGAATACAGGAGAGATGTGAGTAGGGGCCAGAATGGACTCGAGCTAGAGGCCAGCAGCAACTCAACACTGCACAGGTCAGAGGCGCATAGAGGACACCGTTAACACACAGGAGGGAGCTGATTGTCCGCAAGTGAATACACGAGAGATGTGAGTAGGGGCCAGAATGGACTCGAGCTAGAGGCCAGCAGCAACTCAAAATTGCACAGGTCAGAGGCGCATAGAGGACACTGTTAACACACAGGAGGGAGCTGATTGTCCGCAAGTGAATACAGGAGAGATGTGAGTAGGGGCCAGAATGGACTCGAGCTAGAGGCCAGCAGCAACTCAACACTGCACAGGACAGAGGCGCATAGAGGACACCGTTAACACACAGGAGGGAGCTGATTGGTAGCAAGTGAATACAGGAGAGATGTGAGTAGGGGCCAGAATGGACTCGAGCTAGAGGCCAGCAGCAACTCAACACTGCACAGGTCAGAGGCGCATAGAGGACACCGTTAACACACAGGAGGGAGCTGATTGTCCGCAAGTGAATACAGGAGAGATGTGAGTAGGGGCCAGAATGGACTCGAGCTAGAGGCCAGCAGCAACTCAACACTGCACAGGACAGAGGCGCATAGAGGACACCGTTAACACACAGGAGGGAGCTTATTGGCAGCAAGTGACAGACAGGACAGAGGCGCATAGAGGACACCGTTTACACACAGGAGGGAGCTTATTGTCCGCAAGTGACACACAGGACAGAGGCGCATAGAGGACACCGTTTACACACAGGAGGGAGCTTATTGGCAGCAAGTGACACACAGGACAGAGGCACATAGAGGACACCGTTAACACACAGGAGGGAGCTGATTGGCAGCAAGTGACATACAGGACAGAGGCGCATAGAGGACACCGTTTACACACAGGATGGAGCTGATTGGGAGCAAGTGACACACAGGACAGAGGCTCATAGAGGACAACGTTTACACACAGGAGGGAGCTGATTGGCAGCAAGTGACACCCAGGACAGAGGCGCATAGAGGACACCGTTAACACACAGGAGGGAGCTGATTGGCAGAAAGTGACACACAGGACAGAGGCGCATAGAGGACACCGTTTACACACAGGAGGGAGCTTATTGTCCGCAAGTGAATACAGGAGAGATGTGAGTAGGGGCCAGAATGGACTCGAGCTAAAGGCCAGCAGCAACTCAACACTGCACAGGACAGAGGCGCATAGAGGACACCGTTAACACACAGGAGGGAGCTGATTGGCAACAAGTGACATACAGGACAGAGGCGCATAGAGGACACCGTTTACACACAGGAGGGAGCTTATTAGCAGCAAGTGACACACAGGACAGAGGCGCATAGAGGACACCGTTTACACACAGGAGGGAGCTTATTGGCAGCAAGTGACACACAGGACAGAGGCGCATAGAGGACACCGTTAACACACAGGAGGGAGCTGATTGTCCGCAAGTGAATACAGGAGAGATGTGAGTAGGGGCCAGAATGGACTCGAGCTAGAGGCCAGCAGCAACTCAACACTGCACAGGTCAGAGGCGCATAGAGGACACCGTTAACACACAGGAGGGAGCTGATTGGCAACAAGTGACATACAGGACAGAGGCGCATAGAGGACACCGTTTACACACAGGAGGGAGCTTCTTGGCAGCAAGTGACACACAGGACAGAGGCGCATAGAGGACACCGTTTACACACAGGAGGGAGCTTATTGTCCGCAAGTGAATACAGGAGAGATGTGAGTAGGGGCCAGAATGGACTCGAGCTACAGGCCAGCAGCAACTCAACACTGCACAGGACAGATGCGCATAGAGGACACCGTTAACACACAGGAGGGAGCTGATTGGCAATAAGTGACATACAGGACAGAGGCGCATAGAGGACACCGTTTACACACAGGAGGGAGCTGATTGGGAGCAAGTGACACACAGGACAGAGGCTCATAGAAGACACTGTTTACACACAGGAGGGAGCTGATTGTCTGCAAGTGAATACAGGAGAGATGTGAGTAGGGGCCAGAATGGACTCGAGCTAGAGGCCAGCAGCAACTCAACACTGCACAGGTCAGAGGTGCATAGAGGACACCGTTAACACACAGGAGGGAGCTGATTGGCAGAAAGTGACACACAGGACAGAGGCGCATAGAGGACACAGTTTACACACAGGAGGGAGCTTATTGGCAGCAAGTGACAGACAGGACAGAGGCGCATAGAGGACACCGTTTACACACAGGAGGGAGCTTATTGTCCGCAAGTGAATACAGGAGAGATGTGAGTAGGGGCCAGAATGGACTCGAGCTAGAGGCCAGCAGCAACTCAACACTGTACAGGACAGAGGCGCATAGAGGAAACCGTTAACACACAGGAGGGAGCTGATTGGCAACAAGTGACATACAGGATAGAGGCGCATAGAGGACACTGTTTACACACAGGAGGGAGCTGATTGGGAGCAAGTGACACACAGGACAGAGGCTCATAGAGGACAACGTTTACACACAGGAGGGAGCTGATTGGCAGCAAGTGACACACAGGACAGAGGCGCATAGAGGACACCCTTTACACACAGGAGGGAGGTGATTGGCAACAAGTGACATACAGGACAGAGGCGCATAGAGGACACCGTTTACACACAGGAGGGAGCTTATTGGCAGCAAGTGACACACAGGACAGAAGCGCATAGAGGACACCGTTAACACACAGGAGGGAGCTGATTGGCAACAAGTGACATACAGGACAGAGGCGCATAGAGGACACCGTTTACACACAGGAGGGAGCTTCTTGGCAGTAAGTGACACACAGGACAGAGGCGCATACAGGACACCGTTTACACACAGGAGGGAGCTTATTGGCAGCAAGTGACACACAGGACAGAGGCGCATAGAGGACACCGTTAACACACAGGAGGGAGCTGATTGGCAACAAGTGACATACAGGACAGAGGCGCATAGAGGACACCGTTTACACACAGGAGGGAGCTTCTTGGCAGCAAGTGACACACAGGACAGAGGCGCATAGAGGACACCGTTTACACACAGGAGGGAGCTTATTGGCAGAAAGTGACAGACAGGACAGAGGCGCATAGAGGACACCGATTTACACACAGGAGGGAGCTGATTGTCCGCAAGTGAATACAGGAGAGTTGTGAGTAGGGTTCAGAATGGACTCGAGCAAGAGGCCAGCAGCAACTCAACACTGCACAGGTCAGAGGCGCATAGAGGACACTGTTAACACACAGGAGGGAGCTGATTGTCCGCAAGTGAATACACGAGAGATGTGAGTAGGGGCCAGAATGGACTCGAACTAGAGGCCAGCAGCAACTCAAAATTGCACAGGTCAGAGGCGCATAGAGGACACTGTTAACACACAGGAGGGAGCTGATTGTCCGCAAGTGAATACAGGAGAGATGTGAGTAGGGGCCAGAATGGACTCGAGCTAGAGGCCAGCAGCAACTCAACACTGCACAGGACAGAGGCGCATAGAGGACACCGTTAACACACAGGAGGGAGCTGATTGGTAGCAAGTGAATACAGGAGAGATGTGAGTAGGGGCCAGAATGGACTCGAGCTAGAGGCCAGCAGCAACTCAACACTGCACAGGTCAGAGGCGCATAGAGGACACCGTTAACACACAGGAGGGAGCTGATTGTCCGCAAGTGAATACAGGAGAGATGTGAGTAGGGGCCAGAATGGACTCGAGCTAGAGGCCAGCAGCAACTCAACACTACACAGGACAGAGGCGCATAGAGGACACCGTTAACACACAGGAGGGAGCTTATTGGCAGCAAGTGACAGACAGGACAGAGGCGCATAGAGGACACCGTTTACACACAGGAGGGAGCTTATTGTCCGCAAGTGACACACAGGACAGAGGCGCATAGAGGACACCGTTTACACACAGGAGGGAGCTTATTGGCAGCAAGTGACACACAGGACAGAGGCACATAGAGGACACCGTTAACACACAGGAGGGAGCTGATTGGCAGCAAGTGACACACAGGACAGAGGCGCATAGAGGACACCGTTTACACACAGGATGGAGCTGATTGGGAGCAAGTGACACACAGGACAGAGGCTCATAGAGGACAACGTTAACACACAGGAGGGAGCTGATTGGCAACAAGTGACATACAGGACAGAGGCGCATAGAGGACACCGTTTACACACAGGAGGGAGCTTATTAGCAGCAAGTGACACACAGGACAGAGGCGCATAGAGGACACCGTTTACACACAGGAGGGAGCTGATTGGCAGCAAGTGACACCCAGGACAGAGGCGCATAGAGGACACCGTTTACACACAGGAGGGAGCTGATTGGCAACAAGTGACACACAGGACAGAGGCGCATAGAGGACACCGTTTACACACAGGAGGGAGCTTATTGGCAGCAAGTGACACACAGGACAGAGGCGCATAGAGGACACAGTTAACACACAGGAGGGAGCTGATTGGCAACAAGTGACACACAGGACAGAGGCGCATAGAGGACACCGTTTACACACAGGAGGGAGCTTCTTGGCAGCAAGTGACACACAGGACAGAGGCGCATAGAGGACACCGTTTACACACAGGAGGGAGCTTATTGGCAGCAAGTGACACACAGGACAGAGGCGCATAGAGGACACCGTTAACACACAGGAGGGAGCTGATTGGCAACAAGTGACATACAGGACAGAGGCGCATAGAGGACACCGTTTGCACACAGGAGGGAGCTTATTGGCAGCAAGTGACACACAGGACAGAGGCGCATAGAGGACACCGTTAACACACAGGAGGGAGCTGATTGGCAGAAAGTGACACACAGGACAGAGGCACATAGAAGACACTGTTTACACACAGGAGGGCGCTGATTGTCCGCAAGTGAATACAGTAGAGATGTGAGTAGGGGCCAGAATGGACTCGAGCTAGAGGCCAGCAGCAACTCAACACTGCACAGGTCAGAGGCGCATAGAGGACACCGTTAACACACAGGAGGGAGCTGATTGGCAGAAAGTGACACACAGGACAGAGGCGCATAGAGGACACAGTTTACACACAGGAGGGAGCTTATTGGCAGCAAGTGAATACAGGAGAGATGTGAGTAGGGGCCAGAATGGACTTGAGCTAGAGGCCAGCAGCAACTCAACACTGCACAGGACAGAGGCGCATAGAGGACACCGTTAACACACAGGAGGGAGCTTATTGGCAGCAAGTGACAGACAGGACAGAGGCGCATACAGGACACCGTTTACACACAGGAGGGAGCTTATTGGCAGCAAGTGACACACAGGACAGAGGCGCATAGAGGACACCGTTAACACACAGGAGGGAGCTGATTGTCCGCAAGTGAATACAGGAGAGATGTGAGTAGGGGCCAGAATGGACTCGAGCTAGAGGCCAGCAGCAACTCAACACTGCACAGGTCAGAGGCGTATAGAGGACACCGTTAACACACAGGAGGGAGCTGATTGGCAGAAAGTGACACACAGGACAGAGGCGCATAGAGGACACAGTTTACACACAGGAGGGAGCTTATTGGCAGCAAGTGACAGACAGGACAGAGGCGCATAGAGGACAGCGTTTACACACAGGAGGGAGCTTATTGTCCGCAAGTGAATACAGGAGAGATGTGAGTAGGGGCCAGAATGGACTCGAGCTAGAGGCCAGCAGCAACTCAACTCTGCACAGGACAGATGCGCATAGAGGACACCGTTAACACACAGGAGGGAGCTGATTGGCAACAAGTGACATACAGGACAGAGGCGCATAGAGGACACCGTTTACACACAGGAGGGAGCTTATTAGCAGAAAGTGACACACAGGACAGGACGCATAGAGGACACCGTTTACACACAGGAGGGAGCTTATTGGCAGCAAGTGACACACAGGACAGAGGCGCATAGAGGACACCGTTAACACACAGGAGGGAGCTGATTGTCCGCAAGTGAATACAGGAGAGATGTGAGTAGGGGCCAGAATGGACTCGAGCTAGAGGCCAGCAGCAACTCAACACTGCACAGGTCAGAGGCGCATAGAGGACACCGTTAACACACAGGAGGGAGCTGATTGGCAGAAAGTGAAACACAGGACAGAGGCGCATAGAGGACACAGTTTACACACAGGAGGGAGCTTATTGGCAGCAAGTGACAGACAGGACAGAGGCGCATAGAGGACACTGTTTACACACAGGAGGGAGCTTATTGTCCGCAAGTGAATACAGGAGAGATGTGAGTAGGGGCCAGAATGGACTCGAGCTAGAGGCCAGCAGCAACTCAACACTGCACAGGACAGATGCGCATAGAGGACACCGTTAACACACAGGAGGGAGCTGATTGGCAACAAGTGACATACAGGACAGAGGCGCATAGAGGACACCGTTTACACACAGGAGGGAGCTGATTGGGAGCAAATGACACACAGGACAGAGGCTCATAGAAGACACTGTTTACACACAGGAGGGAGCTGATTGTCTGCAAGTGAATACAGGAGAGATGTGAGTAGGGGCCAGAATGGACTCGAGCTAGAGGCCAGCAGCAACTCAACACTGCACAGGTCAGAGGCGCATAGAGGACACCGTTAACACACAGGAGGGAGCTGATTGGCAGAAAGTGACACACAGGACAGAGGCGCATAGAGGACACAGTTTACACACAGGAGGGAGCTTATTGGCAGCAAGTGACAGACAGGACAGAGGCGCATAGAGGACACCGTTTACACACAGGAGGGAGCTTATTGTCCGCAAGTGAATACAGGAGAGATGTGAGTAGGGGCCAGAATGGACTCGAGCTAGAGGCCAGCAGCAACTCAACACTGTACAGGACAGAGGCGCATAGAGGAAACCGTTAACACACAGGAAGGAGCTGATTGGCAACAAGTGACATACAGGACAGAGGCGCATAGAGGACACCGTTTACACACAGGAGGGAGCTGATTGGGAGCAAGTGACACACAGGACAGAGGCTCATAGAGGACAACGTTTACACACAGGAGGGAGCTGATTGGCAGCAAGTGACACACAGGACAGAGGCGCATAGAGGACACCCTTTACACACAGGAGGGAGCTGATTGGCAACAAGTGACATACAGGACAGAGGCGCATAGAGGACACCGTTTACACACAGGAGGGAGCTTATTGGCAGCAAGAGACACAAAGGACAGAGGCGCATAGAGGACACGGTTAACACACAGGAGGGAGCTGATTGGCAACAAGTGACATACAGGACAGAGGCGCATAGAGGACACCGTTTACACACAGGAGGGAGCTTCTTGGCAGTGACACACAGGACAGAGGCGCATACAGGACACTGTTTACACACAGGAGGGAGCTTATTGGCAGCAAGTGACACACAGGACAGAGGCGCATAGAGGACACCGTTAACACACAGGAGGGAGCTGATTGGCAACAAGTGACATACAGGACAGAGGCGCATAGAGGACACAGTTTACACACAGGAGGGAGCTTCTTGGCAGCAAGTGACACACAGGACAGAGGCGCATAGAGGACACCGTTTACACACAGGAGGGAGCTTATTGGCAGCAAGTGACAGACAGGACAGAGCCGCATAGAGAACACCGATTTACACACAGGAGGGAGCTGATTGTCCGCAAGTGAATACAGGAGAGTTGTGAGTAGGGTTCAGAATGGACTCGAGCTAGAGGCCAGCAGCAACTCAACACTGCACAGGTCAGAGGCGCATAGAGGACACCGTTAACACACAGGAGGGAGTTGATTGTCCGCAAGTGAATACAGGAGAGATGTGAGTAGGGGCCAGAATGGACTCGAGCTAGAGGCCAGCAGCAACTCAACACTGCACAGGTCAGAGGCGCATAGAGGACACCGTTAACACACAGGAGGGAGCTGATTGTCCGCAAGTGAATACACGAGAGATGTGAGTAGGGGCCAGAATGGACTCGAGCTAGAGGCCAGCAGCAACTCAAAATTGCACAGGTCAGAGGCGCATAGAGGACACTGTTAACACACAGGAGGGAGCTGATTGTCCGCAAGTGAATACAGGAGAGATGTGAGTAGGGGCCAGAATGGACTCGAGCTAGAGGCCAGCAGCAACTCAACACTGCACAGGACAGAGGCGCATAGAGGACACCGTTAACACACAGGAGGGAGCTTATTGGCAGCAAGTGACAGACAGGACAGAGGCGCATAGAGGACACCGTTTACACACAGGAGGGAGCTGATTGTCCCCAAGTGAATACAGGAGAGATGTGAGTAGGGGCCAGAATGGACTCGAGCTAGAGGCCAGCAGCAACTCAACACTGCACAGGACAGAGGCACATAGAGGACACCGTTAACACACAGGAGGGAGCTTATTGGCAGCAAGTGACAGACAGGACAGAGGCGCATAGAGGACACCGTTTACACACAGGAGGGAGCTGATTGTCTGCAAGTGAATACAGGAGAGATGTGAGTAGGGGCCAGAGTGGACTCGAGCTAGAGGCCAGCAGCAACTCAACACTGCACAGGACAGAGGCGCATAGAGGACACTGTTAACACACAGGAGGGAGCTGATTGGTTGCAAGTGAATACAGGAGAGATGTGAGTAGGGGCAGAATGGACTCGAGCTAGAGGCCAGAAGCAACTCAACACTGCACAGGTCAGAGGCGCATAGAGGACACCGTTAACACACAGGAGGGAGCTGATTGTCCGCAAGTGAATACAGGAGAGATGTGAGTAGGGGCCAGAATGGACTCGAGCTAGAGGCCAGCAGCAACTCAACACTGCACAGGTCAGAGGCGCATAGAGGACACCGTTAACACACAGGAGGGAGCTGATTGTCTGCAAGTGAATACAGGAGAGATGTGAGTAGGGGCCAGAATGGACTCGAGCTAGAGGCCAGCAGCAACTCAACACTGCACAGGTCAGAGGCGCATAGAGGACACTGTTAACACACAGGAGGGAGCTGATTGTCCGCAAGTGAATACAGGAGAGATGTGAGTAGGGGCCAGAATGGACTCGAGCTAGAGGCCAGCAGCAACTCAACACTGCACAGGTCAGAGGCGCATAGAGGACACCGTTAACACACAGGAGGGAGCTGATTGTCCGCAAGTGAATACAGGAGAGATGTGAGTAGGGGCCAGAATGGACTTGAGCTAGAGGCCAGCAGCAACTCAACACTGCACAGGACAGAGGCGCATAGAGGACACCCTTAACACACAGGAGGGAGGTTATTGGCAGCAAGTGACACACAGGACAGAGGCGCATAGAGGACACCGTTAACACACAGGAGGGAGCTGATTGTCCGCAAGTGAATACAGGAGAGATGTGAGTAGGGGCCAGAATGGACTCGAGCTAGAGGCCAGCAGCAACTCAACACTGCACAGGACAGAGGCGCATAGAGGACACCGTTAACACACAGGAGGGAGCTGATTGGTAGCAAGTGAATACAGGAGAGATGTGAGTAGGGGCCAGAATGGACTCGAGCTAGAGGCCATCAGCAACTCAACACTGCACAGGTCAGAGGCGCATAGAGGAAACCGTTAACACACAGGAGGGAGCTGATTGTCCGCAAGTGAATACAGGAGAGATGTGAGTAGGGGCCAGAATGGACTCGAGCTAGAGGCCAGCAGCAACTCAACACTGCACAGGACAGAGGCGCATAGAGGACACCGTTAACACACAGGAGGGAGCTTATTGGCAGCAAGTGACAGACAGGACAGAGGCGCATAGAGGACACCGTTTACACACAGGAGGGAGCTTATTGTCCGCAAGTGACACACAGGACAGAGGCGCATAGAGGACACCGTTTACACACAGGAGGGAGCTTATTGGCAGCAAGTGACACACAGGACAGAGGCACATAGAGGACACCGTTAACACACAGGAGGGAGCTGATTGGCAGCAAGTGACATACAGGACAGAGGCGCATAGAGGACACCGTTTACACACAGGATGGAGCTGATTGGGAGCAAGTGACACACAGGACAGAGGCTCATAGAGGACAACGTTTACACACAGGAGGGAGCTGATTGGCAGCAAGTGACACCCAGGACAGAGGCGCATAGAGGACACCGTTTACACACAGGAGGGAGCTGATTGGCAGAAAGTGACACACAGGACAGAGGCGCATAGAGGACACAGTTTACACACAGGAGGGAGCTTATTGGCAGCAAGTGACAGACAGGACAGAGGCGCATAGAGGACACCGTTTACACACAGGAGGGAGCTTATTGTCCGCAAGTGAATACAGGAGAGATGTGAGTAGGGGCCAGAATGGACTCGAGCTAGAGGCCAGCAGCAACTCAACACTGCACAGGACAGATGCGCATAGAGGACACCGTTAACACACAGGAGGGAGCTGATTGGCAACAAGTGACATACAGGACAGAGGCGCATAGAGGACACCGTTTACACACAGGAGGGAGCTTATTAGCAGAAAGTGACACACAGGACAGAGGCGCATAGAGGACACCGTTTACACACAGGAGGGAGCTTATTGGCAGCAAGTGACACACAGGACAGAGGCGCATAGAGGACACCGTTAACACACAGGAGGGAGCTGATTGTCCGCAAGTGAATACAGGAGAGATGTGAGTAGGGGCCAGAATGGACTCGAGCTAGAGGCCAGCAGCAACTCAACACTGCACAGGTCAGAGGCGCATAGAGGACACCGTTAACACACAGGAGGGAGCTGATTGGCAGAAAGTGACACACAGGACAGAGGCGCATAGAGGACACAGTTTACACACAGGAGGGAGCTTATTGGCAGCAAGTGACAGACAGGACAGAGGCGCATAGAGGACACCGTTTACACACAGGAGTGAGCTTATTGTCCGCAAGTGAATACAGGAGAGATGTGAGTAGGGGCCAGAATGGACTCGAGCTAGAGGCCAGCAGCAACTCAACACTGCACAGGAGAGAGGCGCATAGAGGACACCGTTAACAAACAGGAGGGAGCTGATTTGCAAAAAGTTACATACAGGACAGAGGCGCATAGAGGACACCATTTACACACAGGAGGGAGCTGACTGGGAGCAAGTGACACACAGGACAGAGGCTCATAGAAGACACTGTTTACACACAGGAGGGAGCTGATTGTCCGCAAGTGAATACAGGAGAGATGTGAGTAGTGGCCAGAATGGACTCGAGCTAGAGGCCAGCAGCAACTCAACACTGCACAGGTCAGAGGCGCATAGAGGACACCGTTAACACACAGGAGGGAGCTGATTGTCCGCAAATGAATACAGGAGAGATGTGAGTAGCGGCCAGAATGGACTCGAGCTAGAGGCCAGCAGCAACTCAACACTGCACAGGACAGAGGCGCATAGAGGACACCGTTAACACACATGAGGGAGCTTATTGGCAGCAAGTGACAGACAGGACAGAGGCGCATAGAGGACACCGTTTACACACAGGAGGGAGCTGATTGTCCGCAAGTGAATACAGGAGAGATGTGAGTAGGGGCCAGAATGGACTCGAGCTAGAGGCCAGCAGCAACTCAACACTGCACAGGACAGAGGCGCATAGAGGACACCGTTAACACAAGGGAGGGAGCTTATTGGCAGCAAGTGACAGACAGGACAGAGGCGCATAGAGGACACCGTTTACACACAGGAGGGAGCTGATTGTCCGCAAGTGAATACAGGAGAGATGTGAGTAGGGGCCAGAGTGGACTCGAGCTAGAGGCCAGCAGCAACTTAACACTGCACAGGACAGAGGCGCATAGAGGACACCGTTAACACAAAGGAGGGAGCTGATTGGTTGCAAGTGAATACAGGAGAGATGTGAGTAGGGGCCAGAATGGACTCGAGCTAGAGGCCAGAAGCAACTCAACACTGCACAGGTCAGAGGCGCATAGAGGACACCGTTAACACACAGGAGGGAGCTGATTGTCCGCAAGTGAATACAGGAGAGATGTGAGTAGGGGCCAGAATGGACTCGAGCTAGAGGCCAGCAGCAACTCAACACTGCACAGGTCAGAGGCGCATAGAGGACACCGTTAACACACAGGAGTTAGCTGATTGTCCGCAAGTGAATACAGGATAGATGTGAGTAGGGGCCAGAATGGACTCGAGCTAGAGGCCAGCAGCAACTCAACACTGCACAGGACAGAGGCGCATAGAGGACACCGTTAACACACAGGAGGGAGCTTATTGGCAGCAAGTGACAGACAGGACAGAGGCGCATAGAGGACACCGTTTACACACAGGAGGGAGCTGATTGTCCGCAAGTGAATACAGGAGAGATGTGAGTAGGGGCCAGAATGGACTCGAGCTAGAGGCCAGCAGCAACTCAACACTGCACAGGTCAGAGGCGCATAGAGGACACCGTTAACACACAGGAGGGAGCTGATTGGCAACAAGTGACATACAGGACAGAGGCGCATAGAGGACACCGTTTACACACAGGAGGGAGCTTATTGTCCGCAAGTGACACACAGGACAGAGGTGCATAGAGGACACCGTTTACACACAGGAGGGAGCTTATTGGCAGCAAGTGACAGACAGGACAGAGGCGCATAGAGGACACCGTTTACACACAGGAGGGAGCTGATTGTCCCCAAGTGAATACAGGAGAGATGTGAGTAGGGGCCAGAATGGACTCGAGCTAGAGGCCAGCAGCAACTCAACACTGCACAGGCCAGAGGCGCATAGAGGACACCGTTAACACACAGGAGGGAGCTGATTGTCCGCAAGTGAATACAGGAGAGATGTGAGTAGGGGCCAGAATGGACTCGAGCTAGAGGCCAGCAGCAACTCAACACTGCACAGGCCAGAGGCGCATAGAGGACACCGTTAACACACAGGAGGGAGCTGATTGTCCGCAAGTGAATACAGGAGAGATGTGAGTAGGGGCCAGAATGGACTCGAGCTAGAGGCTAGCAGCAACTCAACACTGCACAGGTCAGAGGCGCATAGAGGACACCGTTAACACACAGGAGGGAGCTGATTGTCCGCAAGTGAATACAGGAGAGATGTGAGTAGGGGCCAGAATGGACTCGAGCTAGAGGCCAGCAGAAACTCAACACTGCACAGGACAGAGGCGCATAGAGGACACCGTTAACACACAGGAGGGAGCTTATTGGCAGCAAGTGACAGACAGGACAGAGGCACATAGAGGACACCGTTTACACAGAGGAGGGAGCTGATTGTCCGCAAGTGAATACAGGAGAGATGTGAGTAGGGGCCAGAATGGACTCAAGCTAGAGGCCAGCAGCAACTCAACACTGCACAGGACAGTGGCGCATAGAGGACACCGTTAACACACAGGAGGGAGCTGATTGGTAGCAAGTGAATACAGGAGAGATGTGAGTAGGGGCCAGAATGAACTCGAGCTAGAGGCCAGTAGCAACTCAACACTGCACAGGTCAGAGGCGCATAGAGGACACCGTTAACACACAGGAGGGAGCTGATTGTTCGCAAGTGAATACAGGAGAGATGTGAGTAGGGGCCAGAATGGACTCGAGCTAGAGGCCAGCAGCAACTCAACACTGCACAGGACAGAGGCGCATAGAGGACACCGTTAACACACAGGAGGGAGCTTATTGGCAGCAAGTGACAGACAGGACAGAGGCGCATAGAGGACACCGTTTACACACAGGAGGGAGCTTATTGTCCGCACGTGACACACAGGACAGAGGCGCATAGAGGACACCGTTTACACACAGGAGGGAGCTTATTGGCAGCAAGTGACACACAGGACAGAGGCGCATAGAGGACACCATTAACACACAGGAGGGAGCTGATTGGCAACAAGTGACATACAGGACAGAGGCGCATAGAGGACACCGTTTACACACAGGAGGGAGCTGATTGGGAGCAAGTGACACACAGGACAGAGGCTCATAGAGGACAACGTTTACACACAGGAGGGAGCTGATTGGCAGCACGTGACACACAGGACAGAGGCACATAGAGGACACCGTTTACACACAGGAGGGAGCTGATTGGCAACAAGTGACATACAGGACAGAGGCGCATAGAGGACACCGTTTACACACAGGAGGGAGCTTATTGGCAGCAAGTGACACACAGGACAGAGGCGCATAGAGGACACCGTCAACACACAGGAGGGAGCTGATTGGCAACAAGTGACATACAGGACAGAGGCGCATAGAGGACACCGTTTGCACACTGGAGGGAGCTTATTGGCAGCAAGTGACACACAGGACAGGGGCGCATAGAGGACACCGTTAACACACAGGAGGGAGCTGATTGGCAGAAAGTGACACACAGGACAGAGGCACACAGAAGACACTGTTTACACACAGGAGGGAGCTGATTGTCCGCAAGTGAATACAGGAGCGATGTGAGTAGGGGCCAGAATGGACTCGAGCTAGAGGCCAGCAGCAACTCAACACTGCACAGGTCAGAGGCGCATAGAGGACACCGTTAACACACAGGAGGGAGCTGATTGGCAGAAAGTGACACACAGGACAGAGGCACATAGAGGACACAGTTTACACACAGGAGGGAGCTTATTGGCAGCAAGTGAATACAGGAGAGATGTGAGTAGGGGCCAGAATGGACTCGAGCTAGAGGCCAGCAGCAACTCAACACTGCACAGGTCAGAGGCGCATAGAGGACACCGTTAACACACAGGAGGGAGCTGATTGGCAGAAAGTGACACACAGGACAGAGGCGCATAGAGGACACCGTTTACACACAGGAGGGAGCTTATTGGCAGCAAGTGACACACAGGACAGAGGCGCATAGAGGACACCGTTTACACACAGGAGGGAGCTTATTGCCAGCAAGTGACATACAGGACAGAGGCGCATAGAGGACACCGTTTACACACAGGATGGAGCTGATTGGGAGCAAGTGACACACAGGACAGAGGCTCATAGAGGACAACGTTTACACACAGGATGGAGCTGATTGGCAGCAAGTGACACACAGGACAGAGGAGCAAAGAGGACACCGTTTACACACAGGAGGGAGCTGATTGGCAACAAGTGACACACAGGACAGAGGCGCATAGAGGACACCGTTTACACACAGGAGGGAGCTTATTGGCAGCAAGTGACACAAAGGACAGAGGCGCATAGAGGACACCGTTAACACACAGGAGGGAGCTGATTGGCAACAAGTGACACACAGGACAGGTGCGCATAGAGGACACCGTTTACACACAGGGGGAGCTTCTTGGCAGCAAGTGACATACAGGACAGAGGCGCATAGAGGACACCGTTTACACACAGGAGGGAGCTTATTGACAGCAAGTGACACACAGGACAGAGGCGCATATAGGACACCGTTAACACACAGGAGGGAGCTGATTGGCAACAAGTGACATACAGGACAGAGGCGCATAGAGGACACCGTTTGCACACAGGAGGGAGCTTATTGGCAGCAAATGACACACAGGACAGAGGCGCATAGAGGACACTGTTAACACACAGGAGGGAGCTGATTGGCAGAAAGTGACACACAGGACAGAGGCACATAGAAGACACTGTTTACACACAGGAGGGCGCTGATTGTCCGCAAGTGAATACAGTAGAGATGTGAGTAGGGGCCAGAATGGACTCGAGCTAGAGGCCAGCAGCAACTCAACACTGCACAGGTCAGAGGCGCATAGAGGACACCGTTAACACACAGGAGGGAGCTTATTGGCAGGAAGTGACACACAGGACAGAGGCGCATAGAGGACACCGTTAACACACAGGAGGGAGCTGATTGGCAGAAAGTGACACACAGGACAGAGGCACATAGAAGACACTGTTTACACACAGGAGGGAGCTGATTGTCCGCAAGTGAATACAGGAGAGATGTGAGTAGGGGCCAGAATGGACTCGAGCTAGAGGCCAGCAGCAACTCAACACTGCACAGGTCAGAGGCGCATAGAGGACACCGTTAACACACATGAGGGAGCTGATTGGCAGAAAGTGACACACAGGACAGAGGCGCATAGAGGACACCGTTTACACACAGGAGGGAGCTTATTGTCCGCAAGTGAATACAGGAGAGATGTGAGTAGGGGCCAGAATGGACTCGAGCTAGAGGCCAGCAGCAACTCAACACTGCACAGGACAGAGGCGCATAGAGGACACCGTTTACACACAGGAGGGAGCTTATTGGCAGCAAGTGACACACAGGACAGAGGCGCATAGAGGACACCGTTAACACACAGGAGGGAGCTGATTGTCCGCAAGTCAATACAGGAGAGATGTGAGTAGGGGCCAGAATGGACTCGAGCTAGAGGCCAGCAGCAACTCAACACTGCACAGGTCAGAGGCGCATAGAGGACACCGTTAACACACAGGAGGGAGCTGATTGGCAGAAAGTGACACACAGGACAGAGGCGCATAGAGGACACAGTTTACACACAGGAGGGAGCTTATTGGCAGCAAGTGACAGACAGGACAGAGGCGCATAGAGGACACCGTTTACACACAGGAGGGAGCTTATTGTCCGCAAGTGAATACAGGAGAGATGTGAGTAGGGGCCAGAATGGACTCGAGCTAGAGGCCAGAAGCAACTCAACACTGCACAGGAGAGAGGCGCATAGAGGACACCGTTAACACACAGGAGGGAGCTGATTGGCAACAAGTGACATACAGGACAGAGGCGCATAAAGGACACCGTTTACACACAGGAGGGAGCTGATTGGGAGCAAGTGACACACAGGACAGAGGCTCATAGAAGACACTGTTTACACACAGGAGGGAGCTGATTGTCCGCAAGTGAATACAGGAGAGATGTGAGCAGTGGCCAGAATGGAATCGAGCTAGAGGCCAGCAGCAACTCAACACTGCACAGGTCAGAGGCGCATAGAGGACACCGTTAACACACAGGAGGGAGCTGATTGTCCGCAAGTGAATACAGGAGAGATGTGAGTAGGGGCCAGAATGGACTCGAGCTAGAGGCCAGCAGCAACTCATCACTGCACAGGACAGAGGCGCATAGAGGACACCGTTAACACACAGGAGGGAGCTTATTGGCAGCAAGTGACAGACAGGACAGAGGCGCATAGAGGACACCGTTTACACACAGGAGGGAGCTGATTGTCCGCAAGTGAATACAGGAGAGATGTGAGTAGGGGCCAGAATGGATTCGAGCTAGAGGCCAGCAGCAACTCAACACTGCACAGGACAGAGGCGCATAGAGGACACCGTTAACACAAGGGAGGGAGCTTATTGGCAGCAAGTGACAGACAGGACAGAGGCGCATAGAGGACACCGTTTTCACACAGGAGGGAGCTGATTGTCCGCAAGTGAATACAGGAGAGATGTGAGTAAGGGCCAGAGTGGACTCGAGCTAGAGGCCAGCAGCAACTCAACACTGCACAGGACAGAGGCGCATAGAGGACACCGTTAACACACAGGAGGGAGCTGATTGGTTGCAAGTGAATACAGGAGAGATGTGAGTAGGGGCCAGAATGGACTCGAGCTAGAGGCCAGAAGCAACTCAACACTGCACAGGTCAGAGGCGCATAGAGGACACCGTTAACACACAGGAGGGAGCTGATTGTCCGCAAGTGAATACAGGAGAGATGTGAGTAGGGGCCAGAATGAACTCGAGCTAGAGGCCAGCAGCAACTCAACACTGCACAGGTCAGAGGAGCATAGAGGACACCGTTAACACACAGGAGGGAGCTGATTGTCCGCAAGTGAATACAGGAGAGATGTGAGTAGGGGCCAGAATGGACTCGAGCTAGAGGCCAGCAGCAACTCAACACTGCACAGGACAGAGGCGCATAGAGGACACCGTTAACACACAGGAGGGAGCTTATTGGCAGCAAGTGACAGACAGGACAGAGGCACATAGAGGACACCGTTTACACACAGGAGGGAGCTGATTGTCCGCAAGTGAATACAGAAGAGATGTGAGTAGGGGCCAGAATGGACTCGAGCTAGAGGCCAGCAGCAACTCAACACTGCACAGGTCAGAGGCGCATAGAGGACACCGTTAACACACAGGAGGGAGCTGATTGTCTGCAAGTGAATACAGGAGAGATGTGAGTATGGGCCAGAATGGACTCGAGCTAGAGGCCAGCAGCAACTCAACACTGCACAGGCCAGAGGCGCATAGAGGACACCGTTAACACACAGGAGGGAGCTGATTGTCCGCAAGTGAATACAGGAGAGATGTGAGTAGGGGCCAGAATGGACTCGAGCTAGAGGCCAGCAGCAACTCAACACTGCACAGGACAGAGGCGCATAGAGGACACCGTTAACACAAGGGAGGGAGCTTATTGGCAGCAAGTGACAGACAGGACAGAGGCGCATAGAGGACACCGTTTACACACAGGAGGGAGCTGATTGTCCGCAAGTGAATACAGGAGAGATGTGAGTAGGGGCCAGAGTGGACTCGAGCTAGAGGCCAGCAGCAACTCAACACTGCACAGGACAGAGGCGCATAGAGGACACCGTTAACACACAGGAGGGAGCTGATTGTCCGCAAGTGAATACAGGAGAGATGTGAGTAGGGGCCAGAATGAACTCGAGCTAGAGGCCAGCAGCAACTCAACACTGCACAGGTCAGAGGCGCATAGAGGACACCGTTAACACACAGGAGGGAGCTGATTGTCCGCAAGTGAATACAGGAGAGATGTGAGTAGGGGCCAGAATGGACTCGAGCTAGAGGCCAGCATCAACTCAACACTGCACAGGACAGAGGCGCATAGAGGACAACGTTAACACACAGGAGGGAGCTTATTGGCAGCAAGTGACAGACAGGACAGAGGCGCATAGAGGACACCGTTTACACACAGGAGGGAGCTGATTGTCCGCAAGTGAATACAGGAGAGATGTGAGTAGGGGCCAGAATGGACTCGAGCTAGAGGCCAGCAGCAACTCAACACTGCACAGGTCAGAGGCGCATAGAGAACACCGTTAACACACAGGAGGGAGCTGATTGTCTGCAAGTGAATACAGGAGAGATGTGAGTATGGGCCAGAATGGACTCGAGCTAGAGGCCAGCAGCAACTCAACACTGCACAGGCCAGAGGCGCATAGAGGACACCGTTAACACACAGGAGGGAGCTGATTGTCCGCAAGTGAATACAGGAGAGATGTGAGTAGGGGCCAGAATGGACTCAAGCTAGAGGCTAGCAGCAACTCAACACTGCACAGGTCAGAGGCGCATAGAGGACACCGTTAACACACAGGAGGGAGCTGATTGTCCGCAAGTGAATACAGGAGAGATGTGAGTAGGGGCCAGAATGGACTCGAGCTAGAGGCCAGCAGCAACTCAACACTGCACAGGACAGAGGCGCATAGAGGACACCGTTAACACACAGGAGGGAGCTTATTGGCAGCAAGTGACAGACAGGACAGAGGTGCATAGAGGACACCGTTTACACAGAGGAGGGAGCTGATTGTCCGCAAGTGAATACAGGAGAGATGTGAGTAGGGGCCAGAATGGACTCGAGCTAGAGGCCATCAGCAACTCAACACTGCACAGGACAGTGGCGCATAGAGGACACCGTTAACACACAGGAGGGAGCTGATTGGTAGCAAGTGAATACAGGAGAGATGTGAGTAGGGGCCAGAATGGACTCGAGCTAGAGGCCAGTAGCAACTCAACACTGCACAGGTCAGAGGCGCATAGAGGACACCATTAACACACAGGAGGGAGCTTATTGTTCGCAAGTGAATACAGGAGAGATGTGAGTAGGGGCCAGAATGGACTCGAGCTAGAGGCCAGCAGCAACTCAACACTGCACAGGACAGAGGCGCATAGAGGACACCGTTAACACACAGCAGGGAGCTTATTGGCAGCAAGTGACAGACAGGACAGAGGCGCATAGAGGACACCGTTTACACACAGGAGGGAGCTTATTGTCCGCAAGTGACACACAGGACAGAGGCGCATAGAGGGCACCGTTAACACACAGGAGGGAGCTTATTGGCAACAAATGACACACAGGACAGAGGCGCATAGAGGACACCATTAACACACAGGAGGGAGCTGATTGGCAACAAGTGACATACAGGACAGAGGCGCATAGAGGACACCGTTTACACACAGGAGGGAGCTGATTGGGAGCAAGTGACACACAGGACAGAGGCTCATAGAGGACAACGTTTACACACAGGAGGGAGCTGATTGGCAGCAAGTGACACACAGGACAGAGGCACATAGAGGACACCGTTTACACACAGGAGGGAGCTGATTGGCAACAAGTGACATACAGGACAGAGGCGCATAGAGGACACCGTTTACACACAGGAGGGAGCTTATTGGCAGCAAGTGACACACAGGACAGAGGCGCATAGAGGATACCGTTAACACACAGGAGGGAGCTGATTGGCAACAAGTGACATACAGGACAGAGGCGCATAGAGGACACCGTTTGCACACTGGAGGGAGCTTATTGGCAGCAAGTGACACACAGGACAGAGGCGCATAGAGGACACCGTTTACACACAGGAGGGAGCTGATTGGCAGCAAGTGACACACAGGACAGAGGCACATAGAGGACACCGTTTACACACAGGAGGGAGCTTATTGTCCGCAAGTGACACACAGGACAGAGGCGCATAGAGGACACCGTTTACACACAGGAGGGAGCTTATTGGCAGCAAGTGACAGACAGGACAGAGGCGCATAGAGGACACCGTTTACACACAGGAGGGAGCTGATTGTCCCCAAGTGAATACAGGAGAGATGTGAGTAGGGGCCAGAATGGACTCGAGGTAGAGGCCAGCAGCAACTCAACACTGCACAGGCCAGAGGCGCATAGAGGACACCGTTAACACACAGGAGGGAGCTGATTGTCCGCAAGTGAATACAGGAGAGATGTGAGTAGGGGCCAGAATGGACTCGAGCTAGAGGCCAGCAGCAACTCAACACTGCACAGGCCAGAGGCGCATAGAGGACACCGTTAACACACAGGAGGGAGCTGATTGTCCGCAAGTGAATACAGGAGAGATGTGAGTAGGGGCCAGAATGGACTCGAGCTAGAGGCTAGCAGCAACTCAACACTGCACAGGTCAGAGGCGCATAGAGGACACCGTTAACACACAGGAGGGAGCTGATTGTCCGCAAGTGAATACAGGAGAGATGTGAGTAGGGGCCAGAATGGACTCGAGCTAGAGGCCAGCAGCAACTCAACACTGCACAGGACAGAGGCGCATAGAGGACACCGTTAACACACAGGAGGGAGCTTATTGGCAGCAAGTGACAGACAGGACAGAGGCGCATAGAGGACACCGTTTACACAGAGGAGGGAGCTGATTGTCCGCAAGTGAATACAGGAGAGATGTGAGTAGGGGCCAGAATGGACTCAAGCTAGAGGCCAGCAGCAACTCAACACTGCACAGGACAGTGGCGCATAGAGGACACCGTTAACACACAGGAGGGAGCTGATTGGTAGCAAGTGAATACAGGAGAGATGTGAGTAGGGGCCAGAATGAACTCGAGCTAGAGGCCAGTAGCAACTCAACACTGCACAGGTCAGAGGCGCATAGAGGACACCGTTAACACACAGGAGGGAGCTGATTGTTCGCAAGTGAATACAGGAGAGATGTGAGTAGGGGCCAGAATGGACTCGAGCTAGAGGCCAGCAGCAACTCAACACTGCACAGGACAGAGGCGCATAGAGGACACCGTTAACACACAGGAGGGAGCTTATTGGCAGCAAGTGACAGACAGGACAGAGGCGCATAGAGGACACCGTTTACACACAGGAGGGAGCTTATTGGCAACAAGTGACATACAGGACAGAGGCGCATAGAGGACACCGTTTACACACAGGAGGGAGCTTATTGGCAGCAAGTGACACACAGGACAGAGGCGCATAGAGGACACCGTCAACACACAGGAGGGAGCTGATTGGCAACAAGTGACATACAGGACAGAGGCGCATAGAAGACACCGTTTGCACACTGGAGGGAGCTTATTGGCAGCAAGTGACACACAGGACAGGGGCGCATAGAGGACACCGTTAACACACAGGAGGGAGCTGATTGGCAGAAAGTGACACACAGGACAGAGGCACACAGAAGACACTGTTTACACACAGGAGGGAGCTGATTGTCCGCAAGTGAATACAGGAGCGATGTGAGTAGGGGCCAGAATGGACTCGAGCTAGAGGCCAGCAGCAACTCAACACTGCACAGGTCAGAGGCGCATAGAGGACACCGTTAACACACAGGAGGGAGCTGATTTGCAGAAAGTGACACACAGGACAGAGGCACATAGAGGACACAGTTTACACACAGGAGGGAGCTTATTGGCAGCAAGTGAATACAGGAGAGATGTGAGTAGGGGCCAGAATGGACTCGAGCTAGAGGCCAGCAGCAACTCAACACTGCACAGGTCAGAGGCGCATAGAGGACACCGTTAACACACAGGAGGGAGCTGATTGGCAGAAAGTGACACACAGGACAGAGGCGCATAGAGGACACAGTTTACACACAGGAGGGAGCTTATTGGCAGCAAGTGACAGACAGGACAGAGGCGCATAGAGGACACCGTTTACACACAGGAGGGAGCTTATTGTCCGCAAGTGAATACAGGAGAGATGTGAGTAGGGGCAAGAATGGACTCGAGCTAGAGGCCAGCAGCAACTCAACAATGCACAGGACAGAGGCGCATAGAGGACACCGTTAACACACAGGAGGGAGCTGATTGGCAACAAGTGACATACAGGACAGAGGCGCATAGAGGACACCGTTTACACACAGGAGGGAGCTGATTGGGAGCAAGTGACACACAGGACAGAGGCTCATAGAGGACAACGTTTACACACAGGAGGGAGCTGATTGGCAGCAAGTGACACACAGGACAGAGGCGCATAGAGGACACCGTTTACACACAGGAGGGAGCTGATTGGCAACAAGTGACATACAGGACAGAGGCGCATAGAGGACACCGTTTACACACAGGAGGGAGCTTATTGGCAGCAAGTGACACACAGGACAGAGGCGCATAGAGGACACCGTTTACACACAGGAGGGAGCTTATTGGCAGCAAGGGACACACAGGACAGAGGCGCATAGAGGACACTGTTAACACACAGGAGGGAGCTGATTGCCAGCAAGTGACATACAGGACAGAGGCGCATAGAGGACACCGTTTACACACAGGATGGAGCTGATTGGGAGCAAGTGACACACAGGACAGAGGCTCATAGAGGACAACGTTTACACACAGGAGGGAGCTGATTGGCAGCAAGTGACACACAGGACAGAGGCGCAAAGAGGACACCGTTTACACACAGGAGGGAGCTGATTGGCAACAAGTGACACACAGGACAGAGGCGCATAGAGGACACCGTTTACACACAGGAGGGAGCTTATTGGCAGCAAGTGACACAAAGGACAGAGGCGCATAGAGGACACCGTTAACACACAGGAGGGAGCTGATTGGCAACAAGTGACACACAGGACAGGTGCGCATAGAGGACACCGTTTACACACAGGGGGAGCTTCTTGGCAGCAAGTGACACACAGGACAGAGGCGCATAGAGGACACCGTTTACACACAGGAGGGAGCTTATTGGCAGCAAGTGACACACAGGACAGAGGCGCATATAGGACACCGTTAACACACAGGAGGGAGCTGATTGGCAACAAGTGACATACAGGACAGAGGCGCATAGAGGACACCGTTTGCACACAGGAGGGAGCTTATTGGCAGCAAATGACACACAGGACAGAGGCGCATAGAGGACACTGTTAACACACAGGAGGGAGCTGATTGGCAGAAAGTGACACACAGGACAGAGGCACATAGAAGACACTGTTTACACACAGGAGGGCGCTGATTGTCTGCAAGTGAATACAGTAGAGATGTGAGTAGGGGCCAGAATGGACTCGAGCTAGAGGCCAGCAGCAACTCAACACTGCACAGGTCAGAGGCGCATAGAGGACACCGTTAACACACAGGAGGGAGCTGATTGGCAGCAAGTGACAGACAGGACAGAGGCGCATACAGGACACCGTTTACACACAGGAGGGAGCTTATTGGCAGGAAGTGACACACAGGACAGAGGCGCATAGAGGACACCGTTAACACACAGGAGGGAGCTGATTGGCAGAAAGTGACACACAGGACAGAGGCACACAGAAGACACTGTTTACACACAGGAGGGAGCTGATTGTCCGCAAGTGAATACAGGAGAGATGTGAGTAGGGGCCAGAATGGACTCGAGCTAGAGGCCAGCAGCAACTCAACACTGCACAGGTCAGAGGCGCATAGAGGACACCGTTAACACACATGAGGGAGCTGATTGGCAGAAAGTGACATACAGGACAGAGGCGCATAGAGGACACCGTTTGCACACTGGAGGGAGCTTATTGGCAGCAAGTGACACACAGGACAGAGGCGCATAGAGGACACCGTTTACACACAGGAGGGAGCTGATTGGCAGCAAGTGACACACAGGACAGAGGCACATAGAGGACACCGTTTACACACAGGAGGGAGCTTATTGTCCGCAAGTGACACACAGGACAGAGGCGCATAGAGGACACCGTTTACACACAGGAGGGAGCTTATTGGCAGCAAGTGACAGACAGGACAGAGGCGCATAGAGGACACCGTTTGCACACTGGAGGGAGCTTATTGGCAGCAAGTGACACACAGGACAGAGGCGCATAGAGGACACCGTTTACACACAGGAGGGAGCTGATTGGCAGCAAGTGACACACAGGACAGAGGCACATAGAGGACACCGTTTACACACAGGAGGGAGCTTATTGTCCGCAAGTGACACACAGGACAGAGGCGCATAGAGGACACCGTTTACACACAGGAGGGAGCTTATTGGCAGCAAGTGACAGACAGGACAGAGGCGCATAGAGGACACCGTTTACACACAGGAGGGAGCTGATTGTCCCCAAGTGAATACAGGAGAGATGTGAGTAGGGGCCAGAATGGACTCGAGGTAGAGGCCAGCAGCAACTCAACACTGCACAGGCCAGAGGCGCATAGAGGACACCGTTAACACACAGGAGGGAGCTGATTGTCCGCAAGTGAATACAGGAGAGATGTGAGTAGGGGCCAGAATGGACTCGAGCTAGAGGCCAGCAGCAACTCAACACTGCACAGGCCAGAGGCGCATAGAGGACACCGTTAACACACAGGAGGGAGCTGATTGTCCGCAAGTGAATACAGGAGAGATGTGAGTAGGGGCCAGAATGGACTCGAGCTAGAGGCTAGCAGCAACTCAACACTGCACAGGTCAGAGGCGCATAGAGGACACCGTTAACACACAGGAGGGAGCTGATTGTCCGCAAGTGAATACAGGAGAGATGTGAGTAGGGGCCAGAATGGACTCGAGCTAGAGGCCAGCAGCAACTCAACACTGCACAGGACAGAGGCGCATAGAGGACACCGTTAACACACAGGAGGGAGCTTATTGGCAGCAAGTGACAGACAGGACAGAGGCGCATAGAGGACACCGTTTACACAGAGGAGGGAGCTGATTGTCCGCAAGTGAATACAGGAGAGATGTGAGTAGGGGCCAGAATGGACTCAAGCTAGAGGCCAGCAGCAACTCAACACTGCACAGGACAGTGGCGCATAGAGGACACCGTTAACACACAGGAGGGAGCTGATTGGTAGCAAGTGAATACAGGAGAGATGTGAGTAGGGGCCAGAATGAACTCGAGCTAGAGGCCAGTAGCAACTCAACACTGCACAGGTCAGAGGCGCATAGAGGACACCGTTAACACACAGGAGGGAGCTGATTGTTCGCAAGTGAATACAGGAGAGATGTGAGTAGGGGCCAGAATGGACTCGAGCTAGAGGCCAGCAGCAACTCAACACTGCACAGGACAGAGGCGCATAGAGGACACCGTTAACACACAGGAGGGAGCTTATTGGCAGCAAGTGACAGACAGGACAGAGGCGCATAGAGGACACCGTTTACACACAGGAGGGAGCTTATTGGCAACAAGTGACATACAGGACAGAGGCGCATAGAGGACACCGTTTACACACAGGAGGGAGCTTATTGGCAGCAAGTGACACACAGGACAGAGGCGCATAGAGGACACCGTCAACACACAGGAGGGAGCTGATTGGCAACAAGTGACATACAGGACAGAGGCGCATAGAAGACACCGTTTGCACACTGGAGGGAGCTTATTGGCAGCAAGTGACACACAGGACAGGGGCGCATAGAGGACACCGTTAACACACAGGAGGGAGCTGATTGGCAGAAAGTGACACACAGGACAGAGGCACACAGAAGACACTGTTTACACACAGGAGGGAGCTGATTGTCCGCAAGTGAATACAGGAGCGATGTGAGTAGGGGCCAGAATGGACTCGAGCTAGAGGCCAGCAGCAACTCAACACTGCACAGGTCAGAGGCGCATAGAGGACACCGTTAACACACAGGAGGGAGCTGATTTGCAGAAAGTGACACACAGGACAGAGGCACATAGAGGACACAGTTTACACACAGGAGGGAGCTTATTGGCAGCAAGTGAATACAGGAGAGATGTGAGTAGGGGCCAGAATGGACTCGAGCTAGAGGCCAGCAGCAACTCAACACTGCACAGGTCAGAGGCGCATAGAGGACACCGTTAACACACAGGAGGGAGCTGATTGGCAGAAAGTGACACACAGGACAGAGGCGCATAGAGGACACAGTTTACACACAGGAGGGAGCTTATTGGCAGCAAGTGACAGACAGGACAGAGGCGCATAGAGGACACCGTTTACACACAGGAGGGAGCTTATTGTCCGCAAGTGAATACAGGAGAGATGTGAGTAGGGGCAAGAATGGACTCGAGCTAGAGGCCAGCAGCAACTCAACAATGCACAGGACAGAGGCGCATAGAGGACACCGTTAACACACAGGAGGGAGCTGATTGGCAACAAGTGACATACAGGACAGAGGCGCATAGAGGACACCGTTTACACACAGGAGGGAGCTGATTGGGAGCAAGTGACACACAGGACAGAGGCTCATAGAGGACAACGTTTACACACAGGAGGGAGCTGATTGGCAGCAAGTGACACACAGGACAGAGGCGCATAGAGGACACCGTTTACACACAGGAGGGAGCTGATTGGCAACAAGTGACATACAGGACAGAGGCGCATAGAGGACACCGTTTACACACAGGAGGGAGCTTATTGGCAGCAAGTGACACACAGGACAGAGGCGCATAGAGGACACCGTTTACACACAGGAGGGAGCTTATTGGCAGCAAGGGACACACAGGACAGAGGCGCATAGAGGACACTGTTAACACACAGGAGGGAGCTGATTGCCAGCAAGTGACATACAGGACAGAGGCGCATAGAGGACACCGTTTACACACAGGATGGAGCTGATTGGGAGCAAGTGACACACAGGACAGAGGCTCATAGAGGACAACGTTTACACACAGGAGGGAGCTGATTGGCAGCAAGTGACACACAGGACAGAGGCGCAAAGAGGACACCGTTTACACACAGGAGGGAGCTGATTGGCAACAAGTGACACACAGGACAGAGGCGCATAGAGGACACCGTTTACACACAGGAGGGAGCTTATTGGCAGCAAGTGACACAAAGGACAGAGGCGCATAGAGGACACCGTTAACACACAGGAGGGAGCTGATTGGCAACAAGTGACACACAGGACAGGTGCGCATAGAGGACACCGTTTACACACAGGGGGAGCTTCTTGGCAGCAAGTGACACACAGGACAGAGGCGCATAGAGGACACCGTTTACACACAGGAGGGAGCTTATTGGCAGCAAGTGACACACAGGACAGAGGCGCATATAGGACACCGTTAACACACAGGAGGGAGCTGATTGGCAACAAGTGACATACAGGACAGAGGCGCATAGAGGACACCGTTTGCACACAGGAGGGAGCTTATTGGCAGCAAATGACACACAGGACAGAGGCGCATAGAGGACACTGTTAACACACAGGAGGGAGCTGATTGGCAGAAAGTGACACACAGGACAGAGGCACATAGAAGACACTGTTTACACACAGGAGGGCGCTGATTGTCTGCAAGTGAATACAGTAGAGATGTGAGTAGGGGCCAGAATGGACTCGAGCTAGAGGCCAGCAGCAACTCAACACTGCACAGGTCAGAGGCGCATAGAGGACACCGTTAACACACAGGAGGGAGCTGATTGGCAGCAAGTGACAGACAGGACAGAGGCGCATACAGGACACCGTTTACACACAGGAGGGAGCTTATTGGCAGGAAGTGACACACAGGACAGAGGCGCATAGAGGACACCGTTAACACACAGGAGGGAGCTGATTGGCAGAAAGTGACACACAGGACAGAGGCACACAGAAGACACTGTTTACACACAGGAGGGAGCTGATTGTCCGCAAGTGAATACAGGAGAGATGTGAGTAGGGGCCAGAATGGACTCGAGCTAGAGGCCAGCAGCAACTCAACACTGCACAGGTCAGAGGCGCATAGAGGACACCGTTAACACACATGAGGGAGCTGATTGGCAGAAAGTGACACACAGGACAGAGGCGCATAGAGGACACCGTTTACACACAGGAGGGAGCTTATTGTCCGCAAGTGAATACAGGAGAGATGTGAGTAGGGGCCAGAATGGACTCGAGCTAGAGGCCAGCAGCAACTCAACACTGCACAGGACAGAGGCGCATAGAGGACACCGTTTACACACAGGAGGGAGCTTATTGGCAGCAAGTGACACACAGGACAGAGGCGCATAGAGGACACTGATTTACACACAGGAGGGAGCTGATTGTCCGCAAGTGAATACAGGAGAGATGTGAGTAGGGGCCAGAATGGACTCGAGCTAGAGGCCAGCAGCAACTCAACACTGCACAGGTCAGAGGCGCATAGAGGACACCGTTAACACACAGGAGGGAGCTGATTGGCAGAAAGTGACACACAGGACAGAGGCGCATAGAGGACACAGTTTACACACAGGAGGGAGCTTATTGGCAGCAAGTGACAGACAGGACAGAGGCGCATAGAGGACACCGTTTACACACAGGAGGGAGCTTATTGTCCGCAAGTGAATACAGGAGAGATGTGAGTAGGGGCCAGAATGGACTCGAGCTAGAGGCCAGAAGCAACTCAACACTGCACAGGAGAGAGGCGCATAGAGGACACCGTTAACACACAGGAGGGAGCTGATTGGCAACAAGTGACATACAGGACAGAGGCGCATAAAGGACACCGTTTACACACAGGAGGGAGCTGATTGGGAGCAAGTGACACACAGGACAGAGGCTCATAGAAGACACTGTTTACACACAGGAGGGAGCTGATTGTCCGCAAGTGAATACAGGAGAGATGTGAGTAGTGGCCAGAATGGAATCGAGCTAGAGGCCAGCAGCAACTCAACACTGCACAGGTCAGAGGCGCATAGAGGACACCGTTAACACACAGGAGGGAGCTGATTGTCCGCAAGTGAATACAGGAGAGATGTGAGTAGGGGCCAGAATGGACTCGAGCTAGAGGCCAGCAGCAACTCATCACTGCACAGGACAGAGGCGCATAGAGGACACCGTTAACACACAGGAGGGAGCTTATTGGCAGCAAGTGACAACAGGACAGAGGCGCATAGAGGACACCGTTTACACACAGGAGGGAGCTGATTGTCCGCAAGTGAATACAGGAGAGATGTGAGTAGGGGCCAGAATGGACTCGAGCTAGAGGCCAGCAGCAACTCAACACTGCACAGGACAGAGGCGCATAGAGGACACCGTTAACACAAGGGAGGGAGCTTATTGGCAGCAAGTGACAGACAGGACAGAGGCGCATAGAGGACACCGTTTACACACAGGAGGGAGCTGATTGTCCGCAAGTGAATACAGGAGAGATGTGAGTAGGGGCCAGAGTGGACTCGAGCTAGAGGCCAGCAGCAACTCAACACTGCACAGGACAGAGGCGCATAGAGGACACCGTTAACACACAGGAGGGAGCTGATTGGTTGCAAGTGAATACAGGAGAGATGTGAGTAGGGGCCAGAATGGACTCGAGCTAGAGGCCAGAAGCAACTCAACACTGCACAGGTCAGAGGCGCATAGAGGACACCGTTAACACACAGGAGGGAGCTGATTGTCCGCAAGTGAATACAGGAGAGATGTGAGTAGGGGCCAGAATGAACTCGAGCTAGAGGCCAGCAGCAACTCAACACTGCACAGGTCAGAGGAGCATAGAGGACACCGTTAACACACAGGAGGGAGCTGATTGTCCGCAAGTGAATACAGGAGAGATGTGAGTAGGGGCCAGAATGGACTCGAGCTAGAGGCCAGCAGCAACTCAACACTGCACAGGACAGAGGCGCATAGAGGACACCGTTAACACACAGGAGGGAGCTTATTGGCAGCAAGTGACAGACAGGACAGAGGCACATAGAGGACACCGTTTACACACAGGAGGGAGCTGATTGTCCGCAAGTGAATACAGAAGAGATGTGAGTAGGGGCCAGAATGGACTCGAGCTAGAGGCCAGCAGCAACTCAACACTGCACAGGTCAGAGGCGCATAGAGGACACCGTTAACACACAGGAGGGAGCTGATTGTCTGCAAGTGAATACAGGAGAGATGTGAGTATGGGCCAGAATGGACTCGAGCTAGAGGCCAGCAGCAACTCAACACTGCACAGGCCAGAGGCGCATAGAGGACACCGTTAACACACAGGAGGGAGCTGATTGTCCGCAAGTGAATACAGGAGAGATGTGAATAGGGGCCAGAATGGACTCGAGCTAGAGGCCAGCAGCAACTCAACACTGCACAGGACAGAGGCGCATAGAGGACACCGTTAACACAAGGGAGGGAGCTTATTGGCAGCAAGTGACAGACAGGACAGAGGCGCATAGAGGATACCGTTTACACACAGGAGGGAGCTGATTGTCCGCAAGTGAATACAGGAGAGATGTGAGTAGGGGCCAGAGTGGACTCGAGCTAGAGGCCAGCAGCAACTCAACACTGCACAGGACAGAGGCGCATAGAGGACACCGTTAACACACAGGAGGGAGCTGATTGTCCGCAAGTGAATACAGGAGAGATGTGAGTAGGGGCCAGAATGAACTCGAGCTAGAGGCCAGCAGCAACTCAACACTGCACAGGTCAGAGGCGCATAGAGGACACCGTTAACACACAGGAGGGAGCTGATTGTCCGCAAGTGAATACAGGAGAGATGTGAGTAGGGGCCAGAATGGACTCGAGCTAGAGGCCAGCATCAACTCAACACTGCACAGGACAGAGGCGCATAGAGGACAACGTTAACACACAGGAGGGAGCTTATTGGCAGCAAGTGACAGACAGGACAGAGGCGCATAGAGGACACCGTTTACACACAGGAGGGAGCTGATTGTCCGCAAGTGAATACAGGAGAGATGTGAGTAGGGGCCAGAATGGACTCGAGCTAGAGGCCAGCAGCAACTCAACACTGCACAGGTCAGAGGCGCATAGAGGACACCGTTAACACACAGGAGGGAGCTGATTGTCTGCAAGTGAATACAGGAGAGATGTGAGTATGGGCCAGAATGGACTCGAGCTAGAGGCCAGCAGCAACTCAACACTGCACAGGCCAGAGGCGCATAGAGGACACCGTTAACACACAGGAGGGAGCTGATTGTCCGCAAGTGAATACAGGAGAGATGTGAGTAGGGGCCAGAATGGACTCAAGCTAGAGGCTAGCAGCAACTCAACACTGCACAGGTCAGAGGCGCATAGAGGACACCGTTAACACACAGGAGGGAGCTGATTGTCCGCAAGTGAATACAGGAGAGATGTGAGTAGGGGCCAGAATGGACTCGAGCTAGAGGCCAGCAGCAACTCAACACTGCACAGGACAGAGGCGCATAGAGGACACCGTTAACACACAGGAGGGAGCTTATTGGCAGCAAGTGACAGACAGGACAGAGGTGCATAGAGGACACCGTTTACACAGAGGAGGGAGCTGATTGTCCGCAAGTGAATACAGGAGAGATGTGAGTAGGGGCCAGAATGGACTCGAGCTAGAGGCCATCAGCAACTCAACACTGCACAGGACAGTGGCGCATAGAGGACACCGTTAACACACAGGAGGGAGCTGATTGGTAGCAAGTGAATACAGGAGAGATGCGAGTAGGGGCCAGAATGGACTCGAGCTAGAGGCCAGTAGCAACTCAACACTGCACAGGTCAGAGGCGCATAGAGGACACCATTAACACACAGGAGGGAGCTTATTGTTCGCAAGTGAATACAGGAGAGATGTGAGTAGGGGCCAGAATGGACTCGAGCTAGAGGCCAGCAGCAACTCAACACTGCACAGGACAGAGGCGCATAGAGGACACCGTTAACACACAGCAGGGAGCTTATTGGCAGCAAGTGACAGACAGGACAGAGGCGCATAGAGGACACCGTTTACACACAGGAGGGAGCTTATTGTCCGCAAGTGACACACAGGACAGAGGCGCATAGAGGGCACCGTTAACACACAGGAGGGAGCTTATTGGCAACAAGTGACACACAGGACAGAGGCGCATAGAGGACACCATTAACACACAGGAGGGAGCTGATTGGCAACAAGTGACATACAGGACAGAGGCGCATAGAGGACACCGTTTACACACAGGAGGGAGCTGATTGGGAGCAAGTGACACACAGGACAGAGGCTCATAGAGGACAACGTTTACACACAGGAGGGAGCTGATTGGCAGCAAGTGACACACAGGACAGAGGCACATAGAGGACACCGTTTACACACAGGAGGGAGCTGATTGGCAACAAGTGACATACAGGACAGAGGCGCATAGAGGACACCGTTTACACACAGGAGGGAGCTTATTGGCAGCAAGTGACACACAGGACAGAGGCGCATAGAGGATACCGTTAACACACAGGAGGGAGCTGATTGGCAACAAGTGACATACAGGACAGAGGCGCATAGAGGACACCGTTTGCACACTGGAGGGAGCTTATTGGCAGCAAGTGACACACAGGACAGAGGCGCATAGAGGACACCGTTAACACACAGGAGGGAGCTGATTGGCAGAAAGTGACACACATGACAGAGGCACATATAAGACACTGTTTACACACAGGAGGGAGCTGATTGTCCGCAAGTGAATACAGGAGCGATGTGAGTAGGGGCCAGAATGGACTCGAGCTAGAGGCCAGCAGCAACTCAACACTGCACAGGTCAGAGGCGCATAGAGGACACCGTTAACACACAGGAGGGAGCTGATTTGCAGAAAGTGACACACAGGACAGAGGCGCATAGAGGACACAGTTTACACACAGGAGGGAGCTTATTGGCAGCAAGTGAATACAGGAGAGATGTGAGTAGGGGCCAGAATGGACTCGAGCTAGAGGCCAGCAGCAACTCAACACTGCACAGGTCAGAGGCGCATAGAGGACACCGTTAACGCACAGGAGGGAGCTGATTGGCAGAAAGTGACACACAGGACAGAGGCGCATAGAGGACACAGTTTACACACAGGAGGGAGCTTATTGGCAGCAAGTGACAGACAGGACAGAGGCGCATAGAGGACACCGTTTACACACAGGAGGGAGCTTATTGTCCGCAAGTGAATACAGGAGAGATGTGAGTAGGGGCCAGAATGGACTCGAGCTAGAGGCCAGCAGCAACTCAACACTGCACAGGACAGAGGCGCATAGAGGACACCGTTAACACACAGGAGGGAGCTGATTGGCAACAAGTGACATACAGGACAGAGGCGCATAGAGGACACCGTTTACACACAGGAGGGAGCTGATTGGGAGCAAGTGACACACAGGACAGAGGCTCATAGAGGACAACGTTTACACACAGGAGGGAGCTGATTGGCAGCAAGTGACACACAGGACAGAGGCGCATAGAGGACACCGTTTACACACAGGAAGGAGCTGATTGGCAACAAGTGACATACAGGACAGAGGCGCATAGAGGACACCGTTTACACACAGGAGGGAGTTTATTGGCAGCAAGTGACACACAGGACAGAGGCGCATAGAGGACACCGTTAACAAACAGGAGGGAGCTGATTGGCAACAAGTGACATACAGGACAGAGGCGCATAGAGGACACCTTTACACACAGGAGGGAGCTTATTGGCAGCAAGTGACACACAGGACAGAGGCGCATACAGGACACCGTTTACACACAGGAGGGAGCTTATTGGCAGCAAGTGACACACAGGACAGAGGCGCATAGAGGACACCGTTAACACACAGGAGGGAGCTGATTGGCAACAAGTGACATACAGGACAGAGGCGCATAGAGGACACCGTTTACATACAGGAGGGAGCTTCTTGGCAGCAAGTGACACACAGGACAGAGGCGCATAGAGGACACCGTTTACACACAGGAGGGAGCTTATTGGCAGCAAGTGACAGACAGGACAGAGGCGCATAGAGGACACTGATTTACACACAGGAGGGAGCTGATTGTCCGCAAGTGAATACAGGAGAGATGTGAGTAGGGGCCAGAATGGACTCGAGCTAGAGGCCAGCAGCAACTCAACACTGCACTGGTCAGAGGCGCATAGAGGACACCGTTAACACACAGGAGGGAGCTGATTGTCCGCAAGTGAATACAGGAGAGATGTGAGTAGGGGCCAGAGTGGACTCGAGCTAGAGGCCAGCAGCAACTCAACACTGCACAGGTCAGAGGCGCATAGAGGACACCGTTAACACACAGGAGGGAGCTGATTGTTCGCAAGTGAATACAGGAGAGATGTGAGTAGGGGCCAGAATGCACTCGAGCTAGAGGCCAGCAGCAACTCAACACTGCACAGGTCAGAGGCGCATAGAGGACACCGTTAACACACAGGAGGGAGCTTATTGGCAGCAAGTGACAGACAGGACAGAGGCGCATAGAGGACACCGTTTACACAGAGGAGGGAGCTGATTGTCCGCAAGTGAATACAGGAGAGATGTGAGTAGGGGCCAGAATGGACTCGAGCTAGAGGCCAGCAGCAACTCAACACTGCACAGGACAGTGGCGCATAGAGGACACCGTTAACACACAGGAGGGAGCTGATTGGTTGCAAGTGAATACAGGAGAGATGTGAGTAGGGGCCAGAATGGACTCGAGCTAGAGGCCAGTAGCAACTCAACACTGCACAGGTCAGAGGCGCATAGAGGACACCGTTAACACACAGGAGGGAGCTGATTGTTCGCAAGTGAATACAGGAGAGATGTGAGTAGGGGCCAGAATGGACTCGAGCTAGAGGCCAGCAGCAACTCAACACTGCACAGGACAGAGGCGCATAGAGGACACCGTTAACACACAGGAGGGAGCTTATTGGCAGCAAGTGACAGACAGGACAGAGGCGCATAGAGGACACCGTTTACACACAGGAGGGAGCTTATTGTCCGCAAGTGACACACAGGACAGAGGCGCATAGAGGACACCGTTTACACACAGGAGGGAACTTATTGGCAGCAAGTGACACACAGGACAGAGGCGCATAGAGGACACCATTAACACACAGGAGGGAGCTGATTGGCAACAAGTGACATACAGGACAGAGGCGCATAGGGGACACCGTTTACACACAGGAGGGAGCTGATTGGGAGCAAGTGACACACAGGACAGAGGCTCATAGAGGACAACGTTTACACACAGGAGGGAGCTGATTGGCAGCAAGTGACACACAGGACAGAGGCACATAGAGGACACCGTTTACACACAGGAGGGAGCTGATTGGCAACAAGTGACATACAGGACAGAGGCGCATAGAGGACACCGTTTACACACAGGAGGGAGCTTATTGGCAGCAAGTGACACACAGGACAGAGGCGCATAGAGGACACCGTTAACACACAGGAGGGAGCTGATTGGCAACAAGTGACATACAGGACAGAGGCACATAGAGGACACCATTTGCACACTGGAGGGAGCTTATTGGCAGCAAGTGACACACAGGACAGAGGCGCATAGAGGACACCGTTTACACAGAGGAGGGAGCTGATTGTCCGCAAGTGAATACAGGAGAGATGTGAGTAGGGGCCAGAATGGACTCGAGCTAGAGGCCAGCAGCAACTCAACACTGCACAGGACAGTGGCGCATAGAGGACACCGTTAACACACAGGAGGGAGCTGATTGGTAGCAAGTGAATACAGGAGAGATGTGAGTAGGGGCCAGAATGGACTCGAGCTAGAGGCCAGTAGCAACTCAACACTGCACAGGTCAGAGGCACATAGAGGACACCGTTAACACGCAGGAGGGAGCTGATTGTTCGCAAGTGAATACAGGAGAGATGTGAGTAGGGGCCAGAATGGACTCGAGCTAGAGGCCAGCAGCAACTCAACACTGCACAGGACAGAGGCGCATAGAGGACACCGTTAACACACAGGAGGGAGCTTATTGGCAGCAAGTGACAGACAGGACAGAGGCGCATAGAGGACACCGTTTACACACAGGAGGGAGCTTATTGTCCGCAAGTGACACACAGGACAGAGGCGCATAGAGGACACCGTTTACACACAGGAGGGAGCTTATTGGCAGCAAGTGACACACAGGACAGAGGCGCATAGAGGACACCATTAACACACAGGAGGGAGCTGATTGGCAACAAGTGACATACAGGACAGAGGCGCATAGAGGACACCGTTTACACACAGGAGGGAGCTGATTGGGAGCAAGTGACACACAGGACAGAGGCTCATAGAGGACAACGTTTACACACAGGAGGGAGCTGATTGGCAGCAAGTGACACACAGGACAGAGGCACATAGAGGACACCGATTACACACAGGAGGGAGCTGATTGGCAACAAGTGACATACAGGACAGAGGCGCATAGAGGACACCGTTTACACACAGGAGGGAGCTTATTGGCAGCAAGTGACACACAGGACAGAGGCGCATAGAGGACACCGTTAACACACAGGAGGGAGCTGATTGGCAACAAGTGACATACAGGACAGAGGCACATAGAGGACACCATTTGCACACTGGAGGGAGCTTATTGGCAGCAAGTGACACACAGGACAGAGGCGCATAGAGGACACCGTTAACACACAGGAGGGAGCTGATTGGCAGAAAGTGACGCACAGGACAGAGGCACATAGAAGACACTGTTTACACAAAGGAGGGAGCTGATTGTCCGCAAGTGAATACAGGAGCGATGTGAGTAGGGGCCAGAATGGACTCGAGCTAGAGGCCAGCAGCAACTCAACACTGCACAGGTCAGAGGCGCATAGAGGACACCGTTAACACACAGGAGGGAGCTGATTTGCAGAAAGTGACACACAGGACAGAGGCGCATAGAGGACACAGTTTACACACAGGAGGGAGCTTATTGGCAGCAAGTGAATACAGGAGAGATGTGAGTAGGGGCCAGAATGGACTCGAGCTAGAGGCCAGCAGCAACTCAACACTGCACAGGTCAGAGGCGCATAGAGGACACCGTTAACACACAGGAGGGAGTTGATTGGCAGAAAGTGACACACAGGACAGAGGCGCATAGAGGACACAGTTTACACACAGGAGGGAGCTTATTGGCAGCAAGTGACAGACAGGACAGAGGCGCATAGAGGACACCGTTTACACACAGGAGGGAGCTTATTGTCCGCAAGTGAATACAGGAGAGATGTGAGTAGGGGCCAGAATGGACTCGAGCTAGAGGCCAGCAGCAACTCAACACTGCACAGGACAGAGGCGCATAGAGGACACCGTTAACACACAGGAGGGAGCTGATTGGCAACAAGTGACATACAGGACAGAGGCGCATAGAGGACACCGTTTACACACAGGAGGGAGCTGATTGGGAGCAAGTGACACACAGGACAGAGGCTCATGGAGGACAACGTTTACACACAGGAGGGAGCTGATTGGCAGCAAGTGACACACAGGACAGAGGCGCAGAGAGGACACCGTTTACACACAGGAGGGAGCTGATTGGCAACAAGTGACATACAGGACAGAGGCGCATAGAGGACACCGTTTACACACAGGAGGGAGCTTATTGGCAGCAAGTGACACACAGGACAGAGGCGCATAGAGGACACCGTTAACAAACAGGAGGGAGCTGATTGGCAACAAGTGACATACAGGACAGAGGCGCATAGAGGACACCTTTACACACAGGAGGGAGCTTATTGGCAGCAAGTGACACACAGGACAGAGGCGCATACAGGACACCGTTTACACACAGGAGGGAGCTTATTGGCAGCAAGTGACACACAGGACAGAGGCGCATAGAGGACACCGTTAACACACAGGAGGGAGCTGATTGGCAACAAGTGACATACAGGACAGAGGCGCATAGAGGACACCGTTTACATACAGGAGGGAGCTTCTTGGCAGCAAGTGACACACAGGACAGAGGCGCATAGAGGACACCGTTTACACACAGGAGGGAGCTTATTGGCAGCAAGTGACAGACAGGACAGAGGCGCATAGAGGACACCGATTTACACACAGGAGGGAGCTGATTGTCCGCAAGTGAATACAGGAGAGATGTGAGTAGGGGCCAGAATGGACTCGAGCTAGAGGCCAGCAGCAACTCAACACTGCACTGGTCAGAGGCGCATAGAGGACACCGTTAACACACAGGAGGGAGCTGATTGTCCGCAAGTGAATACAGGAGAGATGTGAGTAGGGTCCAGAATGGACTCGAGCTAGAGGCCAGCAGCAACTCAACACTGCACAGGTCAGAGGCGCATAGAGGACACCGTTAACACACAGGAGGGAGCTGATTGTCCGCAAGTGAATACAGGAGAGATGTGAGTAGGGGCCAGAATGGACTCGAGCTAGAGGCCAGCAGCAACTCAACACTGCACAGGTCGGGGGGCGTGGCTAGCAGCCATCCGATGAGGACGTGAGCTCGCGCTGCTCCCGCACCACTGGCTCCATCCTGCGAAATCCTGACAAAATACATCTTCGTGCGAAATCCTGAAATAACCCAGCGGTGGGAGAGACTCTCCTGCACCGAATCGTGGCGCTCTGACACAAATCGGTGTACGGATTCACCGTCCAGACCGTGTGGAAGCGACACGACCCGCGCCAGGTGTTGAACTCAAAATGGCCGCCATGACTGCGCACTAATTGTCGACCGAAGGCCGGGGTACGCAAATCCGGGCCGGGCGACGGTGGCACGGACCTGGTGGCCGTGGTCCGATACATCCAGCGATGTGGTAAGGAGAGGTGGAGCCGGAGTAGAAGGGGCTGGTGAACGGGCCTTTCCCCCCACGGGCGAGAGACCCCCGGTCGGAGCTGCGACTCCCGCCTGCGAAGACGGAACCTCAGAGCAGCTAAGAGCGGGGTTGCTCGTGGAAAGAGCCAGGTCGGCACAGACACAGTCGGTCGCAGTGCGTCAACACCGGCTGCTCCCCCACGTTTGGGATTAGACATCGGTAGATTGTACCAACATTTTGCCGGACAGAGAATGGGCAAGGAGAAACCCAGGAAAACGTCCACCCAGAGCAGGATCGAGCAATATGCGGCGATGCCAGCACCCCGCTCACCAGAGAGAACGCCGCCGGTCACCCCGGACCCTATGGATAACATTTCCCTGAAAGATATCATGAGTGCCATCACCAGCTCCAGGACTTCGATGGAGAAAAAGATGGACAGCATCGGTGCAGATGTGTCCCTGTTACGGCACGACCTCCAGAAGCTGACCGCCCGAACGGTTGAGGCGGAGGCCCGAATCTCTGAAACCGAGGATGGCCTACGTGGCGTCAACAGGCAAGTGACGAGCATGTTAGCACGGATAAAGACCCTGGAGGCAAGGGTGGACGATAGCGAGGGTAGATCCCGACGTAACAACGTCCGCATAATCGGCCTACCCGAAAAGGCCGAAGGGGATTGTATGGAGCTTTTCCTGGAGGACTGGCTGACGAACATTTATGACAGAGAGGCTTTCTCTAAATTTTTTTCTATTGAACGGGCCCATCGCATTCCGACTGGCAGAGTGATACCTGGGGCCCCACCACGCCCAGTGATTGCCAGGTTTCTGAATTACAGAGACAGAGATGCGGTACTCCAGCTAGCAAGATCGAAGGGCACGGTCACATTTAACGGATCCAAAATAGCCTTTTTCCCCGATTTCACCAAAGAAGTCCAGAAAGCACGCCAATCATTCGACCCGCTTAAAAGACGCTTACAATCAGCAGGCGTCAAATATGGTTTGATCTTCCCGGCCCAGCTCAAAATATTCCACGGTGGCACGTCAGTGCACTTTACCGACCCCAGAGAGGCATGGAACTGGGCCGAGCGGCACATAGAAGGGGATTGGAATGCGGAGGAGAGAAGGAGAGGCAGACGCAACAGCCCTCGACCGGAGCACCCACCGGAGCAAGGCCAACAACAGCACCAACAGCCTGCTAATCCGCCGCAGGGGAATATCTGAACTGGGGAACAACACGGAGCAGGAAGCTACGATACTGGGATTTGGACTACTATCGAGTAAACTTGTGCCCCCTCCCCGGGCAGGTCAACGCACGGATTGCAACCAGGCCAGTGGTCGGACGGCCGCCCACCCCACGGGCAAAGTTTAACACCGAGGAAGCCCACGACAGCACCACGGACAGTTGCGTAAGCTATATGGTGCAAAGGCCACTGACTGTGGCTTAGTTTAAAGTTTATTTGTTCTGGTTCAAACTTCGGGCGACAGATACTCCAAGTTGGGTGGGAGTATAGGGAGGGGGGATAGATAACACAACTGGGGCGGTAGATGCCCCCGAGGGAACAAATGTTTGAACAGATGGGAGGCAGAATTTACTCCCGTGTTTTGAGGTTTATTTTCAGGTTCGTTTTAAATTTTATTCATGTATGGTCCGACAACAGTACACAACCACTTTCACGTGCTTGCGCCTCACAGCGAAACAATAGCGCGTGCATCCCCACGGAATCCTACACATTCTGCTCCACAACAACCCGCTCCCCAGCCAGATGACGCATGACAGATATGATACGGGAACATTGCGTTTTCTTACTTGGAATGTCAACGGGCTGGGTAGTGGGATTAAACGCAAACTTGTTACCCAAACATTAAACAGACACGCGCCGGACGTGGTGATGCTCACGGAAACCCATTTAGCGGGTTCCACATGCAACCTATTTAAACGAGGCCACTATCGTATTGCACTACACTCAGGTTTCACCACGGGCTCCAGGGGGGTCCTCATACTGATTCACAAAAGGCTGCCATTGACACTATCCAGTGTGTCACAGGACAGGGGGGGCAGATTCGTGCACATGACAGGATCCCTATGGAATCGAACCATAACAATAATAGCTGTGTATGCACCACCCGCGCTGCTGTCAAGTCTCATAGAGGACATATCTCCCCAAATAGCACAAGACTCCTCAGACACACTAATCCTTGGTGGCGACTTCAACGAAGTCATGAACCTGGGCATGGATCGCACACACCTAAGGGGCAGGAATCCTGAACTACACACCAAGCTAGCCTCCTTCATATCAGCACTGGGCCTGAGGGACGTGTGGCGGGACCTTCACCCGGGGGAGCGGGAATACTCTTTTCATTCGGGCGCACACGCTTCCCTCTCCCGGTTAGACTATTTTTTCGTGCCAACCACCGAGATACATAGGGTAACTAGCGCCGCACTACTTCCACGCGGCATCTCTGACCATTCTCCCCTACTAATGGAACTATCAACATCACGACCCATTCCCCCACCCTCATGGCGCCTCAACAATTATTATCTAGGCTTCCCAGAGCTAGTTGAGCGTATACAAGAAACCACAACCAACTACTTCGAGCTGAACGCTGGGTCAGTAGGCGACCCGAGCTTACTATGGGAAGCGTACAAGCCGGTCTTGCGGGGAGAGATCATCTCCTGGATAGCGGCGCATAAAAAGGCCCACATGCAAAAATTACACGAAGCGGAAGATCAGGTGGAACGGGCAGAAAGTGCACATCTGGCGCGAGACCTGCCCGAAACGAACCGAGCTTTAATCCTTGCCCAAAAAAAACTGCACAATGTAGCCTTAGACAATGCCAAACAGGCACACGCCACAATGCGAGCCAGATTATATGAGACTGGCGATAAGGCGGGTAAATTGTTGGCCTGGCTGGAACGTAGGGATGAAGGGCACAAACAGGTCAGGATGATCAAACCCGACAATTCAGAACCGCTGTGGACAGACCAGGCGATCGCAGAAGGCTTTGCTAAATACTACGCAGGGCTCTATGGGTCGCCGGAAGCCCCCACTGATCTCTCTGTGCTAAACGGGATCACCCTACCCAGCCTAACGGACACACAACGAGGGCTGCTTGAGGCAGCCATTACCAAGGAAGAGCTTGGGGCGGCCATGTCTCAACTAAATCCTGGGAAAACTCCAGGACCAAACGGCTTCCCGGTAGAGACGTGGAAGGGGGTGGAACCGAGTGCGTTAATCCCGCATCTCTTGCAGATGTACACTCACTCGAGGGAGCAAGGGCAGCTTCCCCTGGACCTAAGAAGGGCCACTATAGTGGTGATCCCCAAATCAGATAAACCACCAGAGAAGTGTAGCTCATACAGGCCCATCTCATTACTTAATACCGAGACCAAAATCCTGGCGAAAGCGTTGGCAATCCGCCTGCAGAAAGTTATCTCATCACTTATACACCCTGACCAATGTGGCTTTATGCCCCAGCGGTCAACGCGCATGAATATCCACCGACTGCACACTGCGATTGAAAAATCCCCCCTATTGCGGGACCCCCTAGCCCTGCTAGCAATAGATTTTGAAAAGGCTTTCGATTCGGTACACTGGCCAGCATTGTGGGAAATAATGCGCCGAATGGGCTTCGGTGACCAGTTCCTGGGATGGGTACAATTACTATACGAATCCCCTGAAGCTGTGGCCAGAGTAAATGGTTGGTCTTCGCAACCGTTCAGACTGGGCAAGGGAACACGACAGGGGTGCCCCCTGTCTGCAATGCTCTTTGCGCTGGCCATAGAGCCACTAGCAATTCTATTACGTGAATCCCGACTATGGAAGGGCTTCCGGTGGACAGAAAATTGGGAGGATAGGGTCTCGCTGTATGCGGATGATCTGCTTTTGTATCTAGCGGACCCCATAGTCTCGTGCCCAGTGGTGATTGGTATATTGAAGGATTATGAATCCTTTAGTGGGTTGAAGGTGAACTGGTCGAAGTCCATACTATTCCCACTGAGAGAGCTGGACAGCGCTGAACTACAGGACTGCCCATTTCGCATAGAAGTTGACCAATTCCGCTATCTAGGGGTACAGATAACGACGAATCTGGCCGAGTATGTAGAGAAGAATCTCCACCCGGTCACTAATCGCTTTGCGGACGACGTCAAACACTGGAACGCCCTTCCACTGACCCTATTAGGGAGAGCAGCGTTATTCAAGATGTTGGCGTTACCTAGATTCCTGTACATACTCCAAAACGCCCCGCTACACATCCCCAGACAAGAGTTTCACAGAATTGACAGGATCCTTCGGAAACTCCTGTGGAATAACGGGCACCCAAGACTGGCGCTCCACATCCTGCAGCGCTCCATCTGGGAGGGAGGCATAGGATTGCCGCGTATACAGACATACTATTGGGCGAGTCAAATGGCGGTGATAAACGACCTCCTACACGGCGATCCCTCGCTACCCCACATAAAATTCGATACTCTCGATGGGACCAGCACAACCCCATTAGAATCCCTATACCGGAAAACTAACAGCAATAGTAACAAAACAATGGCTAATCACCGAACGCTAGTCTGGGAAGAGGCACACAAGCACATACACTGGGAGGGGAGAACCACACCAGTACAGCCACTGTGGGCGAACAAAAATATCCCGGAGCTGGGCAAACTTCCAAAATGGCGGAACTGGGTGGCCGCGGGAATTTCCAAAGTAGGAGATGTGTTCCGGGAGGGGAGTCCGGTGACATTTGAGAGGTTAGTGGAGGATTTTAATCTGCCTGCCACGGACCGATATCGGTATGTGCAACTGTGTCATGCTTTACAACAGCATTTACCTGCACTACGAGATATGGCGGACTGCACCCCCATAGAAAGAAACCTGGTTCTGGAGAGCATAGATGTTAAAATTACCTCAGTAATGTACAATGTCCTCACCTCGTTTGCCACGCCGGAGCTTTCAAGCCTAAAATCTAAGTGGGAGAGGGATGTGGGAGCGATACTGCCCGAAGATTGGATAACGATCCTAATGTACCCAAGAGAAACGGCCATCTCGGCCAGGCTACGCCTGGTACAACTCAAAATCTTGCATAGAATATATTACCCGCGGGTAGCGTTGTACAGATGGGGCAAGACCACAGACCCAAACTGCTTGCGATGCCTTCAAAACGAGGGCACCTTCTTTCACATCATATGGGATTGCCCACACATCACGACATACTGGCAGCACTGCTGTGACACACTCAGCAAGGTTTTGGGTCGAACTGTGCTCAGAGATCCAAAGCTGATGTTGTTGGGAGTGGAGGAAGAGGGCGAAATGTCTCGCTCCGATAGGCTATTATTTGTAACCTCCACGGCACTGATTAAGCGCAACATTGCCAGACTGTGGGGCTCGAGCGTCACCCCTGTGCACGCACAGTGGCTAAATGATGTGGAAGCATGCATTGCAATGGAGCGAAGGGTATATGCGGCCAGGGGATGTCCTAGGAAAGCGGGGAAAATCTGGGAAAAGTGGGAGAATGCAGTATGAAATTCTTTTGTAGGAACTAGGCCGACGGCCAGCAAGTGATGGCATAGCAAGAATGTGCATAACGTTGACAATGTGTCCTCAAGATGTTGTAAAACGGACCATACACTCTTTTCTGTTTATGTTATTATTGATGGTTGGACCCTTCAGGGTCACTGTTTTTTCTTGTATGATGTAATAAAATCAATAAAAGTGTTTGATCAAAAACACTGCACAGGTCAGAGGCGCATAGAGGACATTGTTAACACACAGGAGGGAGCTGATTGTCCGCAAGTGAATACAGGAGAGATGTGAGTAGGGGCCAGAATGGACTCGACCTAGAGGCCAGCAGCAACTCAACACTGCACAGGTCAGAGGCACATAGAGGACACCGTTAACACACAGGAGGGAGCTGATTGTCCGCAAGGGAATACAGGAGAGATGTGAGTAGGGGCCAGAATGGACTCGAGCTAGAGGCCAGCAGCAACTCAACACTGCACAGGACAGAGGCGCATAGAGGACACCGTTAACACACAGGAGGGAGCTTATTGGCAGCAAGTGACAGACAGGACAGAGGCGCATAGAGGACACCGTTTACACACAGGAGGGAGCTGATTGTCCGCAAGTGAATACAGGAGAGATGTGAGTAGGGGCCAGAATGGACTTGAGCTAGAGGCCAGCAGCAACTCAACACTGCACGGGACAGAGGCCCATAGAGGACACCGTTAACACACAGGAGGGAGCTGATTGGTAGCAAGTGAATACAGGAGAGATGTGAGTAGGGGCCAGAATGGACTTGAGCTAGAGGCCAGCAGCAACTCAACACTGCACAGGACAGAGGCGCATAGAGGACACCGTTAACACACAGGAGGGAGCTTATTGGCAGCAAGTGACAGACAGGACAGAGGCGCATAGAGGACACCGTTTACACACAGGAGGGAGCTTATTGTCCGCAAGTGACACACAGGACAGAGGCGCATAGAGGACACCGTTTACACACAGGGGGGAGCTTATTGGCAGCAAGTGACACACAGGACAGAGGCACATAGAGGACACTGTTAACACACAGGAGGGAGCTGATTGCCTGCAAGTGACCTACAGGACAGAGGTGCATAGAGGACACCGTTTACACACAGGATGGAGCTGATTGGGAGCAAGTGACACACAGGACAGAGGCTCATAGAGGACAACGTTTACACACAGGAGGGAGCTGATTGGCAGCAAGTGACACACAGGACAGAGGCGCAAAGAGGACACCGTTTACACACAGGAGGGAGCTGATTGGCAACAAGTGACACACAGGACAGAGGCGCATAGAGGACACCGTTTACACACAGGAGGGAGCTTATTGGCAGCAAGTGACACAAAGGACAGAGGCGCATAGAGGACACCGTTAACACACAGGAGGGAGCTGATTGGCAACAAGTGACACACAGGACAGGTGCGCATAGAGGACACCGTTTACACACAGGAGGGAGCTTCTTGGCAGCAAGTGACACACAGGACAGAGGCGCATAGAGGACACCGTTTACACACAAGAGGGAGCTTATTGGCAGCAAGTGACACACAGGACAGAGGCGCATATAGGACACCGTTAACACACAGGAGGGAGCTGATTGGCAACAAGTGACATACAGGACAGAGGCGCATAGAGGACACCGTTTGCACACAGGAGGGAGCTTATTGGCAGCAAGTGACACACAGGACAGAGGCGCATAGAGGACACCGTTAACACACAGGAGGGAGCTGATTGGCAGAAAGTGACACACAGGACAGAGGCACATAGAAGACACTGTTTACACACAGGAGGGCGCTGATTGTCCGCAAGTGAATACAGTAGAGATGTGAGTAGGGGCCAGAATGGACTCGAGCTAGAGGCCAGCAGCAACTCAACACTGCACAGGTCAGAGGCGCATAGAGGACACCGTTAACACACAGGAGGGAGCTGATTGGCAGAAAGTGACACACAGGACAGAGGCGCATAGAGGACACAGTTTACACACAGGAGGGAGCTTATTGGCAGCAAGTGACAGACAGGACAGAGGCACATAGAGGACACCGTTTACACACAGGAGGGAGTTTATTGTCCGCAAGTGAATACAGGAGAGATGTGAGTAGGGGCCAGAATGGACTCGAGCTAGAGGCCAGCAGCAACTCAACACTGCACAGGACAGAGGCGCATAGAGGACACAGTTAACACACAGGAGGGAGCTTATATGCAGCAAGTGACAGACAGGACAGAGGCGCATACAGGACACCGTTTACACACAGGAGGGAGCTTATTGGCAGGAAGTGACACACAGGACAGAGGCGCATAGAGGACACCGTTAACACACAGGAGGGAGCTGATTGGCAGAAAGTGACACACAGGACAGAGGCACATAGAAGACACTGTTTACACACAGGAGGGAGCTGATTGTCCGCAAGTGAATACAGGAGAGATGTGAGTAGGGGCCAGAATGGACTCGAGCTAGAGGCCAGCAGCAACTCAACACTGCACAGGTCAGAGGCGCATAGAGGACACCGTTAGCACACAGGAGGGAGCTGATTGTCCGCAAGTGAATACAGGAGAGATGTGAGTAGGGGCCAGAATGGATTCGAGCTAGAGGCCAGCAGCAACTCAACACTGCACAGGTCAGAGGCGCATAGAGGACACTGTTAACACACAGGAGGGAGCTGATTGTCCGCAAGTGAATATAGGAGAGATGTGAGTAGGGGCCAGAATGGACTCGAGCTAGAGGCCAGCAGCAACTCAAAACTGCACAGGTCAGAGGCGCATAGAGGACACTGTTAACACATAGGAGGGAGCTGATTGTCCGCAAGTGAATACAGGAGAGATGTGAGTAGGGGCCAGAATGGACTCTAGCTAGAGGCCAGCAGCAACTCAACACTGCACAGGTCAGAGGCGCATAGAGGACACAGTTAACACACAGGATGGAGCTGATTGTCCGCAAGTGAATACAGGAGAGATGTGAGTAGGGGCCAGAATGGACTCGAGCTAGAGGCCAGCAGCAACTCAACACTGCACAGGACAGAGGCGCATAGAGGACACCGTTAACACACAGGAGGGAGCTTATTGGCAGCAAGTGACAGACAGGACAGAGGCGCATAGAGGACACCGTTTACACACAGGAGGGAGCTGATTGTCAGCAAGTGAATACAGGAGAGATGTGAGTAGGGGCCAGAATGGACTCGAGCTAGAGGCCAGCAGCAACTCAACACTGCACAGGACAGAGGCGCATAGAGGACACCGTTAACACACAGGAGGGAGCTTATTGGCAGCAAGTGACAGACAGGACAGAGACGCATAGAGGACACCGTTTACACACAGGAGGGAGCTGATTGTCCGCAAGTTAATACAGGAGAGATGTGAGTAGGGGCCAGAATGGACTCGAGCTAGAGGCCAGCAGCAACTCAACACTGCACAGGACAGAGGCGCATAGAGGACACCGTTAACACACAGGAGGGAGCTGATTGTCCGCAAGTGAATACAGGAGAGATGTGAGTAGGGGCCAGAATGGACTCGAGCTAGAGGCCAGCAGCAACTCAACACTGCACAGGACAGAGGCGCATAGAGGACACAGTTAACACACAGGAGGGAGCTTATTGGCAGCAAGTGACAGACAGGACAGAGGCGCATAGAGGACACCGCTTACACACAGGAGGGAGCTTATTGTCCGCAAGTGACACACAGGACAGAGGCGCATAGAGGACACCGTTTACAAACAGGAGGGAGCTTATTGGCAGCAAGTGACACACAGGACAGAGGCGCATAGAGGACACCGTTAACACACAGGAGGGAGCTGATTGGCAGCAAGTGACATACAGGACAGAGGCACATAGAGCACACCGTTTACACACAGGATGGAGCTGATTGGGAGCAAGTGACACACAGGACAGAGGCTCATAGAGGACAACGTTTACACACAGGAGGGAGCTGATTGGCAGCAAATGACACACAAGACAGAGGCGCATAGAGGACACCGTTTACACACAGGAGGGAGCTGATTGGCAACAAGTGACACACAGGACAAAGGCGCATAGAGGATACCGTTTACACACAGGAGGGAGCTTATTGGCAGCAAGTGACACACAGGACAGAGGCGCATAGAGGACACCGTTAACACACAGGAGGGAGCTGAGTGGCAACAAGTGACACACAGGACAGAGGCGCATAGAGGACACTGTTTACACACAGGAGGGAGCTTCTTGGCAGCAAGTGACACACAGGACAGAGGCGCATAGAGGACACCGTTTACACACAGGAGGGAGCTTATTGGCAGCAAGTGACACACAGGACAGAATCGCATAGAGGACACCGTTAACACACAGGAGGGAGCTGATTGGCAACAAGTGACATACAGGACAGAGGCGCATAGAGGACACCGTTTGCACACAGGAGGGAGCTTATTGGCAGCAAGTGACACACAGGACAGAGACGCATACAGGACACCGTTAACACACAGGAGGGAGCTGATTGGCAGAAAGTGACACACAGGACCGAGGCACATAGAAGACAATGTTTACACACAGGAGGGAGCTGATTGTCCGCAAGTGAATACAGGAGAGATGTGAGTAGGGGCCAGAATGGACTCGAGCTAGAGGCCAGCAGCAACTCAACACTGCACAGGACAGAGGCGCATAGAGGACACCGTTAACACACAGGAGGGAGCTTATTGGCAGCAAGTGACAGATAGGACAGAGGCGCATAGAGGACACCGTTTACACACAGGAGGGAGCTTATTGGCAGCAAGTGACACACAGGACAGAGGCACATAGAGGACACCGTTAACACACAGGAGGGAGCTGATTGGCAGAAAGTGACACACAGGACAGAGGCACATAGAAGACACTGTTTACACATAGGAGGGAGCTGATTGTCCGCAAGTGAAAACAGGAGAGATGTGAGTAGGGGCCAGAATGGACTCGAGCTAGAGGCCAGCAGCAACTCAACACTGCACAGGTCAGAGGCGCATAGAGGACACCGTTAACACACAGGAGGGAGCTGTTTGGCAGAAAGTGACACACAGGACAGAGGCGCATAGAGGACACCGTTTACACACAGGAGGGAGCTTATTGTCCGCAAGTGAATACAGGATAGATGTGAGTAGGGGCCAGAATGGACTCGAGCTAGAGGCCAGCAGCAACTCAACACTGCACAGGACAGAGGCGCATAGAGGACACCGTTAACACACAGGAGGGAGCTGATTGGCAACAAGTGACATACCGGACAGAGGCGCATAGATGACACCGTTTACACACAGGAGGGAGCTTATTGGCAGCAAGTGACACACAGGACAGAGGCGCATAGAGGACACCGTTAACACACAGGAGGGAGCTGATTGGCAACAAGTGTCACACAGGACAGAGGCGCATAGAGGACACCGTTTACACACAGGAGGGAGCTTATTGGCAGCAAGTGACACACAGGACAGAGGCGCATAGAGGACACCGTTTACACACAGGAGGGAGCTTATTGGCAGCAAGTGACACACAGGACAGAGGCGCATAGAGGACACCGTTGACACACAGGAGGGAGCTGATTGGCCGAAAGTGACACACAGGACAGAGGCACATAGAAGACACTGTTTACACATAGGAGGGAGCTGATTGTCCGCAAGTGAATACAGGAGAGATGTGAGTAGGGGCCAGAATGGACTCGAGCTAGAGGCCAGCAGCAACTCAACACTGCACAGGTCAGAGGTGCATAGAGGACACCATTAACACACAGGAGGGAGCTGTTTGACAGAAAGTGACACACAGGACAGAGGCACATAGAGGACACTGTTAACACACAGGAGGGAGCTGATTGCCAGCAAGTGACATACAGGACAGAGGCGCATAGAGGACACCGTTTACACACAGGATGGAGCTGATTGGGAGCAAGTGACACACAGGACAGAGGCTCATAGAGGACAACGTTTACACACAGGAGGGAGCTGATTGGCAGCAAGTGACACACAGGACAGAGGCGCAAAGAGGACACCGTTTACACACAGGAGGGAGCTGATTGGCAACAAGTGACACACAGGACAGAGGCGCATAGAGGACACCGTTTACACACAGGAGGGAGCTTATTGGCAGCAAGTGACACAAAGGACAGAGGCGCATAGAGGAAACCGTTAACACACAGGAGGGAGCTGATTGGCAACAAGTGACACACAGGACAGGTGCGCATAGAGGACACCGGTTACACACAGGAGGGAGCTTCTTGGCAGCAAGTGACACACAGGACAGAGGCGCATAGAGGACACCGTTTACACACAAGAGGGAGCTTATTGGCAGCAAGTGACACACAGGACAGAGGCGCATATAGGACACCGTTAACACACAGGAGGGAGCTGATTGGCAACAAGTGACATACAGGACAGAGGCGCATAGAGGACACCGTTTGCACACAGGAGGGAGCTTATTGGCAGCAAGTGACACACAGGACAGAGGCGCATAGAGGACACCGTTTACACACAGGAGGGAGTTTATTGTCCGCAAGTGAATACAGGAGAGATGTGAGTAGGGGCCAGAATGGACTCGAGCTAGAGGCCAGCAGCAACTCAACACTGCACAGGACAGAGGCGCATAGAGGACACAGTTAACACACAGGAGGGAGCTTATTGGCAGCAAGTGACAGACAGGACAGAGGCGCATACAGGACACCGTTTACACACAGGAGGGAGCTTATTGGCAGGAAGTGACACACAGGACAGAGGCGCATAGAGGACACCGTTAACACACAGGAGGGAGCTGATTGGCAGAAAGTGACACACAGGACAGAGGCACATAGAAGACACTGTTTACACACAGGAGGGAGCTGATTGTCCGCAAGTGAATACAGGAGAGATGTGAGTAGGGGCCAGAATGGACTCGAGCTAGAGGCCAGCAGCAACTCAACACTGCACAGGACAGAGGCGCATAGAGGACACAGTTAACACACAGGAGGGAGCTTATTGGCAGCAAGTGACAGACAGGACAGAGGCGCATACAGGACACCGTTTACACACAGGAGGGAGCTTATTGGCAGCAAGTGACACACAGGACAGAATCGCATAGAGGACACCGTTAACACACAGGAGGGAGCTGATTGGCAACAAGTGACATACAGGACAGAGGCGCATAGAGGACACCGTTTGCACACAGGAGGGAGCTTATTGGCAGCAAGTGACACACAGGACAGAGACGCATACAGGACACCGTTAACACACAGGAGGGAGCTGATTGGCAGAAAGTGACACACAGGACAGAGGCACATAGAAGACAATGTTTACACACAGGAGGGAGCTGATTGTCCGCAAGTGAATACAGGAGAGATGTGAGTAGGGGCCAGAATGGACTCGAGCTAGAGGCCAGCAGCAACTCAACACTGCACAGGACAGAGGCGCATAGAGGACACCGTTAACACACAGGAGGGAGCTTATTGGCAGCAAGTGACAGACAGGACAGAGGCGCATAGAGGACACCGTTTACACACAGGAGGGAGCTTATTGGCAGCAAGTGACACACAGGACAGAGGCACATAGAGGACACCGTTAACACACAGGAGGGAGCTGATTGGCAGAAAGTGACACACAGGACAGAGGCACATAGAAGACACTGTTTACACATAGGAGGGAGCTGATTGTCCGCAAGTGAATACAGGAGAGATGTGAGTAGGGGCCAGAATGGACTTGAGCTAGAGGCCAGCAGCAACTCAACACTGCACAGGTCAGAGGCGCATAGAGGACACCGTTAACACACAGGAGGGAGTTGTTTGGCAGAAAGTGACACACAGGACAGAGGCGCATAGAGGACACCGTTTACACACAGGAGGGAGCTTATTGTCCGTAAGTGAATACAGGATAGATGTGAGTAGGGGCCAGAATGGACTCGAGCTAGAGGCCAGCAGCAACTCAACACTGCACAGGACAGAGGCGCATAGAGGACACCGTTAACACATAGGAGGGAGCTGATTGGCAACAAGTGACATACCGGACAGAGGCGCATAGATGACACCGTTTACACACAGGAGGGAGCTTATTGGCAGCAAGTGACACACAGGACAGAGGCGCATAGAGGACACCGTTAACACACAGGAGGGAGCTGATTGGCAACAAGTGTCACACAGGACAGAGGCGCATAGAGGACACCGTTTACACACAGGAGGGAGCTTATTGGCAGCAAGTGACACACAGGACAGAGGCGCATAGAGGACACCGTTTACACACAGGAGGGAGCTTATTGGCAGCAAGTGACACACAGGACAGAGGCGCATAGAGGACACCGTTGACACACAGGAGGGAGCTGATTGGCCGAAAGTGACACACAGGACAGAGGCACATAGAAGACACTGTTTACACATAGGAGGGAGCTGATTGTCCGCAAGTGAATACAGGAGAGATGTGAGTAGGGGCCAGAATGGACTCGAGCTAGAGGCCAGCAGCAACTCAACACTGCACAGGTCAGAGGTGCATAGAGGACACCATTAACACACAGGAGGGAGCTGTTTGACAGAAAGTGACACACAGGACAGAGGCGCATAGAGGACACCGTTTACACACAGGAGGGAGCATATTGTCCGCAAGTGAATACAGGAGAGATGTGAGTAGGGGCCAGAATGGACTCGAGCTAGAGGCCAGCAGCAACTCAACACTGCACAAGACAGAGGCGCATAGAGGACACCGTTAGCACACAGGAGGGAGCTGATTGGCAACAAGTGACATACCGGACAGAGGCGCATAGATGACACCGTTTACACACAGGAGGGAGCTTATTGGCAGCAAGTGACACACAGGACAGAGGCGCATAGAGGACACCGTTAACACACAGGAGGGAGCTGATTGGCAACAAGTGACACACAGGACAGAGGCGCATAGAGGACACCGTTTACACACAGGAGGGAGCTTATTGGCAGCAAGTGACACACAGGACAGAGGCGCATAGAGGACACAGTTAACACACAGGAGGGAGCTGATTGGCAGAAAGTGACACACAGGACAGAGGCACACAGAAGACACTGTTTACACACAGGAGGGAGCTGATTGTCCGCAAGTGAATACAGGAGAGATGTGAGTAGGGGCCAGAATGGATTCGAGCTAGAGGCCAGCAGCAACTCAACACTGCACAGGTCAGAGGCGCATAGAGGACACCGTTAACACACAGGAGGGAGCTGATTGGCAGAAAGTGACACACAAGACAGAGGCGCATAGAGGACACAGTTTACACACAGGAGGGAGCTTATTGGCAGCAAGTGACAGACAGGACAGAGGCGCATAGAGGACACCGTTTACACACAGGAGGGAGCTTATTGTCCGCAAGTGAATACAGGAGAGATGTGAGTAGGGGCCAGAATGGACTCGAGCTAGAGGCCAGCAGCAACACAACACTGCACACGACAGAGGTGCATAGAGGACACCGTTAACACACAGGAGGGAGCTTATTGGCAGCAAGTGACCGACAGGACAGAGGCGCATAGAGGACACCGTTTACACACAGGAGGGAGCTTATTGGCAGCAAGTGACACACAGGACAGAGGCGCATAGAGGACACCCTTAACACACAGGAGGGAGCTGATTGGCAGAAAGTGACAAACAGGACAGAGGCACATAGAAGACACTGTTTACACACAGGAGGGAGCCGATTGTCCGCAAGTGAATACAGGAGATATGTGAGTAGGGGCCAGAATGGACTCGAGCTAGAGGCCAGAAGCAACTCAACACTGTACAGGTCAGAGGCGCATAGAGGACACCGTTAACACACAGGAGGCAGCTGATTGGCAGAAAGTGACACACAGGACAGAGGCGCATAGAGGACACCGTTTACACACAGGAGGGAGCTTATTGTCCGCAAGTGAATACAGGAGAGATGTGAGTAGGGGCCAGAATGGACTCGAGCTAGAGGCCAGCAGCAACTCAACACTGCACACGACAGAGGTTCATAGAGGACACCGTTAACACACAGGAGGGAGCTTATTGGCAGCAAGTGACAGACAGGACAGAGGCGCATAGAGGACACCGTTTACACACAGGAGGGAGCTTATTGGCAGCAAGTGACACACAGGACAGAGGCGCATAGAGGACACCGTTAACACACAGGAGGGAGCTGATTGGCAGAAAGTGACACACAGGACAGAGGCACATAGAAGACACTGTTTACACACAGGAGGGAGCTGATTGTCCGCAAGTGAATACAGGAGAGATGTGAGTAGGGGCCAGAATGGACTCGAGCTAGAGGCCAGCAGCAACTCAACACTGCACAGGACAGAGGCGCATAGAGGACACAGTTAACACACAGGAGGGAGCTTATTGGCAGCAAGTGACAGACAGGACAGAGGCGCATACAGGACACCGTTTACACACAGGAGGGAGCTTATTGGCAGCAAGTGACACACAGGACAGAATCGCATAGAGGACACCGTTAACACACAGGAGGGAGCTGATTGGCAACAAGTGACATACAGGACAGAGGCGCATAGAGGACACCGTTTGCACACAGGAGGGAGCTTATTGGCAGCAAGTGACACACAGGACAGAGACGCATACAGGACACCGTTAACACACAGGAGGGAGCTGATTGGCAGAAAGTGACACACAGGACAGAGGCACATAGAAGACAATGTTTACACACAGGAGGGAGCTGATTGTCCGCAAGTGAATACAGGAGAGATGTGAGTAGGGGCCAGAATGGACTCGAGCTAGAGGCCAGCAGCAACTCAACACTGCACAGGACAGAGGCGCATAGAGGACACTGTTAACACACAGGAGGGAGCTTATTGGCAGCAAGTGACAGACAAGACAGAGGCGCATAGAGGACACCGTTTACACACAGGAGGGAGCTTATTGGCAGCAAGTGACACACAGGACAGAGGCACATAGAGGACACCGTTAACACACAGGAGGGAGCTGATTGGCAGAAAGTGACACACAGGACAGAGGCACATAGAAGACACTGTTTACACATAGGAGGGAGCTGATTGTCCGCAAGTGAATACAGGAGAGATGTGAGTAGGGGCCAGAATGGACTCGAGCTAGAGGCCAGCAGCAACTCAACACTGCACAGGTCAGAGGCGCATAGAGGACACCGTTAACACACAGGAGGGAGCTGTTTGGCAGAAAGTGACACACAGGACAGAGGCGCATAGAGGACACCGTTTACACACAGGAGGGAGCTTATTGTCCGCAAGTGAATACAGGATAGATGTGAGTAGGGGCCAGAATGGACTCGAGCTAGAGGCCAGCAGCAACTCAACACTGCACAGGACAGAGGCGCATAGAGGACACCGTTAACACACAGGAGGGAGCTGATTGGCAACAAGTGACATACCGGACAGAGGCGCATAGATGACACCGTTTACACACAGGAGGGAGCTTATTGGCAGCAAGTGACACACAGGACAGAGGCGCATAGAGGACACCGTTAACACACAGGAGGGAGCTGATTGGCAACAAGTGTCACACAGGACAGAGGCGCATAGAGGACACCGTTTACACACAGGAGGGAGCTTATTGGCAGCAAGTGACACACAGGACAGAGGCGCATAGAGGACACCGTTTACACACAGGAGGGAGCTTATTGGCAGCAAGTGACACACAGGACAGAGGCGCATAGAGGACACCGTTGACACACAGGAGGGAGCTGATTGGCCGAAAGTGACACACAGGACAGAGGCACATAGAAGACACTGTTTACACATAGGAGGGAGCTGATTGTCCGCAAGTGAATACAGGAGAGATGTGAGTAGGGGCCAGAATGGACTCGAGCTAGAGGCCAGCAGCAACTCAACACTGCACAGGTCAGAGGTGCATAGAGGACACCATTAACACACAGGAGGGAGCTGTTTGACAGAAAGTGACACACAGGACAGAGGCGCATAGAGGACACCGTTTACACACAGGAGGGAGCATATTGTCCGCAAGTGAATACAGGAGAGATGTGAGTAGGGGCCAGAATGGACTCGAGCTAGAGGCCAGCAGCAACTCAACACTGCACAGGACAGAGGGGCATAGAGGACACCGTTAACACACAGGAGGGAGCTGATTGGCAACAAGTGACATACCGGACAGAGGCGCATAGATGACACCGTTTACACACAGGAGGGAGCTTATTGGCAGCAAGTGACACACAGGACAGAGGCGCATAGAGGACACCGTTAACACACAGGAGGGAGCTGATTGGCAGCAAGTGACAGACAGGACAGAGGCGCATAGAGGACACGTTTACACACAGGAGGGAGCTTATGGGCAGCCAGTGACACACAGGACAGAGGCGCATAGAGGACACCGTTAACACACAGGAGGGAGCTGATTGGCAGAAAGTGACACACAGGACAGAGGCACATAGAAGACACTGTTTACACACAGGAGGGAGCTGATTGTCCGCAAGTGAATACAGGAGAGATGTGAGTAGGGGCCAGAATGGACTCGAGCTAGAGGCCAGTAGCAACTCAACACTGCACAGGACAGAGGCGCATAGAGGACACCGGTAACACACAGGAGGGAGCTGATTGGCAGAAAGTGACACACAGGACAGAGGTGCATAGAGGACACAGTTTACACACAGGAGGGAGCTTATTGGCAGCAAGTGACAGACAGGACAGAGGCGCATAGAGGACACCGTTTACACACAGGAGGGAGCTTATTGTCCGCAAGTGAATACAGGAGAGATGTGAGTAGGGGCCAGAATGGACTCGAGCTAGAGGCCAGTAGCAACTCAACACTGCACAGGACAGAGGCGCATAGAGGACACCGTTAACACACAGGATGGAGCTGATTGTCCGCAAGTGAATACAGGAGAGATGTGAGTAGGGGCCAGAATGGACTCGAGCTAGAGGCCAGCAGCAACTCAACACTGCACAGGTCAGAGGCGCATAGAGGACACTGTTAACACACAGGAGGGAGCTGATTGTCAGCAAGTGAATACAGGAGAGATGTGAGTAGGGGCCAGAATGGACTTGAGCTAGAGGCCAGCAGCAACTCAACACTGCACACGACAGAGGCGCATAGAGGACACCGTTAACACACAGGAGGGAGCTGATTGGCAGCAAGTGAATACAGGAGAGATGTGAGTAGGGGCCAGAATGGACTCGAGCTAGAGGCCAGCAGCAACTCAACACTGCACAGGACAGAGGCGCATAGAGGACACCGTTAACACACAGGAGGGAGCTGATTGGCAGCAAGTGAATACAGGAGAGATGTGAGTAGGGGCCAGAATGGACTCGAGCTAGAGGCCAGCAGCAACTCAACACTGCACAGGTCAGAGGCGCATAGAGGACACTGTAAACACACAGGAGGGAGCTGATTGTCCGCAAGTGAATACAGGAGAGATGTGAGTAGGGGCCAGAATGGACTCGAGCTAGAGGCCAGCAGCAACTTAACACTGCACAGGTCAGAGGCGCATAGAGGACACCATTAACACACAGGAGGGAGCTGATTGTCCGCAAGTGAATACAGGAGAGATGTGAGTAGGGGCCAGAATGGACTCGAGCTAGAGGCCAGCAGCAACTCAACACTGCACAGGACAGAGGCGCATAGAGGACACCGTTAACACACAGGAGGTAGCTTATTGGCAGCAAGTGACAGACAGGACAGAGGCGCATAGAGGACACAGTTTACACACAGGAGGGAGCTGATTGTCCGCAAGTGAATACAGGAGAGATGTGAGTAGGGGCCAGAATGGACTCGAGCTAGAGGCCAGCAGCAACTCAACACTGCACAGGACAGAGGCGCATAGAGGACACCGTTAACACACAGGAGGGAGCTGATTGGTAGCAAGTGAATACTGGAGGTATGTGAGTAGGGGCCAGAATGGACTCGAGCTAGAGGCCAGAAGCAACTCAACACTGCACAGGTCAGAGGCGCATAGAGGACACCGTTAACACACAGGAGGGAGCTGATTGTCCGCAAGTGAATACAGGAGAGATGTGAGTAGGGGCCAGAATGGACTCGAGCTAGAGGCCAGCAGCAACTCAACACTGCACAGGACAGAGGCGCATAGAGGACACAGTTAACACACAGGAGGGAGCTGATTGTCCGCAAGTGAATACAGGAGAGATGTGAGTAGGGGCCAGAATGGACTCGAGCTAGAGGCCAGCAGCCACTCAACACTGCACAGGACAGAGGCGCATAGAGGACACCGTTAACACACAGGAGGGAGCTGATTGTCCGCAAGTGAATATAGGAGAGATGTGAGTAGGGGCCAGAATGGACTCGAGCTAGAGGCCAGCAGCCACTCAACACTGCACAGGACAGAGGCGCATAGAGGACACCGTTAACACACAGGAGGGAGCTGATTGTCCGCAAGTGAATACAGGAGAGATGTGAGTAGGGGCCAGAATGGACTCGAGCTAGAGGCCAGCAGCAACTCAACACTGCACAGGACAGAGGCGCATAGAGGACACCGTTAACACACAGGAGGGAGCTGATTGGCAACAAGTGACATACCGGACAGAGGCGCATAGATGACACCGTTTACACACAGGAGGGAGCTTATTGGCAGCAAGTGACACACAGGACAGAGGCGCATAGAGGACACCGTTAACACACAGGAGGGAGCTGATTGGCAGCAAGTGACAGACAGGACAGAGGCGCATAGAGGACACCGTTTACACACAGGAGGGAGCTTATTGGCAGCAAGTGACACACAGGACAGAAGCGCATAGAGGACACCGTTAACACACAGGAGGGAGCTGATTGGCATAAAGTGACACACAGGACAGAGGCACATAGAAGACACTGTTTACACACAGGAGGGAGCTGATTGTCCGCAAGTGAATACAGGAGAGATGTGAGTAGGGGCCAGAATGGACTCGAGCTAGAGGCCAGCAGCAACTCAACACTGCACAGGTCAGAGGCGCATAGAGGACACCGGTAACACACAGGAGGGAGCTGATTGGCAGAAAGTGACACACAGGACAGAGGTGCATAGAGGACACAGTTTACACACAGGAGGGAGCTTATTGGCAGCAAGTGACAGACAGGACAGAGGCGCATAGAGGACACCGTTTACACACAGGAGGGAGCTTATTGTCCGCAAGTGAATACAGGAGAGATGTGAGTAGGGGCCAGAATGGACTCGAGCTAGAGGCCAGTAGCAACTCAACACTGCACAGGACAGAGGCGCATAGAGGACACCGTTAACACACAGGATGGAGCTGATTGTCCGCAAGTGAATACAGGAGAGATGTGAGTAGGGGCCAGAATGGACTCGAGCTAGAGGCCAGCAGCAACTCAACACTGCACAGGTCAGAGGCGCATAGAGGACACTGTTAACACACAGGAGGGAGCTGATTGTCAGCAAGTGAATACAGGAGAGATGTGAGTAGGGGCCAGAATGGACTTGAGCTAGAGGCCAGCAGCAACTCAACACTGCACACGACAGAGGCGCATAGAGGACACCGTTAACACACAGGAGGGAGCTGATTGGCAGCAAGTGAATACAGGAGAGATGTGAGTAGGGGCCAGAATGGACTCGAGCTAGAGGCCAGCAGCAACTCAACACTGCACAGGACAGAGGCGCATAGAGGACACCGTTAACACAAAGGAGGGAGCTGATTGGCAGCAAGTGAATACAGGAGAGATGTGAGTAGGGGCCAGAATGGACTTGAGCTAGAGGCCAGCAGCAACTCAACACTGCACAGGTCAGAGGCGCATAGAGGACACTGTAAACACACAGGAGGGAGCTGATTGTCCGCAAGTGAATACAGGAGAGATGTGAGTAGGGGCCAGAATGGACTCGAGCTAGAGGCCAGCAGCAACTTAACACTGCACAGGTCAGAGGCGCATAGAGGACACCGTTAACACACAGGAGGGAGCCTATTGTCCGCAAGTGAATACAGGAGAGATGTGAGTAGGGGCCAGAATGGACTCGAGCTAGAGGCCAGCAGCAACTCAACACTGCACAGGACAGAGGCGCATAGAGGACACCGTTAACACACAGGAGGGAGCTTATTGGCAGCAAGTGACAGACAGGACAGAGGCGCATAGAGGACACCGTTTACACACAGGAGGGAGCTGATTGTCCGCAAGTGAATACAGGAGAGATGTGAGTAGGGGCCAGAATGGACTCGAGCTAGAGGCCAGCAGCAACTCAACACTGCACAGGACAGAGGCGCATAGAGGACACCGTTAACACACAGGAGGGAGCTGATTGGTAGCAAGTGAATACTGGAGATATGTGAGTAGGGGCCAGAATGGACTCGAGCTAGAGGCCAGAAGCAACTCAACACTGCACAGGTCAGAGGCGCATAGAGGACACCGTTAACACACAGGAGGGAGCTGATTGTCCGCAAGTGAATACAGGAGAGATGTGAGTAGGGGCCAGAATGGACTCGAGCTAGAGGCCAGCAGCAACTCAACACTGCACAGGACAGAGGCGCATAGAGGACACAGTTAACACACAGGAGGGAGCTGACTGTCCGCAAGTGAATACAGGAGAGATGTGAGTAGGGGCCAGAATGGACTCGAGCTAGAGGCCAGCAGCCACTCAACACTGCACAGGACAGAGGCGCATAGAGGACACCGTTAACACACAGGAGGGAGCTGATTGTCCGCAAGTGAATATAGGAGAGATGTGAGTAGGGGCCAGAATGGACTCGAGCTAGAGGCCAGCAACCACTCAACACTGCACAGGACAGAGGCGCATAGAGGACACCGTTAACACACAGGAGGGAGCTGATTGTCCGCAAGTGAATACAGGAGAGATGTGAGTAGGGGCCAGAATGGACTCGAGCTAGAGGCCAGCAGCAACTCAACACTGCACAGGACAGAGGCGCATAGAGGACACCGTTAACACACAGGAGGGAGCTGATTGTCCGCAAGTGAATACAGGAGAGATGTGAGTAGGGGCCAGAATGGACTTGAGCTAGAGGCCAGCAGCCACTCAACACTGCACAGGACAGAGGGGCATAGAGGACACCGTTAACACACAGGAGGGAGCTGATTGTCCGCAAGTGAATACAGGAGAGATGTGAGTAGGGGCCAGAATGGACTCGAGCTAGAGGCCAGCAGCCACTCAACACTGCACAGGACAGAGGCGCATAGAGGATACCATTAACACACAGGAGGGAGCTGATTGTCCGCAAGTGAATACAGGACAGATGTGAGTAGGGGCCAGAATGGACTCGAGCTAGAGGCCAGCAGCCACTCAACACTGCACAGGACAGAAGCGCATAGAGGACACTGTTAACACACAGGAGGGAGCTGATTGTCCGCAAGTGAATACAGGAGAGATGTGAGTAGGGGCCAGAATGGACTCGAGCTAGAGGCCAGCAGCCACTCAACACTGCACAGGACAGAGGCGCATAGAGGACACCGTTTACACACAGGAGGGAGCTTATTGTCTGCAAGTGAATACAGGAGAGATGTGAGTAGGGGCCAGAATGGACTCGAGCTAGAGGCCAGCAGCCACTCAACACTATACATGACAGAGGCGCATAGAGGACACCGTTAACACATAGGAGGGCGCTTATTGGCAGCAAGTGACAGACAGGTCAGAGGCGCATAGAGGACACCGTTTACACACAGGAGGGAGCTGATTGTCCGCAAGTGAATACAGGAGAGATGTGAGTAGGGGCCAGAATGGACTCGAGCTAGAGGCCAGCAGCAACTCAACACTGCAAAGGTCAGAGGCGCATAGAGGACACCGTTAACACACAGGAGGGAGCTGATTGGCAGAAAGTGACACACAGGACAGAGGCACATAGAAGACACTGTTTACACACAGGAGGGAGCTGATTGTCCGCAAGTGAATACAGGAGAGATGTGAGTAGGGGCCAGAATGGACTCGAGCTAGAGGCCAGCAGCAACTCAACACTGCACAGGTCAGAGGCGCATAGAGGACACCGTTAACACACAGGAGGGAGCTGATTGGCTGAAAGTGACACACAGGACAGAGGCGCATAGAGGACACACTTTACACACAGGAGGGAGCTTATTGGCAGCAAGTGACAGACAAGACAGAGGCGCATAGAGGACACTGTTTACACACAGGAGGGAGCTTATTGTCCGCAAGTGAATACAGGAGAGATGTGAGTAGGGGCCAGAATGGACTCGAGCTAGAGGCCAGCAGCAACTCAACACTGCACAGGACAGAGGTGCATAGAGGACACCGTTAACACACAGGAGGGAGCTGATTGTCCGCAAGTGAATACAGGAGAGATGTGAGTAGGGGCCAGAATGGACTCGAGCTAGAGGCCAGCAGCAACTCAACACTGCACAGGACAGAGGCGCATAGAGGACACCGTTAACACACAGGAGGGGGCTGATTGTCCGCAAGTGAATACAGGAGAGATGTGAGTAGGGGCCAGAATGGACTTGAGCTAGAGGCCAGCAGCCACTCAACACTGCACAGGACAGAGGCGCATAGAGGACACCGTTAACACACAGGAGGGAGCTGATTGTCCGCAAGTGAATACAGGAGAGATGTGAGTAGGGGCCAGAATGGACTCGAGCTAGAGGCCAGCAGCCACTCAACACTGCACAGGACAGAGGCGCATAGAGGATACCGTTAACACACAGGAGGGAGCTGATTGTCCGCAAGTGAATACAGGACAGATGTGAGTAGGGGCCAGAATGGACTCGAGCTAGAGGCCAGCAGCCACTCAACACTGCACAGGACAGAAGCGCATAGAGGACACTGTTAACACACAGGAGGGAGCTGATTGTCCGCAAGTGAATACAGGAGAGATGTGAGTAGGGGCCAGAATGGACTCGAGCTAGAGGCCAGCAGCCACTCAACACTGCACAGGACAGAGGCGCATAGAGGACACCGTTTACACACAGGAGGGAGCTTATTGTCTGCAAGTGAATACAGGAGAGATGTGAGTAGGGGCCAGAATGGACTCGAGCTAGAGGCCAGCAGCCACTCAACACTACACATGACAGAGGCGCATAGAGGACACCGTTAACACACAGGAGGGAGCTGATTGGTAGCAAGTGAATACTGGAGATATGTGAGTAGGGGCCAGAATGGACTCGAGCTAGAGGCCAGAAGCAACTCAACACTGCACAGGTCCGAGGCGCATAGAGGACACCGTTAACACACAGGAGGGAGCTGATTGTCCGCAAGTGAATACAGGAGAGATGTGAGTAGGGGCCAGAATGGACTCGAGCTAGAGGCCAGCAGCAACTCAACACTGCACAGGACAGAGGCGCATAGAGGACACAGTTAACACACAGGAGGGAGCTGATTGTCCGCAAGTGAATACAGGAGAGATGTGAGTAGGGGCCAGAATGGACTCGAGCTAGAGGCCAGCAGCCACTCAACACTGCACAGGACAGAGGCGCATAGAGGACACCGTTAACACACAGGAGGGAGCTGATTGTCCGCAAGTGAATATAGGAGAGATGTGAGTAGGGGCCAGAATGGACTCGAGCTAGAGGCCAGCAGCCACTCAACACTGCACAGGACAGAGGCGCATAGAGGACACCGTTAACACACAGGAGGGAGCTGATTGTCCGCAAGTGAATACAGGAGAGATGTGAGTAGGGGCCAAAATGGACTCGAGCTAGAGGCCAGCAGCAACTCAACACTGCACAGGACAGAGGCGCATAGAGGACACCGTTAACACACAGGAGGGAGCTGATTGGCAAAAAGTGACATACCGGACAGAGGCGCATAGATGACACCGTTTACACACAGGAGGGAGCTTATTGGCAGCAAGTGACACACAGGACAGAGGCGCATAGAGGACACCGTTAACACACAGGAGGGAGCTGATTGGCAGCAAGTGACAGACAGGACAGAGGCGCATAGAGGACACCGTTTACACACAGGAGGGAGCTTATTGGCAGCAAGTGACACACAGGACAGAGGCGCATAGAGGACACCGTTAACACACAGGAGGGAGCTGATTGGCAGAAAGTGACACACAGGACAGAGGCACATAGAAGACACGGTTTACACACAGGAGGGAGCTGATTGTCCGCAAGTGAATACAGGAGAGATGTGAGTAGGGGCCAGAATGGACTCGAGCTAGAGGCCAGCAGCAACTCAACACTGCACAGGTCAGAGGCGCATAGAGGACACCGGTAACACACAGGAGGGAGCTGATTGGCAGAAAGTGACACACAGGACAGAGGTGCATAGAGGACACAGTTTACACACAGGAGGGAGCTTATTAGCAGCAAGTGACAGACAGGACAGAGGCGCATAGAGGACACCGTTTACACACAGGAGGGAGCTTATTGTCCGCAAGTGAATACAGGAGAGATGTGAGTAGGGGCCAGAATGGACTCGAGCTAGAGGCCAGTAGCAACTCAACACTGCACAGGACAGAGGCGCATAGAGGACACCGTTAACACACAGGATGGAGCTGATTGTCCGCAAGTGAATACAGGAGAGATGTGAGTAGGGGCCAGAATGGACTCGAGCTAGAGGCCAGCAGCAACTCAACACTGCACAGGTCAGAGGCGCATAGAGGACACTGTTAACACACAGGAGGGAGCTGATTGTCAGCAAGTGAATACAGGAGAGATGTGAGTAGGGGCCAGAATGGACTTGAGCTAGAGGCCAGCAGCAACTCAACACTGCACACGACAGAGGCGCATAGAGGACACCGTTAACACACAGGAGGGAGCTGATTGGCAGCAAGTGAATACAGGAGAGATGTGAGTAGGGGCCAGAATGGACTCGAGCTAGAGGCCAGCAGCAACTCAACACTGCACAGGACAGAGGCGCATAGAGGACACCGTTAACACACAGGAGGGAGCTGATTGGCAGCAAGTGAATACAGGAGAGATGTGAGTAGGGGCCAGAATGGACTCGAGCTAGAGGCCAGCAGCAACTCAACACTGCACAGGTCAGAGGCGCATAGAGGACACTGTAAACACACAGGAGGGAGCTGATTGTCCGCAAGTGAATACAGGAGAGATGTGAGTAGGGGCCAGAATGGACTCGAGCTAGAGGCCAGCAGCAACTTAACACTGCACAGGTCAGAGGCGCATAGAGGACACCGTTAACACACAGGAGGGAGCTGATTGTCCGCAAGTGAATACAGGAGAGATGTGAGTAGGGGCCAGAATGGACTCGAGCTAGAGGCCAGCAGCAACTCAACACTGCACAGGACAGAGGCGCATAGAGGACACCGTTAACACACAGGAGGGAGCTTATTGGCAGCAAGTGACAGACAGGACAGAGGCGCATAGAGGACACAGTTTACACACAGGAGGGAGCTGATTGTCCGCAAGTGAATACAGGAGAGATGTGAGTAGGGGCCAGAATGGACTCGAGCTAGAGGCCAGCAGCAACTCAACACTGCACAGGACAGAGGCGCATAGAGGACACCGTTAACACACAGGAGGGAGCTGATTGGTAGCAAGTGAATACTGGAGATATGTGAGTAGGGGCCAGAATGGACTCGAGCTAGAGGCCAGAAGCAACTCAACACTGCACAGGTCAGAGGCGCATAGAGGACACCGTTAACACACAGGAGGGAGCTGATTGTCCGCAAGTGAATACAGGAGAGATGTGAGTAGGGGCCAGAATGGACTCGAGCTAGAGGCCAGCAGCAACTCAACACTGCACAGGACAGAGGCGCATAGAGGACACAGTTAACACACAGGAGGGAGCTGATTGTCCGCAAGTGAATACAGGAGAGATGTGAGTAGGGGCCAGAATGGACTCGAGCTAGAGGCCAGCAGCCACTCAACACTGCACAGGACAGAGGCGCATAGAGGACACCGTTAACACACAGGAGGGAGCTGATTGTCCGCAAGTGAATATAGGAGAGATGTGAGTAGGGGCCAGAATGGACTCGAGCTAGAGGCCAGCAGCCACTCAACACTGCACAGGACAGAGGCGCATAGAGGACACCGTTAACACACAGGAGGGAGCTGATTGTCCGCAAGTGAATACAGGAGAGATGTGAGTAGGGGCCAGAATGGACTCGAGCTAGAGGCCAGCAGCAACTCAACACTGCACAGGACAGAGGCGCATAGAGGACACCGTTAACACACAGGAGGGAGCTGATTGTCCGCAAGTGAATACAGGAGAGATGTGAGTAGGGGCCAGAATGGACTTGAGCTAGAGGCCAGCAGCCACTCAACACTGCACAGGACAGAGGCGCATAGAGGACACCGTTAACACACAGGAGGGAGCTGATTGTCCGCAAGTGAATACAGGAGAGATGTGAGTAGGGGCCAGAATGGACTCGAGCTAGAGGCCAGCAGCCACTCAACACTGCACAGGACAGAGGCGCATAGAGGATACCGTTAACACACAGGAGGGAGCTGATTGTCCGCAAGTGAATACAGGACAGATGTGAGTAGGGGCCAGAATGGACTCGAGCTAGAGGCCAGCAGCCACTCAACACTGCACAGGACAGAAGCGCATAGAGGACACTGTTAACACACAGGAGGGAGCTGATTGTCCGCAAGTGAATACAGGAGAGATGTGAGTAGGGGCCAGAATGGACTCGAGCTAGAGGCCAGCAGCCACTCAACACTGCACAGGACAGAGGCGCATAGAGGACACCGTTTACACACAGGAGGGAGCTTATTGTCTGCAAGTGAATACAGGAGAGATGTGAGTAGGGGCCAGAATGGACTCGAGCTAGAGGCCAGCAGCCACTCAACACTACACATGACAGAGGCGCATAGAGGACACCGTTAACACATAGGAGGGCGCTTATTGGCAGCAAGTGACAGACAGGTCAGAGGCGCATAGAGGACACCGTTTACACACAGGAGGGAGCTGATTGTCCGCAAGTGAATAAAGGAGAGATGTGAGTAGGGGCCAGAATGGACTCGAGCTAGAGGCCAGCAGCAACTCAACACTGCAAAGGTCAGAGGCGCATAGAGGACACCGTTAACACACAGGAGGGAGCTGATTGGCAGAAAGTGACACACAGGACAGAGGCACATAGAAGACACTGTTTACACACAGGAGGGAGCTGATTGTCCGCAAGTGAATACAGGAGAGATGTGAGTAGGGGCCAGAATGGACTCGAGCTAGAGGCCAGCAGCAACTCAACACTGCACAGGTCAGAGGCGCATAGAGGACACCGTTAACACACAGGAGGGAGCTGATTGGCAGAAAGTGACACACAGGACAGAGGCGCATAGAGGACACACTTTACACACAGGAGGGAGCTTATTGGCAGCAAGTGACAGACAAGACAGAGGCGCATAGAGGACACCGTTTACACACAGGGGGGAGCTTATTGTCCGCAAGTGAATACAGGAGAGATGTGAGTAGGGGCCAGAATGGACTCGAGCTAGAGGCCAGCAGCAACTCAACACTGCACAGGACAGAGGCGCATAGAGGACACCGTTAACACACAGGAGGGAGCTGATTGTCCGCAAGTGAATACAGGAGAGATGTGAGTAGGGGCCAGAATGGACTCGAGCTAGAGGCCAGCAGCAACTCAACACTGCACAGGACAGAGGCGCATAGAGGACACCGTTAACACACAGGAGGGGGCTGATTGTCCGCAAGTGAATACAGGAGAGATGTGAGTAGGGGCCAGAATGGACTTGAGCTAGAGGCCAGCAGCCACTCAACACTGCACAGGACAGAGGCGCATAGAGGACACCGTTAACACACAGGAGGGAGCTGATTGTCCGCAAGTGAATACAGGAGAGATGTGAGTAGGGGCCAGAATGGACTCGAGCTAGAGGCCAGCAGCCACTCAACACTGCACAGGACAGAGGCGCATAGAGGATACCGTTAACACACAGGAGGGAGCTGATTGTCCGCAAGTGAATACAGGACAGATGTGAGTAGGGGCCAGAATGGACTCGAGCTAGAGGCCAGCAGCCACTCAACACTGCACAGGACAGAAGCGCATAGAGGACACTGTTAACACACAGGAGGGAGCTGATTGTCCGCAAGTGAATACAGGAGAGATGTGAGTAGGGGCCAGAATGGACTCGAGCTAGAGGCCAGCAGCCACTCAACACTGCACAGGACAGAGGCGCATAGAGGACACCGTTTACACACAGGAGGGAGCTTATTGTCTGCAAGTGAATACAGGAGAGATGTGAGTAGGGGCCAGAATGGACTCGAGCTAGAGGCCAGCAGCCACTCAACACTACACATGACAGAGGCGCATAGAGGACACCGTTAACACATAGGAGGGCGCTTATTGGCAGCAAGTGACAGACAGGTCAGAGGCGCATAGAGGACACCGTTTACACACAGGAGGGAGCTGATTGTCCCCAAGTGAATACAGGAGAGATGTGAGTAGGGGCCAGAATGGACTCGAGCTAGAGGCCAGCAGCAACTCAACACTGCAAAGGTCAGAGGCGCATAGAGGACACCGTTAACACACAGGAGGGAGCTGATTGGCAGAAAGTGACACACAGGACAGAGGCACATAGAAGACACTGTTTACACACAGGAGGGAGCTGATTGTCCGCAAGTGAATACAGGAGAGATGTGAGTAGGGGCCAGAATGGACTCGAGCTAGAGGCCAGCAGCAACTCAACACTGCACAGGTCAGAGGCGCATAGAGGACACCGTTAACACACAGGAGGGAGCTGATTGGCAGAAAGTGACACACAGGACAGAGGCGCATAGAGGACACACTTTACACACAGGAGGGAGCTTATTGGCAGCAAGTGACAGACAAGACAGAGGCGCATAGAGGACACCGTTTACACACAGGAGGGAGCTTATTGTCCGCAAGTGAATACAGGAGAGATGTGAGTAGGGGCCAGAATGGACTCGAGCTAGAGGCCAGCAGCAACTCAACACTGCACAGGACAGAGGCGCATAGAGGACACCGTTAACACACAGGAGGGAGCTGATTGTCCGCAAGTGAATACAGGAGAGATGTGAGTAGGGGCCAGAATGGACTCGAGCTAGAGGCCAGCAGCAACTCAACACTGCACAGGTCAGAGGCGCATAGAGGACACCGTTAACACACAGGAGGGAGCTGATTGTCCGCAAGTGAATACAGGAGAGATGTGAGTAGGGGCCAGAGCGGACTCGAGCTAGAGGCCAGCAGCAACTCAACACTGCACAGGACAGAGGCGCATAGAGGACACCGTTAACACACAAGAGGGAGCTTATTGGCAGCAAGTGACAGACAGGACAGAGGCACATAGAGGACACCGTTTACACACAGGAGGGAGCTGATTGTCCGCAAGTGAATACAGGAGAGATGTGAGTAGGGGCCAGAATGGACTCGAGCTAGATTCCAGCAGCAACTCAACACTGCACAGGACAGAGGCGCATAGAGGACACCGTTAACACACAGGAGGGAGCTCATTGGCAGCAAGTGAATACAGGAGAGATGTGAGTAGGGGCCAGAATGGACTCGAGCTAGAGGCCAGCAGCAACTCAACACTGCACAGGTCAGAGGCGCATAGAGGACACCGTAAACACACAGGAGGGAGCTGATATTCCGCAAGTGAATACAGGAGAGATGTGAGTAGGGGCCAGAATGGACTCGAGCTAGAGGCCAGCAGCAACTCAACACTGCACAGGTCAGAGGCGCATAGAGGACACCGTTAACACACAGGAGGGAGCTGATTGTCCGCAAGTGAATACAGGAGAGATGTGAATAGGGGCCAGAATGGACTTGAGCTAGAGGCCAGCAGCAACTCAACACTGCACAGGACAGAGGCGCATAGAGGACACCGTTAACACACAGGAGGGAGCTTATTGGCAGCAAGTGACAGACAGGACAGAGGCGCATAGAGGACACCGTTTACACACAGGAGGGAGCTGATTGTCCGCAAGTGAATACAGGAGAGATGTGAGTAGGGGCCAGAATGGACTCGAGCTAGAGGCCAGCAGCAACTCAACACTGCACAGGACAGAGGCGCATAGAGGACACCGTTAACACACAGGAGGGAGCTAATTGGTAGCAAGTGAATACTGGAGAGATGTGAGTAGGGGCCAGAATGGACTCGAGCTAGAGGCCAGCAGCAACTCAACACTGCACAGGTCAGAGGCGCATAGAGGACACCGTTAACACACAGGAGGTAGCTGATTGTCCGCAAGTGAATACAGGAGAGATGTGAGTAGGGGCCAGAATGGACTCGAGCTAGAGGCCAGCAGCAACTCAACACTGCACAGGACAGAGGCGCATAGAGGACACCGTTAACACACAGGAGGGAGCTGATTGTCCGCAAGTGAATACAGGAGAGATGTGAGTAGGGGCCAGAATGGACTCGAGCTAGAGGCCAGCAGCCACTCAACACTGCACAGGACAGAGGCGCATAGAGGACACCGTTAACACACAGGAGGGAGCTGATTGTCCGCAAGTGAATACAGGAGAGATGTGAGTAGGGGCCAGAATGGACTCGAGCTAGAGGCCAGCAGCCACTGAACACTACACATGACAGAGGCGCATAGAGGACACCGTTAACACATAGGAGGGCGCTTATTGGCAGCAAGTGACAGACAGGACAGAGGCGCATAGAGGATACTGTTTACACACAGGAGGGAGCTGATTGTCCGCAAGTGAATACAGGAGAGTTGTGAGTAGGGGCCAGAATGGACTCGAGCTAGAGGCCAGCAGCAACTCAACACTGCACAGGACAGAGGCGCATAGAGGACACCGTTAACACACAGGAGGGAGCTGATTGTCCGCAAGTGAATACAGGAGAGATGTGAGTAGGTGCCAGAATGGACTCGAGCTAGAGGCCAGCAACCACTCAACACTGCACAGGACAGCGGCGCATAGAGGACACCGTTAACACACAGGAGGGAGCTGATTGTCCGCTAGTGAATACAGGAGAGATGTGAGTAGGGGCCAGAATGGACTCGAGCTAGAGGCCAGCAGCCACTCAACACTGCACAGGACAGAGGCGCATAGAGGACACCGTTAACACACAGGAGAGAGCTGATTGTCCGCAAGTGAATACAGGAGAGATGTGAGTAGGGGCCAGAATGGACTCGAGCTAGAGGCCAGCAGCAACTCAACACTGCACAGGACAGAGGCGCATAGAGGACACCGTTAACACACCGGAGGGAGCTGATTGTCCGCAAGTGAATACAGGAGAGATTTGAGTAGGGGCCAGAATGGACTCGAGCTAGAGGCCAGCAGCCACTCAACACTGCACAGGACAGAGGCGCATAGAGGACACCGTTAACACACAGGAGGGAGCTGATTGTCCTCAAGTGAATACAGGAGAGATGTGAGTAGCGGCCAGAATGGACTCGAGCTAGAGGCCAGCAGCAACTCAACACTGCACAGGACAGAGGCGCATAGAGGACACTGTTAACACACAGGAGGGAGCTGATTGTCCGCAAGTGAATACAGGAGAGATGTGAGTAGGGGCCAGAATGGACTCGAGCTAGAGGCCAGCAGCAACTCAACACTGCACAGGTCAGAGGCGCATAGAGGACACCGTTAACACACAGGAGGGAGCTGATTGTCCGCAAGTGAATACAGGAGAGATGTGAGTAGGGGCCAGAGCGGACTCGAGCTAGAGGCCAGCAGCAACTCAACACTGCACAGGACAGAGGCGCATAGAGGACACCGTTAACACACAAGAGGGAGCTTATTGGCAGCAAGTGACAGACAGGACAGAGGTGCATAGAGGACACCGTTTACACACAGGAGGGAGCTTATTGGCAGCAAGTGACACACAGGACAGAGGCGCATAGAGGACACCGTTAACACACAGGAGGGAGCTGATTGGCAGAAAGTGACACACAGGACAGAGGCACATAGAAGACACTGTTTACACACAGGAGGGAGCTGATTGTCCGCAAGTGAATACAGGAGAGATGTGAGTAGGGGCCAGAATGGACTCGAGCTAGAGGCCAGCAGCAACTCAACACTGCACAGGACAGAGGCGCATAGAGGACACAGTTAACACACAGGAGGGAGCTTATTGGCAGCAAGTGACAGACAGGACAGAGGCGCATACAGGACACCGTTTACACACAGGAGGGAGCTTATTGGCAGCAAGTGACACACAGGACAGAATCGCATAGAGGACACAGTTAACACACAGGAGGGAGCTGATTGGCAACAAGTGACATACAGGACAGAGGCGCATAGCTGACACCGTTTGCACACAGGAGGGAGCTTATTGGCAGCAAGTGACACACAGGACAGAGACGCATACAGGACACCGTTAACACACAGGAGGGAGCTGATTGGCAGAAAGTGACACACAGGACAGAGGCACATAGAAGACAATGTTTACACACAGGAGGGAGCTGATTGTCCGCAAGTGAATACAGGAGAGATGTGAGTAGGGGCCAGAATGGACTCGAGCTAGAGGCCAGCAGCAACTCAACACTGCACAGGACAGAGGCGCATAGAGGACACCGTTAACACACAGGAGGGAGCTTATTGGCAGCAAGTGACAGACAGGACAGAGGCGCATAGAGGACACCGTTTACACACAGGAGGGAGCTTATTGGCAGCAAGTGACACACAGGACAGAGGCACATAGAGGACACCGTTAACACACAGGAGGGAGCTGATTGGCAGAAAGTGACACACAGGACAGAGGCACATAGAAGACACTGTTTACACATAGGAGGGAGCTGATTGTCCGCAAGTGAATACAGGAGAGATGTGAGTAGGGGCCAGAATGGACTCGAGCTAGAGGCCAGAAGCAACTCAACACTGCACAGGTCAGAGGCGCATAGAGGACACCGTTAACACACAGGAGGGAGCTGATTGTCCGCAAGTGAATACAGGAGAGATGTGAGTAGGGGCCAGAATGGACTCGAGCTAGAGGCCAGCAGCAACTCAACACTGCACAGGACAGAGGCGCATAGAGGACACAGTTAACACACAGGAGGGAGCTGATTGTCCGCAAGTGAATACAGGAGAGATGTGAGTAGGGGCCAGAATGGACTCGAGCTAGAGGCCAGCAGCCACTCAACACTGCACAGGACAGAGGCGCATAGAGGACACCGTTAACACACATGAGGGAGCTGATTGTCCGCAAGTGAATATAGGAGAGATGTGAGTAGGGGCCAGAATGGACTCGAGCTAGAGGCCAGCAGCCACTCAACACTGCACAGGACAGAGGCGCATAGAGGACACCGTTAACACACAGGAGGGAGCTGATTGTCCGCAAGTGAATACAGGAGAGATGTGAGTAGGGGCCAGAATGGACTCGAGCTAGAGGCCAGCAGCAACTCAACACTGCACAGGACAGAGGCGCATAGAGGACACCGTTAACACACAGGAGGGAGCTGATTGTCCGCAAGTGAATACAGGAGAGATGTGAGTAGGGGCCAGAATGGACTTGAGCTAGAGGCCAGCAGCCACTCAACACTGCACAGGACAGAGGCGCATAGAGGACACCGTTAACACACAGGAGGGAGCTGATTGTCCGCAAGTGAATACAGGAGAGATGTGAGTAGGGGCCAGAATGGACTCGAGCTAGAGGCCAGCAGCCACTCAACACTGCACAGGACAGAGGAGCATAGAGGATACCGTTAACACACAGGAGGGAGCTGATTGTCCGCAAGTGAATACAGGACAGATGTGAGTAGGGGCCAGAATGGACTCGAGCTAGAGGCCAGCAGCCACTCAACACTGCACAGGACAGAAGCGCATAGAGGACACTGTTAACACACAGGAGGGAGCTGATTGTCCGCAAGTGAATACAGGAGAGATGTGAGTAGGGGCCAGAATGGACTCGAGCTAGAGGCCAGCAGCCACTCAACACTGCACAGGACAGAGGCGCATAGAGGACACCGTTTACACACAGGAGGGAGCTTATTGTCTGCAAGTGAATACAGGAGAGATGTGAGTAGGGGCCAGAATGGACTCGAGCTAGAGGCCAGCAGCCACTCAACACTACACATGACAGAGGCGCATAGAGGACACCGTTAACACATAGGAGGGCGCTTATTGGCAGCAAGTGACAGACAGGTCAGAGGCGCATAGAGGACACCGTTTACACACAGGAGGGAGCTGATTGTCCGCAAGTGAATACAGGAGAGATGTGAGTAGGGGCCAGAATGGACTCGAGCTAGAGGCCAGCAGCAACTCAACACTGCAAAGGTCAGAGGCGCATAGAGGACACCGTTAACACACAGGAGGGAGCTGATTGGCAGAAAGTGACACACAGGACAGAGGCACATAGAAGACACTGTTTACACACAGGAGGGAGCTGATTGTCCGCAAGTGAATACAGGAGAGATGTGAGTAGGGGCCAGAATGGACTCGAGCTAGAGGCCAGCAGCAACTCAACACTGCACAGGTCAGAGGCGCATAGAGGACACCGTTAACACACAGGAGGGAGCTGATTGGCAGAAAGTGACACACAGGACAGAGGCGCATAGAGGACACACTTTACACACAGGAGGGAGCTTATTGGCAGCAAGTGACAGACAAGACAGAGGCGCATAGAGGACACCGTTTACACACAGGAGGGAGCTTATTGTCCGCAAGTGAATACAGGAGAGATGTGAGTAGGGGCCAGAATGGACTCGAGCTAGAGGCCAGCAGCAACTCAACACTGCACAGGACAGAGGCGCATAGAGGACACCGTTAACACACAGGAGGGAGCTGATTGTCCGCAAGTGAATACAGGAGAGATGTGAGTAGGGGCCAGAATGGACTCGAGCTAGAGGCCAGCAGCAACTCAACACTGCACAGGACAGAGGCGCATAGAGGACACCGTTAACACACAGGAGGGGGCTGATTGTCCGCAAGTGAATACAGGAGAGATGTGAGTAGGGGCCAGAATGGACTTGAGCTAGAGGCCAGCAGCCACTCAACACTGCACAGGACAGAGGCGCATAGAGGACACCGTTAACACACAGGAGGGAGCTGATTGTCCGCAAGTGAATACAGGAGAGATGTGAGTAAGGGCCAGAATGGACTCGAGCTAGAGGCCAGCAGCCACTCAACACTGCACAGGACAGAGGCGCATAGAGGACACCGTTAACACACAGGAGGGAGCTCATTGGCAGCAAGTGAATACAGGAGAGATGTGAGTAGGGGCCAGAATGGACTCGAGCTAGAGGCCAGCAGCAACTCAACACTGCACAGGTCAGAGGCGCATAGAGGACACCGTAAACACACAGGAGGGAGCTGATTGTCCGCAAGTGAATACAGGAGAGATGTGAGTAGGGGCCAGAATGGACTCGAGCTAGAGGCCAGCAGCAACTCAACACTGCACAGGTCAGAGGCGCATAGAGGACACCGTTAACACACAGGAGGGAGCTGATTGTCCGCAAGTGAATACAGGAGAGATGTGAATAGGGGCCAGAATGGACTTGAGCTAGAGGCCAGCAGCAACTCAACACTGCACAGGACAGAGGCGCATAGAGGACACCGTTAACACACAGGAGGGAGCTTATTGGCAGCAAGTGACAGACAGGACAGAGGCGCATAGAGGACACCGTTTACACACAGGAGGGAGCTGATTGTCCGCAAGTGAATACAGGAGAGATGTGAGTAGGGGCCAGAATGGACTCGAGCTAGAGGCCAGCAGCAACTCAACACTGCACAGGACAGAGGCGCATAGAGGACACCGTTAACACACAGGAGGGAGCTAATTGGTAGCAAGTGAATACTGGAGAGATGTGAGTAGGGGCCAGAATGGACTCGAGCTAGAGGCCAGCAGCAACTCAACACTGCACAGGTCAGAGGCGCATAGAGGACACCGTTAACACACAGGAGGTAGCTGATTGTCCGCAAGTGAATACAGGAGAGATGTGAGTAGGGGCCAGAATGGACTCGAGCTAGAGGCCAGCAGCAACTCAACACTGCACAGGACAGAGGCGCATAGAGGACACCGTTAACACACAGGAGGGAGCTGATTGTCCGCAAGTGAATACAGGAGAGATGTGAGTAGGGGCCAGAATGGACTCGAGCTAGAGGCCAGCAGCCACTCAACACTGCACAGGACAGAGGCGCATAGAGGACACCGTTAACACACAGGAGGGAGCTGATTGTCCGCAAGTGAATACAGGAGAGATGTGAGTAGGGGCCAGAATGGACTCGAGCTAGAGGCCAGCAGCCACTGAACACTACACATGACAGAGGCGCATAGAGGACACCGTTAACACATAGGAGGGCGCTTATTGGCAGCAAGTGACAGACAGGACAGAGGCGCATAGAGGATACTGTTTACACACAGGAGGGAGCTGATTGTCCGCAAGTGAATACAGGAGAGTTGTGAGTAGGGGCCAGAATGGACTCGAGCTAGAGGCCAGCAGCAACTCAACACTGCACAGGACAGAGGCGCATAGAGGACACCGTTAACACACAGGAGGGAGCTGATTGTCCGCAAGTGAATACAGGAGAGATGTGAGTAGGTGCCAGAATGGACTCGAGCTAGAGGCCAGCAACCACTCAACACTGCACAGGACAGAGGCGCATAGAGGACACCGTTAACACACAGGAGGGAGCTGATTGTCTGCTAGTGAATACAGGAGAGATGTGAGTAGGGGCCAGAATGGACTCGAGCTAGAGGCCAGCAGCCACTCAACACTGCACAGGACAGAGGCGCATAGAGGACACCGTTAACACACAGGAGAGAGCTGATTGTCCGCAAGTGAATACAGGAGAGATGTGAGTAGGGGCCAGAATGGACTCGAGCTAGAGGCCAGCAGCAACTCAACACTGCACAGGACAGAGGCGCATAGAGGACACCGTTAACACACCGGAGGGAGCTGATTGTCCGCAAGTGAATACAGGAGAGATTTGAGTAGGGGCCAGAATGGACTCGAGCTAGAGGCCAGCAGCCACTCAACACTGCACAGGACAGAGGCGCATAGAGGACACCGTTAACACACAGGAGGGAGCTGATTGTCCTCAAGTGAATACAGGAGAGATGTGAGTAGCGGCCAGAATGGACTCGAGCTAGAGGCCAGCAGCAACTCAACACTGCACAGGACAGAGGCGCATAGAGGACACTGTTAACACACAGGAGGGAGCTGATTGTCCGCAAGTGAATACAGGAGAGATGTGAGTAGGGGCCAGAATGGACTCGAGCTAGAGGCCAGCAGCAACTCAACACTGCACAGGTCAGAGGCGCATAGAGGACACCGTTAACACACAGGAGGGAGCTGATTGTCCGCAAGTGAATACAGGAGAGATGTGAGTAGGGGCCAGAGCGGACTCGAGCTAGAGGCCAGCAGCAACTCAACACTGCACAGGACAGAGGCGCATAGAGGACACCGTTAACACACAAGAGGGAGCTTATTGGCAGCAAGTGACAGACAGGACAGAGGTGCATAGAGGACACCGTTTACACACAGGAGGGAGCTTATTGGCAGCAAGTGACACACAGGACAGAGGCGCATAGAGGACACCGTTAACACACAGGAGGGAGCTGATTGGCAGAAAGTGACACACAGGACAGAGGCACATAGAAGACACTGTTTACACACAGGAGGGAGCTGATTGTCCGCAAGTGAATACAGGAGAGATGTGAGTAGGGGCCAGAATGGACTCGAGCTAGAGGCCAGCAGCAACTCAACACTGCACAGGACAGAGGCGCATAGAGGACACAGTTAACACACAGGAGGGAGCTTATTGGCAGCAAGTGACAGACAGGACAGAGGCGCATACAGGACACCGTTTACACACAGGAGGGAGCTTATTGGCAGCAAGTGACACACAGGACAGAATCGCATAGAGGACACAGTTAACACACAGGAGGGAGCTGATTGGCAACAAGTGACATACAGGACAGAGGCGCATAGCTGACACCGTTTGCACACAGGAGGGAGCTTATTGGCAGCAAGTGACACACAGGACAGAGACGCATACAGGACACCGTTAACACACAGGAGGGAGCTGATTGGCAGAAAGTGACACACAGGACAGAGGCACATAGAAGACAATGTTTACACACAGGAGGGAGCTGATTGTCCGCAAGTGAATACAGGAGAGATGTGAGTAGGGGCCAGAATGGACTCGAGCTAGAGGCCAGCAGCAACTAAACACTGCACAGGACAGAGGCGCATAGAGGACACCGTTAACACACAGGAGGGAGCTTATTGGCAGCAAGTGACAGACAGGACAGAGGCGCATAGAGGACACCGTTTACACACAGGAGGGAGCTTATTGGCAGCAAGTGACACACAGGACAGAGGCACATAGAGGACACCGTTAACACACAGGAGGGAGCTGATTGGCAGAAAGTGACACACAGGACAGAGGCACATAGAAGACACTGTTTACACATAGGAGGGAGCTGATTGTCCGCAAGTGAATACAGGAGAGATGTGAGTAGGGGCCAGAATGGACTCGAGCTAGAGGCCAGAAGCAACTCAACACTGCACAGGTCAGAGGCGCATAGAGGACACCGTTAACACACAGGAGGGAGCTGATTGTCCGCAAGTGAATACAGGAGAGATGTGAGTAGGGGCCAGAATGGACTCGAGCTAGAGGCCAGCAGCAACTCAACACTGCACAGGACAGAGGCGCATAGAGGACACAGTTAACACACAGGAGGGAGCTGATTGTCCGCAAGTGAATACAGGAGAGATGTGAGTAGGGGCCAGAATGGACTCGAGCTAGAGGCCAGCAGCCACTCAACACTGCACAGGACAGAGGCGCATAGAGGACACCGTTAACACACAGGAGGGAGCTGATTGTCCGCAAGTGAATATAGGAGAGATGTGAGTAGGGGCCAGAATGGACTCGAGCTAGAGGCCAGCAGCCACTCAACACTGCACAGGACAGAGGCGCATAGAGGACACCGTTAACACACAGGAGGGAGCTGATTGTCCGCAAGTGAATACAGGAGAGATGTGAGTAGGGGCCAGAATGGACTCGAGCTAGAGGCCAGCAGCAACTCAACACTGCACAGGACAGAGGCGCATAGAGGACACCGTTAACACACAGGAGGGAGCTGATTGTCCGCAAGTGAATACAGGAGAGATGTGAGTAGGGGCCAGAATGGACTTGAGCTAGAGGCCAGCAGCCACTCAACACTGCACAGGACAGAGGCGCATAGAGGACACCGTTAACACACAGGAGGGAGCTGATTGTCCGCAAGTGAATACAGGAGAGATGTGAGTAGGGGCCAGAATGGACTCGAGCTAGAGGCCAGCAGCCACTCAACACTGCACAGGACAGAGGCGCATAGAGGATACCGTTAACACACAGGAGGGAGCTGATTGTCCGCAAGTGAATACAGGACAGATGTGAGTAGGGGCCAGAATGGACTCGAGCTAGAGGCCAGCAGCCACTCAACACTGCACAGGACAGAAGCGCATAGAGGACACTGTTAACACACAGGAGGGAGCTGATTGTCCGCAAGTGAATACAGGAGAGATGTGAGTAGGGGCCAGAATGGACTCGAGCTAGAGGCCAGCAGCCACTCAACACTGCACAGGACAGAGGCGCATAGAGGACACCGTTTACACACAGGAGGGAGCTTATTGTCTGCAAGTGAATACAGGAGAGATGTGAGTAGGGGCCAGAATGGACTCGAGCTAGAGGCCAGCAGCCACTCAACACTACACATGACAGAGGCGCATAGAGGACACCGTTAACACATAGGAGGGCGCTTATTGGCAGCAAGTGACAGACAGGTCAGAGGCGCATAGAGGACACCGTTTACACACAGGAGGGAGCTGATTGTCCGCAAGTGAATACAGGAGAGATGTGAGTAGGGGCCAGAATGGACTCGAGCTAGAGGCCAGCAGCAACTCAACACTGCAAAGGTCAGAGGCGCATAGAGGACACCGTTAACACACAGGAGGGAGCTGATTGGCAGAAAGTGACACACAGGACAGAGGCACATAGAAGACACTGTTTACACACAGGAGGGAGCTGATTGTCCGCAAGTGAATACAGGAGAGATGTGAGTAGGGGCCAGAATGGACTCGAGCTAGAGGCCAGCAGCAACTCAACACTGCACAGGTCAGAGGCGCATAGAGGACACCGTTAACACACAGGAGGGAGCTGATTGGCAGAAAGTGACACACAGGACAGAGGCGCATAGAGGACACACTTTACACACAGGAGGGAGCTTATTGGCAGCAAGTGACAGACAAGACAGAGGCGCATAGAGGACACCGTTTACACACAGGAGGGAGCTTATTGTCCGCAAGTGAATACAGGAGAGATGTGAGTAGGGGCCAGAATGGACTCGAGCTAGAGGCCAGCAGAAACTCAACACTGCACAGGACAGAGGCGCATAGAGGACACCGTTAACACACAGGAGGGAGCTGATTGTCCGCAAGTGAATACAGGAGAGATGTGAGTAGGGGCCAGAATGGACTCGAGCTAGAGGCCAGCAGCAACTCAACACTGCACAGGACAGAGGCGCATAGAGGACACCGTTAACACACAGGAGGGGGCTGATTGTCCGCAAGTGAATACAGGAGAGATGTGAGTAGGGGCCAGAATGGACTTGAGCTAGAGGCCAGCAGCCACTCAACACTGCACAGGACAGAGGCGCATAGAGGACACCGTTAACACACAGGAGGGAGCTGATTGTCCGCAAGTGAATACAGGAGAGATGTGAGTAAGGGCCAGAATGGACTCGAGCTAGAGGCCAGCAGCCACTCAACACTGCACAGGACAGAGGCGCATAGAGGATACCGTTAACACACAGGAGGGAGCTGATTGTCCGCAAGTGAATACAGGACAGATGTGAGTAGGGGCCAGAATGGACTCGAGCTAGAGGCCAGCAGCCACTCAACACTGCACAGGACAGAAGCGCATAGAGGACACTGTTAACACACAGGAGGGAGCTGATTGTCCGCAAGTGAATACAGGAGAGATGTGAGTAGGGGCCAGAATGGACTCGAGCTAGAGGCCAGCAGCCACTCAACACTGCACAGGACAGAGGCGCATAGAGGACACCGTTTACACACAGGAGGGAGCTTATTGTCTGCAAGTGAATACAGGAGAGATGTGAGTAGGGGCCAGAATGGACTCGAGCTAGAGGCCAGCAGCCACTCAACACTACACATGACAGAGGCGCATAGAGGACACCGTTAACACATAGGAGGGCGCTTATTGGCAGCAAGTGACAGACAGGTCAGAGGCGCATAGAGGACACCGTTTACACACAGGAGGGAGCTGATTGTCCGCAAGTGAATACAGGAGAGATGTGAGTAGGGGCCAGAATGGACTCGAGCTAGAGGCCAGCAGCAACTCAACACTGCAAAGGTCAGAGGCGCATAGAGGACACCGTTAACACACAGGAGGGAGCTGATTGGCAGAAAGTGACACACAGGACAGAGGCACATAGAAGACACTGTTTACACACAGGAGGGAGCTGATTGTCCGCAAGTGAATACAGGAGAGATGTGAGGAGGGGCCAGAATGGACTCGAGCTAGAGGCCAGCAGCAACTCAACACTGCACAGGTCAGAGGCGCATAGAGGACACCGTTAACACACAGGAGGGAGCTGATTGGCAGAAAGTGACACACAGGACAGAGGCGCATAGAGGACACACTTTACACACAGGAGGGAGCTTATTGGCAGCAAGTGACAGACAAGACAGAGGCGCATAGAGGACACCGTTTACACACAGGAGGGAGCTTATTGTCCGCAAGTGAATACAGGAGAGATGTGAGTAGGGGCCAGAATGGACTCGAGCTAGAGGCCAGCAGCAACTCAACACTGCACAGGACAGAGGCGCATAGAGGACACCGTTAACACACAGGAGGGAGCTGATTGTCCGCAAGTGAATACAGGAGAGATGTGAGTAGGGGCCAGAATGGACTCGAGCTAGAGGCCAGCAGCAACTCAACACTGCACAGGTCAGAGGCGCATAGAGGACACCGTTAACACACAGGAGGGAGCTGATTGTCTGCAAGTGAATACAGGAGAGATGTGAGTAGGGGCCAGAGCGGACTCGAGCTAGAGGCCAGCAGCAACTCAACACTGCACAGGACAGAGGCGCATAGAGGACACCATTAACACACAAGAGGGAGCTTATTGGCAGCAAGTGACAGACAGGACAGAGGCACATAGAGGACACCGTTTACACACAGGAGGGAGCTGACTGTCCGCAAGTGAATACAGGAGAGATGTGAGTAGGGGCCAGAATGGACTCGAGCTAGAGGCCAGCAGCAACTCAACACTGCACAGGACAGAGGCGCATAGAGGACACCGTTAACACACAGGAGGGAGCTCATTGGCAGCAAGTGAATACAGGAGAGATGTGAGTAGGGGCCAGAATGGACTCGAGCTAGAGGCCAGCAGCAACTCAACACTGCACAGGTCAGAGGCGCATAGAGGACACCGTAAACACACAGGAGGGAGCTGATTGTCCGCAAGTGAATACAGGAGAGATGTGAGTAGGGGCCAGAATGGACTCGAGCTAGAGGCCAGCAGCAACTCAACACTGCACAGGTCAGAGGCGCATAGAGGACACCGTTAACACACAGGAGGGAGCTGATTGTCCGCAAGTGAATACAGGAGAGATGTGAATAGGGGCCAGAATGGACTTGAGCTAGAGGCCAGCAGCAACTCAACACTGCACAGGACAGAGGCGCATAGAGGACACCGTTAACACACAGGAGGGAGCTTATTGGCAGCAAGTGACAGACAGGACAGAGGCGCATAGAGGACACCGTTTACACACAGGAGGGAGCTGATTGTCCGCAAGTGAATACAGGAGAGATGTGAGTAGGGGCCAGAATGGACTCGAGCTAGAGGCCAGCAGCAACTCAACACTGCACAGGACAGAGGCGCATAGAGGACACCGTTAACACACAGGAGGGAGCTAATTGGTAGCAAGTGAATACTGGAGAGATGTGAGTAGGGGCCAGAATGGACTCGAGCTAGAGGCCAGCAGCAACTCAACACTGCACAGGTCAGAGGCGCATAGAGGACACCGTTAACACACAGGAGGGAGCTGATTGTCCGCAAGTGAATACAGGAGAGATGTGAGTAGGGGCCAGAATGGACTCGAGCTAGAGGCCAGCAGCAACTCAACACTGCACAGGACAGAGGCGCATAGAGGACACCGTTAACACACAGGAGGGAGCTGATTGTCCGCAAGTGAATACAGGAGAGATGTGAGTAGGGGCCAGAATGGACTCGAGCTAGAGGCCAGCAGCCACTCAACACTGCACAGGACAGAGGCGCATAGAGGACACCGTTAACACACAGGAGGGAGCTGATTGTCCGCAAGTGAATACAGGAGAGATGTGAGTAGGGGCCAGAATGGACTCGAGCTAGAGGCCAGCAGCCACTGAACACTACACATGACAGAGGCGCATAGAGGACACCGTTAACACATAGGAGGGCGCTTATTGGCAGCAAGTGACAGACAGGACAGAGGCGCATAGAGGATACTGTTTACACACAGGAGGGAGCTGATTGTCCGCAAGTGAATACAGGAGAGTTGTGAGTAGGGGCCAGAATGGACTCGAGCTAGAGGCCAGCAGCAACTCAACACTGCACAGGACAGAGGCGCATAGAGGACACCGTTAACACACAGGAGGGAGCTGATTGTCCGCAAGTGAATACAGGAGAGATGTGAGTAGGTGCCAGAATGGACTCGAGCTAGAGGCCAGCAACCACTCAACACTGCACAGGACAGAGGCGCATAGAGGACACCGTTAACACACAGGAGGGAGCTGATTGTCCGCTAGTGAATACAGGAGAGATGTGAGTAGGGGCCAGAATGGACTCGAGCTAGAGGCCAGCAGCCACTCAACACTGCACAGGACAGAGGCGCATAGAGGACACCGTTAACACACAGGAGAGAGCTGATTGTCCGCAAGTGAATACAGGAGAGATGTGAGTAGGGGCCAGAATGGACTCGAGCTAGAGGCCAGCAGCAACTCAACACTGCACAGGACAGAGGCGCATAGAGGACACCGTTAACACACCGGAGGGAGCTCATTGTCCGCAAGTGAATACAGGAGAGATTTGAGTAGGGGCCAGAATGGACTCGAGCTAGAGGCCAGCAGCCACTCAACACTGCACAGGACAGAGGCGCATAGAGGACACCGTTAACACACAGGAGGGAGCTGATTGTCCTCAAGTGAATACAGGAGAGATGTGAGTAGCGGCCAGAATGGACTCGAGCTAGAGGCCAGCAGCAACTCAACACTGCACAGGACAGAGGCGCATAGAGGACACTGTTAACACACAGGAGGGAGCTGATTGTCCGCAAGTGAATACAGGAGAGATGTGAGTAGGGGCCAGAATGGACTCGAGCTAGAGGCCAGCAGCAACTCAACACTGCACAGGTCAGAGGCGCATAGAGGACACCGTTAACACACAGGAGGGAGCTGATTGTCCGCAAGTGAATACAGGAGAGATGTGAGTAGGGGCCAGAGCGGACTCGAGCTAGAGGCCAGCAGCAACTCAACACTGCACAGGACAGAGGCGCATAGAGGACACCGTTAACACACAAGAGGGAGCTTATTGGCAGCAAGTGACAGACAGGACAGAGGTGCATAGAGGACACCGTTTACACACAGGAGGGAGCTTATTGGCAGCAAGTGACACACAGGACAGAGGCGCATAGAGGACACCGTTAACACACAGGAGGGAGCTGATTGGCAGAAAGTGACACACAGGACAGAGGCACATAGAAGACACTGTTTACACACAGGAGGGAGCTGATTGTCCGCAAGTGAATACAGGAGAGATGTGAGTAGGGGCCAGAATGGACTCGAGCTAGAGGCCAGCAGCAACTCAACACTACACAGGACAGAGGCGCATAGAGGACACAGTTAACACACAGGAGGGAGCTTATTGGCAGCAAGTGACAGACAGGACAGAGGCGCATACAGGACACCGTTTACACACAGGAGGGAGCTTATTGGCAGCAAGTGACACACAGGACAGAATCGCATAGAGGACACAGTTAACACACAGGAGGGAGCTGATTGGCAACAAGTGACATACAGGACAGAGGCGCATAGCTGACACCGTTTGCACACAGGAGGGAGCTTATTGGCAGCAAGTGACACACAGGACAGAGACGCATACAGGACACCGTTAACACACAGGAGGGAGCTGATTGGCAGAAAGTGACACACAGGACAGAGGCACATAGAAGACAATGTTTACACACAGGAGGGAGCTTATTGTCCGCAAGTGAATACAGGAGAGATGTGAGTAGGGGCCAGAATGGACTCGAGCTAGAGTCCAGCAGCAACTCAACACTGCACAGGACAGAGGCGCATAGAGGACACCATTAACACACAAGAGGGAGCTTATTGGCAGCAAGTGACAGACAGGACAGAGGCACATAGAGGACACCGTTTACACACAGGAGGGAGCTGACTGTCCGCAAGTGAATACAGGAGAGATGTGAGTAGGGGCCAGAATGGACTCGAGCTAGAGGCCAGCAGCAACTCAACACTGCACAGGACAGAGGCGCATAGAGGACACCGTTAACACACAGGAGGGAGCTCATTGGCAGCAAGTGAATACAGGAGAGATGTGAGTAGGGGCCAGAATGGACTCGAGCTAGAGGCCAGCAGCAACTCAACACTGCACAGGTCAGAGGCGCATAGAGGACACCGTAAACACACAGGAGGGAGCTGATTGTCCGCAAGTGAATACAGGAGAGATGTGAGTAGGGGCCAGAATGGACTCGAGCTAGAGGCCAGCAGCAACTCAACACTGCACAGGTCAGAGGCGCATAGAGGACACCGTTAACACACAGGAGGGAGCTGATTGTCCGCAAGTGAATACAGGAGAGATGTGAATAGGGGCCAGAATGGACTTGAGCTAGAGGCCAGCAGCAACTCAACACTGCACAGGACAGAGGCGCATAGAGGACACCGTTAACACACAGGAGGGAGCTTATTGGCAGCAAGTGACAGACAGGACAGAGGCGCATAGAGGACACCGTTTACACACAGGAGGGAGCTGATTGTCCGCAAGTGAATACAGGAGAGATGTGAGTAGGGGCCAGAATGGACTCGAGCTAGAGGCCAGCAGCAACTCAACACTGCACAGGACAGAGGCGCATAGAGGACACCGTTAACACACAGGAGGGAGCTAATTGGTAGCAAGTGAATACTGGAGAGATGTGAGTAGGGGCCAGAATGGACTCGAGCTAGAGGCCAGCAGCAACTCAACACTGCACAGGTCAGAGGCGCATAGAGGACACCGTTAACACACAGGAGGGAGCTGATTGTCCGCAAGTGAATACAGGAGAGATGTGAGTAGGGGCCAGAATGGACTCGAGCTAGAGGCCAGCAGCAACTCAACACTGCACAGGACAGAGGCGCATAGAGGACACCGTTAACACACAGGAGGGAGCTGATTGTCCGCAAGTGAATACAGGAGAGATGTGAGTAGGGGCCAGAATGGACTCGAGCTAGAGGCCAGCAGCCACTCAACACTGCACAGGACAGAGGCGCATAGAGGACACCGTTAACACACAGGAGGGAGCTGATTGTCCGCAAGTGAATACAGGAGAGATGTGAGTAGGGGCCAGAATGGACTCGAGCTAGAGGCCAGCAGCCACTGAACACTACACATGACAGAGGCGCATAGAGGACACCGTTAACACATAGGAGGGCGCTTATTGGCAGCAAGTGACAGACAGGACAGAGGCGCATAGAGGATACTGTTTACACACAGGAGGGAGCTGATTGTCCGCAAGTGAATACAGGAGAGTTGTGAGTAGGGGCCAGAATGGACTCGAGCTAGAGGCCAGCAGCAACTCAACACTGCACAGGACAGAGGCGCATAGAGGACACCGTTAACACACAGGAGGGAGCTGATTGTCCGCAAGTGAATACAGGAGAGATGTGAGTAGGTGCCAGAATGGACTCGAGCTAGAGGCCAGCAACCACTCAACACTGCACAGGACAGAGGCGCATAGAGGACACCGTTAACACACAGGAGGGAGCTGATTGTCCGCTAGTGAATACAGGAGAGATGTGAGTAGGGGCCAGAATGGACTCGAGCTAGAGGCCAGCAGCCACTCAACACTGCACAGGACAGAGGCGCATAGAGGACACCGTTAACACACAGGAGAGAGCTGATTGTCCGCAAGTGAATACAGGAGAGATGTGAGTAGGGGCCAGAATGGACTCGAGCTAGAGGCCAGCAGCAACTCAACACTGCACAGGACAGAGGCGCATAGAGGACACCGTTAACACACCGGAGGGAGCTCATTGTCCGCAAGTGAATACAGGAGAGATTTGAGTAGGGGCCAGAATGGACTCGAGCTAGAGGCCAGCAGCCACTCAACACTGCACAGGACAGAGGCGCATAGAGGACACCGTTAACACACAGGAGGGAGCTGATTGTCCTCAAGTGAATACAGGAGAGATGTGAGTAGCGGCCAGAATGGACTCGAGCTAGAGGCCAGCAGCAACTCAACACTGCACAGGACAGAGGCGCATAGAGGACACTGTTAACACACAGGAGGGAGCTGATTGTCCGCAAGTGAATACAGGAGAGATGTGAGTAGGGGCCAGAATGGACTCGAGCTAGAGGCCAGCAGCAACTCAACACTGCACAGGTCAGAGGCGCATAGAGGACACCGTTAACACACAGGAGGGAGCTGATTGTCCGCAAGTGAATACAGGAGAGATGTGAGTAGGGGCCAGAGCGGACTCGAGCTAGAGGCCAGCAGCAACTCAACACTGCACAGGACAGAGGCGCATAGAGGACACCGTTAACACACAAGAGGGAGCTTATTGGCAGCAAGTGACAGACAGGACAGAGGTGCATAGAGGACACCGTTTACACACAGGAGGGAGCTTATTGGCAGCAAGTGACACACAGGACAGAGGCGCATAGAGGACACCGTTAACACACAGGAGGGAGCTGATTGGCAGAAAGTGACACACAGGACAGAGGCACATAGAAGACACTGTTTACACACAGGAGGGAGCTGATTGTCCGCAAGTGAATACAGGAGAGATGTGAGTAGGGGCCAGAATGGACTCGAGCTAGAGGCCAGCAGCAACTCAACACTACACAGGACAGAGGCGCATAGAGGACACAGTTAACACACAGGAGGGAGCTTATTGGCAGCAAGTGACAGACAGGACAGAGGCGCATACAGGACACCGTTTACACACAGGAGGGAGCTTATTGGCAGCAAGTGACACACAGGACAGAATCGCATAGAGGACACAGTTAACACACAGGAGGGAGCTGATTGGCAACAAGTGACATACAGGACAGAGGCGCATAGCTGACACCGTTTGCACACAGGAGGGAGCTTATTGGCAGCAAGTGACACACAGGACAGAGACGCATACAGGACACCGTTAACACACAGGAGGGAGCTGATTGGCAGAAAGTGACACACAGGACAGAGGCACATAGAAGACAATGTTTACACACAGGAGGGAGCTTATTGTCCGCAAGTGAATACAGGAGAGATGTGAGTAGGGGCCAGAATGGACTCGAGCTAGAGGCCAGCAGCAACTCAACACTGCACAGGACAGAGGCGCATAGAGGACACCGTTAACACACAGGAGGGAGCTTATTGGCAGCAAGTGACAGACAGGACAGAGGCGCATAGAGGACACCGTTTACACACAGGAGGGAGCTTATTGGCAGCAAGTGACACACAGGACTGAGGCACATAGAGGACACCGTTAACACACAGGAGGGAGCTGATTGGCAGAAAGTGACACACAGGACAGAGGCACATAGAAGACACTGTTTACACATAGGAGGGAGCTGATTGTCCGCAAGTGAATACAGGAGAGATGTGAGTAGGGGCCAGAATGGACTTGAGCTAGAGGCCAGCAGCAACTCAACACTGCACAGGTCAGAGGCGCATAGAGGACACCGTTAACACACAGGAGGGAGTTGTTTGGCAGAAAGTGACACACAGGACAGAGGCGCATAGAGGACACCGTTTACACACAGGAGGGAGCTTATTGTCTTCAAGTGAATACAGGATAGATGTGAGTAGGGGCCAGAATGGACTCGAGCTAGAGGCCAGCAGCAACTCAACACTGCACAGGACAGAGGCGCATAGAGGACACCGTTAACACACAGGAGGGAGCTGATTGGCAACAAGTGACATACCGGACAGAGGCGCATAGATGACACCGTTTACACACAGGAGGGAGCTTATTGGCAGCAAGTGACACACAGGACAGAGGCGCATAGAGGACACCGTTTACACACAGGAGGGAGCTTATTGGCAGCAAGTGACACACAGGACAGAGGCGCATAGAGGACACCGTTTACACACAGGAGGGAGCTTATTGGCAGCAAGTGACACACAGGACAGAGGCGCATAGAGGACACCGTTGACACACAGGAGGGAGCTGATTGGCCGAAAGTGACACACAGGACAGAGGCACATAGAAGACACTGTTTACACATAGGAGGGAGCTGATTGTCCGCAAGTGAATAAAGGAGAGATGTGAGTAGGGGCCAGAATGGACTCGAGCTAGAGGCCAGCAGCAACTCAACACTGCACAGGTCAGAGGTGCATAGAGGACACCATTAACACACAGGAGGGAGCTGTTTGACAGAAAGTGACACACAGGACAGAGGCGCATAGAGGACACCGTTTACACACAGGAGGGAGCATATTGTCCGCAAGTGAATACAGGAGAGATGTGAGTAGGGGCCAGAATGGACTCGAGCTAGAGGCCAGCAGCAACTCAACACTGCACAGGACAGAGGCGCATAGAGGACACCGTTAACACACAGGAGGGAGCTGATTGGCAACAAGTGACATACCGGACAGAGGCGCATAGATGACACCGTTTACACACAGGAGGGAGCTTATTGGCAGCAAGTGACACACAGGACAGAGGCGCATAGAGGACACCGTTAACACACAGGAGGGAGCTGATTGGCAACAAGTGACACACAGGACAGAGGCGCATAGAGGACACCGTTTACACACAGGAGGGAGCTTATTGGCAGCAAGTGACACACAGGACAGAGGCGCATAGAGGACACAGTTAACACACAGGAGGGAGCTGATTGGCAGAAAGTGACACACAGGACAGAGGCACACAGAAGACACTGTTTACACACAGGAGGGAGCTGATTGTCCGCAAGTGAATACAGGAGAGATGTGAGTAGGGGCCAGAATGGACTCGAGCTAGAGGCCAGCAGCAACTCAACACTGCACAGGTCAGAGGCGCATAGAGGACACCGTTAACACACAGGAGGGAGCTGATTGGCAGAAAGTGACACACAAGACAGAGGCGCATAGAGGAGACAGTTTACACACAGGAGGGAGCTTATTGGCAGCAAGTGACAGACAGGACAGAGGCGCATAGAGGACACCGTTTACACACAGGAGGGAGCTTATTGTCCGCAAGTGAATACAGGAGAGATGTGAGTAGGGGCCAGAATGGACTCGAGCTAGAGGCCAGCAGCAACACAACACTGCACACGACAGAGGTGCATAGAGGACACCGTTAACACACAGGAGGGAGCTTATTGGCAGCAAGTGACCGACAGGACAGAGGCGCATAGAGGACACCGTTTACACACAGGAGGGAGCTTATTGGCAGCAAGTGACACACAGGACAGAGGCGCATAGAGGACACCCTTAACACACAGGAGGGAGCTGATTGGCAGAAAGTGACAAACAGGACAGAGGCACATAGAAGACACTGTTTACACACAGGAGGGAGCCGATTGTCCGCAAGTGAATACAGGAGATATGTGAGTAGGGGCCAGAATGGACTCGAGCTAGAGGCCAGAAGCAACTCAACACTGTACAGGTCAGAGGCGCATAGAGGACACCGTTAACACACAGGAGGCAGCTGATTGGCAGAAAGTGACACACAGGACAGAGGCGCATAGAGGACACCGTTTACACACAGGAGGGAGCTTATTGTCCGCAAGTGAATACAGGAGAGATGTGAGTAGGGGCCAGAATGGACTCGAGCTAGAGGCCAGCAGCAACTCAACACTGCACACGACAGAGGTTCATAGAGGACACCGTTAACACACAGGAGGGAGCTTATTGGCAGCAAGTGACAGACAGGACAGAGGCGCATAGAGGACACCGTTTACACACAGGAGGGAGCTTATTGGCAGCAAGTGACACACAGGACAGAGGCGCATAGAGGACACCGTTAACACACAGGAGGGAGCTGATTGGCAGAAAGTGACACACAGGACAGAGGCACATAGAAGACACTGTTTACACACAGGAGGGAGCTGATTGTCCGCAAGTGAATACAGGAGAGATGTGAGTAGGGGCCAGAATGGACTCGAGCTAGAGGCCAGCAGCAACTCAACACTGCACAGGACAGAGGCGCATAGAGGACACAGTTAACACACAGGAGGGAGCTTATTGGCAGCAAGTGACAGACAGGACAGAGGCGCATACAGGACACCGTTTACACACAGGAGGGAGCTTATTGGCAGCAAGTGACACACAGGACAGAATCGCATAGAGGACACCGTTAACACACAGGAGGGAGCTGATTGGCAACAAGTGACATACAGGACAGAGGCGCATAGAGGACACCGTTTGCACACAGGAGGGAGCTTATTGGCAGCAAGTGACACACAGGACAGAGACGCATACAGGACACAGTTAACACACAGGAGGGAGCTGATTGGCAGAAAGTGACACACAGGACAGAGGCACATAGAAGACAATGTTTACACACAGGAGGGAGCTGATTGTCCGCAAGTGAATACAGGAGAGATGTGAGTAGGGGCCAGAATGGACTCGAGCTAGAGGCCAGCAGCAACTCAACACTGCACAGGACAGAGGCGCATAGAGGACACCGTTAACACACAGGAGGGAGCTTATTGGCAGCAAGTGACAGACAAGACAGAGGCGCATAGAGGACACCGTTTACACACAGGAGGGAGCTTATTGGCAGCAAGTGACACACAGGACAGAGGCACATAGAGGACACCGTTAACACACAGGAGGGAGCTGATTGGCAGAAAGTGACAAACAGGACAGAGGCACATAGAAGACACTGTTTACACACAGGAGGGAGCCGATTGTCCGCAAGTGAATACAGGAGATATGTGAGTAGGGGCCAGAATGGACTCGAGCTAGAGGCCAGAAGCAACTCAACACTGTACAGGTCAGAGGCGCATAGAGGACACCGTTAACACACAGGAGGCAGCTGATTGGCAGAAAGTGACACACAGGACAGAGGCGCATAGAGGACACCGTTTACACACAGGAGGGAGCTTATTGTCCGCAAGTGAATACAGGAGAGATGTGAGTAGGGGCCAGAATGGACTCGAGCTAGAGGCCAGCAGCAACTCAACACTGCACACGACAGAGGTTCATAGAGGACACCGTTAACACACAGGAGGGAGCTTATTGGCAGCAAGTGACAGACAGGACAGAGGCGCATAGAGGACACCGTTTACACACAGGAGGGAGCTTATTGGCAGCAAGTGACACACAGGACAGAGGCGCATAGAGGACACCGTTAACACACAGGAGGGAGCTGATTGGCAGAAAGTGACACACAGGACAGAGGCACATAGAAGACACTGTTTACACACAGGAGGGAGCTGATTGTCCGCAAGTGAATACAGGAGAGATGTGAGTAGGGGCCAGAATGGACTCGAGCTAGAGGCCAGCAGCAACTCAACACTGCACAGGACAGAGGCGCATAGAGGACACAGTTAACACACAGGAGGGAGCTTATTGGCAGCAAGTGACAGACAGGACAGAGGCGCATACAGGACACCGTTTACACACAGGAGGGAGCTTATTGGCAGCAAGTGACACACAGGACAGAATCGCATAGAGGACACCGTTAACACACAGGAGGGAGCTGATTGGCAACAAGTGACATACAGGACAGAGGCGCATAGAGGACACCGTTTGCACACAGGAGGGAGCTTATTGGCAGCAAGTGACACACAGGACAGAGACGCATACAGGACACAGTTAACACACAGGAGGGAGCTGATTGGCAGAAAGTGACACACAGGACAGAGGCACATAGAAGACAATGTTTACACACAGGAGGGAGCTGATTGTCCGCAAGTGAATACAGGAGAGATGTGAGTAGGGGCCAGAATGGACTCGAGCTAGAGGCCAGCAGCAACTCAACACTGCACAGGACAGAGGCGCATAGAGGACACCGTTAACACACAGGAGGGAGCTTATTGGCAGCAAGTGACAGACAAGACAGAGGCGCATAGAGGACACCGTTTACACACAGGAGGGAGCTTATTGGCAGCAAGTGACACACAGGACAGAGGCACATAGAGGACACCGTTAACACACAGGAGGGAGCTGATTGGCAGAAAGTGACACACAGGACAGAGGCACATAGAAGACACTGTTTACACATAGGAGGGAGCTGATTGTCCGCAAGTGAATACAGGAGAGATGTGAGTAGGGGCCAGAATGGACTCGAGCTAGAGGCCAGCAGCAACTCAACACTGCACAGGTCAGAGGCGCATAGAGGACACCGTTAACACACAGGAGGGAGCTGTTTGGCAGAAAGTGACACACAGGACAGAGGCGCATAGAGGACACCGTTTACACACAGGAGGGAGCTTATTGTCCGCAAGTGAATACAGGATAGATGTGAGTAGGGGCCAGAATGGACTCGAGCTAGAGGCCAGCAGCAACTCAACACTGCACAGGACAGAGGCGCATAGAGGACACCGTTAACACACAGGAGGGAGCTGATTGGCAACAAGTGACATACCGGACAGAGGCGCATAGATGACACCGTTTACACACAGGAGGGAGCTTATTGGCAGCAAGTGACACACAGGACAGAGGCGCATAGAGGACACCGTTAACACACAGGAGGGAGCTGATTGGCAACAAGTGTCACACAGGACAGAGGCGCATAGAGGACACCGTTTACACACAGGAGGGAGCTTATTGGCAGCAAGTGACACACAGGACAGAGGCGCATAGAGGACACCGTTTACACACAGGAGGGAGCTTATTGGCAGCAAGTGACACACAGGACAGAGGCGCATAGAGGACACCGTTGACACACAGGAGGGAGCTGATTGGCCGAAAGTGACACACAGGACAGAGGCACATAGAAGACACTGTTTACACATAGGAGGGAGCTGATTGTCCGCAAGTGAATACAGGAGAGATGTGAGTAGGGGCCAGAATGGACTCGAGCTAGAGGCCAGCAGCAACTCAACACTGCACAGGTCAGAGGTGCATAGAGGACACCATTAACACACAGGAGGGAGCTGTTTGACAGAAAGTGACACACAGGACAGAGGCGCATAGAGGACACCGTTTACACACAGGAGGGAGCATATTGTCCGCAAGTGAATACAGGAGAGATGTGAGTAGGGGCCAGAATGGACTCGAGCTAGAGGCCAGCAGCAACTCAACACTGCACAGGACAGAGGCGCATAGAGGACACCGTTAACACACAGGAGGGAGCTGATTGGCAACAAGTGACATACCGGACAGAGGCGCATAGATGACACCGTTTACACACAGGAGGGAGCTTATTGGCAGCAAGTGACACACAGGACAGAGGCGCATAGAGGACACCGTTAACACACAGGAGGGAGCTGATTGGCAGCAAGTGACAGACAGGACAGAGGCGCATAGAGGACACCGTTTACACACAGGAGGGAGCTTATTGGCAGCAAGTGACACACAGGACAGAGGCGCATAGAGGACACCGTTAACACACAGGAGGGAGCTGATTGGCAGAAAGTGACACACAGGACAGAGGCACATAGAAGACACTGTTTACACACAGGAGGGAGCTGATTGTCCGCAAGTGAATACAGGAGAGATGTGAGTAGGGGCCAGAATGGACTCGAGCTAGAGGCCAGCAGCAACTCAACACTGCACAGGTCAGAGGCGCATAGAGGACACCGGTAACACACAGGAGGGAGCTGATTGGCAGAAAGTGACACACAGGACAGAGGTGCATAGAGGACACAGTTTACACACAGGAGGGAGCTTATTGGCAGCAAGTGACAGACAGGACAGAGGCGCATAGAGGACACCGTTTACACACAGGAGGGAGCTTATTGTCCGCAAGTGAATACAGGAGAGATGTGAGTAGGGGCCAGAATGGACTCGAGCTAGAGGCCAGTAGCAACTCAACACTGCAGAGGACAGAGGCGCATAGAGGACACCGTTAACACACAGGATGGAGCTGATTGTCCGCAAGTGAATACAGGAGAGATGTGAGTAGGGGCCAGAATGGACTCGAGCTAGAGGCCAGCAGCAACTCAACACTGCACAGGTCAGAGGCGCATAGAGGACACTGTTAACACACAGGAGGGAGCTGATTGTCAGCAAGTGAATACAGGAGAGATGTGAGTATGGGCCAGAATGGACTTGAGCTAGAGGCCAGCAGCAACTCAACACTGCACACGACAGAGGCGCATAGAGGACACCGTTAACACACAGGAGGGAGCTGATTGGCAGCAAGTGAATACAGGAGAGATGTGAGTAGGGGCCAGAATGGACTCGAACTAGAGGCCAGCAGCAACTCAACACTGCACAGGACAGAGGCGCATAGAGGACACCGTTAACACACAGGAGGGAGCTGATTGGCAGCAAGTGAATACAGGAGAGATGTGAGTAGGGGCCAGAATGGACTCGAGCTAGAGGCCAGCAGCAACTCAACACTGCACAGGTCAGAGGCGCATAGAGGACACTGTAAACACACAGGAGGGAGCTGATTGTCCGCAAGTGAATACAGGAGAGATGTGAGTAGGGGCCAGAATGGACTCGAGCTAGAGGCCAGCAGCAACTTAACACTGCACAGGTCAGAGGCGCATAGAGGACACCGTTAACACACAGGAGGGAGCTGATTGTCCGCAAGTGAATACAGGAGAGATGTGAGTAGGGGCCAGAATGGACTCGAGCTAGAGGCCAGCAGCAACTCAACACTGCACAGGACAGAGGCGCATAGAGGACACCGTTAACACACAGGAGGGAGCTTATTGGCAGCAAGTGACAGACAGGACAGAGGCGCATAGAGGACACAGTTTACACACAGGAGGGAGCTGATTGTCCGCAAGTGAATACAGGAGAGATGTGAGTAGGGGCCAGAATGGACTCGAGCTAGAGGCCAGCAGCAACTCAACACTGCACAGGACAGAGGCGCATAGAGGACACCGTTAACACACAGGAGGGAGCTGATTGGTAGCAAGTGAATACTGGAGATATGTGAGTAGGGGCCAGAATGGACTCGAGCTAGAGGCCAGAAGCAACTCAACACTGCACAGGACAGAGGCACATAGAGGACACAGTTAACACACAGGAGGGAGCTGATTGTCCGCAAGTGAATACAGGAGAGATGTGAGTAGGGGCCAGAATGGACTCGAGCTAGAGGCCAGCAGCCACTCAACACTGCACAGGACAGAGGCGCATAGAGGACACCGTTAACACACAGGAGGGAGCTGATTGTCCGCAAGTGAATATAGGAGAGATGTGAGTAGGGGCCAGAATGGACTCGAGCTAGAGGCCAGCAGCCACTCAACACTGCACAGGACAGAGGCGCATAGAGGACACCGTTAACACACAGGAGGGAGCTGATTGTCCGCAAGTGAATGCAGGAGAGATGTGAGTAGGGGCCAGAATGGACTCGAGCTAGAGGCCAGCAGCAACTCAACACTGCACAGGACAGAGGCGCATAGAGGACACCGTTAACACACAGGAGGGAGCTGATTGTCCGCAAGTGAATACAGGAGAGATGTGAGTAGGGGCCAGAATGGACTTGAGCTAGAGGCCAGCAGCCACTCAACACTGCACAGGACAGAGGCGCATAGAGGACACCGTTAACACACAGGAGGGAGCTGATTGTCCGCAAGTGAATACAGGAGAGATGTGAGTAGGGGCCAGAATGGACTCGAGCTAGAGGCCAGCAGCCACTCAACACTGCACAGGACAGAGGCGCATAGAGGATACCGTTAACACACAGGAGGGAGCTGATTGTCCGCAAGTGAATACAGGAGAGATGTGAGTAGGGGCCAGAATGGACTCGAGCTAGAGGCCAGCAGCAACTCAACACTGCACAGGACAGAGGCGCATAGAGGACACCGTTTACACACAGGAGGGAGCTTATTGTCCGCAAGTGAATACAGGAGAGATGTGAGTAGGGGCCAGAATGGACTCGAGCTAGAGGCCAGTAGCAACTCAACACTGCACAGGACAGAGGCGCATAGAGGACACCGTTAACACACAGGATGGAGCTGATTGTCCGCAAGTGAATACAGGAGAGATGTGAGTAGGGGCCAGAATGGACTCGAGCTAGAGGCCAGCAGCAACTCAACACTGCACAGGTCAGAGGCGCATAGAGGACACTGTTAACACACAGGAGGGAGCTGATTGTCAGCAAGTGAATACAGGAGAGATGTGAGTAGGGGCCAGAATGGACTTGAGCTAGAGGCCAGCAGCAACTCAACACTGCACACGACAGAGGCGCATAGAGGACACCGTTAACACACAGGAGGGAGCTGATTGGCAGCAAGTGAATACAGGAGAGATGTGAGTAGGGGCCAGAATGGACTCGAGCTAGAGGCCAGCAGCAACTCAACACTGCACAGGACAGAGGCGCATAGAGGACACCGTTAACACACAGGAGGGAGCTGATTGGCAGCAAGTGAATACAGGAGAGATGTGAGTAGGGGCCAGAATGGACTCGAGCTAGAGGCCAGCAGCAACTCAACACTGCACAGGTCAGAGGCGCATAGAGGACACTGTAAACACACAGGAGGGAGCTGATTGTCCGCAAGTGAATACAGGAGAGATGTGAGTAGGGGCCAGAATGGACTCGAGCTAGAGGCCAGCAGCAACTTAACACTGCACAGGTCAGAGGCGCATAGAGGACACCGTTAACACACAGGAGGGAGCTGATTGTCCGCAAGTGAATACAGGAGAGATGTGAGTAGGGGCCAGAATGGACTCGAGCTAGAGGCCAGCAGCAACTCAACACTGCACAGGACAGAGGCGCATAGAGGACACCGTTAACACACAGGAGGGAGCTTATTGGCAGCAAGTGACAGACAGGACAGAGGCGCATAGAGGACACAGTTTACACACAGGAGGGAGCTGATTGTCCGCAAGTGAATACAGGAGAGATGTGAGTAGGGGCCAGAATGGACTCGAGCTAGAGGCCAGCAGCAACTCAACACTGCACAGGACAGAGGCGCATAGAGGACACCGTTAACACACAGGAGGGAGCTGATTGGTAGCAAGTGAATACTGGAGATATGTGAGTAGGGGCCAGAATGGACTCGAGCTAGAGGCCAGAAGCAACTCAACACTGCACAGGTCAGAGGCGCATAGAGGACACCGTTAACACACAGGAGGGAGCTGATTGTCCGCAAGTGAATACAGGAGAGATGTGAGTAGGGGCCAGAATGGACTCGAGCTAGAGGCCAGCAGCAACTCAACACTGCACAGGACAGAGGCACATAGAGGACACAGTTAACACACAGGAGGGAGCTGATTGTCCGCAAGTGAATACAGGAGAGATGTGAGTAGGGGCCAGAATGGACTCGAGCTAGAGGCCAGCAGCCACTCAACACTGCACAGGACAGAGGCGCATAGAGGACACCGTTAACACACAGGAGGGAGCTGATTGTCCGCAAGTGAATATAGGAGAGATGTGAGTAGGGGCCAGAATGGACTCGAGCTAGAGGCCAGCAGCCACTCAACACTGCACAGGACAGAGGCGCATAGAGGACACCGTTAACACACAGGAGGGAGCTGATTGTCCGCAAGTGAATACAGGAGAGATGTGAGTAGGGGCCAGAATGGACTCGAGCTAGAGGCCAGCAGCAACTCAACACTGCACAGGACAGAGGCGCATAGAGGACACCGTTAACACACAGGAGGGAGCTGATTGTCCGCAAGTGAATACAGGAGAGATGTGAGTAGGGGCCAGAATGGACTTGAGCTAGAGGCCAGCAGCCACTCAACACTGCACAGGACAGAGGCGCATAGAGGACACCGTTAACACACAGGAGGGAGCTGATTGTCCGCAAGTGAATACAGGAGAGATGTGAGTAGGGGCCAGAATGGACTCGAGCTAGAGGCCAGCAGCCACTCAACACTGCACAGGACAGAGGCGCATAGAAGATACCGTTAACACACAGGAGGGAGCTGATTGTCCGCAAGTGAATACAGGACAGATGTGAGTAGGGGCCAGAATGGACTCGAGCTAGAGGCCAGCAGCCACTCAACACTGCACAGGACAGAAGCGCATAGAGGACACTGTTAACACACAGGAGGGAGCTGATTGTCCGCAAGTGAATACAGGAGAAATGTGAGTAGGGGCCAGAATGGACTCGAGCTAGAGGCCAGTAGCAACTCAACACTGCACAGGACAGAGGCGCATAGAGGACACCGTTTACACACAGGAGGGAGCTTATTGTCCGCAAGTGAATACAGGAGAGATGTGAGTAGGGGCCAGAATGGACTCGAGCTAGAGGCCAGTAGCAACTCAACACTGCACAGGACAGAGGCGCATAGAGGACACCGTTAACACACAGGATGGAGCTGATTGTCCGCAAGTGAATACAGGAGAGATGTGAGTAGGGGCCAGAATGGACTCGAGCTAGAGGCCAGCAGCAACTCAACACTGCACAGGTCAGAGGCGCATAGAGGACACTGTTAACACACAGGAGGGAGCTGATTGTCAGCAAGTGAATACAGGAGAGATGTGAGTAGGGGCCAGAATGGACTTGAGCTAGAGGCCAGCAGCAACTCAACACTGCACACGACAGAGGCGCATAGAGGACACCGTTAACACACAGGAGGGAGCTGATTGGCAGCAAGTGAATACAGGAGAGATGTGAGTAGGGGCCAGAATGGACTCGAGCTAGAGGCCAGCAGCAACTCAACACTGCACAGGACAGAGGCGCATAGAGGACACCGTTAACACACAGGAGGGAGCTGATTGGCAGCAAGTGAATACAGGAGAGATGTGAGTAGGGGCCAGAATGGACTCGAGCTAGAGGCCAGCAGCAACTCAACACTGCACAGGTCAGAGGCGCATAGAGGACACTGTAAACACACAGGAGGGAGCTGATTGTCCGCAAGTGAATACAGGAGAGATGTGAGTAGGGGCCAGAATGGACTCGAGCTAGAGGCCAGCAGCAACTTAACACTGCACAGGTCAGAGGCGCATAGAGGACACCGTTAACACACAGGAGGGAGCTGATTGTCCGCAAGTGAATACAGGAGAGATGTGAGTAGGGGCCAGAATGGACTCGAGCTAGAGGCCAGCAGCAACTCAACACTGCACAGGACAGAGGCGCATAGAGGACACCGTTAACACACAGGAGGGAGCTTATTGGCAGCAAGTGACAGACAGGACAGAGGCGCATAGAGGACACAGTTTACACACAGGAGGGAGCTGATTGTCCGCAAGTGAATACAGGAGAGATGTGAGTAGGGGCCAGAATGGACTCGAGCTAGAGGCCAGCAGCAACTCAACACTGCACAGGACAGAGGCGCATAGAGGACACCGTTAACACACAGGAAGGAGCTGATTGGTAGCAAGTGAATACTGGAGATATGTGAGTAGGGGCCAGAATGGACTCGAGCTAGAGGCCAGAAGCAACTCAACACTGCACAGGTCAGAGGCGCATAGAGGACACCGTTAACACACAGGAGGGAGCTGATTGTCCGCAAGTGAATACAGGAGAGATGTGAGTAGGGGCCAGAATGGACTCGAGCTAGAGGCCAGCAGCAACTCAACACTGCACAGGACAGAGGCACATAGAGGACACAGTTAACACACAGGAGGGAGCTGATTGTCCGCAAGTGAATACAGGAGAGATGTGAGTAGGGGCCAGAATGGACTCGAGCTAGAGGCCAGCAGCCACTCAACACTGCACAGGACAGAGGCGCATAGAGGACACCGTTAACACACAGGAGGGAGCTGATTGTCCGCAAGTGAATATAGGAGAGATGTGAGTAGGGGCCAGAATGGACTCGAGCTAGAGGCCAGCAGCCACTCAACACTGCACAGGACAGAGGCGCATAGAGGACACCGTTAACACACAGGAGGGAGCTGATTGTCCGCAAGTGAATACAGGAGAGATGTGAGTAGGGGCCAGAATGGACTCGAGCTAGAGGCCAGCAGCAACTCAACACTGCACAGGACAGAGGCGCATAGAGGACACCGTTAACACACAGGAGGGAGCTGATTGTCCGCAAGTGAATACAGGAGAGATGTGAGTAGGGGCCAGAATGGACTTGAGCTAGAGGCCAGCAGCCACTCAACACTGCACAGGACAGAGGCGCATAGAGGACACCGTTAACACACAGGAGGGAGCTGATTGTCCGCAAGTGAATACAGGAGAGATGTGAGTAGGGGCCAGAATGGACTCGAGCTAGAGGCCAGCAGCCACTCAACACTGCACAGGACAGAGGCGCATAGAAGATACCGTTAACACACAGGAGGGAGCTGATTGTCCGCAAGTGAATACAGGACAGATGTGAGTAGGGGCCAGAATGGACTCGAGCTAGAGGCCAGCAGCCACTCAACACTGCACAGGACAGAAGCGCATAGAGGACACTGTTAACACACAGGAGGGAGCTGATTGTCCGCAAGTGAATACAGGAGAAATGTGAGTAGGGGCCAGAATGGACTCGAGCTAGAGGCCAGCAGCCACTCAACACTGCACAGGACAGAGGCGCATAGAGGACACCGTTTACACACAGGAGGGAGCTTATTGTCTGCAAGTGAATACAGGAGAGATGTGAGTAGGGGCCAGAATGGACTCGAGCTAGAGGCCAGCAGCCACTCAACACTACACATGACAGAGGCGCATAGAGGACACCGTTAACACATAGGAGGGCGCTTATTGGCAGCAAGTGACAGACAGGTCAGAGGCGCATAGAGGACACCGTTTACACACAGGAGGGAGCTGATTGTCCGCAAGTGAATACAGGAGGGTTGTGAGTAGGGGCCAGAATGGACTCGAGCTAGAGGCCAGCAGCAACTCAACACTGCAAAGGTCAGAGGCGCATAGAGGACACCGTTAACACACAGGAGGGAGCTGATTGGCAGAAAGTGACACACAGGACAGAGGCACATAGAAGACACTGTTTACACACAGGAGGGAGCTGATTGTCCGCAAGTGAATACAGGAGAGATGTGAGTAGGGGCCAGAATGGACTCGAGCTAGAGGCCAGCAGCAACTCAACACTGCACAGGTCAGAGGCGCATAGAGGACACCGTTAACACACAGGAGGGAGCTGATTGGCAGAAAGTGACACACAGGACAGAGGCGCATAGAGGACACACTTTACACACAGGAGGGAGCTTATTGGCAGCAAGTGACAGACAAGACAGAGGCGCATAGAGGACACCGTTTACACACAGGAGGGAGCTTATTGTCCGCAAGTGAATACAGGAGAGATGTGAGTAGGGGCCAGAATGGACTCGAGCTAGAGGCCAGCAGCAACTCAACACTGCACAGGACAGAGGCGCATAGAGGACACCGTTAACACACAGGAGGGAGCTGATTGTCCGCAAGTGAATACAGGAGAGATGTGAGTAGGGGCCAGAATGGACTCGAGCTAGAGGCCAGCAGCAACTCAACACTGCACAGGTCAGAGGCGCATAGAGGACACCGTTAACACACAGGAGGGAGCTGATTGTCCGCAAGTGAATACAGGAGAGATGTGAGTAGGGGCCAGAGCGGACTCGAGCTAGAGGCCAGCAGCAACTCAACACTGCACAGGACAGAGGCGCATAGAGGACACCGTTAACACACAAGAGGGAGCTTATTGGCAGCAAGTGACAGACAGGACAGAGGCACATAGAGGACACCGTTTACACACAGGAGGGAGCTGATTGTCCGCAAGTGAATACAGGAGAGATGTGAGTAGGGGCCAGAATGGACTCGAGCTAAAGGCCAGCAGCAACTCAACACTGCACAGGACAGAGGCGCATAGAGGACACCGTTAACACACAGGAGGGAGCTCATTGGCAGCAAGTGAATACAGGAGAGATGTGAGTAGGGGCCAGAATGGACTCGAGCTAGAGGCCAGCAGCAACTCAACACTGCACAGGTCAGAGGCGCATAGAGGACACCGTAAACACACAGGAGGGAGCTGATTGTCCGCAAGTGAATACAGGAGAGATGTGAGTAGGGGCCAGAATGGACTCGAGCTAGAGGCCAGCAGCAACTCAACACTGCACAGGTCAGAGGCGCATAGAGGACACCGTTAACACACAGGAGGGAGCTGATTGTCCGCAAGTGAATACAGGAGAGATGTGAATAGGGGCCAGAATGGACTTGAGCTAGAGGCCAGCAGCAACTCAACACTGCACAGGACAGAGGCGCATAGAGGACACCGTTAACACACAGGAGGGAGCTTATTGGCAGCAAGTGACAGACAGGACAGAGGCGCATAGAGGACACCGTTTACACACAGGAGGGAGCTGATTGTCCGCAAGTGAATACAGGAGAGATGTGAGCAGGGGCCAGAATGGACTCGAGCTAGAGGCCAGCAGCAACTCAACACTGCACAGGACAGAGGCGCATAGAGGACACCGTTAACACACAGGAGGGAGATAATTGGTAGCAAGTGAATACTGGAGAGATGTGAGTAGGGGCCAGAATGGACTCGAGCTAGAGGCCAGCAGCAACTCCACACTGCACAGGTCAGAGGCGCATAGAGGACACCGTTAACACACAGGAGGGAGCTGATTGTCCGCAAGTGAATACAGGAGAGATGTGAGTAGGGGCCAGAATGGACTCGAGCTAGAGGCCAGCAGCAACTCAACACTGCACAGGACAGAGGCGCATAGAGGACACCGTTAACACACAGGAGGGAGCTGATTGTCCGCAAGTGAATACAGGAGAGATGTGAGTAGGGGCCAGAATGGACTCGAGCTAGAGGCCAGCAGCCACTCAACACTGCACAGGACAGAGGCGCATAGAGGACACCGTTAACACACAGGAGGGAGCTGATTGTCCGCAAGTGAATACAGGAGAGATGTGAGTAGGGGCCAGAATGGACTCGAGCTAGAGGCCAGCAGCCACTGAACACTACACATGACAGAGGCGCATAGAGGACACCGTTAACACATAGGAGGGCGCTTATTGGCAGCAAGTGACAGACAGGACAGAGGCGCATAGAGGATACTGTTTACACACAGGAGGGAGCTGATTGTCCGCAAGTGAATACAGGAGAGTTGTGAGTAGGGGCCAGAATGGACTCGAGCTAGAGGCCAGCAGCAACTCAACACTGCACAGGACAGAGGCGCATAGAGGACACCGTTAACACACAGGAGGGAGCTGATTGTCCGCAAGTGAATACAGGAGAGATTTGAGTAGGGGCCAGAATGGACTCGAGCTAGAGGCCAGCAGCCACTCAACACTGCACAGGACAGAGGCGCATAGAGGACACCGTTAACACACAGGAGGGAGCTGATTGTCCTCAAGTGAATACAGGAGAGATGTGAGTAGCGGCCAGAATGGACTCGAGCTAGAGGCCAGCAGCAACTCAACACTGCACAGGACAGAGGCGCATAGAGGACACTGTTAACACACAGGAGGGAGCTGATTGTCCGCAAGTGAATACAGGAGAGATGTGAGTAGGGGCCAGAATGGACTCGAGCTAGAGGCCAGCAGCAACTCAACACTGCACAGGTCAGAGGCGCATAGAGGACACCGTTAACACACAGGAGGGAGCTGATTGTCCGCAAGTGAATACAGGAGAGATGTGAGTAGGGGCCAGAGCGGACTCGAGCTAGAGGCCAGCAGCAACTCAACACTGCACAGGACAGAGGCGCATAGAGGACACCGTTAACACACAAGAGGGAGCTTATTGGCAGCAAGTGACAGACAGGACAGAGGTGCATAGAGGACACCGTTTACACACAGGAGGGAGCTGATTGTCCGCAAGTGAATACAGGAGAGATGTGAGTAGGGGCCAGAATGGACTCGAGCTAGAGGCCAGCGGCAACTCAACACTGCACAGGACAGAGGCGCATAGAGGACACCGTTAACACACAGGAGGGAGCTCATTGGCAGCAAGTGAATACAGGAGAGATGTGAGTAGGGGCCAGAATGGACTCGAGCTAGAGGCCAGCAGCAACTCAACACTGCACAGGTCAGAGGCGCATAGAGGACACCGTAAACACACAGGAGGGAGCTGATTGTCCGCAAGTGAATACAGGAGAGATGTGAGTAGGGGCCAGAATGGACTCGAGCTAGAGGCCAGCAGCAACTCAACACTGCACAGGTCAGAGGCGCATAGAGGACACCGTTAACACACAGGAGGGAGCTGATTGTCCGCAAGTGAATACAGGAGAGATGTGAATAGGGGACAGAATGGACTCGAGCTAGAGGCCAGCAGCAACTCAACACTGCACAGGACAGAGGCGCATAGAGGACACCGTTAACACACAGGAGGGAGCTTATTGGCAGCAAGTGACAGACAGGACAGAGGCGCATAGAGGACACCGTTTACACACAGGAGGGAGCTGGTTGTCCGCAAGTGAATACAGGAGAGATGTGAGTAGGGGCCAGAATGGACTCGAGCTAGAGGCCAGCAGCAACTCAACACTGCACAGGACAGAGGCGCATAGAGGACACAGTTAACACACAGGAGGGAGCTGATTGTCCGCAAGTGAATACAGGAGAGATGTGAGTAGGGGCCAGAATGGACTCGAGCTAGAGGCTAGCAGCCACTCAACACTGCACAGGACAGAGGCGCATAGAGGACACCGTTAACACACAGGAGGGAGCTGATTGTCCTCAAGTGAATATAGGAGAGATGTGAGTAGGGGCCAGAATGGACTCGAGCTAGAGGCCAGCAGCCACTCAACACTGCACAGGACAGAGGCGCATAGAGGACACCGTTAACACACAGGAGGGAGCTGATTGTCCGCAAGTGAATACAGGAGAGATGTGAGTAGGGGCCAGAATGGACTCGAGCTAGAGGCCAGCAGCCACTCAACACTACACATGACAGAGGCGCATAGAGGACACCATTAACACATAGGAGGGCGCTTATTGGCAGCAAGTGACAGACAGGACAGAGGCGCATAGAGGACACTGTTTACACACAGGAGGGAGCTGATTGTCCGCAAGTGAATACAGGAGAGATGTGAGTAGGGGCCAGAATGGACTCGAGCTAGAGGCCAGCAGCAACTCAACACTGCACAGGACAGAGGCGCATAGAGGACACCGTTAACACACAGGAGGGAGCTGATTGTCCGCAAGTGAATACAGGAGAGATGTGAGTAGGTGCCAGAATGGACTCGAGCTAGAGGCCAGCAGCCACTCAACACTGCACAGGACAGAGGCGCATAGAGGACACCGTTAACACACAGGAGGGAGCTGATTGTCCGCTAGTGAAAACAGGAGAGATGTGAGTAGGGGCCAGAATGGACTCGAGCTAAAGGCCAGCAGCCACTCAACACTGCACAGGACAGAGGCGCATAGAGGACACCGTTAACACACAGGAGGGAGCTGATTGTCCGCAAGTGAATACAGGAGAGATGTGAGTAGGGGCCAGAATGGACTCGAGCTAGAGGCCAGCAGCCACTCAACACTGCACAGGACAGAGGCGCATAGAGGACACCGTTAACACACAGGAGGGAGCTGATTGTCCGCAAGTGAATACAGGAGAGATGTGAGTAGGGGCCAGAATGGACTCGAGCTAGAGGCCAGCAGCCACTCAACACTGCACAGGATAGAGGCGCATAGAGGACACCGTTAACACACAGGAGGGAGCTGATTGTCCGCAAGTGAATACAGGAGAGATGTGAGTAGGGGCCAGAATGGACTCGAGCTAGAGGCCAGCAGCCACTCAACACTGCACAGGACAGAGGCGCATAGAGGACACCGTTAACACACAGGAGGGAGCTGATTGTCCGCAAGTGAATACAGGAGAGATGTGAGTAGGGGCCAGAATGGACTCGAGCTAGAGGCCAGCAGCCACTCAACACTGCACAGGACAGAGGCGCATAGAGGACACCGTTAACACACAGGAGGGAGCTGATTGTCCGCAAGTGAATACAGGAGAGATGTGAGTAGGGGCCAGAATGGACTCGAGCTAGAGGCCAGCAGCCACTCAACACTGCACAGGACAGAGGCGCATAGAGGACACTGTTAACACACAGGAGGGAGCTGATTGTCCGCAAGTGAATACAGGAGAGATGTGAGTAGGGGCCAGAATGGACTCGAGCTAGAGGCCAGCAGCCACTCAACACTGTACAGGACAGAGGCGCATAGAGGACACCGTTAACACACAGGAGGGAGCTGATTGTCCGCAAGTGAATACAGGAGAGATGTGAGTAGGGGCCAGAATGGACTCGAGCTAGAGGCCAGCAGCAACTCAACACTGCACAGGACAGAGGCGCATAGAGGACACCGTTTACACACAGGAGGGAGCTTATTGTCCGCAAGTGAATACAGGAGAGATGTGAGTAGGGGCCAGAATGGACTCGAGCTAGAGGCCAGCAGCCACTCAACACTGCACAGGACAGAGGCGCATAGAGGACACCGTTAACACACAGGAGGGAGCTGATTGGCAGAAAGTGACACACAGGACAGAGGCACATAGAAGACACTGTTTACACACAGGAGGGAGCTGATTGTCCGCAAGTGAATACAGGAGAGATGTGAGTAGGGGCCAGAATGGACTCGAGCTAGAGGCCAGCAGCCACTCAACACTGCACAGGACAGAGGCGCATAGAGGACACCGTTTACACACAGGAGGGAGCTGATTGGCAGCAAGTGACAGACAGGACAGAGGCCTGTGATTACGTACAGATGCCGGGGGTGGGTGGGGGGGCTACTTTGCACACAGAGTGGGTAAGAAATTAACTACAGAGGATGATGTTTCCTTAGAAAGCACAACTTTGTCCTTACATCTTACCAACTCTGTAAAACTCCATAGACATTGATGTGTAAATAGGGCCATTTTAAGCACTTTTGGGTTGCTGGGCATGGACATCTTTGGGGCCCCTTCCACCAGACCAAAGGAAGTAAGTTATCAAGAACGTCTAGTTGCCCCCCGAAATTAAGGTCACAACCCATAGGTTGATATGCTACCTCACAGCATTCAAAATAAGCCTGTCTACTCCCTTTAAGTCCCCTAACCCTCTTTGTTCTTGCTCTAATCAGAATGATAAACAAGTAGCATTTTAAGGCCAAAATAATCAATTTCCGAAGAGGCGTCTTCTGTTCTCGTATAGATACAGGATATTTATAGATAGCTTCCAGGAAGGCATGCATCCTGAAGTATTAATGCAGGACTGTGTGTAACAAGTACACGTAACTCAGAATAGATAGAGAACTCGCATTAGCTGCCTCATAGAATGCAAAAATGCTCATGCATGGATACAGGAGACCAATTGGAAGGAAGGAGAAAGCTACACATACCGTAGCATGGATAGTGGAAGCAGAATAGAAGCTATCAGGAAGGTGTCTGTATCCAGACAGACTGAGATTAGAAGTGGGAAATGAATTCAAATAATGTTGCCATTAGAGATCAAAGGAACACGTGCATGTGGTGTGTATGATATGATATGATATGGCATTTGTAACGCGCCTATACACAAGTGTTTCAAGGCGCGACGAGGCAGGGGGGAACAAGGGGAAGACAGACAACGATCCTACTAGGCCAGGTGACATTCAGACCGCGCAAGTGCAGGGGTAGGGGGAAGGGAAAAGTGCAAGGGGAAGGGGGAAGTGCAGTACAAGTAAGTAGAATAAGTAAATAAATAGGGCCAGCTGGTGGCAAGTGCAAGGTAAGTGCAGACGAGTGCTGGGAAAGGGGGGGCTGTAGGGATACAGAGACAGTCCCTCAGTGCAGGGGTTGCCAGGAAGGCAGTGCAAGAGCAGAGTGGCTGGGACCAGGACCGAGGTCGGTGAGAGTGGCCCAGTTGCAGATTCGGTGCAGATTCAGTCGAGACTTTAGCAGGGGAGAGGGAGAGAGAAAGCAGAAGCAAAGAGGAAGGTTTTGAGGTGCTTCCGGAACCGGAGATGGTTCTCCTCAAGTTTCAGGGAGGCAGGAAGGCTGTTCCAGAGGGAGGCCCCTGCCACGGCGAGAGATCGACCCCCGACTCGTTGCTTCGAGAAGCGGCTGACCCTGAGGGAGTTGTAGATGGATGAGCGAAGGGCTCGGGAAGGAAGATATTTAGGAAGAGCGAGTTGAAGGTATTTAGGCCCCAGGCCCCAGAAGGCCTTGTGGACAATGCAGAGGGTTTTGAACTTAATCCTCGCAGCCACTGGGAGCCAGTGTAGAGATTTCAGTCCTGGAGAGATACGGTCCCTGGGCTTGAGGCCAAGGACAAGTCTCGCTGTCCTGTTCTGGATGAGTTGCAGGGGGCGGAGAGTGGAGGCAGGCAGATTAAGATAGAGGCTGTTACAGTAGTCCAGCTTCGAGAGAACCAGGGCTCGGGAGACAGTGAGCTTCTGGGGGAAGGAGAGGAAGGGAAGAATACCTCTGAGGAGGTGCAGCTGGTAGTGTGACTTCTTAGAGACGTCAGATATATGAGGAGAGAAGGAGAGTGTGGAGTCGAAGATGACCCCGAGGTTTTTTGCCTTGCAGGTAGGAGCAGGAGGAGGGCCAAGCGAGGATGGCCAGAGAGCTACAGGGAAGGAGGGAGTGGGTGTGCCGATGAGTAGAATCTCAGTCTTACTAGCATTAAGGCAGAGGTCATTGGCGGCACACCATTCCTGGATGGCAGACAGACAGTCAGAGATGAGGGAAGGAAAGGAGGAGGCCGAGGGTAGCCTGAAAATGAGCTGGATGTCGTCCGCATAGCACTGAAAGTAGGGGCAGAGAGCGGCGATGCGGTGGGCAAGGAGTGCCAGATACTGGTTGAACAGCCAGGGAGAGAGATTAGATCCCTGGGGAACACCACAGGTGGAGAAAAAGATGTCAGAGAGGAAGGACCCAAGTTGGACCTGGGAGGGTCGATTTGAAAGGAAAGAGGTCAGCCACGCCAGAGCCTGACCAGTGATACCCAGGTCATCACGGAGACGGTTGAGCAGGATGGCATGGTTGACAGTGTCAAAGGCAGAAGAGAGATTGAGCAGAATGAGAACACACGGAGTGTTGGAGTCGAGGTTCAAGAGCAGGTCCTCACGGATGTTCAGGAGAGCAGTTTCCGTGCTTCTGGCCGCTCTGAAGCCAGATTGATGGTCATGGAGACTACCAACAGTTTCAGCATGGAGGTTAAGATGGGAGATGGCCAGTTTCTCCAGGAGCTTGCCCAGGAAGGGAGTGATGGAGATTGGGCGATAGTTAGCCGGGCAGGAGGGGTCGGAGGAGGGTTTCTTAAGAAGAGGGTGCACAAGGGAGTGCTTGAGGGGGGAAGGGAAGACTCCAGAGGCGAAGGAGTGGTTGCAAAAGTCAGCCAGGGCAGGAGCCAGGGAGTCGATGTGGTCCTTGATAGTTTTGGAGGAACAGGGGTGAACCTGTTTAGACGAGACTTTCATAGATCGGACTTGTCTGGAAACCTCGTCAGCAGAAAAAAGTGGAAAGGCAGAGAAGGAGGGAGGAGAGGTGGCTGCAGAAGGGCCAGAGGAAGAGTCGGGAAGAGAGGGAGGGAGGTGATAGGAGGAGAGTGAGGACAGGATGTCCTGAGTTTTTGAGATGAAGTGAGAGGCCAGGCCAGTGCAGTGCAGAGGGCCTGGGAGGGGACAGGAGAGGTAGAGACTGCAGCAGGGTTGGCAAGCTCCTTGCAGATTTTAAAGAGTTCAGCCGAGTTGTTGGATGCCGCAGAGATGCGGGCTTGGATAAGGGCTCTCTTTTTGGTGAGAACGGAGAGACGGTATTGCCTTTGGAGCAGGCGGCAGGCCAGTTTATCAGAGGATGAACATGAAGCACGCCATTTCCTCTCAGCCACCCTGCACTTGCGTTTTAGGGTGACGAGATCCGAGTCATACCAGGAGTTACATTTGGCTTTGGGCTTCAGGCGGATTCTCATGACAGGGGCAAGGATATCAAGAGTATCAGATATAGCAGAGTGGAGCATGGAGAGGGCTGTGTCAGGGTGGGAGTCAGCCGAGGGGGGAGAAGGGGGCGAGAAGGTGGCAGCGAAAGCCTCAACTGACACACGCTTCATGGGTCGGATGACAGTATATCAATTCTCACCAATATAGTGGAAGCAACACTATAGCCAGTGGAACCACGAGTGAGGCTTTTTTGAATATCATACCATGAGAATGAAATCACTCTGAAGGGCTGACAACTTTTAAAGGTTTAGGGACTGACAATTTTGAGAGGTTAGGCAATACAAGATTAAATTAGATGCCCGAGATCCCCCATTGGTTAAGGGGCAAAGCTAGGATTTATGCCAACGCTGAAATTTCAGCATTAGATACATAAGAAGAAAGATCTAGTGATGGGCTAAACGATGCCACCAGCATGCGAGAAGGCAAACTTGACAGAAGACAGCACAGTAATGTACGAGATATTAGATGATTTGAGCAGGATCACTTTATTGTCTACTGGCAAACCCGGGATACAAGCATGAATGCTTTGGCTCCAAAATTGGATACTTATTTACCTCTTGGACTAACAGTTTATGCTCATTATTGGAGGTGATTGCCTAGGTTTTACAACACCCCATCTGAACGACCCAATTCCTAGACCTTCACCAGACATGTCTGTTTTCATGGCAACCCCTATCTGGTGCAGGGACATTGCTGATCATAGCACCTGTTGAGCTACAAAACAAAACATATATACACACAGGTTTATCAACTTCAGACATATCAAAGGCTCAGCCAGCCTTACAGGAATGTGCTATTGTAATTTTGCATATGAACACATATCTCTTCTCCACAATGAGTGCTTAACACACTGAGCTAACTTCGGAACCAGAGTGTCACTCAATTTATCAATATGCATTTAAAGTTTGGCTATTGCACATGATCAACATAATTCCCACAGGATGGAAAGAATACTACAGAGTTGTGCTGTAAGGAACACACATACTATGTATACCACAGTGAAGACAGAAAGCAATACATGCTGAATTGATTAAGGCAGAATGCACTTGTGAAAATAGACAGGCAATAGGTTTAGAGCCTCAGCACCATGCCATAAAATATCCCGATGTGTGCTATTTAAGTCTGGTGAAAAAAGGAGTCTTCTTTAGATCAGGCAGCCTTCGGGCCCTCCAAGGTGGGGGCCCGAAGCAAGTGCCCCTTTTGCCCTCCCATAAAAAACGTCTCTGTGTGTAAACATGCAAGAGATACACAGATTGCTTCAATTAACCTACGGAAGTTCCCACACTCGGAAAGTGGGGGTGGGAAGTGGAGGAAGCAGGAGACACCCAGCATTGCCCAACCTTCTGCACATAGTAGAATGGTGGGACACCTGGAGAATCTTTTTAATTTTTATTGTATATGATTAACATTAACCTTTTACAACGATTTCATCATGTATCCAAATCTTTCATAATATCATACTAAAAAACATTTTTTAAAACAAAATAAAATATTCATGCACTCCAGATTCAAAGTTAAAGAAAATACTTTCCCACCCAAAACAGGATAAGACAGTACCCTGATGACATATGATCTCCTTTTGCTATCGGTCAGGCAAACAATTGCAGTGAATTTGGGCGAAAACCTGAGTCGTTTCATGAAGCAAATTCAACTGTCCAGTATAGTGATAGTTAGTTTCAAACTTAATCCTGATTTTCAGGCTAAGACTCAATTTTACAGCTCTCCAAGATCTGTATCACTGCAATTGTAATTTCCTGTGAATTACCTCATTAAGTCTTTCCCACCAGGATTCTTGTGTAGCGTATAGAGCAGAATGAGTGAATTTACTAGAGATGTTGTCTAGCTTCTGCTGTGCCTTCACAGAACAGCAGTAGATGTTTGATGGACTGCCGTTCCGGGTTTTCACAGATCTTGCAGAGCTTTACTGCCTGATCGCCCATTCCTCTTTTTGCCAAGACTTCTCCTGTTTTGGTAACATTCAACCTCAACCTTAAGAACTTTGTAACAATGATGGACCGCCAGTACATCAAGGTAAGTTCTCGGGTTCTTTATTGTCCATGTCCTGAACTCCTCCACAAGACACAGGGATGGTAGGGGACACAAGATGACACGGGAAACACCAGGCTCACCCCCACACCCATCTTCTCAGCTCACAGCTTCACTCTCCTCTCTAACCGTCACCAGCAGAACACCTCCACACAAACATTCCACACAAACATTCCACTGCAGATGACCACACACTCACAGCTAATCTGTAGGCCAGATTACTACACTTCTCCTCCCCTTAGAAACACAAAGCCAGTTACTACACTACTCCCTCCATGGGAAAACAAAAGAATGACAAGGTGATGTGACCAGCACAAGACCTTAACACCCCAACACAACACACTACCAGAATTCCGCAACACGGCGGCCGCCTATGTACAAAAACCCTGGTAATACCAATAATGGGAACCACACAAAAGGACAGCATTTGCAGGACACCCTCGGACCAAGTAGAAAGTGCCAACGGCATGCAACCTAAAAACAACTCAGCACTCCCTCTGTCCACACCTCGAGGCCACAAAATAACAAACAGAGCACTTGCGCCTGTCCAGAGCTGCCCCTCAGGACCTAGGGCTGCCACCCCTAGCCAAACTATTGTTAGCCAACACTAACACAACTACAACCTAACCACAATACCCACCTTAGCACAAATCACCATCCACTTCGGTCTGCCACCCCGAAGTCTCAGAGCTGCCCCTCCGAGCACTAACCAACCGCCCCCAAAGGAAGCAACAACAAAAGCCAGACAATGACCGAGGAACGACACAAAGAACCATGAACCGCAGTATAAGGAAGAACCACAACCCAATGCTGCTCCTCTGCACAAACCGTTAGCCATTCCATCCACCTACAAAACACTGTTATTGAACACACCAGGAGACAACCTGACATACCACACACAGAATCAGGAAACACACTGGTAAAATTAAACCCAAACCATAGTAACCCACCTCGGCCAAATAGGCCGGAACCTATGGATGATCTAAAATTAAACACAACCCAGGAACAGCGACAGACTGAAGTCAAACAGGCTACGAAAACACTGCAGCAAACAACTGCCCTGGGAACCAGGCCCACGCCAAAAGTGACCAACCCTGACAACCCTCAGGGACTAATGACGGCACACCTAACGGCAAAAGCGACCAACCCTGACAAACTCAAGCACTAATGACGGAACACCTACGCCAAAAGTGACCAACCCTGCAACCTTCGGCACCAAGAACCACAACACTCGGGCCAATAGCGACCTACCATGACAACCTTCAGGCACTAAAGACCATAACACACAAAACACCATAGCCACCTAACCTGGGACCATACCAGGCAGAATGAAACACCAAAACATAGTGACCCTACCCCGGCCAAAACCAGGCACTACATAAAGGCATAAGTGCAAAGAGGACATGCACTCTTAATACTCAAAACACGATACATGGGCGCAACAACTCAACCCACGACTACACACAGCGACCACTACGCCACACATACAAGGCGCTAAGATACTAATGCAGAAACAACACTGTGACTACAGGTGCGGCAAACTACTTGCATGCACCCGTACACCACACACACACCCCAAACACTGGTAACATCAAGCATGCACAAAATGACATTTTGAAACATTGCATAAGCATGGAATTTGAATGCAAACATCATGAAAAACACATCACATATTCAAAGGTGAAAACATTTCATCACAGGTGAATAATTGGATAATGATGACCTCCAGCATGAACTCCTGGGCATCACAAAACGTCTATGTGCAAGAAAGTCAGTGTTCAGGTGGCGAAAGTCACATTAATGCATTTTCGCATCATTTCCAAAAACACGTTCAAAATTGCAGTCCATACTCCCCTCCTTGGGGTTAACACTACCCTGAAATCAAATTCCACCCACCCAGATGAAACAAAACAAAGAGATAGACATTTCAAACCCCCACCCCCTCACCTGGGAGTTGCAAAGGAAAACCTAAACCCACACACAGAGGTCTACTTCCCATGAAAGACCACGACACAAGGGCACCACAGGGGACTGACAACGGCCTTCAGTAACACCCTTATCCTACTCCGGAAGCTAAAATGGGAACACCCAACAACTAACCCTCTAATATGGGCCACAACATGTACACACTCATGCTCACGCACACGGCCCAAAACACTAACCTGACATGAAAATGTCCCATGGCTAGGCTGTCAATAAATGCTCCACTACTCCAGCTCCAACGGAAAGGCAAACACATAATGACAGCCAGGGTATGCTCCACCTGCGCCAAACTCTTGGGCCAGGCCCGCGATCAGCAATTGTAACGAGAATCTCCTTTCCCGTCTGAACACGGCCACGGAAACGAGCATCAGCAAGTTCCCAAGTCAAGTTCCCAAGTCGACACGCGTCCCCCGACACATTCATGTTTACATTCAACAGGAAGAGAGCGTGGAACCCTCGCACGTGACTGACTGGAAACGCCTCCAGCAGCCCATATGTCATCATTTCACAGTAAACTGCAGTCCCAACAACTTCCTTCGGGACAACTTGCGACAGCCTCTGTTAGGGAGAATTCTCTGTTTAGGCTGAATTTCCTAACCTAGTGAGTCCCCCAGCAGCTTTGCTGGATTTCTGGAGTTTGTTTTTTTCCATCCTGCCAAGAGTGAGACTCTTTTCTCCCACTCTTGGACATGTATGTGTGTGTAATTCCTTTGAAATGTCAATGTGTTCGATGGGCTATGGAGTCTTTTACTCCATAGGGTCTCATATGTTTTTCTATGTGTGTTACACCGCACCCTACGTGCCGTAACGCTGGGGCGTCCTAGCGGACCCCCACCATAGACTCCATACCCGGGGACTGACTACTGTCTCCCCGGGCATGTAAAGTCACCATTGGCTTTACTAGACCTAAATTTACTAACAGGACTAGTACAAACCATCTTATTGTGGACGTACTAGTAGGGGTAATTCGATTACTCCTGGATCTGTTACTCGAGGGGGCACTGTCCCGTCCCCCCTCGTCGAGTTTTGGCTGGTGGCAGTGGAAACTACTTGTTGTGTTCGACCCCGAGCACAACCCTATAGGATTCATCCCATTGTTGGAGATTGGCACTTTTTCTCGTTAATCCCTAACGTACCACCGATCTACTTATCTTAAATAAGTTTATCGAGTGGTATTTTCTGCCAGAACTCGGTTTGTAAAATGGCGTCTGTGTTCGTCTCTGTAACTCCTAAACCAAAGGTTGAGCCCTTTGTTCCACTTTTGGCGGGCCTCTGTACAGAGACCCGCCAAGGTGGTGCCATTCTGTCTGGGTTACCTCAGGAGTGTGGGAGGGGGTTTAGGCACCCTGGACCGAGTTGCCTTGCCAACTCAGGTCGCACTCTAGAGTGATTGGCCCAAGTGGTGAGCGTTCCCGCGCACCACTTAGCATGTGTTGATTGACAGCTAGGCTGAATGAATGGGGGTTTTCTGCATAAAAGCAGGGCTTTTGGGACTGGATCTTCAGAAGTCGCCACAGGACCTAAGAATCCGACGAGGGTAACGCTGAGCCGACCTGCACGACGACACCTCCGGTGGAGCCCTGCGGAACCGACTCACCACTTCCCGACGACAGAGGAGATCTCCCTGCCGGAGAGTCTCTTCCCCTGACTGGTGGGAACAACCAGTCCCCTTTGCTTTTTATTCGCCTCAGGACGCAGTGGTCGAATTGCCTGTGCAGAAGCATCTTGGCAACCGGATAGCCACTACCCCTGAACCGCGACCAAAAGGTGGTGCCTTGTGACGGAGCACTCCGCGGCTGGTCTCTTCCCTGGTGGTGCACCGGACTTCATTTCCTTCGACGACGAGATCATCTCTACTCTTAGCAAATACCGGACGTGCATCCACCACCAGGAACAACTGCCCCCGCCGGAGCTGCCCTCCACAACAAGGTACCGTGTCCGCCTGGCTTCCCTTTCGATCGGTTCGAGTGAGGTGTCTTAATCCTCTCCGTTCCGTTGGGTCGCCTCTAAGCTTTTCTCATTCGTTGTTCTGAACTGGTTCAACCCACCGATAACAATTTGCAATACAGACTTCAATGCATCTCCTCTAGAGACTTTTTGGGACATTGCGCCTTGCCTCTCTCCGAGTGGGCCTGGCCTCTGAACTGTACGATCTATTGTGATTCTTGCCTTCCTGCCTTGCATTTTATCCGATAGGAACGAACTGTGTTGATTTCGTAACCTGCCTATCTTTTTCTCTCCCTTCCTAACTAATACTCGAGTGTCATCTAGGTTGAGGTATACACCTCTGTCTGAAAATAAGTGGTACCAGTAGAACCTAGAGTTGTCGATATCGCTAGGGGGATTGATTATCTATTTCGTAGAGTAATTGTGTTTGATTTGTTAGCCGTGATTTGCCATAGTGTTTTTCATAGACATTTTGTTATAAATAAATACCTTAATATCTTTACACTAAGTCTCGTTGGGTGTTTGCTTGTCTTGCTGTGAAGAATTGCCCTATTTTGTATACTCCACATACTGCTCAACTTTTCTTGAGAGAAGTCTGACTGCTCAGCCACAGCTACCACGTGAATCTGTGTGGTGCAGACTGCTACCAAGTGGGTTCACCGCCAACGCCTGTAGTCCTAAATCTTTTGCAGTGGTCCCAGAGGGAACTGCACAGGTTTCCGCCTAACACCTCCACAGACACCTCGACAAAGTCAGAGACCAGCGGCAGCGTTACCTTCAGTGCCACAAACAAATGTCCCTGATGGTGGATCGGATTACTTCCACCGCGGCCGCTCACTCCTAGTCAGCGGCGGCCGCGCACAGACCTCTGGCTGTCTGGGACACGGCAGCGCAGGTAAGCGCCCCACTTGACAGGACTTGCCACGACACAGCAGAGAAATGTGCGGACCTCTCTTGAAGGGCAGCGCTGCATACAGGCCATTGCTGAGAGGGAAAAAACAGTGCAGGCCCGCTAAACGTCGCAGCAGCTCAGGACCTCTTCCACCCGGGACACGCAGCACCACACTGGGCTGGAGTGCGGAAACAGCGCTCAACCCCCCGCCAGGCCAGGGTACCGCCAGCAAGGTCGACGGCTAACTACCCGCTGCCGCCACACATACGGCAAAGCTGCCCCTCCCGGCTCCACGGCAGCGCTGACTATCGCGCCTTATGACGGGCTCCAGGCATGGACCACATCAGGAGAACCTAAAAGGGACCTCGAACTGCACACGGCGGATCCACCGGACCGGACCCGCTTGGGTGTGGGGGGACAACACGGGGGCGGTGTTCCTGCGATGCTGCACCCCCCCCCCCAGCAGCGCCAATGACCAGGCAATCCACCTACCATCCCACCTTCATCGCCAGTGTAACAATGATGGACCGCCAGTACATCAAGGTAAGTTCTCAGGTTCTTTATTGTCCATGTCCTGAACTCCTCACAAAACACACGGATGGTAGGGGACACAAGATGACACGGGAAACACCGGGCTCACCCCCACACCCATCTTCTCAGCTCACAGCTTCACTCTCCTCTCTAACCGTCACCAGCAGAACACCTCCACACAAACATTCCACACACACATTCCACTGCAGATGACCTCACACTCAGCTAATCTACACTTCTCTTCCCCTTAGAAACACAAAGCCAGTTACTACACTACTTGCTCCTGATTCTCCAGTCGGGGAATCTTACTAGGTATTTATTCAAAACACCCAATTTCCGGTCTGTCATCTGGAGGGGGTTCAGGCGTGTGCATGTTCTTATTTTCTCAATAGTATGGATCCAGTCCATTTCATCCCATTTCTTTTTTGCTTTCATCGGATCTTCAAGTAAAAGTTTCATCTCAATGTCAGTATTCAGCAGTGATTTTTCCACCAAGAGACACCTAGAGAATCCTGTTTGGATGTTGGCCAAGCTCCTTCGGCTCTCCCTGCTCAATTATTACCAAGGCACGACGAGTCCCAAACCTGGGGAACACGGCCCTGACCAATGAGAGTCGCAGTGAGGAGACTGTTCCGGTCTTCAGAGAACCCCTGGAGACAGAATCCCCCTCATTGTGGGTGGAATCGCATGGCGTGGACCTGCTGTGGGGCGGCAGGGGGTTTACCTGCAGGGTGGAGTTGGGTGATACTGGTACCCCTTCAGTCTGAGGTGAATGGAGGCTGGTGTCCACTGCGGTGTCTGCCAGGAGGCAAGCACAGGAAGAAAGGCAGTCATCCTTGCTGCCAAGGGAATTCTCCTGACAACTTGAGTAGAGAGGGAGACATCAGTCACCGCCCCCCCCCCATCTGTTATTCCCACCCATTTTACTCTGCACTCCCTGCAGCCCTAAATGTGGCCATCCCTGAGGGCTGGTCCTAGGATTTGTGGGGCTGTGGGCGGCAAAAGCATTGCAGGCCCCACGATTTTGCAGGTGCAGTGACATGAGCAAAGGTAATGTGACAAATGATACTCGAGAGGACCATGGGAAGTTATATGAAGACAAGTAGCCAGGAGGAAGCCAGCCGACAGATACACTTTGGGATGTCCAGTATGAGGCTGGCCACTGCTATTATCTGGGGGCCTTATCATGAGCGAGGCTTTTGGGGCAGAGGGGTGTGTGAGCTAATGTGGGAGATAAGGTACAGTGCGATCACACGGTGTGCCCAGGGTTTGCGGTACTTCACATCTTGGGCTGCTGAACACGTCTCCCCAGCTGCGGTTGATGTCCGCAGGTCCTTTTGCAACTTTGGTTTGAAAATGTGGTGCCTAGGTTCTGCGGAGTGAAGTGGCCGGTTTGCAGAATTGGAAATTGCAAGTTGTGCAGAAATCAGGGCTGTGGGTCTGAGCTCTCTCTCACATGTCAACTTTTAATGTTCCTCCAGAATTGGGAATGGACTTTTTAAGGGCTTTGGAACCTGCCAGAAGCTTTGCTCAGTGGTGTGTGTAAAAGGAACGCCCTGCTAAAGGAGAATTCGGGTCACAGCGGCTTCTTAAACTCGGACCATATGCCTCCAGGTGCCAAGAATCATATTAAGGGGATGGCGCCGGATAAACTAAGATCAGGACGTGAACACTCGTTATGGAGCGAAGGCAGTGGGAGAAGATCTCTGCCCATGGTACCGACAAACCCCCTCACCTCGTTCTCACTGCCTTCAGGCTCGAGTTCGTACCCCGCGCTTTCATCCACGGAAATCATTCCAAGTCATTTACTTCAAAATGATTACTTCGAAAAATATATGGAGTTGTGGTTTAGGGGTAAAAAGGGGATGGGGAGGGGGGATTTGGGTTGGGATAGCAATGAAGGGGAAGAGGGGATTGAGGGGACCACCCAAATCTAAAACAAAAAAGGAAGTCAAATTTCGCAGTAATGCCTTGGAAGGGATTTCTTTGGTGAAATGACAGGGAGGCCTTTCCATGTGTGTGACATGCATGGATGGGGTGGCCGTGGGTGATGTGCGCAGAGCAAAGGCTAATCTATGTGTATGTGCACACGTCTGGGAATCTGTTACGCAATTTAGTTATTTTGTGTACCTCATGTGAAGATACTAGAGGTAAACACTGGGGCAAGTGTGCAAGAAATCTCAAATAAGGAATTGTAGACTGCCCATAATTCATTTTTAACAATGAGTGATAAATGTACCTGGTTTGCGGTGGCAGCATTTTCAAATTTGGCGGCAAGTAGGAAAGAAAATCTTTTAAAGTAATTAGATGAATTTCATTCTGGAGCATATTATGTACATATTGTACAGAGAAAGGCAGCCGAAAATGCTAAGCAATTGTCATCTAAACAAGACTAGCATCCGCAGCCCTGGACAAGTGTTTCAGCATTGCTGGGCCTCCTCAGTGAGCTGCAGCTGAGACCCTCCAGAATGCTGCTGCAATAAATGGCAAATGTTGCGGCACAAACCTTTATTTATTGTGGCATTTTTGCGGCACATTTTTTATTGACTGGAGGGTGTAAGATTGCCACATTGCAAGAAAGAGGCAGTGTCCAAGGCTACAAGAGAGCCAGGGTGTCATTATGTTCATCCTTTGTATCAACTTAAAAGGAAGAGTCCCAGATATCTGTGGCTTGGCAGAACAGTGTTTCTTTTGGCTCTGGTTTTGGTCTAATGTGCATGCCTATTTAATATTAGTGATGTTATTCTCAAGGGGGAATGAGTCCAGAGCCCCTTGCAATCACGGACATCTTTGAGGGATGGTCCCAAATAAAAAAAAGAAAACAAAGAAGGGGTAACTGCTGGGAGGATGGTGCCCAATACCCAGCCTATGATCTCTGGGTATTTCTCAGGATGTGGAAGGACCATTCCTAACCCTTCAACAACCATTTGTACTAATAGTGAACTACCAGTCCCAGGTACTATACTAGTGCCTTTACATATGGAGGCCACACCCACTAAGGCTGATTACCATTCCCAACGTTCCTGTTCAACCCCTTCACTGGACAATAGTGGATCCCTGCTGACACTATGTGACACTATAAGGCGGAAATCGTTGGGCCCGCAACAGCTGCTGCGGGATGCTACTCAGTTTTTTAATTTGTCAGCCAGCCCCAACCTAGAGACATTGGTGTCACCACAAGTTGGTATTGGGCGCCCAAGTGATTTCCTTCAAGTTTGTTTCTTCTCACCTACCTGCTCCTCGGTGCATCAGTGAGGTTGCTACCCACCCCTGACTTGTTGAGTGAGTTAATAGCCAAAGTAGAAGCCCTGTTTGCCTTGTGTTTGGTAGTGGACCCTGATTAGCGGATCCTACATAACATGATGTCCAAACTGCTGGGGCCCAGTGAGGTGCCTCTCTCCACTCTTCCTCCCCTCAGAAGAACACTGTTGCCAATGATCCAGTGGCCTCGGACAACTATTCTGTAGGAGCGTCAGAGAGGAATTCTAAGTGTCTCATTCAGGGGGTTGATACTGTGGACTTGGATGTTGCGAGTGATACGATTGTGGTTCCTTATGTGTCTTCGAGGTCCCAAGATTCTGTTAACATTGCAGCTGTATCGGGAGAGGATGCACTCGAGGCGCTATGTGCCTAGATATCAATGATGGAAGCTACCTCTCCAGTTAATAAGTCCTGCCCTCAGTTCAGGGAGCCGCGGGGTAAAGTTTTGGAGGGGCCAACCTTAGTTACACGTCCTCCTTCTGGAGTACGGGGGCTACCACCATCGTGCTTCCCAATGACAGTCGCAAAAGCACCTACAGTGATCTCTAGGGTGCAAGGTGATCCTTCTAGGCACTCTGTGAACCTCTATGGTCACCTGGAAAAGTGGGCCCTTTCTAGGCCTCTTGTTCCCCTCCCATACCTTTCTTCACCCACAACTTTATTGCCCCCTATATTGTCTCAGGGTAAAGGGTCAGGTGGGCAAGGTTAATTTTAAAATGATCGACCCTCCGGCACCGTTGGGTGAGGAGAAGCAGGGTAGGCATGTTTTCTGGGAGACAGTGGTAAGCAACTCTGCTCCGGTCAGTTCCTTCAACATACCCTCAGCAATTCAGGTGGCCACGGCCTATGGATCGTTCCCCCCCCACCTCTCCTAAAGTTATGTATGAGTCTGGTGTCTACAGTGTTTCCACTGGCTATATGGTGGCGGGCAATTGAGGCTGGGCACCTCAGTAAGGCTAGAGGAGATTGATACGTCAGACGCCAGCCCTTTTTGAATAGGACAGCCCTATTGAGGCTATGGGCCTCTGTCCCCTGGCTGTCAGCTATCTCCTCTGGAGATATGCTGTGGATCAAGCTCCCGGAATGGGGAAGTCCCACTATCTGGGCTTTGATCCGTTCGGCATCTTCTATGGCTGTATTACTATTGTGTGCCAATGCCAAAACATCACTGACCTTGGGCTTGAAGCTTATAGTCTGCCATCAACGGCCACCGCCAAGACGCCCCTTCAGGCACGTGCAGCGACTGGCCGCTGATGCAGCCTTCACATGTGTAGATGGGGCATTGTGGGGTGGCCAACTCCGTGAAAACTGACCAGCAGCTTGGGAACTTGGGGCCGCGTACCCTGTGTATGAAGCTATATCACGCACAGGGTTGTATGCCAGCTAGAGAGAGCCTGGCGTACCCACATGAAGGAGCGCACTGACTGGTTAGGACTGCCGGCTGGAACACACGTGGGTGTAGCCACTTGTGCATGCACACAGTACTTTGTATGCCTTGAGAAATGTTGACATCTTCATGCTGCAGGAGCCTTGGCTAGACTGCTCTCTCGGTTCTTATTCTGGTATATAAGAAAGAAGACAGCTTATTGCTGGAGAACTACAGGCTGATATCAATATTAGACATACAATCTATTACACGTTATACTCACTGCCATCCCTTGTAATATGTGTAGTCAAATACAGTCTTATATGCAATTCATTATTAGTCATCTGGTTCTAGGTGCAAACGGGTAAAGAAAACCCTGGCATAGGGGTTGTAAAACTAACACCAACAGAGATGAAGTCCCCAATTTGGGGACTCCCATCCCTCGCACACTTTCCAAAGTGTAGAGAAGGAGCTAAGTACCCCTATCACAACCACCTCGCCCATAATGCCTATTTGTTAGATACCAGAGTGTGAAACTCGAGCAGTACCAAGGGAAGTGCCTACACCCAAGAGAATCCTGGAGGCAAGGATCCAGTTGAGAAAACCCTACCTGCATTCAAGACAGTGTGATGGCCATTTGAAAGAACACCCAGAAGGAAAAGGACGAATGCATTAGAGAGCAGATTGGTGACGTCATGCGAGAGTCAAGCTGACGTAAATACAAGAGATGCAGAGACGAGAGAATGCAGATATCCTATAAGGCATCAATAACGTATCAAAGATAAGCAACATCTTGGGCTCAAGATGAAGGGCTTATGCTGAAGAAACCACAAAATTATTAAAACCAGTTCACACGTGTACAGATGCAAAGTAACGCAAGCCGACAAAGTTTTCATTAGGCTAGCTTGATAGTGAATAGATTGTGGCATGTGCCAATATATATATATATATATTTATAAAGTACGAGTGAGAAGTGGAGTCTTCCACCACGTATTATAGCAGAGTCGGACCAAAAAAAAAAGAAAAGACGTTCTTTTCCAAGTGTGTCGCAGTAAGAACATAAGTGAAATACAGGCAAAATTCAGAAAGGCGAGGTTGAACGAGCCAAGAAGCCAAGGTCGTTTCCGGCTGGAAGGAACAGGAATTAGTTGCAATCTGTGAAGGAATGAACCACCTGTTCTGAAGGCGTGGATAGGAACAAAGAAGACGTAAGAGGCTCATTGGAAAATAGTCCTTTTTTATACGCCTTAGCTCGTTTTTGTGGTCTTCAGTCACGTGGAGGGAAGGAGTCGGATGAGCATGATGGTCACACCTACGCACGAGAGATGAGTGTATCTCTACTCCCCTGTATTCTGCGGGAAAGATTTCCAAGGAGAAGTTCAACAGGCCTAATTGACAGCAGACCACTGAGGTGATGATGGATGATGTTCTAATTGGTGAGAAGCTATGGTGATGACCAGCTCGTGAAGCACCTGGCAGTCTGGCCTGCGTGCTGCTCGCATGGGTGGAAGGGGGCTGACAGAGGTTACAAATCAGCCAATGATAGAGGGCTGCATGATAAGGAGCCGTATAGTTAAGTAGGCAATAGGACGTTGTGTATTTAGTGACGTTCATAATGACCTGTTTTAAGGGAAGGGCTTAGTCGCCCCACTTGATGTTAAGAAACCTATCACCTCTCTTACGCCAATTAGACTAGTATGGAACATATACGAAGATATTCCCTTAGACCCAATCACACTTTCTAGTAGATTTCGTAGTTGCCACGTAGGATGACGTTAGTAATACGCAGGTTGTACTTCACCCATGATGAGATTTTAGTATAAAAGAGTGTTTTATTGTGAAGATGGTTGACACCGTGCTATGATACGTCCGATGACGTTCGTTGTACTCCCTGTTTTAGATAATTGACATTAAAACAGTTATCTTTTTGCCTACTTTCTGAGTCATTTTGATTATTGATGTTTTGAGTAAACTCTGCATCCCCATTCATCTCAGAGTATTGCTACTTCGTCTTAAAGGAGTCTCCAGTTCAAAGGCTACAAGGCCAAACCTTTCAATCAGAGGTCAAAGTAAATAACAAAAATCTATGGACAGATTGTTAATAAGTAATAACTGATTCTCAGGAAAAATAACTTTCATATTGTCAATGAAATTTCAACTATAGTTTATCATTGATGGTTTTCCTTGATGTCCATATATCCACAAGGGCTCCTGTTCAATGGGTTTTCATAAAACGTTTTTCATTCATCATGCCCAATGTGTTTCGAGTTCACATAACTCTTCATCAAGGCCTGTAACGCTTTTTGATTCTAAAGAAACATGTCAATAATGTTCATTTTAGTGTGATATTCCCCATTAATCAAACATCATAGTTCACATATTCCATCAAATAGTATTGGAAAGTATTAAATATCCTTCTTACTGCATGGGTAATTATTGTCCTGGCCTTCCACATCAAGTGAAAAAAAACCTTAAGGTATTCCAAATAATCAAAACAATTTCCAATATTCTACACAGTCAAATCAAGCACCCATATCTTCCCCATGTCAAATTCGCATGAGTTTCATGTACGTTGAAATAGAGCATCCAAACAATGTACATGAATCCCATCGAAACCCTTATCCTGTGATTCTGAGATACCGAAATAATGTCCTCCTAGATTATACGGGCTTTAAAGTTTTTATGATTTAGCCTTCCACTAATTCTAAACTCGACTATTGTTTAAGTCAAACACATCTCACCTTTCTGCAACTGTCCACTTCTGTGAATCGCTGATTCAATGTAGAGAGTGCTCAGAAAAGCTCTTCTTAAAGACTTCCAAGGACTGTCAGGTCTGAAAATGTAAAAAATGCAGAAGGCATTGGTAATATAGAATGGCTAAAGTAGCCCTACCTCCAGAATCTATAGCCTTGTCATAGTTTCATGTGTACATAATGATACACCGGGTAAGCAAACATGGGACTCACCCCTGGGCGGGAAAAGCCAATCCAGCTTATGAAGGAAACTCTTCAAGTGTGTACAGTCACGTTGAATGCCATGAATGGAAGCCACACAAATTCTTGGTCTTATTGGTGACCTTAACCGGGTTACACCTTCCAAGGAAAGTCCTGATAGGTTAGTAAATAGACTGATTAGAAAAGAAATCTCCCAAAAACGACATGCCACCACATTGACCCAATATCACAGATCAAAGAGAATTTCCTGTGGTCTGAGAGTCTGCTTACGTCCGGCACGTTGTAACGAAAGTCAAGAATTTGTAAAACAATGGGAGCAGATCCTTAATGAGTGCTCACTTGATATAATATTGCTTACGATTGAAGTATTAGCAAAATCCCTCAAGCGTATTATTCAGGAAATTGAGGAGATTAAGGAACAACTATCCCATTTAGAAACAGGGGATGAGCTAAATAAAATTCTGGAGGACACTAATCAGAAATTGGAAGCATATCGTAAAGATATAGAACAACGTAAAGTTGGGACATTCTGGAGGGATAATCGAGACTATGCCAAATACATAGTCTATACTTGGCAAGAGTTCTAGAATAACCAAAGACCTATCCCGAATAGTCCACCAAAACATCCACCAACTACATGTAGTACAGACAGTAGTGAAGTCACTAGTGGCGAGGGCGAGACCTCAGTAATCACCAAAACTCGAATACCTATAAGCGAAATTCCATCTGCTAACCCTAGTTCAAGCACAGTGCCAGTCCCGGCAACTATCCCGGTTCCTTTTTTAGAAGGAGAAAAACCAGAAGAGGGAAAATGCAAACAAAGACCAAGGAACAAACCACTGATTCCTTAGTACTTAATATATCTTCTAAAACATTGAATAAAACTCAGCTAGAGACTCTTAAATTGGGACTGTCATTTATTCCATACAATAACAGTATGTGTTTTGAAGAGGAAATTAACCTTTTTAAACTGATTAGAAAGATGGAGCGTAAGGTCTTTTTTGAAACACTACTTGATACCATTGAGAGACCCAACACGGCAAGGTTTTTGGAATTGAAACCTAAAAGCTTATTTCATCCACAAGTAAATCATCCGGTGTTGGACATGTTTAAACCTAAGACCACGAAGGAACTGAAAAAGATGAATTACTCTAGACACCAACTAAGTAACATAAGGAGACATCAATTAAAACTACTTAAGGAACTCGCAGAGGACATTTCTATCACAATGAAAGCTGCAGACAAAGGGGGAGCCCTTGTGATTATGGACACTTCTGTGTACAACGAGGCTTGCCTAGATAAACTAGAAGATGCTAGAACCTATCTGACCTTAGATAGTGAGCCACTGTCACAGATAAAAGAACGCATTATAGACACAGTTAATAAAGCATTAGAAGAAGATAGGATCACGGATTGCACGGCCGAGTTTATACTAAAAAAAATTCCCGGTGCCCCCAGTATTTTATGCCTTGCCAAAGATCCATAAGAACCCGACCAATCCTCCGTTCCAACCCATAGTGGCCGGTACAGAGACTGTATTTCATCCACTGGCGATATATTTCGGTAAAGCATTACAACCACTACATGAGGCCACATCCATGTATCTCAAGGATGCTTCCCATTGTTTACAATTACTGAGTGAATTAAATCTCACAGATCCAGAGCTATTACTAATTTCCATGGATGTTTATTTTAAAATGTTTTTATTAGCATTTATACAAGTACAGTTACATATGTATCGATTGCATCCTATTTGCTGCTTATTCCAATGTACAAATATTGTCTTGTATTAACAACAAAATAACACAATAACAAACATGAAACGTCTTCACTTGACAGAACACATATTGTTTCAGGTTTTGTTCACCTCGTACAGGTGAGTGGGGTTCTATGTGAGAGAGATATTGTTTTCCATCAGGGGGTGGCCCCTAGGTCAGCTCCGACTGTGTGCTGCTTTCATCAGTGTTAGTTGTCCCTGAAAAGCCAGTGGGCATTCATGGGGGTTTATCATCGGATGGATGGAATATTTCCCAAACCAGTATTTTCCATGCTTCATAAGTATCACTCATATTTGTCTCTGATCTGGCTACCCCCGCACCCTACACCCCGGTTTCTGCCTCTGCCCTGCGCTCAAATTCCTTGTGCCAGCATACGTCCCGTGGGCCTGCAGACGATTACCAAGCCATTGCAATGTTTTTTTTGCCCAGTATACACACCATGTCCATGAATTTGACCACGTGTTTGAATTTGCTGATTCTAGCAAGCATTCCTTCAGGGTCCAATCATATCTTACGATTCCTGGTTTCCTACAGGCCTGTTCTATCTGTGCCCAGAACCGTTGCACCTGTACCAATCCCCAGACCATGTGTATCAGCCCTGCTTCCCCCACCTCGCACCAGGGGCATAGTGGCCGAGTGTTATTGCTGATTTTGGCCATCCTGTGTGGCGTCATGTAGGTGCAGTATAAGACATTCAGCTGGATTACCCGAAACCGGGAGTTCCTCGACACTTCTCTGGGGTACATCAGTATCCTCTCCCATTCCCTTTCCGTTATGTCCACTCCCAGGTCCATCTCCCACCTCTCTTTTAGCATAGCACTTTTGGGGTTGGGCCTGTCTACCAGTATGCCATATAATCTAGATACCGGCTTCCAGCCATCACATAGGTTATACATTAGGGTCATCAAGGGGCTTGCTGCCGGTTCCTCAGGCCATTTTTCCCATTTTCCTTTAGCCACCTTTCGAGCTCTTGGGTACCACAACAATTGTCAGTTGGGCAACCCTTCCTTCTCTCGGAGGGATTCAGATTCTCTAAAGACACCCTCCTCATACACATCTCCCCAGGTGCAGATGCCCCACCTTTCCCAGTGCCTTACCACTGCTAAGTCCGTTCTATCTTTGCAGACATCAGCAGCTATCGGGATCTCGGGTGAGTAGAGGTGCATGAGTTTCAGCAGCGTTGTGGCTCTTTGCCACACCTTTCTCCCCAATGTTACAATCATGGGGGTGTTCCCCAAGCAGCCCAGTGGTACCCATAATATTTCTTTCAGGCGTGCCGGGGCCACCAGTCGCTGTAGCAACTCTGTTTCCGATGTAGCATTGCCTGAAAGCCATCTGGTTACAAAATTGAGTTGGGCTGCGAGATAGTACTTCTCAAGATCTGGTAGTTGCATCCCTCCCTCCCTTTAAGGTAGGCATAGTGCAGCGAGAGACAATTGACGTCAGGCCACACTCCACAAGAATTCTCGTAGTATCACTTCCAGCAAACAGAAGAAGGAGGCTTTAATATAGTAGTGGATGTTATGAAAATGGTATAAGAACCTTGGAAGAATTTTCATTTTGGTGATGGCCACCCTGCCCATCAGCAACAAGGGCAGCCTGGACTAGAACACCATTGATTTCCTTAAGCCTTTTACCACTGATGCTGTATTATTCTCGTGCATTTGCTCTGGTGTGTGCCGTATGCACACTCCCAGATAATTGAATGTTTCCAGTTGCCATTGGAGCCCCACGTCTGGCAGTTCTTTCAAACCCCTTCTCCGTAGGCCCGCCAGCCGAAATATACAGGATTTGTTCCTGCTGAAGCAAATCCCAGACACCTTAGCATAATTGTCTAGCACCTCCAGTATCACTGGAACATTGTGGTGCAGGTCCCTTAGGTACAATAGTTCATCATCTGCATACAGCGATACTAGGTGGCTAACGCCTCCCACCCAAATGCTCGCTTTCAGAAACTGCTTTCGAAGGTAAATTGCTATCGGCTCTAGCCCTAGCACATACAACATGGGAGATAGCGGACACACCTGCCTTCTAGCCAGATTATTGCGTATTGCTCCTGTGTGTCTGCCATGTACGCTATAACATGCTGTAATCGGTGCAGTGAGGACATGTAAAAGGAGGAAATCAGCATGACTGCACGAACGCTGAACAAGTGATAAGACACGACTGTGTAAAAAGCAAACCTCTATGGAATGAGAGGGAGAAACCAAGGAAAGCCGCTTGGGTTTAGAAAACGCCCGTTTTGAGATTTCACTGTGTTCTACTGCAGGATACACGGAAGGGTGCGAGCGGATGTGCAAAAGCTGGGACAGTGACTCACAACGGACCCAGGAAGTACATGGTCCTACACCACCAGTGCAAAACAAAAATTGAATTACAAGCTGCTCCGGAGCGAGCAGATTCAGGAGTAGGAAAAGAAACAAGAAAGATCGAAGACAGAGCAGGAAAAAAGAGAACAGAAATGTTGTTTGTACTAGAATTAAGATGTTAGTACACCTGTAAACTGTTATGGCAAAGTGGAATTGACCAATGGTGTACCCCTGATGAATTTCCAAGCTATACTGTGTTTTAAATTGTAATGTATAGGAATGAAACATGTTGGGTATGGAATGTGAAGTTGGAATGAGTGTGAATTGTCGCATTGAGTGTGTGAGTGAAGATTTTAATAAACATTTGAGTTGTAGCAGGAATTGTTGCTACCATGTGTTGAACACCATTTTTGTCAGTCCACATTGAAGTTTTTGGAAACAAATAATTGCGTAGCGTAATGATAACCATGAAATATTAATACATTTAAATGTCAACTATTTAAAAAACTGTGTATGAAGATTTAATCAAAATAAAATTCTCTTAAGCAAGGCACATGAAAAGACGGTGGTATCTACTCTAAGAATTTACAATACTATTACTTAGAAGGAACATTGGTGTAAGGGTAATCGGCGCAGGTTCACGGCCGTATTACGGCCCGGGACAAAGCCGTTTTGGTCCCTATGTACCAAGTCACCAATAACCCTGGATAGCCTCTTGGCTAATAGAATCGTCAGTATCTTGATGTCGTAATTTAACATTGCTAGTTGTCGGTATGAGTTGCATTTGTTAGTGGCCTTCCTGGTTTGGGTGTCGGGATTACTAGTGTTTCTCTTATGCTCTTTGGTAGCACCTCTTTTTCGTATGCCTCCCTAAACACTTCTAGCAATGTCATGAATTGACTCATATACGTCTTATAGAACTCTGGGGGGAGTCCGTCGCTCCCAGGAGTCTTGCTTGTAGCTAGTGATCTAATAGCTTCGCTTATATCTTCAGCTGATATCTCCCTCTCTAGTACCTCAAATTTAATTTTACCCAGTCTAGGCAGACCTATTTCTTCTAGTGTGCCCAGAATCACCTCTTGGGGTACCAAATATTTATGGCTGTATAGATGGGAATAGAATTCCTTAAAGGTGTTGTTGATTAATAGTTGTGACTTGTGTAATGTACCAGCATCATCTTTAAGTTCCATGGTTAAGTGTCGCAGATGTTCTCTCTTGCACAACCATGACAACAGCCTGCTTGGCCTGTCACCTTCTGCATGTGCTCTAGCAGTTTTCACAGTGTGGTCGAATTTTGATAGCCTCCCCCATGCATCTTGGCAGTTATGTCTGACTTCTAATAGTCTTACTTCCTTCCCTCTACTTCCTAGTGCACTAGTTTCCATCTGTTTAATATCTTCCTCCCACTTCTTGAGTTACGCCCTGAGTGTTTTTCTGATACCACCCGCAATGGCAATAACCTCCCCCCTCACCACCACCTTCATTGCCTCCCACACTGTGCTCCAATCCCGTACGCTGCCCACATTTCTTTCCATGTACTCCTCCAGATTGTTCTTACGTTCGCCTCTGAAAGCTTGGTCCATCAGGGCATCTGTAGGTATGCGCCATAACGTAATACAGGGCCTTGGGACCAACATCCTTAACTCTAGCAATAACGATGAGTGGTCCGAGACCAATCTGCCCAAATAGTGTGCCGATTCTACCTGCGCCAGATGGGTCTTGCCTATAAATAGGCAGTCAATTCTGATGTAGACTGCGGGTCGGGGAGAAATAGGAGTAACCTCTGTCATCAGGGTGTAGTTCCCTCCATACATCTACCAGGTCTGGGCGCCGCCCAATCAATGCATTCAGTGCTACAGTGGCTGCCACTGCCGGGTTCACTGGTGGGCTAGACCTATCCAGATCCAAGTCCCTCACACAGTTAAAGTCGCCCCCAAGATTAAAAAAAACATTCTCGGTACAGGGTATTAGCACATAGAGTGTTAAGGTGTGCTGGGATCCCATGGTTAAGGAAATAGGAATGAACTATGCATATTTCTATATGCTCTATGTGTCCCCTCAATATCCGGTATCTCCCATCTGCGTCAGCCTCCGTCTCTAGCAGTCGGAAGGGCACATTAGGGTTTATCCATGTAAAGACACCACAAGCATACTTAGAGTAAGCCACACCATATCCCTGCCCCTCCCCAATGTTCCTTCCCCTTAGCCATGTCACCCACTGTTAGATGGGTTTCTTGCAGCAGTGCAATAGACACTTGTTTCCTGGTGAGAAATGATTTCACTCGATTCCTGCGCAAGTATGTACCCGTTCCCTGTATGTTCCACTTTAGTACCTTAACATTAGCTGCCATGGCTGTTCAAAGTTGTCCCCCTTAGCTTCCCTCAGCCTGCCATACCCCCCACAATATACGCACAGCCCTCTCTACCCTCCACCTTAATGTCTCTAGCCCCCTTTTACTCCCCAACATCTCAAGTGTCCATTCTATCGCTATTACCTGTACAAGTGAAGAACTCTGAACATTCTGAGCAACAACCAAAACTAAACAACTACGCCCAGCCGCTGCACCTCCCTCGCAGCGCTCAGGCGCCCCCGCACTGTCTTGACCCCTCCGGGTCGTTGTGTGCGGGCTGAACTGTGCCAGCAACTGCCCGACACCAACCGCTTTGCGGGATAGGTTTGTGAGCCCAAGTAGCCTGGTATCTCTGCTGTCGAACTTGAGCTTCTTTAACATGGTTACAGTGAATACCATTTACCGTTCAGTCAAACCATAATAACCATTTTAGCGAACTACCGTTTAACCCGCTCCAACCACCCACTTTGATCAAGACACCACTCAAGTGACAACTTCTTCTCCTGCAGCCAGGTTATTGTGTTCCAGCCACATTGTAGTTGTTGCCGGAGTTTCAAGGAAAACAGCGCGACCATTGTAGATCACCTTAAGTCTGGACGGGTACATAAGCATATATTTGAGATTCAATTTTCTGATTCTGGCTTTGATTGGCACAAAGGAGTTCCTTGCACGTTGAACTGTAGGCGTATAATCCAGATGTATGGCTATTTTAGCATTGTCGCGAAAGATCTCTCCTCCTTCCCTCGAGCATTTCAGAATAATTTCTCTGTCCTGGAAATTCAGAATCCTGTCAATCATTTGAAGGGATCTGTGGGCCCTCTCCACCACAAAACCCTGTGAGAGTTGGCCAGCCCCAATCTCCTGCAGTAGTAAGGTTTCCACGAATCCTGTGGGGTTGGGGCCCTCCATCCCCTCCGGAATACCCAGCAAGCGCACATTGTTTCACCAGCGTGCCCTTCAACGTCCTCTGAACGTGCTTCCAGCGCTGCGTTTCTCCTCTCCAGATCTCTTAACCTTGTTTCCAGGTCCTTTGTGGTCTCTGTGGTTTCCTTTAGTCCAGTCTCTGTGGCTATCACTCTTTCTGCCAGGTTGCGCATATCTTGTCTCATCAGCTGATTGTCAACTTTGACCTCTTCGATTTTGGGGTCTATGAATGATCGTAATGCTGCAATCGCTTCCAGCACTTGGCTATCTTTGTCGCCAGCCTCCAGCGTCCTCTGTTCATTCTGCTTCGCAGCACTGCCTTGCGATGATTCACAGGGTCTGGCTACATTAAAGGAGTCAATGATTGTGGACTTTATTTTCCCTTTGGATGGGGACATGCTCTGCTTTGCGAGCGGTCTGCGCAGAAAGAGGCTCCTAGCTGTAGCCTAGTGTCTATTTTTCCTGTCGTTGTGCAGTCGTCTGCTTTTGTGGGAGTGAAATGTTCCTGGGCCTTATCCTACCTTTGCTGCGCTCTAAATTTTCCTTCATTAGGCCACCTTTGTAACAGTTCGAGGTCGCCAGTGCCGATTTCGCGCTGGCTTTTCAGGCTGCAGTGCCTCCCAGTGCAGATGCCACAGTTTTCGGGCCAGGGAGTCACTTAATGCCACTGCTTGCCCCTTCGCTCTTTGGTCCTGGGCGCTTCCCTTGCCAGTCCCCTGTGAGTCGTTGACATGCTCCGAATGCGGTCTTGTGGGCCCACCTACTTCACAGACTGTCCGCTCTGCACTAATTCGTGCTCGCAGTGGCTCAGTGTTAGGCACTAACCTGTGCAGTTCCCTTTGGGAACACTGCAAAAGATTTAGGACTACAGGTGTTAGCAGTAATCCCACTTGGTAGCAGTCTTTACCACCCAGATTTACCTGGTAGCTGTGGCTGAGCAGTCAGACTTCCCTCAAGAAGATTTAGGCAGTATGCAAAGTATACACAATAGGCACTCAGACACAACAGCACAAGTAAACACTGACCAGAGCTTTGGTATCAAAGTATATAATTATTTATTTAAAAACACACTGTTTGAAACACTCCAGCACTCTTATTGTAAAACACTCTAAACACAGTTACTATTATAATATATACAACCCTTATTCCTTATCAGACAAGGTTAGTTAACACCACTTATTTCCAGACAGAGGTGAGTGCTGAACTATAGATGGCACTCCAATAAGTTCATGAAAAAGGGAGGAAAAGGCAGAATATGTGAAGATACACCACTCTAAGGTTCATGAACACTGTTAGCAAGGCAGAAGAGCAAAAGTCACTGGGGAGCCAAAGTCCATAGGCTAGGCCCACTCTTAGAGAGAGCAGAGCACAAATGCGCCCAAGATCACACAGTTACACTAGGCTTTGAAAGTCTTGCAGAGAGTTCGAAAGAGTTTAGGGAGGCTCAGAAAAGTTTAGCCAAGGTGTCCCAGGCTAACCCAGGTTCGAAAGCCGGGGGCTAAATCTACCCCGTGCAGTCGGTGGCAAGGGAAGCCAGGCAGAACATGGTACCTTAAGTGGGAAGGATCCTCCAGCGGTGGCAGTTGTTCCTGGCAGCGGGTGCAAGTCTCGGCGTCGTCCAGAGGAAGAGAAGATCTCGACTCGGAGGAAAGATGAAGGTCGTTGCACTGCCAGGGAAGAAACCAGCCGGAGAGTTTTCCGGTTAAAGGTATTACCCTTTATTTCACCGACGTGGTAAAATGTGGTATTCCGGTTGCCGGGGTGCTTGGCACAGGCAAGGCGGCCACGAGATGCGTCGGGAAGGCGAAAAGACGGTGAAACTGGTTATCCCCACCAGTCAAAGGAAGAAGACTCTCCGGCGGGAGATCACCTCTGTCGTTGGGAAAAGTGGTGAGACGGTCCAGCAGGGCTCCACCGGTGGTGTCGCTGTGGCAGGTCGGCTCAGCTTCTCCCTCGTCGGATTCTTAGGTCCTGTGGCGAGCTTCTGAAGTTCCAGTCCCCAAAGCCCTGCTTTTATGCAGAAAACCCCCATTCACTCAGCCTAGCTGTCACTCAAACATGCTAAGTGGTGAGCCGGCCGGCTCACCACTTGGGCCAATCAGGACGGAGTGTGACTTGAGTTTCCTAGGCAACTCAGTCCAGGGTGCCTAAATCCCTCTCCACCCCTCCTATGTACCCCAGACAGAGTGGCACCACTTTGGAGAGCTTCTGTGGAGAAGCCCGCCAAAAAGTGGAACAAAGGGCTCGACTTGGGTTGGAGTCACAGAGGAGAACACAAACGCCATTTTAGAATCGAGTTTTGGCAATAAATACCAACCGGAGAATTAATAATAAATAAATAAACCGGCGGTATGTTCGAGGCTATCGTAATTAAATAAATAAAGATACTAGCCTCGAACAATGGGAAAATCCCATAGGGAAATATTCGCGGTTGAATATAAAAAATAGTATCCACTGCCACCAGCCAAAACTCGATCAGGGGGGACGTAGACGTGCCCCGTCGACTAACAGACCCCGGGGCAATCGAATTGCCCCAGCCAGTATGTCCACAATATGATGGTTTGTACTGGTTCTGTTCAGAATTCAAGACTAGTAAAGTCAATGGTGACTTTACATGCCCTGGGAGACAGTAGTCAGTCCCAGGGTATGGAGTCTATACTGGGGGTCACTATGACACCCCTGTGTTACTGCACTGAGGGTGCTGTGTAACACACATCACAAAAACACATGAAGCCCTATGGAGTAAAAGACCCCATAGCCCATTAAACACATCTAGATTCAAAGAAACACACTCAAATCATGCCCAAGAGTGAGGGTGAAAGAGTCTCACTCTTGGCAGGGGAAAAAATAAACCCCAAAAATCCAGCAAAGCTGCTGCGGGACTTACTAGGTTAGGAAATTCAGCCTAAACAGAGAAATCTCCCTAACACTCAGCTGTTTACATTAGGTGTTAGCTCTCATTCAATCTGAGATATCCACCTGCTCCACCCTGGAGGTTTGTCCCTTGCTGTTGGGCGTGGCAGTGTGCCCTCTCCCCCACAACTCCAGCGGTCTGCTCTGCCCTTTGTTCGTCCAGGCCTTGTGCCCGGCTCCACACTTCGGGTACCCCTTAGTCGTTGCGCTCCATGCGTGAGCTCCACCGGCTGCGCGGTTCTGCAGTTGTTGCTGCCACGTCGAGTTCTCTACAGCCCTGCTGCCACTTTGCAGGGAGTGCCAGTCCCTCAGCGCTGTGTAGCAGCAGCGTGCCGGTACTTCCTGCCTGGATGGTTGCATGCCTTCAGGTTGCACGTGCCAGGCTTTGTCTCTCGTGCAGCAGCTGGGCCGCTCCCATGCCATGCCCAGCAGCTGTGTATTGCCTTATCCTATTCCATATGTCTCCTGGACCCTGGGCTGCACTGCGTTTAGACCATAGTACGCAGTTGAAATGGCTGCGTCGGCGCGTATAAAGGTGTCCCTCCAATAATCAGCCTGGTGAAAATGGCGGTGGAGCCCCATACTCACTGTAACGCGTCCCGTTGCTCTCGCACAGTCTGTCATCACGCTCCTCAGCACGCCCATATGCCCGTGCCTCTGCTTCACAGGTGTTTTTAGTGTCATATTGTCCTCAGGCCCTTTCTGCTACAGAGTTCATGCGGGTGCTGCTGTCTGGAAAAGGAGGCCCCTCAATGTTGCTGCTTACCTCAAACAGCACTACCCTAAGTGCAGTGCGGTTATGTTTCCTCACAGGCGCGAGCTCTCAGGGGCCATCTCGGGGTGCGTTTCGCCGTGGTCAGTGCTGATCGCTGATCCAATCGTTCCCTTTACAGTGTGCACCCGCACTGCGTGTTCCCGGGACCCCCACGTCGTCCGTAGCTCACCAGGGCCAGTGGCATCCATCTCTGCAGCCAAGCGCACTTTCCGGGTCTTACCGCCCCCGATCAGTCGTCAGGGGCACTCACTGCCGAGGTGTCATTGGGGCGGCTGCCTGCGCCTCACACTGCGACAATGCTGGCAGCTTCCAGCATCCACACTCTACCGGCCCGGCTCACTGTCTATTCTTCCTCTACTTCCAAAGGTGAGCCCTGTCGGGCCCCGTCCAGCACCCTCTGCTTGCCGCGGAAGCCTCGCCTGGCTCGCCATGAGGCCCAGGGCTTCTTGCCTCTCATGGGTGGGCTTGCCGAGGTGTGCATCTTCAGGTGGGCACCAGCTTGGGTCCGTGCCCTTCCACTCTTCTGCTGCACAAGCTGTGCCCTCCAGGATGGGGGTGATCTGGTTCTCTTTCCGCGACTTCAGGGGATGCGGGCTCCACGCTGCTTACAGTCCCTCCTCCTTCTCATTGCCAAGCTACGGCTGCCTCTGCCATTTTGCCCCTCTCCGGGACACTCACTTACGGGCTGATTTTCTCGGCTATACAATTCTGATTCCCGTCAGTTTTACGCCCGTAGATCCCTGTTCACTGCTAACATTCAGAATCTCGAATAGGATCACAACGAGAGCTTTATCCTGGCACCTCTTTACTGCGTGGGGTCAGGCCACGTGCCCCATTTTATATGGATGTTAATAGTTTATACACCTCAATCCCCCATGGGGAAGGCATTCATGCAATGGAGTGGTTCCCATGAAAGTTTATTGTGTGGACTAATAGTAATCGTAGCATTATCACTATTAGCAAAAAGTTGGAACAAACCTTGCTGTGGATACAAAAATGATTTCCACGGATGAACTAATTTAGAAATGACAGATTTTTTCTGTTTGAAGTTCCTTATTGTATGAAAACTTTTTTTTATGAATTCAGTATGAATGAATGAATGAATGAAGTGACGAGTGAATAATGTTCTAGCATCATCAAAGGTGAATACATACGCCACTCACACAATGGGAACAAGATAAAACTTCGCAACATGCGACAGTAAGAATGTAATATATGCCTAAAGATGTCCCAGTAGCAGATATTATGTGGGTAAAACAACATGGAGGGCAAATGAAAGGTAGACTGAACATAAGTCCAGCATAAGAACTGCTATTTGTTCCTCCCGCCCGCCTCCCCTCCTTGTCTGCCCGCCCACACCCTCCCTGATTGGCTGCTCCCTTCCATACCTTAGGCCCGCCTTGGGCAGCCCCCTGCCCGGCAGCCCATTGGCTAAGGGCCACTTTGCAAAGGGCAGCTCCGACTGGCAGCTCCCTGTAAGTGTCTGCAGGTGTCCGCCGGGGACGCTAGCCGCCAGTCACCTTCCTGCTGGGTACCCTGCCTATCCCCCCCCTTTTCACCTGCAGGCGTTCCCCCCATGTGTCCTTTTATGTGAATTTCTGAGTACAAATTGCTTTGCGAAACCTAGGCCTTTTTTCCCTCTATCCAGGATTCTCAAACTTAGGTGGTGTTAACTTTGACTGTCTGAGTACAAATTGCTTTGCGAAACCTAGGCCTTTTTTCCCTCTATCCAGGATTCTCAAACTTAGGTGGTGTTAACTTTGACTGTCTGAGTACAAATTGCTTTGCGAAACCTAGGCCTTTTTTCCCTCTATCCAGGATTCCCAAACTTAGGTGGTGTTAACTTTGACTGTCTGAGTACAAATTGCTTTGCGAAGCCTAGGCCTTTTTTCCCTCTATCCAGGATTCTCAAACTTAGGTGGTGTTAACTTTGACTGTCTGGGTACAAATTGCTTTGCGAAAAACCTTGCCTGCCTCCCGATATCCTGTCTACCTGCTCTAGCTATCCCCTCTAGTGTCTCTAACTGCTTCTCCATTGACTATCCTGCTCTCCTCACTAAATCTGGTAGGAAAAAGTTTAAAAAGGACATCCTGGTCCCCAACCCAGGCCTCCCTATCGCTGACACCTACACTAGTGCCTCCTCCAAGGAAACTCTCACTGACATCCTCTTTTTCGTGCCTTCACCTGACCTATGGACCCTTCATATGGTCTCTATGCTCTCTCCTTTCTCTTCCTCTCCCATTAATGGTGGCACCCGTTGGGATGTCCTCTTGGCCTCCTTCCACTCCTCTAAGGCCATCATTAATGTCTACTCTAATGGGACTGTCTTGGTCCAAGGCCCTCAGGCCAACCTTCACCTCTTTGATAGACGCTTCCTGCGCCTCATCAACTTCCTTTCCTCTCCTGCTGTCCCCCCTTCTCTGACCTCTGCTACCTTGCCTCCACCCTCCCTCCCTGCCCCCTCTCTTGCCCCTTCTTCACCTCCACAGGGCGTACCTCTGATCTGTACCCCTCCCCGGAAGTCCTTCAAGGATGGCAACCTTCTCCACATTGCCACACTCAACGCTCGCTCTGCCGGCAAACATTCCTCTGATATCTGTCACCTTCTTGAGGAACTGGACCATGACGTCCTCGGTCTCACTGAGACATGGTTCACGGCCAGCTCTGTCACCAGCTTTGACACTCTCCTACCTGACGGTTACAAGATCCTCTCCGTGCCCCGGCCCATCCATGCTGGGGGGGTGTTGCCCTTATCTTCCCTGAGTGGATTCCTGCCACTGTCACTCCTACGCAGACCTGCTCCTCTTTTGAATGCCTTGTCTGCCGACTCTCTCTCTCTCCCAGCCATTCCCTTACCATGGCTACTATCTATCGGCCACCTGGTCAAATTTCCTCATTTCTTTCTGAGTGGGCGGACTTCTCCTCCTCACTCCTGTCCTCAACTACTCAACTCCTCTTTCTTGGAGACTTCAACATCCACCTGGATGCCTCCTGTCCCCCCTCTGAACTCTTTCGAGACATCTGCGACTCTCTCTCACTCTCTATTCTCTCGTCTGGGCCAACTCACTCTGCAGGGCACACTCTTGATGCCCTGATCTCTTCTGACATTCCCCTCTCTGTCCCTCTCTCCACTCCTCTCTCATGGAGTGATCACTTTGTCCTATCCTCCCACCTCACCTTCCCTACCCCTTAGGCAAAGCCACCTTCATCACTGCCACCCTCCTTCTCGGTCATCAGACCCATGAAGCGTGTGTCAGTTGAGGCTTTCGCCGCCACCTTCTCGCCTCCCCTCCCCCTTCAGCTGACTCCCACCCTGACACAGTCCTCTCCACTCTCCACTCTGCTATATCTGATACTCTTGATATCCTTGCCCCTGTCATGAGAATCCGCCTGAAGCCCAAAGCCAAATGTAACTCCTGGTATGACTCGGATCTCGTCACCCTAAAACGCAAGTGCAGGGTGGCAGAGAGGAAATGGCGTGCTTCATGTTCATCCTCCGACAAACTGGCCTGCCGCCTGCTCCAAAGGCAATACCGACTCTCCGTTCTCACCAAGAAGAGAGCCCTTATCCAAACCCGCATCTCTGCGGCATCTAACAATTCGGCCGAACTCTTTAAAATCTGCAAGGAGCTTGCCAACCCTGCTGCAGTCTCTACCTCTCCTGTCCCCTCCCAGGCCCTCTGCACTGTACTGGCCTCTCACTTCATTTCAAAAACTCAGGACATCCTGTCCTCACTCTCCTCCTATCACCTCCCTCCCTCTATTCCCTGCTCTTCCTCTGGCCCTTCTGCAGCCACCTCTCCTCCCTCCTTCTCCGCCTTTCCCCTCTTTTCTGCTGATGAGGTTTCCAGACAAGTCCGATCTATGAAAAGTCTTGTCGAAACAGGTCCACCCCTGTTCCTCCAAAACTATCAAGGACCACATCGACTCCCTGGCTCCTGCCCTGGCTGACTTCAGCAATCACTCCTTCGCCTCCGGAGTCTTCCCATCCCCCCTTAAGCACTCCCTTGTGCACCCTCTTCTTGAGAAACCCTCTTCCGACCCCTCCTGCCCGGCTAACTATCACCCTATCTCCATCGCTCCCTTCCTGGGCAAGCTTCTGGAGAAACTGGCCATCTCCCAGCTTAATCTCCATGCTGAATCTGTTGGTAGTGTTCATGACCTTCAGTCTGGCTTCAGAGCTGCCAGAAGCACGGAAACTGCTCTCCTGAACATCCGTGAGGACCTGCTCTCGTACCTTGACTCTAACACCCCGTGTGTTCTCATTTTGCTCGATCTCTGTTCTGCCTTTGATACTGTCAACCATGCCATCCTGCTCAACCGTCTCCGTGATAACCTGGGTATCACTGGTCAGGCTCTGGCGTGGCTGACCTCTTTCCTCTCCAATCGACCCTCCCAGGTCCAACTGGGGTCCTTCCTCTCTGACATCTTTTTCTCTACCTGTGGTGTCCCCCAGGGATCTAACCTCTCTCTCTGGCTGTTCAACCAGTATCTGGCACTCCTTGCCCACCGCATCGCCGCTCTCTGCCCCAACTTTCAGTGCTATGCGGATGATACCCAGCTCATTTTCAGGCTACCCTCGGCCTCCTCTTCTCTTCCCTCATCTCTGACTGTCCCTCTGCTATCCATGAATGGTGTGCCGCCAACGACCTCTGCCTCAATGCCAGTAAAACTGAGATTCTACTCATTGGCACACCCACTCCCTCCTTCCCTGCAGCTCTCTGGCCGGCCTCTCTTGGCCCTCTTCCTGCCCCTACCTGCAAGGCAAAAAACCTTGGGGTCATCTTCGACTCCACACTCTCCTTCTCTCCTCACATATCTGACGTCTCCAAGAAGTCACACTACCAGCTGCACCTCCTCAGAGGTATCCTTCCTTTCCTCTCCTTCCCCCAGAAGCTCACTGTCTCCAGAGCCCTGGTTCTCTCAAAGCTGGACTACTGTAACAGCCTCTATCTAAATCTGCCTGCCTCTACTCTCCGCCCTCTGCAACTCATCCAGAACAGGACTGCGAGACTTGTCCTTGGCCTCAAGCCCAGGGACCGTATCTCTCCAGGACTGAAATCGCTACACTGGCTCCCAGTGGCTGCGAGGATTAAGTTCAAAACCCTCTGCATTGTCCACAAGGCCTTCTGGGGTTTGGGGCCAAAATACCTTCAACTCTCCCTTCGTAAATATCTTCCTTCTCGAGCTCTTCGCTCATCCGCCCCCAACTCCCTCAGGGTCAGCCGCTTCTCCAAGCAACGAGTTGGGGGTAGATCTCTCTCCACAGCGGGGGGCTCCCTCTGGAACAGCCTTCCTGCCTCCCTGAAAATTGAGGATAATCATCTCCGGTTCCGGAAGCACCTCAAAACCTTCCTCTTTGCTTCTGCTTTCTCTCCCCTGCTAATTACTGAAACTGCACCGAATCTGCAACTGGGCTACCCACCGTTCTCGGTCCTTGGCCCAGCCACTCCCCCCTGCACTGCCTCCCTGGCAACCCCTGCACTGTGGGACTGTCTCTGTATCCATACAGCCCCCCTTCCCAGCACTTGTCTGCACTTACCTTTCACTTGCCACCAGTGGGCCCTTATTATTTTTCTTGTATTCTACCAACCCTGCAATGCACTTTTCCCCCTCCCTTCCCCCTTGCACTTTTCCCTTCCCCCTCCCCCTGCACTTGCGCAATCTGAATGACACCTGGCCTAGTAGGATCGTTGTCTGTCTCCCCGTGTTCCCCCCTCCCTGCCTGTCGCGCCTTGAAACACTTGTGTATAGGCGCGTTACAAATGCCATATCATATCATGCCATATCATATTGTAAAATCTCCAGTCTATCGTCATTTCAGGGATAATAGACATACCACGGCACAAATCAGGTGCGTCTTACTTGAGAGAGTCTATCCACTGTCCAGAGGGGGTGCCCTAGCAAAGCAGCTGGCACAAACAGAGTTATACTGGATACATTGCCTGGACACCATGCCACCGCTTGGCATGAACGAAGAGTTTTATCTTGGCCCATTTTTACAATGACCAACACTACACTACTGTTTCCAAGTAAACATACCTTTACAATGGAGTCTCTTAGTTTAGCGAGAGTCTTCGGATAGGAGTGACACACTTTAAACAAAGAATGGGAACTTCATATTGAAGGCAGAACCACGTGAATCATCTCAATTACATGGGCTTGCTAGGTGTGGCTCACTAGTACAGAATGGGACCTTCAGCTGAAGGCAGGCTGGTACTGTTACGAAAGCAGAAACAATGCATGTCTCGTGATTATTCTAGCAATACAGAGGAGGGATCTCAAGAAATGGGGGATTTGGCGTGCTTTAAGACGATGTTCTATTTAGTCCGGACCAGGGGTTCTTGTATGATGCAAAGCTACATACATGAATGAGCTCGACTTACTGAGGCACTCTTACTCTAAACTCAGAAGACACTGTGCAATGGTTTGAACTGCGATGAGACCACAGACAATTAAAGAATCACTTTGATATAGTTGACAACATGGTCTATTTATTTTATGGGCTTACAGCGAAAGCAACACATTTTATTGAGTGAAAGAGAAAGTGCTATACTCTTTCCTCTGTGAATAGGAGGTTCCCGTTACTTTGGAGTAATGTACATTCACATAGTGGTGTTTAGAATTGAACCCCAGTATGGTACAGCGTCTTTCCAGGGACACCTGTACCAAGGAATGCGCTCGAGTGAGGAGACACGTTATTATGGCCTACTCCTTGTCTAATAACGGTATTATTACACCAGGACATTTATACTCATATGGCATAGTGTAATCTGGAATACAGTAATGAGATAGACAGAACACACCACACCCGATGCAACAGCAGGATTTACTGAGGTACACCTGATTACAAGGAGGGTTGTTGATTATAGTGGGTGCAGGCAAATAGGGTACTCTCCTGGCCATGCAGCCTACTGATAGGGTCTACTGGCTCTAATGTGCAGCTGCAGTCTATGTAGGGTGACCAGATGTCTGGGTGGGTTTTCCCGGCACAGTCCGGGGAAAGCACCCTCCGTCCCGGCCGTCCGGGGTTTGCATGGTTGGGTGGCTACAGTAATTAAAATCGTATTATTTTTCACAACAATTCTAGAATTTTGAAGCTGGAGGATTGGCTCGAACCCCCAACCTTCAGGTACAAGTCACCAACTGTTGTTGGTGGTCCCGGTTTTCCGTTTTGGAAATCTGGTCACCCTAAGTCTATGCAACGCTTCAGAGTAAGCATTGTTACTTTCCTTTTTCACAGTTCGACGTACGTACCATCATTGGGCATTGTTGGGGGGGTGTCCATGCCCCCGGCGATTCCCGTAAGCCCCCAGCACACAAAGGACTCACACGCACACGTCCTTCTGGCTCGGGCTTCCCGGTCGGACTGCCGCGGCCGGGAATGCCCCGTTTATTTATACTGCACGCGGCGGCGTGCAAAGTCACACTGCCGCGCGCGCGTCCCATCATCGGACGGCGCCACACTCCTCCTTTTCCGGGAGGACAAACAACACACATTTAAGAACTACACACTGCAAACCAAAACAACAATACAACTTTAACACCCAACTTCAAAACAGCCCTTTATTCGCATCCACCCGGGTCCCCTTATTTAATCGTCATCAGCCTCGGGCCGACCACATAAGTGTCCCAACATGTAGTCGCTGAGGTGAGCGGGTTTCCCTCACCCAGCACTCTGGGGGTACCTCCCGCTCACCTCCGGCACGGGTGATCTGTCCATGGCCGTTCCCCAGGCCAGGGACTCAGGCAGGCAAGGTGCATCCCCTCCGTCCTCAGGGACCACCAGTAAGTCCGGATCGGGGGGCGGGTCAATCCTTGGGTCCCCTAGCTTCTTGAAGAAGCTCACATTGCACGTTACTGCAGATCTTCCGTCGGAGGCAGTCACCATAGATCCCTTGACTGTAATGACGTCCAGCGGTTCCGGATCGTATGGAAGGGACAGCTTTCCATGGGGGGTGTCTATTTCGAATGAGGACCTCATCGCCCAGCTCCAGCCGCTACGGTCGAAGCCCTCGCCGATGTTCTCCTGCTCGATCCTCGCTCGCCGGTCTGCCTCGACCTGCTGATTGTTGATCACCTCCGGTTCTTTCTCACCCACCTCCGGTAACAGCCCACGAGGGCACCGCTTGAATAACGCCTCAGCCGGTGCCACCCCAGTGGAGGCATGTGGAGTTGTGCGGTATACCCTGAGGAACTGATAGAGAGCCCTTTGGAGGGACTGTCCCTGGCCTTGGGTGATTCTGAATGTCTTGTTTAGAGTCCTCATCAGCCACTCGGCTTCTCCATTGGCCCTTGGCCAGAGGGGTGTGATCTTCCGGTGGATTACCCCACAGCTCTCCATCAGCTCCGAGAACCGCTCGCTCTGGAACGGTGCCCCGTTGTCCAAGCACAGTGTGTGGGGGAATCCATGGGCCGCAAACACCTTTTCCACGGCCACCATGACGTGTTCAAATGCCACCGACTCCACAAACTCCACCTCCGGGTATCGAGAGTATTCGTCGACTAGCACCAGGAAGTGGGTGCCCATTGTGGTGGAGCCAAAGTCTGCATGAACGACTTCCCATGGTCGTGTCCCTCGAGGCATCGCTTCAATGACTGGCTCACGCTGCAGAGGAGACGCCGCCTGACACCAGACGCAGGCCGCCACAAAATCGTCCACTTTCCGTTCCAGTTCCGGGAACCATACTTTCAGTCTGAGGCGGGCCTTGGTCTTGGCGGCACCCTGATGGCCACGGTGGGCAAGAGTAATCACATACTTCACCTTGGCTTGAGGCACAATAATGCAGTCTCCTCTGAGCAGAAGGCCGAAGGCTGAAAAGGATAGCTCCTCCCGGACCTTCCACAGCTGCTCCAGACCGGTTCTGGCCTCCTGTGTGTGACCTGCCAGGGCCTTCAGCAGCGACTTCCAGGAGCCCTGCTGCATGGAGTGCCTCAGGATTCCAAAACACTCGTCCTCTGCTGCAGCTGCCTCCAGCTCCTCGAGGGGCATGGCATTAGGCGTGGCCGCCTCCACTACCACACGGACATGTTCATCTGCCTCTTCTGCACATGTGTCATGGTCTTCCTCCCCAGGCGCACCCGGGTGTCGAGAGAAGCATGCACACATGCACTTTACAATATGCTAAACTTCAGCACTCTCTGTCCTTTTGTTCACAGAATTGTACAACTTAGAATTATTCTATTCATGGCACTCAACGTGACTGTACACACTTGAAGAGTTTCCTTCATAAGCTGGATTGGCTTTTCCCGCCCAGGGGTGAGTCCCATGTTTGCTTACCCGGTGTATCATTATGTACACATGAAACTATGACAAGGCTATAGATTCTGGAGGTAGGGCTACTTTAGCCATTCTATATTACCAATGCCTTCTGCATTTTTTACATTTTCAGACCTGACAGTCCTTGGAAGTCTTTAAGAAGAGCTTTTCTGAGCACTCTCTACATTGAATCAGCGATTCACAGAAGTGGACAGTTGCAGAAAGGTGAGATGTGTTTGACTTAAACAATAGTCGAGTTTAGAATTAGTGGAAGGCTAAATCATAAAAACTTTAAAGCCCGTATAATCTAGGAGGACATTATTTCGGTATCTCAGAATCACAGGATAAGGGTTTCGATGGGATTCATGTACATTGTTTGGATGCTCTATTTCAACGTACATGAAACTCATGCGAATTTGACATGGGGAAGATATGGGTGCTTGATTTGACTGTGTAGAATATTGGAAATTTATTTTGATTATTTGGAATACCTTAAGGTTTTTTTCACTTGATGTGGAAGGCCAGGACAATAATTACCCATGCAGTAAGAAGGATATTTAATACTTTCCAATACTATTTGATGGAATATGTGAACTATGATGTTTGATTAATGGGGAATATCACACTAAAATGAACATTATTGACATGTTTCTTTAGAATCAAAAAGCGTTACAGGCCTTGATGAAGAGTTATGTGAACTCGAAACACATTGGGCATGATGAATGAAAAACGTTTTATGAAAACCCATTGAACAGGGGCCCTTGTGAATTTATGGACATCAAGGAAAACCATCACTGCTACATTTTATTGACCATATAAAAGTTCTTTTTCCTAAGAATCAGTTATTACGTATTAACAATTTGTCCAAAGGATTTTCGTTATTTACTTTGACCACTGATTGAAAGGTTTGGCCTTGTAGCCTTCGAACGTGTGCGAGGGACGGGAGTCCCCAAACTGGGGACTTCATCTCTATTATCATTATTAGACGTAACAGGGAAACAAATTTCAAACTTTGAACTGTAGGCGCTTCAGTCCTGGGTGGAAGAATCCCAAGTGCTGACATGTTTGCAGGCGGGATTCCGCTCAGGCTGTTGTACGTCACACAAGCTTAGAATGTTGGACTTTTGGATTAGGGGGACTTTGGAGGCCAGTGGCCAACATTATATGTTACTTTTGTTGACATTAGAGCAGCATTCAACAGGGTGAACCGTGCAAAAATGTCGGGGCAAAATTCTATCTTGGGGGTGCCCCAAATGGCTTGTAAATGTGTTGAACGGCCTTAATTTGAATACCGAAGCTTGCGTTCGATTGAACAAAGAGGAGGGTATCTGCTCCAACAATGATCCCTAACGGGGTGAAACAGGGCTGTACAATCGCACCATTGTTATATGATCTATATATGGACGATCTCCCAACCCGTCTCTCTCCAGATATTAGCTGTTGCCTGAAAGTGGGTGGGAGGACCATCCCCTGTTTGCTCTACACAGATGATTTGGTCATGCTGAACTATACCTATAGCAAAGCAAAAGCTATGTTTGAAACCCTGATCAATTACGTGGCAGAAAATGAGTTGAGCATTAATATGGGGAAGACAAAGGTCTTGGTTGTCTCCACTAAAAAAGTGAAGTGTCCTAGCTTTAACACTCGCCTCGGAAAGGTGCACTATGTTGTATGTAACCCTTACTTAGGCTTGGTAATGAGTGGCAGTAGAACCTATAAGTATATAGTGGCTGCAAAGACGGCCAAGGCACCACGCATGAGCCAGTTGATTGGCAACTTTGCAAGAAATACTGCAGGGTTTTCCCTGCAGGGGATTCTTGTTTTGTACAGACAGTGCTTCTGCCCCATGGTGTTATATGGTCTGGAGGCATTGGCCATGGGGGATTTGCACTGGTTTGATCTGCTAGAGGGATCCTTTTGGAAGCGTATTTTGAGGCTAAGTGCTTCAACTACAATTGAATACATTCAGCTGGAGTTGGGGCTGGTTTCGCTAAAAGGCGTGTTGCTTATCAGTCGGGGACTATTGCATAGGAAAACCCACATGATACCAAAATGTCAACTGCTCTCGCTGCTGGGGACAGGGGTGAATTTGCCATATGGTAGCAGGGCAGAGCGATTTGGCAAGATAACTGCCAACCTTTATAATAGTATTGGATGGTGCCCAGAGTTCCTCAGAGGAACAAACTAAGGCAGTTTAAAGCACATTTTTAAACCCAAAGTTAAACAGTGGGACTGGACTAATAATTATGCCCACCTGGCCACTCTTCGTAGTTTCTGGTATGCACAAGTATCCCCGACCTCAGAGATACTATTTTATCATTATTTAAATGTTTTATAATGTTTTATAATTGCTATAAATGTGTGTATTATGTATAGCTGGAATGCTGCAAGCATACAGTATGATTGAATTTAGATAATCCCTTTTAGCTGTTTTTAGTTGACTCCTTTTTAGCATTAAATGCTGTGAGATTTTGATTTTAATGAAGTATTATTACGATGAATTGGGTAGGGCTAAAACACTAAACAAAGCAAGATATTAGATATGTCCATGAGTGGCGATGGTCTCCGTAGCTGATGATTTTGCTGAGGCCTCTGTGATTTTATAATCAGTGAATTAGTAAGTTGTGTTTTTATATGTATGTGAATAGTGAGTCTGTATTTTGTAAATGTTCTATTGGATCTAAATACAAATAAATAAATAATAATAATTTATTATTGACAGTATTGATCGTTATCAGTTGTAATGCTGAAAATATTCCCTGTATATGTTCTCCAAACCCCAAACATGCACACACACCTCTCTCACCAACACATCTCACCAATTCCCCATCACAACTTGAGTTCCCGAACCTCTCACACTGTCATACACATACTCACATGCTCTGTCACACTCCCAAGTCACAATTTGCATTCCCCAGTGCCTGCCACGCCCCAAATCATACTCCCAACTCACACCTTATGCTCCCCAATTCCTCCTGCAGTGTGCAGTCCTTCATTCTTTCATGCTACGTCTGCATCTTTCATCCTTTCTCCCATTCTATCGAACTCTTCCCTCATACTTTCTCCCAATCTGCAGGTCACTGCCTCTTTCCGGTCAACCGCTCCTTCCCTGCTTTCTGGCTCACTGCTCCTCCTGAGCCCACGCTCACCTCTGTACCTCTGCTCCATCTCTGATGTCTGGCCTGCTGCTGCCTCTCTGATGTCGGGCCCAGCGCCCTATTGCTTCCTCTCTGCTCCCTTGCCCACCGCTCCCCCCTCTAACCGACTGCTCTCCCTCTGCTTTCTTGCCTACCACTCCACATCTCACCCATCACCCTCTCTCTCTCTCCTGTCCCTCTCATATTGTGATGATTTTGAAAACATTTTTAAATCTAGACTTAGGCCCCGATCCTCAGAAAATGGGGCACCGGAAAAAAGAATGGAGGATGTGCTATTTTTAGATATGATCAAGTCACCTTATTCTCAAAGGTGACCTGCGCATTTCCACAGGGATGTGCTGTGGCGCAAATGATGTGCTGGACTCTGGCCAGCCACCTTTTGTGTCGGAAGCGCTCTCCCGACCATGCCCTACAGGCTCTCAGCGCATTTCTCTGTGACGGGCCTTTAAGGGGCCTGCCCCTGTAAAATGCGACCCAAAAAATGCATTTCTATCATATTTGAGAAACAGAAATGCAAGTGAGATGACAGCGGTTTATATGCTGTCACAAAAGAAAAGTATGACCAAAGACTCTATCATGCAGTGGCACCCAACGTGTGCCTACTCGAAGCAGGCACATACGGTTCCCTTCAATTTCTGCCCATTTGAAAGCATAGGTTGTTTGTACATTTGGGAGGCGCTTTTGTGCAGGAACAGATTCTGATTTGTGCAAAGGGGTGAAAAAGACCATCTGAATGGATGCATATAAGATGCGCCTGTTCAGATGCCATATTGGATTGGGCTGCTCTTATTTTGGTGCAAGTGGCCAGTTGCGCTTGCGCATTCCATTTCTTGCAAACCTAGCCCCATGGATCTTTTTTCCCCATTGTCGTTTTTGCAAAAACAGCTGTTTTGCGCTTTTTTTTTCGAAACGGCTGTTTTCACAGCATTTTGTGGGATCGCAAAATTGCTATAAGCTAGAGGGTCTGTGTAAGGCAAGGGGTGCAGTGAACAAGGGGGTGCATGTCTGGATTACCCTCTGGGATTTAGGCTGAAACCACAGGTTTCACAAAACTAACTGGAGTGTGGGAGCTCCTCTACTGAGAATGAACATGTTTCAAATCACCTGTTTTATGGAATTTCCTGCACCCAGGAGGGTCCCCAACATAGTACAACCCCCCTCTAGGACTCAGGTGGGCGGAAGGGACCCGGATGCCACCTAGACTGTGTGAAAAGATACCGGGGTTTCCCGAGACCCCAGCCACAGATGGCAGGCCAGCATGCTTCCTGTACCAGGGCTGACTGCTGTGCAATATGCATATAACATACTGGGCCCCCACTTGGTACCCTGCTGATCCCCTCAATGACTTGAGAACACGTGACTCCCCACCCCCTACTGCGTACCTTCAAGAGCCCAGCTTCACTGTATAATTAAATGCTAGCAAGCGTGTCACACATTGAATAGTTGCAAGATTTGTGTATGTGTTGTTTTAATTATTTCTTGTGCTTTTTTAGATTGATATAATCCGAAATAAAGGTAATTTTTTGAGTGAGCGCCCGACTGCTGTGGAAGTGCTGCCATGAGGGCTTTACGTGAGAAGCTACTGAGGTGGACTATCACGAGTGTCAAAGAAATGCATCTCCGTTCATTGTTTTTAACATAAGGTGAAGTACACAACAAGCAAACGTCTCCCAGTCATGATAAACAGTTCAGGCACATATATCAATCCTTTATATACATCCTTTAAGAACTACGTTCAGCAAAAAGAGTACACGTGTAATCTTATTTCCCCGCCTGGAATAGAAGACTACGAGTACCAGGGTGCAATTCATCAGAAGATTGCAAGCATAGATGTGGGATTTTTGTAAATGTACTTTGAAGACTTTTAAAGACTCACAACAAGAGATTATGTGTGAGGAGGCAGCCCGGGGCTTTTTCATTGTCTGACAAACGAATTCTTCTTTACTAATATGAGGGAAATGTGGCAGTCTGAAAACATTTTTTTGGTGCATAAGAACACAAGTAAAGGAGATAGTGGAACACGTTTTGTGTGATGTATTTTAAGTGTCTTGGGAGAAGCACTGAGTTAGGCAGCTAACTGGTGCTGCGTGTGTGCTTTCTGAATGGAAAGACCCCTTTTGCAGTTCTTATCAATAAAACTTTAAGAGCTCCGATCCTAGCCCAAAACAAACTTTACTTAAAAGAACCAGCACTTATGAATAGCTTCACAACAAAGGGTGTGCTAAAAGGGTGAGCCCCCGGGACCTTCTATGCAGCTTCTGCTGGCCTGGGGCGGGGTCGGTAGGGTGCGTCAGAGGGGCTGGGGGAGAAAGCACAGCCTCGCTGGGACACACAGAAAACAGCCTCAGGATTGGAAAATATCCTTGCCAGACAATCTACCCTCAAACCTTCTCACCTGGCCACTACAACCCCTACCTCGCTTATGGCTGCTAGCCCAGGCATCAAACTTTTCTGCTTCCAAAAAGTCTCTGAACTGGAAGTGTTACACATCCCAAAGAGTCTGAAATCCTCGAGATGTAACGGTGATGTGCGTCCAGCCTCTCATCAAGGAGTGTGCTGAGGCCTTGGCACAGTGCCCTCAAGCCTCAAGGAAGCATGGGTTCTCCCTCTATTAAAGAACCCCCTCTCTAGACCCCACAGTCCCAAATAATGACTGGCCGATCACTACCAGCCCCTTCCTATTAGAAATCCTGGAGAGAGCGGCTAATGTCTAAATTCAGCACCACTTGGAAGCAAACCATATTTTGGGAGTTCACCAGTCTGGCTTCCGTCCAGGCCATGACACTGAGTCAGCACTCCTTGACCTTAAAAACCAGCTTGATCAGATCAGGGATGAAAGGAGACCCACCCTGCTTCTCCTTCTAGACCTGCCAGCTGCCTTTGATTTAGTGGACCACAAAACACATTGCCACCACTTCACCACCTCAGTGTTCTTCTCACCTGATCGCCTCCTTCCTAGAGGGCAGAGCAATGAGAGTGTTCTCTAAGAAATCCAGTGCTCCACCAGCACTAATTAGCTGTGGAGTACTGCAAGGATCACGTGACTCCCCTATGCTGTACAACATCTTTACAAAGCCACTCTTGGACCTTCTGGACCTCATTGGCATAGCCTACACCAACTATGCCGCTTACACGACCCAACTAATAAACGCCTCCAGACCCTTCCTATCTACGGAGAGTTGTCTAACCATTGCACGTGTAGTCGGCGCCAGGCTAGATAACTGCAATGTACTCTTTGCTGGCACCTCTGCACACAACCGCCAGAAACTGCAGCTCATCTAAAACAATGCTCTCCAAGCGGCCCTTAACATTCCTAAATCGAAACACATTTCGGCCACACGAAGAGCCGCACACTGGCTCCCGATTCGACGATGGACCGTCTTTGAAACCCTTGCTATCACGCATAGGTGCATATCTAAGTCTGCCCCAGCTTATCTGTCCCAGAAAATCTCCAAGGTTCACTCTTCCAGGCCCACCAGAACCCCACACTTCCATCGTCTTGTCCAGCTCAAGTTTAAATGCACAAAAGCGTGAGGTTTGAGTTTCCCATCCATTGCAGCTAAACAATGGAACTCCCTTCCACCTGCTTGGAGGGCTGAAGATTCTTACTGGGTCTCCCTAAGAGCTCTCCAAACTTGGCTGTTTGCATAAACTGAGGAGCTTATGTCTGGTCGCTGTAGATCATTACGGTCTGTATGTAACTGCTAATGTGCTCTGCACTATGGTCGGCATGTAACTGCTAGTGTGTACTGCACTACGGTCTGTATGTAACTGCTAGTGTGCTCTGCACTACGGTTGGCCTGTAACTGCTAGTGTGCTCCGCACTACGGTTGGAATGTAACTGCTAGTGTGCTCCGCACTACGGTCAGCATGTAACTGCTAGTCTGCTCCACACTACATCGGCATGTAACTGCTAGTGTGCTCTGCACTACGGTCGGCATGTAACTGCTAGTGTACTTCCGCACTACGGTCGGCATATAACTGTCGGCATGTAACTATTAGTGTGCTCCGCACTACGGTCGGCATGTAACTGCTAGTGTGCTTCGCACTACGGTCGGCATGTTACTGCTAGTGTACGCTGCACTACGGTCGGCATGTAACTGCTAGTGTGCTCCGCACTACGGTCGGCATGTAACTGCTAGTGTGTGCTGCACTATGGTCGGCATGTAACTGCTAGTGTGCTCCGCACTACGGACGTCATGTAACTGCTAGTGTGCTCCGCACTACGGTCTGCATGTAACTGCTAGTGTGCGCTGCACTACGGTCACTATGTAACTGCTAGTGTGCGCTGCACTACGGTCGGCATGTAACTGCTAGTGTGCTCCGCACTACGGTTGGCATGTAACTGCTAGTGTGTACTGCACTACGGTCGGCATGTAACTGCTAGTGTGCGCTGCACTACGGTTGGCATGTAACTGCTAGTGTGCTCTGCACTACGGTCAGCATGTAACTGCTAGTGTGCGTTGCACTACGGTCAGCATGTAACTGCTAGTGTGCTCCGCACTACGGTCGGCATGTAACTGCTAGTGTGTGCTGCACTACGGTCGGCATGTAACTGCTAGTGTGCGCTGCACTACTTACAGGAGGGTGGAGCGACCTCTGATGGGCCCATGGGATCAGAGCTCACCCTCGAGTACTTTAAGATGAGATAGCTGCACCTTGAGGTGGATGGGGTGTGGGATTCTCTTACTCCAACACCACTCAATAAGGACAACTCAATGGTTTGGCAAAGGGAAGTCCCTTTAATGACAAGTACAAAAAGCGGGGAAACATTAGGAAATCATCAGTGATGCGATCGCCCGTCTCGCTTCAACTTCCAAATTCTTCATTCAAACAGCAATTCTTATGGGCAAAATCGTCATCATTGACGTGTAACACTCAAAAGTTTGTCATGCAAGTCTTTTGCTTGGAAAAGATAACTTAAGTGTAGGTACTATATCTGTATATGCTAACGGGGTGTGAGGATTGGATAAATCTTATCAGGTGGGCGTGTACACCCATCCCTCTACATCACTCGTCCTAAACGTCACTAAAAGTATGACGTCTCATTGGTTCTACTAGCTATAGGACCCTAGATTACTTGGCCCATTGTGATTGGGTGGGTTACACCCCTAGGCATAAATCTCCACTTTTAATTAGCAGCATGCAGAATGGTCACCCATATGCGGTATGCCCCCAGATGCACCCTGCCTCCCTTCCATCAATCAGTACCTTTAGGGCTATGTGTCAATTAGTTGGCCAAGGATGGCCTCAAAACTGCAGCTTCTTATCGGGAAAGGTTATGGCATCCTCTGGGTTTGGGTGACATCAGACACTGGTACCTCTTTGCGCTTGGCTGGTCACGTGTCAGTACACCGTGAATCTGCTTCATTTTCCCTCTATTTGTGTATTTGATTCTCCCTTAGGCCTTGCCACCTGCCTGAGGCTCCTTATCTCGACCTTAACGGACAGACTGCTATGCTCTGAAGTTTCGTTTCTTCGAAGTTGCTGCTCTCCTCCCTTTCTTAGGTGACCTCTAATTCCCAGGCATGAGCTGCTTCTTGCTAAATTTCGATTCCGCTCTTTCGTCTGGTTTTGTGCTTGCATACGAATCCTGGCCTGTTTGACCACTATCATCCTGGGCTTAATTCTGCTTTTGTCTAAAGTGGACTGAAGTTATATAATGTGCTTCATTGAGGTAGATATATAGTTGGCGCTTCTACTAAGCATAGCAAGCTGCACTGTTTCCTTAGCTTCTTGCGTTCCAAGCCTATTTACAGGCGTTAGCCAGCTGCATATTTTGCCTCCTGCTTTTATGGTTACGTTTATTTAAAGCTCAGCATTGTTTCTCCTTTTAAATCCATTACATCATTATTCCTTATATTTCGTCTTTGCGTGTCATCTTTCGATTGTTGTTTCTTTCTTCTGAATGTCTGTCCGGGCCCTTGTGTCGTCACCATTCGCCTTCAATTAAGGCCCTTTGGGTCTCTTCGGGGACAGTTTGTAAGTAGTCTAAATTTCGTGTCAGCTGTTGGTATGATTGTCTCAATTGGTACCGTGCTGCCTATGGTTGTCTGGTTATTGGCACTTCAACAGGTATTGCTCTTCTGATGGGCACTGGGCAGAGCCCTAGTGCTGCTCTGTTGGTTTATCTGCTCCTCATACGTCATATATCTCGGCGAGTATGTTCTTGGTATTTCAATATGGGTGGCTGGAGTGCAGGTCATATCTGGGACCTCCTCTACACTCCCACCTCTGGTCGGTTCATCAACCACTTCTGCTTCCTCTCTTGGATTCATCCTGTTTGGTGCTTTTGTATCCAATTCTTCATTTTCTGAGTTTGTACATGATGGTGTGAAAGAGTGTCTCTTTGGAGTGCAAATTTTTATCACTCCTTTCAAATTTCCTGCTGTTTTTACATGTTCGTCTTTGTTCCAGGTCATTAGCTGGCATTGTCCATTTGGGCTGCAATAGATCAATTTTCCTTCATACTTTTTTGTTTTCTGGGATACATAAATTGTGTTCCTTCTGGCGCATATTCGCTGGCCTTCACAAAGTCTCTTATTTCTTCATCAGTCAGGTCTCTGGGCTTCCATCCTGGTTTGACATCGATCATGATCTTCATCCCTATGGCTTTCTTCCCAGTTTTCTGGCATTGTGAGATGATTATCTTGATAACACAAAATCCTAATAGTATCATCAGTAGCAGGGCTCCCAGGAACTTGAATATGTCTGCCATCCATTGTGGGACCCACGAGAATAGTGTTCCAAACCAGCTGTCATCATCAACTTCGTCGGGTTTGTTGATCATCTGGTTCTGTAGCTTCGTTAGCATCTCTATGGCTTCTGTCAAGGTTCCATTTTCTTCGTCATGAGAAGGTATAAATGTGATAACAAACAGTTGGGAGATGGAGGCACTAACACATAAATAGTATTCTATCAAGAATATACAAAATCATGTCGAAAATTACATCTAATTCAAATAGACTTCAGGTGCAAAGGGGCAAATGCCACAAGGCCACTCGAGGCTGATTAGAGACTAGAAGAACGAAACCGTGCATTGCCACACGATAACACCATATGCACTCTAAGTGGGAAAATATCCCAGGTTATGCTTAGAAGCCTATTTCCCCGGAAATCCCAATAGTGGGATACACAAGGGAGTGTAGACTGTACCCTAGTCATTTCTTAATGCAAACATTTAAGAAATACTCAACAGGCATTGCTCTCAAAAGGAGAGTAGGTATGTTTTAGTAATACCAAGGATAAACTGACACTTGGCCAGTGATTTAGCTGTGTACACCTTCAAAGAGGAGCACACATGTGTAACAACAGTATTTATAACCCTTTAAATGCCAGCGACGAGCCGGCTCGTCGGTAAAAACCTCTCCAGGTTGCCACCGACGAGCCGGCTCGTCAGTGGCACTTAAGGGGTTAATGAGGGGGAAATGCTGGCGGGTTTGGGCGGTGAATACCGCGATTTAAAAAAAAACCCATTGGCACTGGGGGGGAACCTCAATGGCACTTAAGAGGATAATACAGAAAAATATAACATGAAATATAACACAATGGGCCTCATTCCGAGTACGGCGCTAACCAATGGCGCTATTAACGCCTTGGTTGACGCCGTACCCGGACCGGCAGCGCCTTGGTGGTTGGCGGAATTACCGCCCCATTCCAAGGTTGGCGGGGCGGTAATTCCCCAATCCCCATTTACCCTTCCCCATTCCCATTCTTGCCCCATAGGGCATAATGGGAGTGGGGAAGGCGTCAATTACGCCACCGTAAATTACGGTGGCGTAATTAACATCAAGGTCCCTTAGCGCCATGGTATTTAACGCCTGCTAAAAGCAGGTGTTAAAAGCACCATGGCGCTAAGGGAACTCGGAGTATGGCGGTAAGGGATTACCGCCACCGCTCTCGTTAGCGGTGGCTGCTATCCCTTACCGCCATACTCGGAATGAGGCCCAATGAGTCAAGATGATTTTTTACATTTATCACCGGAATCCCTGTACACCATTTCCAAAAATTGCTCAAAATAAAGATCAGTCAGTGCAAGTTTTCAAAAGGAAAGAAAGCACATCTTCATAACAATATCCAATGGCTAGTGTTTACAACATTCACACTAGAACATTTCTGATGGATCATCCAAGTCCATTTAAACAGTCCCAAACAGCACCATTGGATCTATTCAGTTGCCCACGCATTTCGGATTACTACAGAATCCATCTTCAGGGCTATGGTTGCTATTAGTTCCACTTCGTTGGGGTTTACCACAATTCAGATTCCTAAGGAATAACAAAAGATTCAATCAGTGGGGGTTCGCTCGAACATAGAAAAGACCACCAACCTTGTGGCTCATCGACAATAGTTGTCAAGTAGTCAGGTCAAACTCGCTGGACTTCAGTCAATCACTGAGTCCGGCTACAGATTTAGGTCAAACAGCAGGAAACCAGTTGCCCTGTAGGGAGGAAAGGATCAAGTTTAAGGTCTAAATTTGGAGAAAAAAAGCCTAGCTATTAGTAAACATCTGGCCCCTACGGCCTCTAAACCAATCACACATACGTGTAAAACACCATTACAGTCTCATACATGTAGAATAACATAAGGACACTCCTCAAGTCAGAATGTACCTGACTGGCATCAACATCTTTTTCAAGCAAAATAAACCGACAGACGGTTTAGCTGCATGAAGCCGATTTAAAATGAACAAAGGTCATGCATCTTTGTGTTACGATGTCAACAAAATGTCAGGCATGGAGAACGTCATATCTGACGCCCATTAAAGACTGCTTCGAGTCTATCACTTAGCAACCTGGAGGGGGCAGGTCAGGTACGATTAGCGCGACTAGTACAAGTCCTTTACGTGGAAGTAACAAGCTTTCTACTCCGGCACCCATGCACATCGGAACCACAGTCTCCGACGCCTACAAATCTGTGATGTTTTGCCACCTTTAAAAGGAGTTACGGTACTTCACACACAGGCATACGGCCATATTCACGGCAAAGACACCGACGTGTCTAGACCTAACAACCACACTTTCAATCATTAATACACTATGAGAACTCAACTCGGGGATCACCTGCATGGCAGATGAGGGGGGGAGGAAATATAAAGGTGAGCACTTAATTCGCAGTATCGAAAGGGAACCAGCAGTCCGACGCAGAAGCGCGGGACTGCCTTTCCCATATTTATGTTGGTTGCCATGGTAACTTCACACATGCACGTGAGTGCCAATGGCCGCCATCTTCGTGTGGGCAAGGTGGAGATCCAGTCAAAGGAGTGTATGGTCCGTGAGCGACCCAAACATGGAAATACCTATATGCGATGAGATCATTAGGGCACTATTTATAAACCAGGTAGTGTCAAACTGCCAATATTACGTGCATGTCGGACATCTAAAGTTAAAACCAAGGGTCCACCATGCTTACAATAAAGGATTCATGGAGGTGGGCACAGGCGAAGTGCAGATTAGAGTCTGTATTAGTGTTGCCTTTTGGAACAGCATAATAATTGCACAGTACAGGAGCCATTTTTTCTCAAACTGGCAGGGTTCCCCACTTTACAGTCTCACTTCATCTTGTAATTACCAGAGGCATAGATCTAGTAACGATATGACAATGTTGATCATAGACGTGAAGAGATGGATGTCTGCCTCTTTATTCTGCCGCTCTTGGAACACCCCCACAGGGAATCCCAGGCGTTCACATTCTAAAGGTTGTAAACACCTTGTCGCTATGCTCAAGAGATGACATTACCAAGGCCAATGCCGCTTACAGTCTATGCATTCGCCGAATCTTATTCAGCTCAATCAAGAGTCTTTTAACATACCGCATCTTGAACTTAAACACTAGGATTTGTTAAACGAAACACATCAAATCAAACTCAAAGTTCATACCCCTTGGACTGAGACAGTCCAGTAGTTCAATCCACAGGATTTCTCTTTGTTGAAGCTTCCTTACAATATCACCACCCCTCGAGCCCAGTAAAAAATCATCTTGACGCATTGTGTTATATTTCATGTTATACTTTTCTGTATTAAAAATACTGTTGTTACACATGGGTGCTCCTCTTTGAAGGTGTACACAGCTAAATCACTGGCCAAGTGCCAGTTTATCCTTAGTATTACTAAAACATACCTACTCTCCTTTTGAGAGCAATGCCTGTTGAGTATTTGTTCAATGTTTGCATTAAGAAATAACTAGGGTATTCTGCTGCAGAGTCTTTTGGTTGCGGTTGCGAGAGGACTCTACAGCTTTTGCTCCTGAACCCTGTGAGGACCTGCTTCTTGTCCTTTTTTTGTTTCACCTGCTTTCACCTGGTGCCTTTAAAATACCCAGAAGACCGCGGCGCGGCCGCGGAGTCTGCTGCAGAGTCTTTTGGTCTTTAGGCTCTGCAGGCTCCGCGGCGCCCCCCCAGAAAAATCCGCCCACCGAGTCACTCGAAGACATTCAAAACCTGGCAAGTGACCTGCCTCTCGCCGCTGACAGCTGCGCTGTCCCCTCGTGTGTCCGTATCGGCTGGCCCGGAGCTGAACGACCCCTCTGAACGATTCCCCTCTGACTCTCCTCTGACACCGGAGCCTGCCTGTGCCTGGCGTACTCGTGCTCCATCCACCTAACACCGAACAGGGTCCTTTGCCGCGTGTGCCTTCGCAGCCCCGCCCCGGCCACTCAACGCGCTGACTCCCGACACCCGCAGCTGTACAGCAGCCCCCTCAACGCCCTATACCAGACCTGTCAGGACTCCGACTCCAACATCTGCTTATCTTCGCTGATCAGGAGACCGAAAGGGTTCGTCCCTTGGATCCCGAAAACTTAGCTCTAACCGCCCCACAGGAACAAAACGATCGCACAACCCCGTACCATTGACCGATCAGGAAACCGAAAGGGTCTCCCCATTGGATCCTGAAAGCGCAACTTGATCCTCTACAGAAAAGCGGAACGAAGATAAACCTGCGCAGCCTCACTGATCAGGAGACCGAAAGGGTTCGACCCTTGGATCCTGAAAGCGCAACTTGACCCTCTACAGAAAAGCAGAACGAAGACAAACCTGCGCAGCCCCGCTGATCAGGAGACCGAAAGGGTTCGACCCTTGGATCCTGACCTCATCAAATAGACAACAGTAGCAAGCCGCAACCAGGGGGCCAGTATTCTAAGAAACCAAATAGGAACCCCCCAAAACCTAAACTTTGCAATCTACAAACTGGAAACAATGACAATAATTCGCACCAACAAACAACACCCAACTCAACGTCCAAAAACAAGACAAACAGCCAAGACCGTGAGCGCTAACACAACGGACGAAAATTTACTGCAGCTAACACTGGAGCAATCCTTCAAGAAAGTGACATTGTATAAAGAAATTCCAAAGTCCCTGACACAGAATTCAAACTCTAAACAGAACTCAGAAGACTTCAAAGAAAGAAACCTTGAATCTGCTAATCCCATTGTGATATCCCCTCGACTATTAGCGGAATCACACAGCACAGTTGAAAATCAACAACTTACCTCAACCGAGATGAAGAGTCCGGACATTAAAACTCAAGCTCAGAATCCAATCACAACAACTGGACAAACCACCATGTCCGTATCATCATCACCGGCTCCTCAACTCGAACCTGAACAGCAACTGATCGATCCTCCAATTGCTCTGAACACAACCCACCAGTCCACAAAACAAGACCCTCCAAACAACAGGACACAAGACACCCTGACAAATCTTATAATCAGCAATAAAGAACCCATGGACCTTACAAACAAACAGTTGCAGACACCGACAAAACAGGATCTAACACCGGACAAACAAATCCGAAATCAACAATCCATGGAACTGAAGAAACCGCACGAAATAGTCAGCAATCCTCAGGAAATTGCTAACAACCAAGAACCAAAACGCACAGCTCAACATATCGGCTTCAAGCCTACCTCAAACTGCCAACAAATTGAACGAACACAAGACCAAATTACAAAACCAGCAGTCCCAACACCAGAACAACAGAAGCAAAAAGAAAAAGCAAGATTAGCACGACTTGCGTGGCTTAAAACCCACAACTCCGTCAAATCCACCAGCCCAGTGGAACCAACAACATCAAAAACAAGAAACAGACCGGAAAAATTATCACTGGACATCACCGAAATTGAGTCAATCATGACTACTGCAGAAAAAGGAAAAGAAGTATTTGGAGACTTAACGGAAGCAAACCCAATGCAACTAACATCAACACCATGTATCCCCCAGGGCAACCAAAACAAGCTGATGAAAAAAGAACGTCAAACAGAATTGGATGAACGTAAAACTGCCCCATCCCGATTCAACTATGACACAGATGAATCTTACTATACTCCAGATCCAGTAATCAAGAATCAAAAATCAAAAGACCCCCAACAGAAAAACGACAACCACGAACAAGCCGAAGAAGACGAAGAAGACCCACACCCAAGAATCCCAACAACAATGCTAGATTTGCAAAACATGCTCATCGCAACACTTTCCCAGTCGATGATCCCCTTCTTGAAATTACATGAAGATATGAAAGATGCAATAAAAGATCAGGCGACCCTTCTAGCGCTAATTCACTCAAAACAGATACACATCGAACACTTTGTCTCGACAGTGGAAACAAGACTCACAATAGAAGCAGAGGAGACACACCGGTGGCAACAAAGACTAGCCGAGATTGCGAGAGGAGACCGACAAGAGAAAACAAAACTTACAGGAGAACTAGTACAGATGCTCAAAGAACACCATCACCAGCAAGCAACCAGACCAAACGATCAACGACTACAAACCCCGCCGTCTCTAAAAGCGTCACAATGTCCAATTCAGACACAACAACTATCTGAAACCACCTCGGACCTCGCCCAACAAGTACCAAAAGAACCGAGTCAAAATATTATTAACAAAAAAACAAAAACCATCACCCCAAGTAACATAACAAAGAACCCAAATGAAAACTTTCAGATTTTCGAAAAAGAAAAAATAACAAATGAAACAAAACCCACCCAACAGAAAAATAACAAAAAACGACAAACGGGCTCTCGAGCATTTCTACGAAATATAAACCAGAACGCCCAAACTGTTCAACAACCAAAGAAGAAAATATCAGCTGCCAACACACAAAGCATTCAAGTTCATCTAGCCCAGACCAAACCCAAATTAGCGGGACCTATCCTGCCATACTCGCCGATCGATGAGGAACTGCTCAACATGACCACCCACGAAGAACAACCATCAGAAAACAATCAACAGGCTTCGCAATCAATAATCCAGACGAGTTACATAATAATCGATGAATATACCACAATCCTTGATCAACATGCGAAACAAAATCAAGACAATTCTACTGAACTCTCCATAGAAGAAATTTCGATGCTATCAATGGAAAACATCTCAATATCCACAACCAGAGACGAAGCTTACGACCCCATCTCGTCGATCTCGATAACAACAACACCACAAGACTCCAGTCAACAAACCCAGATGCGACCAACATTTGTTAATCCACTACGACAAAATGAAATATATGAAATCCACATTGAAAATGCAAATAAAAACCTGGAACCGGTAATCCTAAATAGAACAAATCTACTACGCCTTTTTGGCGTAATACCTTGCTTGAAAAAACTCACAACAAAAGACCTTGATCTGATAACCTTTAAAGACGATCGAAACTTGGATAAAATCGTCATAGAGCTTTCGGACCCCAATAACCAAGAACTCATCATATCAACACGAAGACAATTGCACAATTTGGGCTTCTCATGCTGGGCCTCAACATCCACAAGAATGCCAAGCAAACCAAAATATAAAACAACAGCAAGATACGAAAGAAAAAACAACGACCAAAGGAAACAAAAACAGGCAACTGACGACAGAAACTCAAATCGTGCCTCAGAAGAAGCATACCTAAACAGAAATAACAAATCTAACAGAACAAGCTTTGAAACTCCTTCATCAGACATTGAATCTATAGAAGACTCATTAAGAAGCCAACAACCAGACAAAGATGCCCATGCAATTAGAAGAATCTATGACTTCGAAACCACCTTCTCAGAAACAGAATCTACAGAATACTCAATGAACTCTAACTCATAACAATTAACGAACAATGGATTTACGTGGTCACTGTGCTCATGGAACACCAGAGGAAATCTCCATCTATTTACGGACTCAGCTGCTGAGCTAGAGCAATACCAATTCATATGCCTCCAAGAAACCTGGCTCAGCGACCCACCAGCATGTGATGGTTTTATCACACTCCTAAACCCAGCTATCGTACAAAAACAAGGAAGACCCGCTTCAGGCTTACTCACCCTAATCAAGATAAACCCTCACAGCACAGTAATACTCTCCGAAAACATAAACCCCTGGATTCAACTGACCACAATAATATATACAAAAAACCAGCAAAAACGAGAAGAGAAAGACAACTCAACAATCCTAATCCTAAATCTCTATTGGAACCCATTAGCAATATCAACAGATATGTTCCTTGATGGAGTTTTCATCTCAGTCGATGAGGCCACAACTAAACATCCGTCATCGGAAGTAATAATATGTGGCGATCTGAACATCAAACTATACGATAAGAACGGTGGCCTCTTAAAGCACTCAGACCTATCGGCAAACGCAAAGAGATGGATGAAAGAAACCACGATACGCAACCTACTCCTTCTGAGTCAAGGGAACACTTCGAAACCCTATACACCAACATGGAGCAGAGGTTCATCCCATGCGATCATCGATTATATATTCCTATCTGAAAAACTCCACCGATCAGTCACAAACGTGCAGACGATACTAACAGATAGGAGCGACCATAATCAACTTACCGCCCACTCTGAAGCGGCACTGGAAAAAATAGAGACGGGGCTACCATCTCCTCTATTAGAACTAAACGGAACAACAACAAGACTGAGAATCCCACAAGCATCCTTAACCTCATTACCGGAAAAATTCCTACAGACAAGTCTGACAAATGCTCTAAAAATTGACTACGAATGGATCCTAATTCCGTTCCGACAAACCAGTAAAAATCGCCCGCAGAAAGACCATCGACATTTCTACAACCAAGAAATTGCCGAAAGGAAAAAAGCCTTAAATCGGACAATAAGACAGATAAAGAAAACCCCAGCTCTCGATATCCCAAACCAGATCAAAACTCTGAAAAACAACCATCGAAACTGGACTAAATCACAAAAAAGCCTCATTCAGCAGGCAGATGCAGAGAACATATTGAAAATCCACAAATCCCACAATACAAAAGAACTCTGGAACTTACTCAATGACAATCAACAAAAACAGCAGAAGCTTACAGCTAATGTAACCCAAGAAAAATGGATAACGCACTTCACTACCATCTATGCATCACGAGAAATGGTTCAGCAGAACACACAACCCATAACAGACCCAACATGGAAAGTACACGCAGAATTTGAAGATTACATCCTCCTGATCAACAAACTCAACACTTCCAGAGCCCCAGGCCCTGACGGACTATCCAATGCCATAATCAAAGAAGATCCTAACGCTTGGGCAACCCTCCTGTGTCACATCACAAAACTGATCAATAAACTGCACAGAATACCAAACTCCTGGAGAACAGCAGTAATCGTACCAATCCACAAACAAGGCCCTAGAGAAGACCCCCAAAACTTCCGACCGATCGCCTTGCTCGATCCGCTAGGAAAATTATTTGCAGCAGTACTTCTAAACCAACTCACCGCGTGGGCCATAAAAAACAATAAATTCTCGACCAGACAAACAGGATTCACGGCCAATGTTGGAACAAACCTCAACCTGATATTACTACAAGCAATCAAACATGAAGCCATCAACTCCAACTCGACAATCTACGCAGCATTTATTGATCTAAAAATGGCTTTTGACGCAATCTCACGCGAAAAACTATGGTCGAAACTTAGAACATGGAACTGTCCATCTGATATCCTAGAACCAATTATCCTGCTGTATTCAAAAACCACGATAAAAGTCAGGCTATCGAGACAAGGAGCTACAACATCTGCCATACCAACAGAAAACGGACTTAAACAAGGCTGTCCTCTTGCAGCGACACTCTACAACTTGTTCACTGCCGATATCGAAGAACATCTAAAATCACATAAAACCAATCCCCCCAAAATCAACTCGATCCCAGTCCCAATCATGGCATACGCTGATGACATTGTGCTACTAGACAAAACACCGACTGGGCTACAAACGACACTAGCAGATCTAAGCCATTACATGAAAAAAAACGAACTAACGATCAATACGGAAAAAACAAAGACAATGACCCTCACCAAACCATCAAAAAAAAGAACAAACCAATATATCTTCACCATCGACAACTCAGAAATAGAAAATGTTACATCGTTCAAATACCTAGGGATCACAATAAACCAGTCAAAATCAGAAGAGCAGTGGATAGACAAAATCGAACAAACATCTCAAACTCTATCAAGACAAGGCTGCCTCCTTCACAGAAAATACGGCAAGTTCTCCTTTAAGCCAATTATCTCCTACTACAGACACAAGTATATTCCAATTCTCACCTACGGTACCGAAGCAATGTTGAACGCTCAGAGAGTCAACTGGACAAAATATGAAGCGACTTTCTGGCGCAAAGTCCTTCGACTCCCGCAAACATTTCCAATGCCAAGAATACGCTACGAACTGGCAACTCAATCAATCGAATCAGTCGTACAATGGAAAAGATTAGACATTTTTCGGAAAATATTGACAGATGGGAAAACTCCAGCAATTCAAATACTTCGACACAAAGAAAACACCTTCAACACGACAATATTGGAAAAATGGAAAGATACAATCAGGAAAGAAATGGATAGTGAAAATATCACAGAAGAACTGCTCACACTTCGTCCACAACACGCAAAAACAAAACTGCTGCACAACGACTGGATAAAGACCATCCAACAAAAAAATACCTACAAACAGAACCTACAATGCACAAAAGATAATAGGAGAATCCACGAACCACCGGCGTACCTGCAAACCTTCCCAGACCAAACCATTCGAGCAACATTCCTAAAAATTCGCCTAAACATTCTTCCTACAAAAGCATACCTATACACAAAAAGACAGATCAAGCCCGAAGACAACTACTGCAGGTTCTGTAAAGACCAAAAAATCGAGGAAACCATTTTTCACCTCGTAATGGAATGCAACAAACTCGCCACACAACGCAAAGAATTCGGTGCATTCTTTCAACTCTCATCGACACAAATGTGTACGCAAGAAAGATGGACCGCTCTCCTAAGCGGCCACAACAACAAGTACACCTACACAATTGCTCTCTTCCTATCTTCTATACTCGAACTAAACAAACAAAAGTTAAAAACCGATTCTAAATCAAGTAAATGATGAAAAAGTTTTCAAATAAACTGCAGCATCAAAAAAAAAAAAAAAAAAAAAAAAAAAAAAAAAATAACTAGGGTACAGTCTATACTCCCTTGTGTATCCCACTATTGGGATTTCCGGGTAAATAGGCTTCTAAGCATAACCTGGGATATTTTCCCACTTAGAGTGCATTTGGGGTTATCGTGTGGCAAGGTATAAATGTGCAACATGATTCTCCGATTTTTGCACAAACTCCTCCATCCATCGCTGTGATCATGTCAAGTACATGTCTGTTCGGAGAGTCATCAGTCAGATTGCTCTTAACTCTTCCTTGATTTCATTGAATCCCTTTATTGTCGAGTTGATGGTTTGCAGTAATTCCCATCTGGTGATTTGCAACCATTTAGTATTTGCTCCAACCTGGATTCTTGGCATGAAGATCATTGTGAACCCTGATGAGGTGAGGTTGAACAGCCTGTGTTCATATGGGATTGCATGGAATGCTTCTTCTGATTTGGCAGAAAAGTAATTTTCTCTCTTCCTTCGGGATACCAACTCCACAGATCTCCTTTTCCTCAAGTGAGCATCTGCTTTCGGGAAACTGTCAATATTCAGCTCCCTTTTCGGGATCACGAGTGCAGGAACATGGACGTTCACTATTGTGCATATGCCTCCCCAGTTTTTTGGCAATCTTATGTATGTTTTGGATCCACACGCCCAATAGTGATCCATAATTAATGTGGTTCGATGCGTCATTCCTGGAGCCTCAAAAATTCGTCCACAGTTCTGATTCTCTCCCATCTTCCTCGTGCCATTGTTCCTGAAGCACAACTTCAGGCTTTCTAGTGGCACTATCTGTAAGGGTCCTCCTCTATCTTCAACCCATGTTAGTAATCTTGTGAGTTTCAGCCATAAAGGTTTGCACAACCTCTGTGAGTTCTCTATTGCTTCCTTGCAGGCTCCAAGGACCATCCATGCTCAGCAGATCACCACTCCTTCTTCCCATCTGTCTGGTGAAAGCATTGTTCCCCAAATCTGCATTTGGCCTCTGTTCTTCCAATTTTTTGCCTCTTCTGGAGTTTTTCCTTGGACATTTAGCTTTGGGTTCACTTCCCATCTGATTGCTGCTCCTTTAACTCCAGGCTTCTCATACCTGATCAGGTGATTCCTAGTATGGGCTCTGTTTCTCGTCTTAATGTCCTGTATATAATCATCTTCATTGGGGTAATTTGCCTTGGTTGCCCATATCAGTGAGGCATCCCTCCCCATAAACTGCCCTCTGGTGTTGCACATGGCTACGTGTGAAAGACAGTGTACTGTCTGGACATCAATTTCTACAACCACGAAGATCTTGGATTTCCCCATGCTGTACGGTAGAAGTGCACAAACGAAGCAGTCTCCTTCTGTCAAGAACCACCAAGTGGCTAGCAACAGCAAAGGGGTTGACAAAGCCTTAAACAATGTATTTCTGGGTAAATGTTTATGTAGAAATGACAGGAGGAAAAGGCATGCCTACTCTAAGAGCCTCCTTTGTATAAGGTGCAGGGAAACTAGAAGAAAACCCACTCTGGGCAGCCAGGACAGCTTAGAACTACATTACCCAGAAGGCCTGAGTGCTCATAGGCCTTCTGGAGCTTCCAGGACCACGCCCAATGCTACGCGCATACGCACACCATGCCCAACAGCCCCTGCTTGTGCTACGGAGCATCGGAGAAGGCAGACGTGGAACTTGGGAGCTCCTGCAGGCTTCCATCAGCGGGGCTGTTCCCCCGCTTGCGCTTCCACTGCAGGCCCTGCCAGCAGTACCAGATAAGTCCTCTCACTTTCTATTTACATTGGGATTGGAGGGGAAACCTCTAATGTTGCGGTCACGACGTGCAGAAAACGAACGTGTCACCACATAACTTTATAGACAGCAACCGGAGCACGGTTTAGCCTTATTGAGTCACTAGTTCCAGTGACAGTGTGATTGAGACACGAAGTGCATGTAGTAGCACCAAATCACTGCAGATGATAATGTATACGGGCAGCCCCCGGCTCATGTTTGTTTTTGTTGTATGCGCGCTTGCATGATGCGGAACTCATAGTGTGTTTTCTTTGTAGCGGACTTCCGCATCAACTCGGAAAGGCATTCCGGGGGAGCAGCAGGTCGTGGGGGAGAGCCACACAAACTACGGACAGAAGCTAAGTGCAATTTAATGTGATACCATAGTATTGTGAATGCAATAACCTAGTGCAACATGAGGGAATGTTGTTGATGGGCCTCGAGGCCGCTCTAGGGTTTAAAAGTACCATGTGAAGTCATTCTGATGCACAAGGTTACACCAGTATGTAAGATGCAGTGTTTACTGCAGGAAAAGCACCTAAGTTGTATTAGGTGTTTCATGAGCAAATACCAGAATCAGCACTACTAGTGTGGAAAGTGTGAGTGTGAGTGGAGGTGAATGGGCGGGGATAACAGCAGCTCCTGAGGAACCAGTGCAGAATACCTTTCCCTCGTTCCCATCCCCATCCATAACCTCGACCAAATCCTCTACCCAGTCTTCCTAACTTCCCCCTACCTATCCAAGCCGTGGACCCTAACCCTCTTTCCCCGGCGGGTCGCAGTGGCCTGTGGTTATTCATACCCTCCCAGGTGCCAAGACCCAATGGGGAGGTTGGTGTTCATTCTACCTCTGCGCAAGACCTCTGGAGCAAGACCCGACACCTTCTGATATACTTCTTCCGACTTCTTTCATGTGTTGGTACCAAATTTTGCTTCCTAGATGTGCTGTGCTGTCCAGGTAGTCGTTCAGTTCACTGTTATCTTCATGCAGGCTTCTCGTGATCCTTAGTGTCTTTCTGTAGTTAGCTATAGCTACATCTCTAAACGCGTCTGTGTGGCTTTTCCTTGCTGGAGGACTCTCGGGCATTCTGGTCGGTGGAGCAGGTTTCTTTATCTGCATCGATGTGGTAGGTGGATGTTTTGCAATCCTCTCCTTCTCTTCTTGCATTCTTTTCCTGCCCTCTATAAGTGCCTTTATCAGCCACCAGCCTGTCACTGGCCCAGTGTATGGCTGCATCGTGGGCCTGGTACTTGTTCCTTGTGTTGGAACTTGTGTGATTGTCAGTACAGTCTCTGCAGTTTTATTTTTCAGTTCTTCATGCAGTTTCTTCGCTCTAGCTATAAACGGGAATAAATTATCTATTAACATTTGTGTCTTTTCAGTGATTTCTCCTACAGCCGCTTCTGTCTTTTTAAGGGCTTTTGTTAAGTCTTCTTTCTTTGGCCTTTCCCTCGATTCCTTTCGGTCGCTTTCATTATTTTCTGGGACTGATTGTTCGGTAGGCAGTCTCATGCTCTCTGTTGCCTTCGCTTGAGGTTCTGTGGCCATTGACACTTGCCTTGGTTCATGTGCATTCAGTGTGTGTGTGCGAGTAGTTGTCAGTGCTATGTTTTCATTCATTCCGTGCTGACCCTGTCTCCAGCTTTTCTCTTCATTCGTTACCTCAAGTGTGTATGTGTCACTGCTAACTATATTCATTCTCAGGTCATTTTCCTCACCATCAGATCTTCTCGGGACTGGAATTACTATATAAGGTCTGGGTGCTTTTGTGGGACTCATTCGTACACCATCAGGTGGGTGCACTGAAATTGGAACGCTTCGTGCACCAAGAAAAAATGCAGTTCTGATCGTTAATGACAGCAAAATAATGATAAACACAATGCATAGATACATGATAGTACGGTAGGTCAGACGGCAGCATTTCCTTCCAGAGAAGCGAGGGCGCCCCTCTGCTTGTGGGAGGACCAGGTTACTGTTCTGGGCCCCCATCTCAATCATTTACTCGATGTCAATGTTATTGTTTTCCCCCAACTTGATATTGTTCTCGAACAGTGTGTATCATAAAGTGCCCCCCCTCTTGCGGGTGACGACTGTGTCTTGATACAGGATGCAGTATCCTTGCTAGACTATGGAAAAATAGATTAGACTAACACTTCGATAAGTCACTTTTACTCTGCATGTTCAAAGTAGGTGAGTTCCCAGTCCACCTCCCGAATCTGCTTCAGTCCTGAGGACATGCTGGACACTGGTCGATGTGAAGAAATGGGAAAAATGGCAATCAAAACAAATGAAGGCGAAGTTCTTGTCTCTGCTCCTTCGATCTTCGAGCGGAAAGAGGAAGTGCTTGCCTCGGCTTCCTCGATCTGTCCCTGGGCGGAAGGTTTCTTAGAATCTCCCAAGAAGTCGATGGACATTAGTGTTCTTAATATGAGCTATAATGGCATGCAAGAGCATGTTTAGCTGAGTACTCTTCACTGGATCTCTGTGAAATGTAAGTACGTCAACATTGGTTGGTCTTCCCACTAGCTCTGGAAAGTTCTCAATGAGGTGAAAGAAGACATGGTATGCATATCTGCTGTATTCTGGTGATAACGACATTCGCCCTGTCTTGCTGGGTTCAGGATTATAGGCTCTTCCCTTGACGTGAACAATGCTTGCACTTTCCGGACACGTGGATTGCGACCAAATAGTGTCGTTTGTTCCACAGCTGGCTCAAATGCTGGATCTCTAATAAAAGTCAGCGTGTCAGTATTTCTTCAGACAATAGCTGGGAACTCTTCGATTCTGCGAAAGAAAAGTGTATTGAAGAGTTCATCTAGAATCGCCGGTGGTGGAAGCATTTGTGTCCTTATCACTGTGTTCAGGCAATACTATGAAGGCTTCCGCAATGACGGTAAGTAGTTGCCAGATTACTTTCTTGTTGACAGGATCTTGGATAAAGCCTGTGACACTGGTGACCCTACCTACCAGCGACGGATATGATACCAGTACTAACTGGAAGTAGGTGAGTACGTCCTTTGTGATGTTTCTGCTAGGGAACACCATAAGTGCTGCCTAACAAAGTCTTGATTTTTGAGGATTCAGGATACTGTGTTTTGCTCTTAAAGAAAAAGTCCTTGATCACGTTTGTTACAGTCTTTTCCTTATTAAGTGCTTGAGTGTGACTCGGTTCATAGTTCATATCAACAAACGTTTTGTGGCTTACATTCGCACTTTTCTTCTTCACCCTGCAACTAGGACACACAGAGTGTCCGTTTATGTCCTTATCCACTTTTGCTTAGAGGAAATGTCCAGTTTAAGCCACAACTTGCACAAGGGGTTCTTTGTCTTGGCTTTGCTGCTCATGCGTCCTTCTTCCTCGTCATGGATCTCGTCTGCACATGCTGTGGTTCTTCCCCGTTGTCTGTGGTTTCTTAGCGGTGGGGTGCAGCTAGAAGGCTTTCTCCAATATAGGGCTTAATGTCATTGAGAAAAATCCATACACTCCTGCCCTGCAGTTTCACGGCTGAAGGAGTGCAATCCTCAACGATGAAAGGACCATTAAATCTCGGATCGTCTCACTTTTTCCTCGTGTGGTTTTTCACCAACACGGCATCTCCAGGGAAGATGAGTGGAACACGTAGACCTTGAACTGCATCTGTTTCAGTGTCTCCTGCTGTGTTTTGTGCTGCGCTGCACCCTTTTTGGCGTTGCTGCAGTTGGTCTGAAATTACAGTAAGGCTGGATGTCATGCAGTTCAGGTATTTCTGCATTTCGGATCCCAGGACCTCTCTGCTTGGCTGAGCATCACATCTAGCTCTGTCTCATTCTCCTTCCTGTGACTATCTCGTGCGGCGTAAGATGATGGTCGGAGCCTGGTTGGTTCCGAAGAGCATACAATGCCAATGGAAGGCAGTGCAACTATCCCCTCTTTAGAGTAAGCTTCAACTTGGCTATCCTTTCCTTTAACAAGCTGTTGAGCCTCTCACAAATAGCATTACCTTCCGGATGAAACGCCGACGAGAACGTGTGCTTTATACCAAGCAAGAAGCTAATCTGTTCAAAGACTGCATTTACAAAATGAGCCCCATTGTCTGATCTCATCACTTCACACACCCCCCATCTAGGGAACACTTCCCTCACTAGGAATTTGGCCGCACAGGTAGAGTCTGGGTGTGTACATGGACCAACTTCTATCCATCTAGAGAATGGACACACCACTACAATTAAGTATCTGTACCCGTTACACACTTGAATCATGTCGACATAGTCGATATGTAAGTGCTGAAATGGCCCATTTGCCCGGGGTATGACTCCTCTCACTACTTTTAATGTGTGCCCAGTGGTGAATTGCTGGCAGATTATGTAGTTTACCATAAGGAATGCAACATGCTCTGCTAAATTCGGTATAAACCAGTCTTCTGCGTGCGTTGCTGCTAGATTTTCTTTCGACTTGTGTAATGGGTAATGAAATTGCTTCAATGCTATTTTTATTAGGGCTACAGGCATTACTGGTTTACCAGTGCTGATTTGCCTCCACAATCCATCAGAGGGGTTTAAAGAACACCCTCGATGTCAGGGCCGGTCTTACACCAGATTGCACCCCAGGCAGGAAGCACTGTTGGTGCCCCCTGCTGTTCCCCCTTCATATGTTCCACAGTTCCCCTCTAAAAACACACACACTCTCTCATACAAACACTCTCTCTGTATTACACACACACACCCACACACTGTCTCCTGTATTACACGCATGCACACACACACTCACACACTGTCTCAGAAGCACTCTTGCATCCCCCACAGATGCGCACTCTCTCACACACTGTCACACTCATGCTCTGTGTATTACACACACACACACTCACACACTGTCTCACACACACTCTCTCATTCTCTCTCTCTCTCACACACACACACACACACACACTCACACACTCTTTAAAACAGACCTATTGATTTTGACAATGCTTGTTTGACTGGTGATCTGTATTACAGTAAACCAATGGTATTCCAACATTTTTATATTGCGCGCACCGCCCCTTTGAATAAACGTATTGTTTCCTGGCCGCCATACCAACTATAACTGCTTAAGTTTTCTTTTAAAAGCAGTCACTCAACGTTATCCCTTTTTAAAGAGCCTCGGACCCTGCTAGGGGTAGGGGAGATGGCAGCACCATAGTGTGAAGACCACTATGGATAAACTCTTGCTTTCTTGCCTTATTGTTTTACTGCATTGATGGGGAGTTTTTCTTTCAAAGATTCTGCGGTGCCCCTTGTTACAGAATTCCGTGTGATGCCTTTCACAGTTTATTAAGTCTCTTCATATCGTTTACATAGTTGCTGAAATAAAGGTTCCCCATATCTCAGCGCTACTTTGCAACTTCCTAATAACGCATGGCAGGTTCGCACTTGGCCCTGCTTGCACCTTTTGCCAGCTACATATTGCTACCAACACCCTCATCTCTGCCATAACATGACATATGAATGACTTTTAACATCTTAGGGCCCAATTCATGGAATTTTTTTCCATGGTTCAAAGGGACTTTTCACTGCCGACACAAACCCTTATACATGGAACTCTGCAAAGTGTATTTTTGCAGTGCAAAGTCAGTACAACGTCATTTTTTTAGTACAAATGACTTTGCAATGCAATGTACATTTTGCAAAGTTCCATGAATCAGGGTTTGTGTCAGCAGTGCAAAGGCACTTTTCAATAGTGCAAAGGCAAATCTGGATGTCCATCTGAAGCACTTGATTCCATGAAGAAATACAAGCAAATCCCAAACAACCACACCAGGAACCAGGATCACTGTCATACAAGAAATCAAAACGCATATAATGGAATAATTGAACACATTTTAAATAATTTCCAATAATTTCGCAAAGGATTCTAACATGTCCAGATGTTACCATTCCAATCAATACATACACGGGTAACACTGGGTTAGCTAAATTTAAGGGCCAAGAGAAAACTGCATTTGGGCAAATTTTTATTAATATATGTATTTAATAACATTACCGCTAGTCTATGCAAATATATGTTTCTTAAACAAACTCCCACATTTCTTTCTGTAGCCTTTTGCCATTGATAACAAACTTGTTTGCCTAAGGTGACATTTATATACTCTATTTTTCGTTATACTTGTACGGGTGAAGGGGTGTACATGAGATTCTAAAACAGACTAAGAAGCATTACTGTAGATTCACAAAGCAAAGCCTGTCGGGCTACAGCAATGCCCTCGGCTTTACAAGCATAAAGGCAGGCGAACACTGCAAGGTTCTGCTGCTTCTGCATGGTCATATTTTATTAGCAGGGGGTATAAGAGACATCTAAGCCCAAATGGCAATGACACAGGCCTTATTGTTGGAATGCAAAAATATCTGCCTTTAATTTTGCACTTATCCCACAAATCCCCCACTTCCGGGCTTTTCCTGTGCGCTCACTGTCTTAAAGGAAGGGCCCGCAGGTGGCTTATGATCGACTCAGGAAGACTTTACAATAAATATTTACCACCTTGTTATATTTCACCATCACCAGCAGTAGCCCATATTCCGGCGCCCCGAGGAACAATAGATGTTTTAAAAGGTTTTTGATGGGCCATTATCAGATTATCCAGTTTTTCACCTCTGCAATAGCGCTGCTTTGAGAAGCGCTCTCTCCCGCCTGTTTTCACTAAGCAGTGTCTACATGAAACATGTCGTTTCTGATGAATAGTTTTAAAACATTTGCATTGATCGCCTTTAGTTGGAGCTAATTAATCGAGGACATTGTTTGGACTACAAAGAAATAATTCTTGACCCTCCTCTCCCGAGCAGGAACCTGCATGAAAGGTGTAATCATTGCAGACTGGAAATATAATTAAAGTACCCCTGTAGTCATGCCGGTCCTTGCAGCATGAGAAAAAGCTAGAAAGATGGTCGAGCCTCACACCAATGCCCAGGACGCTGCAAAGGGTAATGTTATGTTATGTTATGATAAAGGTACTTATATAGCGCACTGTCACCAACGGAATTTGTCCCCAGGCGCTCTGGAGGATCTGTAAAGGAGAAGATGGGCTGGGTTAGTAGGGTGAAGAGGGAGTAGGATAGTGAGAGGAGTGGTGTACTGTTGGCAGCTTCAACTCGGTAGACACCGGGTGCTGAGCTTTGGTGCAAGTATTGGATCGGTGTCAGTCTGAGTGTGCTGTTGGTGCGGCTTATGTGTTGTTGCGGTGTGGTGAAGTGCGTGCAGCTTGTTGTGCGAGAGATGGTTGTGTGAGTTTTTTTGAGTGAGATAAGTATGCAGAGAGTTTGAGCTTATATTGGTTAGTGGGTTATATGACATTTAACATGCTAACATTCACAGTTCTGTCCAAGTGTAGCACTTGCTGACCTACATAATTCTGTCTAAGTGTGCCACTCGCTAACCTTCACAATATTATCTGAATACGGCGCAGGCTAATGTTCACAATTCTAAGTGTGGCGCATGCTAGCATTCACAATCCTATCTAGATGCGGCGCAGGCTAATGTTCTCATTTCTATGTGTGACACTTGCTAACATGCTAACATTCAAGTTCCATCTCGGTGTGGTATATGCCAACATCAAGATGCAACACAGAATAAAGTTAGGAATTTCCGTCTAAGTGTGGCACATGCTAACATTCACAGTTTCATCTAAGTATGGCGCACGCTAACATTCACAATCTGTGGGCCAAAATAAAGGGCTGTGCAGTGAAGCAATTTATCTTAAAAATGCAGGGATTGTCTGCAGCAGCCCCGGTCCTATTATAATGGCCCTAGTCTGCCCTCGCAGCATGTCAATTTTTCGAGAGTGGTGAAAGCCTCCTGCTTAGCACCTACTACTATTACTTAGGATAAAACGAAACCTGACTCATCTCTGCCAGGCTCGGAATCTCTGGTTGATCTCAGCGGCGAGTAGTGAACTCGCTGAGCTATCGGGTGGATAAATCCCTCTGGGGTGGGCGGAGGGGAGGGGGGGATTGTGTGTGGTTAAAGATGTGTGACATCTTGCAAACAATCGCTGATTTTTATGCATAACGCGGCCTGTCCTGGGTCATCGATCCTTGGCGTGGAAACGTGTCCTTTTAAAAATCCGGTTGGGGTGAGGTGTGAAGCGTACACACACCTACAGAGGCTTGGTCCCATGTTACCACTAGAAAACTTAACAGGGGTGAAAGGGAGAGTATGTTACCCTTATTAGAGGAACGATAGTCTGCTTGGAACATTTTGTTTAAACCCATTTCATTACTAATAATAATAATGGCAGGTATTTATATAGCGCTTCGTGCTGGTTTCCACCGGCCTCTACGCACTGTCATAGGTTTTATCTCTGGCCATTGTTAAAGTGGTCAAATTAGCGACCTGTGAAGGATGGAGGATCGAGTCGGCTCAACTAGCGATTTGAAATAGCGATGTGCAGGTTCGCTCCATGTCTGGGGTGACCAGTAATCACTCGAATTGTCTACCCATCCTGATGTTGTTGTGCACTGTGAAGTGCGAAAATATGCATTGGGTAGGAGGCATGCATTCACTTTCAGATCCAGAATCTGAAACTAAATGGGCTTACGGTATCAATGTAAGACTGTTTGCCCATATGCATAGCTTATAAATTCACTGCACAATCAAAGGAAGGGACTAGGTAGCCAACACCTAAAAGAAGCGCTGTTTATACGTCCTCGACGTATGCGCCCTATATTGCTCGTTCGTTTAAAGAAACATTGGGCATTGGGATTGAATAATAATAATAATGTTTGTTGGTTATAATAAGAAACAGACACGATTGGCATCTCTGCATCTTGACACCCTCATAGTCACTGTAGTGTAAGGTGGTCTTTCAAAATCCATTAAGGGACATGTTGGTTAAAATGAGAACATATGGGGGGACATTAAACTGCCCTCCCACAAATTAAAAAAATAAAACTCGAGACAGGCCCACAATGTGCAGAGAGTTGGATTTGACCTATAATTCAAATGGTTGTGCTGTGGTTTTCATGACCGTCGCACGTGACAGCTCCCGTTGCATAGGGGCGGTGGGGACTCCTGTGCGCAGCGCCTGCCAGCTAACCAAGTATGCAAACCATGCCGTGCCAGCCACAGCAATGGAAGCATAAAAGGAATATGCAGGTCAAAAGAGGAGGCCAGCGCCAACATGCTAAGTACATGAAAAGTATGGCTCTCCACCAGACACAGGAACCTTACAGCAATGCCACAAACGAATAAAAGACACAATTTGTGCGCCCCTTTACTTATTGTAAAAGTAGCATCCCTACTAGCTAAAAAAAGATCGATACTGCCACAATATTGGAAGTATCCACCTGTGTTCAACCTGTTTCTCCTTAAACCCACCGACTTTGCACATCACATAGTATCGCAGCATTATCCCCTATGAAACCTGTAAAATCTTACCTTCCAATAAACACTGTTGTGCCAACTATAAATCTTGGCAGGCAGACAGGCGGCTTCTGGCCTCCTCCCAGCCACTCCCAGCCTAATCAATCAACCCCTTGTCACTTCAAAAGCACTGAAGGAGGGAACGCGCAGCCAGGCCCGGGCCCTAGCTGCCTGGAGAAGTGAAAGCAACAAATTTTGCTTTTTGCTTCCTGAGGCTGCAGACTAGAATCAAAAAAATCAATGCGGTGCCTGGCTTTGCTGGACAGCAGCAGGAGCCCAGGCAGACTGAGTCCCAGTGACATGAGTTAATGAAAACGTACTTCAGTGACTACACAACAGTATTAATTTATTTAACTAACGTTATTTTTTATAAGATTAAAGCAGCATCATCCTGAACTCTCGGACTGCTGGTGCGGCGCCCCCTAGAGGCTGGCACGTCAGGCAGCCGCGTGCTCTGCCTGACACAAAGACCGGTCCTGCTCGACGTTTCCATAGGTTCTTCTCGTTCTGTGGTGCCTCCCCTTGAAGCTCCATTAGTTGCGTCTGCCCCAGATTACTATATGCTTCTGGTGTGGTACGTGCCACCATCATTATCTCATGGGTACATGCCACTTCCACGATCTTCTCACTTTTGGATGACATATGCTTGGCTTCTGTGTCTGCTGCGTGGTTTCCGCGTGCCACGAAATCTGTCCCTTTGGGTGGGCGGTGCATTTCATGACTGCTATGCCCACTGCCAGCTGTAGTGCCCTAATCAGCATGTCCAATAAGGCTGCGTGCTGCACTTGCGTGCCATCTCCTCGGAGGTAGCCCCTCCTTTTCCAGCGTGCTAGTCCTGCATGCATTGTGGATGTCACATAGGCGGAGTCACTGTACACCGTAACTTCCTGTTCTGCGTGATTCTCAATGGCAAGTATCAACGCCAATAACTCTGCAGCCTGCGCTGAATAATGAGATTGTATTCGTGCACTGACGAGTACTCAAAATTCTCTGTTTGCTATGTGTTTCATTACAGCAATGCCTGTATATCTTTGTCCGTATTCTTGGTCGATTCTCGAAGATCCGTCAATAAAAACGATCTCTCCTCCCACCAGGGCATTTTCTTTCACCCTGGGGATTTCATCATAGAATTCTTCATAGTTTGCACAGTCATGTATCGGCTCTCCTTCAGTGACTGGCTCAGCTATGAATGTAGCTGGGTTCACTGTTTTACATCGAACTATTTTGATCGATGGATTAGATATAATCACTTCATAGGAGAAGCTCTTTCAGATGTCAACGTACCCTTTGGTTTCTCTAAAATGGCGAATAATGAGTGCTCGATGTTAGGGAGAATTCTCTGTTAAGGCTAATTTCCCAAACCTAGTGAGTCCCCCAGCAGCTTTGCTGGATTTTTGGGGTTTATTTTTTCTCCTGCTAAGAGTGAGACTCTTTTTCTCCCACTCTTAGGCACAATTTGAGAATGTCCTTTGACTGTATATGTGTTTTATGGGCTATGGGGTCTTTTACTCCATAGGGCTTCATGTGTTTTTGGTATGTGTGTTACACAGCACCCTCAGTTCAGTAACACAGGGGTGTCATAGTGACCCCCAAACATAGACTCCATACCTTGGGACTGACTACTGTCTCCCAGGGCATGTAAAGTCACCATTGGCTTTACTAGTCTCAAATTGTGAACAGAACCAGTACAAAGCATCATATTGTGGAAGTACTGGTAGGGGTAATTCGATTGCCCCGGGGTCTGTTTTCCAAGGGGGCACTGTCCAGTCCCCCCTTGTCGAGTTTCTGGCTGGTGGCAGTGGATACCACACAAAATATTCCACCAGAATATTTCTTATGGGATTTTCCCATTGATTTTAAACGCACCACTTTTTGGTGCAATTTTAAAGATACCGCCGGGTTATTTTTTTAATATTTATTCCCCGGTTGTTTTTTTTTTTGCCAGGACTCAGTTTTAAAATGGCGTTTGTGTTCGCCTCTGAAACTCTAACCCAAGTCGAGCCCTTTGTTCCACTTTTTGGCGGGCTTCTGCACAGAAGCCCTCCAAATGGTGCCACTCTGTCTGGGGTCTTCAGGATGTGGGGGAGGGGGATTAGGCACCCTGGACTGAGTTGCCTTGGCAACTCAAGTCGCACTCTTGTGTGATTGGCCCAGTGGTGAGCCGCCCGGCTCACCACTTAACATGAGTGAGTGACCGCTAGGTTGTTGAATGGGGGTTTTTCTGCCTAAAAGCAGGACTTTGGGGACTGGAACTTCAGAAGTCGCCACAGGACCTAAAGAATTCGAAGAGGGGAGAAGCTGAGCCATCTACAATGACGACACCACAGGTGGAGCCCTGCTGTACGAACTCACCACTTCCCCGACGACAGAGGAGATCTTCTTCCAGGAGAGTCTTCTTCCCTTTGAGCTGGTGGGACCAACCAGTTTGCCTTTTTTGCCTTCCTGGGCATCTCGTGGTCGAATCGCCCGTGCCAAGCACCCCGGCGGCCTGATAGCCACGCTTCACCACTATCGCGAATAAAAGGGTCGTACCTTTTAATCGGGAACTCCGCGGCTGGTTTCTTCCCTGGCAGTGCAACGACCTCCAGCTTTCTTCCTCGTTGAGATCATCTCTTCCTCTGGTCGAAGCCATGACTTGCACTCGCTGCCAGGAACAACTGCCACCGCTGGAGGTTTCTCACCATTTCAGGTACTGTGTCCTGTCTGGTCTCCCTTGCAACATATTGTCCAAGGTGTCCCGTAAATCCTTGACTTTCTAACTGGGTTGACCTCAGACCTGCTAACTTTGCCTTTCTGAACTGATCCAACCCTTTTTTCGACTTTTCTGCAAAGACTTTGAGTGCATTTCCACTGTGTGATCTTGGGCACATTCCGCCTTGCTCTCTCCAAGAGTGGGCCTGGCCTATGAACTTTTGGCTCTACAGTGGACCCTGCCTTTCTTGACATGCTGTGGTTTCTTAAAAGTGTTGGTACTGTGTTATTTCGCTACTCTGCCTTTTCTCTCCCTTTTTAAACGAATTATTGGAGTGCCATCTACGGTTACGCGCTCACCTCTGTTTTGCTAAATAAGTGGTGTCTTAACCTAGACTTGTCGAATAATTAACTAGGGAGGTGTATATACTTATAGTGACTGTGTTTGAACTTGCTTGATATATTAGTGCCAGTGTATTTTCATGTGTGTTTTTAAATAAATAATTATATACTTTTATACCAAAGCTCTGTTCAGTGTTTGCTTGTTCTACTGTATTTTTAGCCCTATTGTGTCTACTCTATATACTGCCTAACTCTTCTTGAGAGAAGTCTGACTGCTCAGCCACAGCTACCAGGTAAATCTGGGTGGTACAGACTGCTACCAATTGGGTTTACTGCTTACTCCTGTAGACTTAAACTTCTTGCAGTGGTCCCTAAGTGAACTGCACAGGTTTCTGCCTAACACTCGACGTATAACGTCATAGAACATCCCATCACAATGGTTGTCGCTTTCTCTATGGCGAACTCTGCGGCAGCTAAGCTTTGTTCGCATGGGAAGTGGCCTCTCATTACTGGGTCCAGGTTCCCACTGTAATATGCCAGGGGCTTGTACCCCAACAAGGTTTTTTGAGCGAGCACTGCCGTCATAATGCTGCCGTCTGTGTGCGAAAAAACAGGTAGAATTCCTCTGCATAATTAGGAATCCCGAGAACTGGAGCTCTACAAATTGCTCTCTTGAGTTCTGCAAACACCTTTTCCATCACTTGAGACCATTCGATCTTTTCCTTTGTCATCTGGGCCTTCTTCAGGGCCTGGAGTAAGGGCTTGGTATATGAGCTGTAATCGAAAACCCATGCTCTAACATAGTTACATAGGCCTAGAATCATGGTGAAACAGGATTGAGAAAAAAATGTTTTCAAGTCAATCACCGTGAAATACTTTGCCTCAATGGGTATATTATATTGTAGATGGATTAGGGACTAGAGGGAACTCGGCTTCAACAATATCATTTAATGCTCTTAAATCTTGGATTAAACGCCAAGACCCTCCCTTTGATTTCTTGACAGGATAAATCACTGTATTACATGGTGACTCTGACGTCACCAAGATGCCCTGGTCCATCATGGCGGAAATTGTTTTCGCCATCCCTTCATCCGCCTCTCCGGACATGGGGTATTGTCGGGCTCTCTGTAAAATTGCTCCTGGTTTCAGTTTAATTTTCACTTCTCCCACTCCCTTCAGGAGGCCTACGTCATATGGCCCGTAGTCCATACTGAGACAGGCACCTGGGCCATGTCGTCATCAAAGTATTCCGGACGTATCAGTGCCAAAATCATTCTCTGATGCACTTCTCTTTTGATCATTTTTACCCAAAATATGAGACTCACTTCCACCCTTGTCTCTTCTGAGTCTGGTTGGTCTTCAGATAGTCATCGGTGATGTCAGTCACTCGATACCCTTCTTTGATGGCGATAATCGCACACCATTGTCTGCCTTCATCGTCGTAGCCTTTGACCAGACTACTTTCCTTCGCACGGCTACAGCATGTATCATTAAGGGAAATACTTGTCCCTCCTCTTCATGCATCGGTATTCTGGGTCCGAATAAGAACTCATCAGGGGTTCTCATGATTTTATCTGCAAGGCCTGGTAATCCTGCCATAAGCACACGCATGCCATATGCGAAAACTTCTGGCTCTAATGGTATAACTCTCATGGCTATGTGTCCTGAGTATACCCGGATCATTTCGCACATGTTTGAATAATGCATTCCTGGAGTGGAGCATACTATGCCCTCCTCCGTGAACGAGATCATCATGTTCAATTTTCTCATTAAGTCTTGACCCAAAATGTTTACTGGGGTCTGACGTGAATATAATAAAGGTACACTCATTTCGCACTCTCCTACGGAGACTGGGAGTGCGTCTGTAAAGGGAACTCGACTGTGAGCTCCTGTAAAACTCTGAGTATCTATGGCCTCGCCGGACAAGGAAAACTTACCTTCTCGTATGCATGAGCGAGTTGCACCCGTGTCAACTAAGAAGGAATATTCTTTACCCCCTATGACGACATTCACCCTAGGTTCCCTATTAGGGTCTGGTGTCACTGATAGGATAGAGCACATCAGGGTTCCCAGTGAGCTGTCCTAGTTCATATATAAGTTCGGTCCACTGTACACTTGTGGATTCTCTCCATTCCCTGGGTTGCCTCCCCTTCTGGAGTTTGTACCCTGAGACATTTGCAGTGGTGCCTGTTGAAATTGCCCTTGTGGCAAATTCCTCATGTTCGGGGGTTGAACCCCTTGTTGCGCACCCTGCTGCTTCGCAGTGCCTGCTCCCATTTCTTGGCCATTTTGCCATGCGCCTTGACTTCTGCACGTGCGCGCTAAGTGGCCCGTCATTCCACACAGCCAACATACTGGCGGTGGTCGGATTATTTGTCCGTTTGACATATCTGGGCTGCCCATTTGCACATTTTGAAAGCCTCCTTGATTGCCTTGGAACCCTCCTTGATTACTCTGCCATTCTCTTCCTCTAAATCCTCTTCCCCTTGGGTACTGTCCTACGTTACCTTGGTTATCCTGCTGTGGATTAGCCACCTGTTGTAAATTCTGTTCAGCTGGGCTAGTTAGCATGGCTCCTTCAAGAGCAAACTTTGATAATTTCTTTTGCACCAGCTTCGCTTCCTCACCCTTTCGAGTTGCCTGCGTTTTCCGATCCTTTTTTTGCAACAATCTACAGTAATGTGCGATAGTTAACTGTATTTCTGCCCAAGGTTTAGCTTCAACCCCTACCAATTTCTTGAGCTGTTTCTGCACTGGTTCTGGCAACCCTTGGCACAATATGTGGTAAAACACCAGTATAGATTTTGTCCAAGATTCTGCGTTTTCGAGCAACCACGCGTCTTGGAAATTTTGGATATAAATCAACGGATCTTCTGACTCCTTCATTTTTGAGTCATTATAGCTCCCATATCGTAAGTGTCCGGGTACAGCACTCGTCGGGCTTTTCACACTGCTGCTCTGCAATTATTAAATGGCGCTCCGTCGTGTGCAGTGTTAATTATGGTTACACCAGGGTACCCTGCCTGTGTCCACACATCGTCCGCTCTCTCACCAACTATGGCATTCAGGAGACCTTTAATGCCCCCTATAGCTAACGTGACACCCCCTGTCATTTTTTCTAACTCGTGTATCCACTTCCTGGCTCCCGATGTCAGCATTGGAAGCTTGTTTTTCAGGTTTTCTTGATCCATGTGTGGCCATGGAATATATTGCGGTCTTGCTCCCCCTTTTCTAATATCGGAAATTGGAATGTGCAGCCTTCTTTATCTTCCCCCATAGCTCTCCTGTCTATCGCTGGGGTTACATTCTCACATCGCCGTCTGCCTGGCAATGTTCTCAACCTGTCTACGCAGGCGGGTGCTGACACCCCCTTCTGACCATGGGATGTTCCTTCATGCTGGTCAGACTTCGCGGCAAACTCTGATGTCCTCTGTGCGGACTCGCTAGCTTCTGACCATCGTACCCCTTTGTCCCTCAGGAGCCGCTTTTCGCGCCGTCTCCCATCTTTATTTGTCTCACACTCCATTTCCTCTCTGGAGTCGGATATTGATTGTTCCCAGTTCACGCAACTCCTTGTGTCATCATTGTTGTTACTGATTTCTAGTCTGTCCACGGACAGTCTCCTGCTCCTACTACTTCGAGTGACATCCTCAGTGTCATACAGCTGAGTGCTTTCCAAGCGTTTGTCTTCCATTTCCCTTGGGGACATTTGTTCTAGCCCCATTTCATCATATATGTTATCGATCGTTTCCCCGATGCTTCTGGTGTCAAAGTCATCTTCAATATTTGTCCATAGGAATGGAAGGGTTTATGATTTAAAACGGGTCCCTTCAGGCCCGCTGCAGTTTTTTTTTCAATTTAAACTATCATTGTCCACGGGAAGCTTCACAGTCTACTCAGCCGAATGGCGAAGGATATTGCCGGAGACCTAGAGTTACTTTGTGTCGATGGTCAATAGGTGTCTCATTTTAACCGATAATCAATGATTGATGGTCAAAACCATCCTCTGCTACCAAGTGTACAGGAGGGCGGAGCAACTTCTGCAGGGCCCATTGGCTCAGAGCTCACCCTCAAGTACTTTAAAACGAGATAGCTGCACCTTGAGGTGGATGGGGTGCGGGATTCTCTTACTCCAACACCACTCAATAAGGACAACTCAATGGTTTGGCAAAGGGAAGATCGTTTAATGGCAAGTACAAAAAACGAGGACACATTAGGAAATCATCAGTGATGCGATCGCCCGTCTCGCTTCAACTTCCAAATTCTTCATTCAAACAGCAATTCTTATAGGCAAAATCGTCATCATTGATGTGTAACACTCAAAAGTTTGTCATGCAAGTCTTTTGGTTGGAAAAGATAACTTAAGTATAGGTACTATATCTGTATATGCTAACGGGGTGTGAGGATTGGATAAATCTTATCAGGTGGGCGTGTACACCCATCCCTCTACATCACTCGTGCTAAACGTCACTAAAAGTATGACGTCTCATTGGTTCTACTAACTATAGGACCCTAGATTATTTGGTCCATTGTGATTGGGTAGGTTACACCCCTAGGCATAAATCTCCACTTTTAATTAGCAGCATGCAGAATGGTCACCCAGATGCGGTATGCCCCATGATTCACCCTGCCTCCCATCCATCAATCAGTACTTTAGGGCTATGTGTCAATTAGTTGGCTGAGGTTGGCCTCAAACTGTAGCTTCTTATCGGGAAAAGTTATGGCATCATCTGAGTTTGGGTGACATCAAACGCTGGTACCTCTTTGCGCTTAGCTGGTCACGTGTTAGTACACCGTGAATCTGCTTCATTTTCCCTCTATTTGTGTATTTGATTCTTCCTTAGGCCTTGCCATCTGCCTGCGCCTCCTTATCTCGACCTTAACGGACAGACTGCTATGCTCTGAAGTTTCGTTTCTTCGAAGTTGCTGCTCTCCTCCCTTCCTTGGGTGACCGCGAATTCCCAGGCATGAGCTGCTTCCTGCTAAGTTTCGATTCCGCTCTTTCGTCTGGTTTTGTGCTTGCATACGAATCCTGGCTTGTTGACCACTATCATCCTGGGTTTAATTCTGCTCAGGGACGTAATTTGGGGGTCGCCAGGGCCCCTGAGGTTTCCCTTGCTACCCCTGTCGTCTCCCTTGCTGCTCCTAAACATTTTGTTTAAAAAAAAAGAGTACATTTTGTTTTTTTTTCTTCTTTTTTTACGTTGAAGCTCCTGGGCTGTGGTGAGTGCCATGTGGCTCTTTGTTTCTGGAGAGGCTGGAATTTATGTTGAGGCTTCTTAAAAAAACTGGGGGTTGTACTAGTGTAACGCTTTGAGCAGTGACCCTAAATAAGAAAGCATAGATATAACAAATAATGTGTGTTTCTGGAATTCTATACAATAATTGCTAGACTCATTACAGGGGTGAATGGTCATGTTCTATCGCTTCCCATGATGTCACTTCGGGGTGGGGTCAAATAACATGACTTATTGTGATGTCGGCAGAGGTCAAGGGTCATGTGATGTCACTTCCGCTACCCCTGGCATTTTGGTGAAATTACGTCCCTGATTCTGCTTTCGTCTAAAGTGGACTGCACTTATATAATGTGCTTCATTGAGGTAGATATATAGTTGGCACTTGCCGCTCTATTCTTCTACTACGCATAGCAAGGCACACTGTTTCCTTAGCTTCTTGCGTTACAAGCCTATTTACAGGCGTTAGCCAGTTGCATATTTTGCCTTCTGCTTTCATGGTTATGTTTCTTTAAAGCTCAGCATCGTTTCTCCTTTAAAGTCCATCACATCATTATTCCTTATATTTCGTCTTTGCGTGTCATCTTTCGATAGTCGTTTCGTTCTTCTGAATGTCTGTCCGGGCCCTTGTGTCGTCACCATTCGCCTTCAATTAAGGCCCTTTGGGTCTCTTCGGGGACAGTTTGTAAGTAGTCTTCATTTTGTGTCAGCTGCTGGTACGGTTGTCTCAATGGATACCGTACTGCCCATGGTTGTCTGGTTATTGGCACTTCAATAGGTATCGCTCTTCTGATGGGCACTCGGCAGAGCCCTAGTGCTGCTCTGTTGGTTTATTTGCTCCTCATACGGCGAGTATGTTCTTGGTATTTCAATATGGGTAGCTGGAGTGCAGGTCATATCTGGGACCTCCTCTGCACTACGGTTGGCATGTAACTGCTATTTTGTGCTGGATATAACTGCAATCTGCCAACTAACGGTCTTCATGCAGCTGGCACCTGTAACAGCGCCTCGATGCCTGCGGGTTATGTACGCTTTATACATGAAAAAATAAATAAATAATAAACAAACACCTAGGTCCACACACCCTGCACTCCCCACCTTGCCTGAGACTCAGTGATCTGCTCCCCACTGCCCCTCCCCCCGGATGCTTGTAGATCCCTTGCTGGCAATTGTCCACCCTCCCCTGTTAGCTGCCTGGCATCTCTGCTACCCGCTATGATTGTAAAGCCCGCCATTGCTTCCTGATGTCAGGTCCATGCCCAATAAATACCCTGATAATAATAAGCAAAGGATGTGCTGCTGGGCAAGTCATTTCCTCACTCTTCCTTGTCTGTCAAGTCTCTAGAACTGATTCAGCTCTCGATAATATTGTCAGATAAGTCATAGCTCGCTGTGACAACTCATAAAGTAGTCACCATGGGTTATCACAGGTGGATAGCTCAGGGGCAACGTGCTCGCCTTGGAAGCAAGACGACATGGAGCACCACTGGTTCCATCCCCGTGTCCGTGTGTAGAAACCTCTGGGTATTAAGCGCATTATAAATAACCTATCATATCATATCTATGTCCTGGCAGCTTTACATGAGCACATGGAGTATTACAGACTCATGCTGGCACATCATTGAACATACAAATAAACGGGTTCCCACATGGCTTTTTCCGCCCAGGGCCCCGCAAATCCTAGGGCTGTTCCTGGCCTTAGTGTTCACATCCCTAACGCCAAGAGGCCACTCAGAGCCTTTGTGCACTCAATACATAACGTTAATAAAGCACAACTCAGACACTGGGGTTACCCCATTCTCTTTTCTCTGCTTGCCCTCCAACAAAACCAGCACCTGATCTTCAGTCTGGCAACTCCCAGCTTGGCGATAACGAAGAGTGTGCAGGCAAACTAGCGCCTAGACTGGTGGTGCCACGGGAGGGGGATGTGAGGTTTTAAAAAAAAGTGTATTGTAGTTTTGTATAGTGCAAAATTACAAACCAGGCCTTCCAGAGAAAATAAAGGGAGACAACACAGGGTGCAGGAAGCAAGTACGGGCACCGCAGCGTATAGTTCAATGCAGACATAAGTAAAAAGAATACCCTTTATATTAAACATAAAAGAATAGATCCAGAAGAGGGGCTGATAAGAGCCGAAACTGGCCAGCAATAGATCCGGGCCAGGTCCCGCCGGATGCAGAGATCCCAGGGAAGGAAGTGTGGACTCCTCAGACTAGTCAGAAGGATGGCACCTGAGAAGCGCCCCGGGCCAGCTGTGCCCGGATGAGTCAGCGGAGTAGAATCCCAGTGCCCTCGACACGCCTGGCATTCTTTACCCAGCACTTCATGCCCTCACCGAGTGACAGCACGCAAGATTAGAGTCTCATGAAGGGAGCTTCTTGTGTGCAGTCTGTACAGGGTGCGGTCAAGAGGGCCTGGTGACGGTGTAAGAGAACGGCGCGCAGGGAGGGGGGTGCCCACCTGCGTCAAAGTCTTGCACTGTTGTTGGTTTGTTGTTCTCCTGCTGTTTGTTTTTAACCAGCACATTGTACCCCAATACAATGGAATAGTCAGTGGTCATTATTCCACGACACGTGTCATCTTGAATTAATTGTCCCTCTCTGTGTATTCACCCACATGACTATTGGCCCTCGTTTGGGTCAACGGCATGCAGTTACTGTGTAAGGAAACCTTCCTCCAGCGTGTGTTCCACAAGTGCTCGAAACACTTGTAGTCAGGGTCAAATGTTCACACAATAAGAAACACATTTGTGATCATACAATGAAATGATTATAATAATGTAGAAATTAAGCATGAATAACCGTTTTTCAAAGATTTCATTTAGGTATTGTAACTCCACTACTTAGTTGCACCGCTGTCTTGTGCACAGTAATGTCATGATTATGGGCTCATGATACCACACGTCATTTCCTCACAGTCTCTTCCTGACTCCACGCGTCATTTCCTCACAGTCTCTTCCTGACTCCACGCGTCATTTCCTCGCACTCTCTCCTGACTCCACGCGTCATTTCCTCGCAGTCTCTCCTGACTCCATGCGTCATTCTCTCGCGGTCTCTTCCTGACTCCATGCATCATTTCTTCGCAGTCTCTCCTGACTCCATGCATCATTCCCTCGCGGTCTCTTCCTGACTCCATGCATCATTCCCTCGCGGTCTCTTCCTGACTCCATGCATCATTTCCTCACAGTCTCTTCCTGACTCCACACGTCATTTCCTCACAGTCTCTTCCTGACTGCACACGTCATTCCCTCGTGGTCTCTTGCTGACTCCACGTGTCATTTCCCTGCAGCCTCTCCTGACTCCACGTGTCATTTCCTAGCAGCCTCTCCTGACTCCATGCGTCATTCTCTCGCGGTCTCTTCCTGACTCCATGCATCATTTCCTCGCAGTCTCTCCTGACTCCATGCATCATTCCCCTGCGGTCTCTTCCTGACTCCATGCGTCATTCCCCCGCGGTCTCTTCCTGACTCCATGCGTCATTCCCCCGCGGTCTCTTCCTGACTCCATGCGTCATTCCCCCGCGGACTCTTCCTGACTCCATGCATCATTCCCCCGCGGTCTCTTCCTGACTCCATGCGTCATTCCACCGCGGTCTCTTCCTGACTCCATGCGTCATTCCCCCGCGGTCTCTTCCTGACTCCATGCGTCATTCCCCCGCGGTCTCTTCCTGACTCCATGCGTCATTCCCCCGCGGTCTCTTCCTGACTCCACGTGTCATTTCCTAGCAGTCTCTCCTGACTCCACGCGTCATTTCCTCGCAGTCTCTCCTGACTCCACACGTCATTTCCTCACAGTCTCTTCCTGACTCCACGCGTCATTCCCCCGCGGTCTCTTCCTGACTCCATATGTCATTTCCTCACTGTCTCTTCCTGACTCCACGCGTCTTCATGATATTATTGGGTGGTCTCACCCTGACTCTGCTGGACATTCCCTTGTGGTCATTTCCTGATGCTCACGGCTGCCCCCTCGTGGTCTCACCCTGACTCTGCTGGACATTCCCTTGTGGTCATTTCCTGATGCTCACGGCTGCCCCCTCGTGGTCTCACCCTGACTCGTGGTCCCACCCTGACTCTGCTGGACATTCCCTTGTGGTTATTTCCTGATGCTCACGGCTGCCCCCTCGTGGTCCCACCCTGACTCTGCTGGACATTCCCTTGTGGTCATTTCCTGATGCTCACGGCTGCCCCCTCGTGGTCTCACCCTGACTCTGCTGGACATTCCCTTGTGGTCATTTCCTGATGCTCACGGCTGCCCCCTCGTGGTGTCACCCTGACTCTGCTGGACATTCCCTGATGCTCACGGCTGCCCCCTCGTGGTGTCACCCTGACTCTGCTGGACATTCCCTTGTGGTCATACTGGACATTCCCTTGTGGTCACTCCTCGGATCTCCCAGTATCTGCACTAGGGAGTATTTAAACAAGCACACAAGCTCAGTACAGACACGTAAGATTATACATATCTCCCCCCCTCTTTTCTTCCACGCTTGTTGTATTCTCGCTTGCACACCTTTATAAATAACACATTCACTGTGTTGTATACACATCTACCATCAAACATTGCAATCACCTGCCTAGGCAATATGTTCCTACAAGCACAGAAATGACAGAACGAGCTGATAAAGCAACCCATCCAGCTGTGTCAACATTCATGTTTCAACCCCCTCAAAAACAATACATAGGGACCTTCATCAGGACTCTGGACTCCTCATGAATCGACCTGTGTTTGATTTAAGGACATTGGTTTCTCAACCATGGAAGAGACATTAGAAATGTTCTCATCTGTTACTTCCTGAAAAAGCAATTAGACCAAGCCCAATGTTATTCACCTAATTTGTCATAATATTCATAACAGTTCCTCTTTTTTCCCTGGACTGTACTCAAAATTAATATTTCACAAATCTTGGAATTTCCAATTTAAATATAGGCCTGCATCACTGGATAGAACTGTCTTGGCATCTTGCAAAACGGACTCCTGTTGTTTCCATAAAGTAAATTACTTTGCAGTAATTTACTTCGTGGAAACGACTTTCAATAAACTTTAAACCCTCCGCTCTTTCCATTTTTGCAGAATCATGCGTACTTTTAAAGGGGTGGACACAAATGGGCAAAATCATGTGACCAAGTAACTAGGTGTTGCGAAATGGGGTAGGGGTGGTAGTGAAATGGGAAGGGTGGATTTTGGGGAACCACGCCATTTAAAAAAAAATATCTTAGTACAAATTCTAAGTAATTTCCACGAAATAAATCACCACAAAGTGACTTCTATCGTGGAAAGGACATGGGACCCTGCACAACATAAATACATAAGGGCGCTTATAATGCTGCCCCTCCTGTATCTTAATTAGATGGTACGCTCTCGCTATCGTCTCATTATCACTCACTTGACCGCTCCTACGTATTCGTATCGCGATATCTCTTCAAAGTGCGCCCTTATTGTGTCACGCAGTTCCTTCGTGTTCTTCAAAGTGCTGTATATATATATATACTCATGTTACAAAGACTCTCTTTGCTGTCTCCCTGTGACATGACATTGTTCTGTTAAGTCTGCAGACCTCACTACTTACTCGATGTATGTTCCGCATAGTAACCCATTCCATGCACGCCTTCATGCCATGTAGCATTGGCTGTTCCCTAGCCATCTCTTCCTGAGACCATGGGACCGTACTTTCAGGTCACTTCCTGACACCATTGGATGTTCCAACACTGCCTTTTCCTGACACCATGGGACCTTACTTTGACATCTCTTCCTGATCCGATTGGATGATCTCTTTCAGTCTTTTCTTCATACCATTGGATGGTCCCACGCTGACTTTTCCTGACAGCATGGGGCATTACTTTGACGTCTCTTCCCTATACGATTGGATGATCTCTTTCAGTCTTTTCTTCATACCATTGGATGATCCCAATCTGCCTTTTCTTGACACCTTGGGACCTGACTTTGAGGTCTCCTCCTGATACGATTGGATGTTCCCTCTCAGTCTTTTCTTGATACCATTGGATGATCCCAATCTGCCTTTTCTTGATACCTTGGGACCTGACTTTGAGGTCTCTTCCTGATAGCATTGGGAGTTTTCTCGTATTATGCTTGATTCATTTGTCTCTCCCTCTTCGAATCCTGATTCCATTTTACGTTCCCTCGTGGTTGGTCCTCAATATTATTGGGAAGTTCATTGTTTCATATCTTAGATACCCTTTGCCGCCCCTTTGTGGTGCCTTCCTGATTACATTGGACATTGTCTTGTGGTCTCTCACCGATGACATTGGACATTCCCGTGTTCTCTCTTTCTGAAACCTTTGCGATTTCTTCATGTTCTCTTCCCGATATCATTTGGGGCTCTTTCGTTGTGAATTGTAGGGGTCAGCCGAACTTTGGCTTTGAGTGAGTATTCGGATGAACTCCAGTTGGAAGAAAAGCTATTTGAATATCTTCTCATTTCAATGCAATGCAA